>NC_056589.1:17169186-17815436 GCF_018340385.1 Cyprinus carpio
ATTAGTGATGAAAAAATTGCCACGCTGGTGGAACTGTGCTACCACGACTGTCAAGAGTGGCTCGGCGGTATTTATTGTCCCGCAGCAGCAGCAAACGTGCCGTCAGCGCAGCTGAAGAGTTCTGTATTCAAATGCACGCAATAGGCTTAAGCTTGCTGCAAAGCATCGGCAAAAGTAATTACCATAAATGAGTCGGGGGAAATAGGAAGGAGATGTTTGAATTATTTACTAATAAACTAGTGTTTTCTGAGTAGGTGTCGCAAGGATGAAGTTGCCACTCTGACTCGCCACCTCTTCATTAATTAAACGCACATTTAGAGAGAAGTGCATCTTTACGGATTATGATTATAATGAAAGAGTTTTTGTTTTCGATTAGTTTTATTTCGTTAAGAAGTAATTTAAAGCTTTCTATAGATATATTTGTCATGTCTGTGAAGCATGTATTCACTGAGTTTCGGTTCATTTTTGTGAAGCACTCCTGTTCAAGACGAGACGGCAGAAAGCGCATCATTATTTTTTTCTTTATTTTATAAAAGCACAATGTTTTGTTGATATTGTGAGTGCCCACAAATAAAAGTAGACCCTTTACAGTTATGAATGATGCATTACTCTTACCTTTATAAGCAAAAATGATGGCGTATCCACTGAAAAAAAAAATGCAAGTGATTGCGCTGTCGCCCCCACGTCATGCGGAGTGTGCTTTAGCTTGCACTCTCACACAAACTATTGGATATAGCGCACATTTATCTAGGTTTATTGTTTAAACATGCTTGAACTGTTTTTTATAGAGAGATTTTATTTTAGGCAAGTCGTGATGATTTAAGAAGGCTAAATTTATCAAACATAGGTTCACTGTCTGGCGCTGGCCACTTGGTCGTTAAAAAAACAAAAACTTTTATTTAACGAACAAAAAAATGGTCCAAACTTGGTTCTAAATTAAATTCATAAAAAAACTAAACAAAATATAATCACTTTGCTATTACATACAAAACTTATTTTAATAACTGAAACAGTAGTAGGCCTATGAGCTGTTTTGGGAGAAGTGGGGAAAAAGACGGGCTCGGGCCGGTAATTGTGATAAGCTGTCAGCTAGGGCTTAAATTTGAGGCCTGTGCAGGGCTCTAGGCTGGTCTGCCTCAGTGGTCCAACAGCACTAGTCAATGTCAAAATGATCGAGATAGCCAATCAAACCAAATAATGCGGGTCTTACTGTCACTGTCACAACGCAACTAGAGTTTGTGGAAGGATGTAAGTAGTAATCATACTGTATTAGAAAACTGTTTTACGATAGAAATGTTTAGCGAATATTATTTTCAAATAGTGTAAATTGATTACTACTTCATATAAAGAGTTCAGATGCAAAAGCCTTTAAGTGCCGTTTGAAAATTCTTCTAAAAATTAGCATTTTAAGTGAAAGTGAAAGTCGTGACACTTGCCAAGTATGGTGACCCATACTCGGAATTGGTGATCTGCATTTAACCCATCCAAGTGCACACACACAGCAGAGAGAAGTGAACACACACCCGGAGCAGTGGGCAGCTATATATCCAGCGCCTGGCTCAAGGGCACTTCAGCTATGGGTATTGAGGGTGGAAGAGAGTGCTGTTCATTCACTCCATCCCACCTACAACTCCTGCCATCACCGAGCCTCGAACCTGCAACCTTTGGGTTACAAACCCACCTCTCTAACCATTAGGCCACAGCTGCCCCTGTAAGTTTTTATCAGGCTCCCATGTCTAGGTTCAGTAATTTCACTTTAATGGCAATGAATAGTTTCTTTTCTTTCCCATTAAAGTAAAATAACTGAACATAAGCATAATCATTTTAGAAGAAAATGTTGGATGGCACTTAGAGGCTTTTGCAACTCTTCATATATCACTGTCTACAAGCCTAGAACTCACTTTAGCATTCTAATTTACTTATTTAATTACTTTATTATTATTATTATTATTATTATTATTATTATTATTATTATTATTATTATTATTATTATTATTATTATTATTATTATTATTATGCGTGTTAAAGTTGCGTTCGTTACTATAGCAACCCAACCCCCACCACCACCACACACACACACACACACACCCACACAAACTTGTAGAGGGCCTCGCACGTCAACTTCGCACAGGGCCTCACACCCCCTTGCGATGGCCCAGTATATATATATATAAAGTCTTGCAGTCATGGATAAAGTTAATATAGAGCCCTAGATTGAATAATTGTTGATCTAATCTAGTGACTCATTGCATGGAAAAACTGTGGTAGCCTTGTTCCCTCTTTTCTGTCTGTTTATTATAATATTTAATCTTAAAGTGTCCACTATGCATCTGCACCTTGACAAGGATGTGTCCAGAGGCACATATTCACATTCATGGTTACAAATGGCATCATCTGTTAATAGGATGTTAAATGTGAGATGTTCAGTTATCTCATGGAACTGAACTATTCAGGTTTTGAACTTTGGCTTTTTTTTTTTTTTTTTTTTAACTGATCCCAAGAGCTTCGCTCTCAGTGTTTGATGTCTAATAAAAGGCAGAGTTAAAAAGTTTAAAAACATGAACAAAATGGAAACAATTGCTGATCGGATGGTCTAACTAATATGGACGCCCATTTCCTACATATAAGAAAAAAAAAATCATGCTTTGGTCAATGACAATTGTGACACTGTAAAAAGTAAAATAAATAAATAATATTTGTAAAAACTGACCCTCCAACACTAGCATTAGAAAAAAAAACTGACCCTCTAACACTAGTGTTCTCTATTCTTTTTCTATTGTATCTACTTGTTTTCTTTTTAATAATAAAAATTATAATAATAACTTGACCCTATAACACTAGCTCTATCTATTCTGTCTCTTTTTTAATCTACTTTTTATTATTATTTTTTTTATTTAATATAAAAAATAAAACAAAAAACATACTATGTGTACTGTGTTAGTCTAACCAGGACTTATAACAACACTTATATATTATTGATCTTTTGTTTGTTTGATTGCTTCTATTTGCCCTCATTTGTAAGTCGATTTGGATAAAAGCATCTGCTAAATGATTAAATGAAAATGTAAATTTTCATTTTTGGGTGAACTATTCCTTTAAAATAAAGTGTTACCCAACAATCACCTCTCTATGTAAGGACACAGTGTGCATTAAGAGTTACATGTGCTCCTGACCTGTTCATTGTCTGCATTCAGTGCATTATGGTATGGGGTGTTTTGATCATTTACTTTAGTAACTAAGAGACCTGTTTGCTCAGAGGCAATGATTCCTTTAATTCCTTTGTTTGACCCTTTGTTTATCCATGAGTGTGAAAGTGTGTCGAATGGGATAATTCCTTCCTCACATGGCCCTAAATAAGCATCACGCTGCTGGTTATTTTGATCCCAATACAGGTTGAATTTTTTTTCTTTCTGTGGCCATGTTTAATAGTACATTCAGCAGAGAGAATCTGTTTAGTGTGTGTTTTGTCTGCCTTTCTAAATTGAATTGGATTGCATTTAATGTTAGATATTGAGCGAGAAGGCCTGAATGCCTCTGTAGCCCTGAGCTTAGTAGTCATGTGTTGTTACATTGGGTGATGTTTGTTCTGTTTATACACTGAGAGGAAGTGCTTCCTGAGGAACTTCTCTTTTTAACCCTTATGCATTTAGATCATTTATAAATCTGCCCTGAAGATATAGTGCTAAGAAACTCTCTTTCATAATGTCCGCCATCCTTTTGTTTTTGTCATTTCCTTGCCTGATGAAATACATTTCCTACCATTTCCTCCCACACTGGAAACCAGTGCTATAGTTGTCAGAGTAGTGGGCCATGTCACATGTAGGGTATGTTGTCACAGTGAAGCCTGCACAAACCAATTCATGTAATAGAAAAAAATATATGAAAGTTTCCACAAAAATGTTAAACAGCACTCATTTTAATATTGATAATACTAATATTTAAATGTTTCTTGAGCATCAAATCAGTATATTCAGCTTTGATATCACAAGAATAAATGGCATTTAAAATATATTCTAGAATAGTTATTTTAAATTGTTATATATATATATATATATATATATATATATATATATATATATATATATATATATATATTTTTTATTTATTATTTTTTTTTTTTTAACAAATAATGCAGCCTTGGTGAGAGAAATAAACTTTTCAAAAACTTTTAAAAATCTTACTAACACTAAACTTCTGAATATAGAGGGAGATACTGGCTTTTAAATTAATAAATAAATAATACAAATTAAGTAAATATATTAATACATTTTTAATAGCCTTTTCACTAACTTATTTTGTCTATCCATTCCACTGTTATTTTTAATTCCACTGTTATTTTTTTATTTTCATTGCATAACGTCAGTTTAACCACTCTGTGACCTTTTTGCAGTCATATTTTTGTCACAGACTGAGTGAATAAGATGAGTGTTCGGACCACTATAAGAGAGCATGAAAGCAGTAAAAATTCCTCCCTTGTGCTCTTTATGTCTTCACATAAGATGTAAGGGCCCTTTTTTTGCAGAGGATGATGGGAGTATGGGAGAGCAGGAGCCTAATGTTGGAGCCTCTGGCCCAAAGCCCAGCTTAAGCTGGCTGGGAGCAGTGTTCGGCACCATCTGCAGAAGGGCGTTTGAGAAGACAGCTGCACAGTTCCAGTGCTCCAAACGTCAAGGTCAGGGACTGGTCACACAGATCCCTGGCGTGAGTCCCCTGGTAAGTAGCAAACAGTATATTTAAGTGTTAGTTTGTCCTTCCAAGATGGCCTTCAGTGTTGAGCACATGTTATTTTTTTGAAGTGTTAGGTTATGTAATTGTGTACAACTCTTCACGGATCCCACAGCAAATTAAGGGCCATCTGTGTTGTACGTTTCATTCATTTTGGAAACTGCAGTTGCGCATAGCTCTCGCTCAATTAGTACACTTTGTATGCCAAATTACTATAATTGCACACCCTGCCACGCTAGCAGACCCAAACAGAGAGCCCAACTCAGCACATGACCCAACACATGCATTCACTTGCTATTTTGCCATAGCAACATTGTCATTTATAAACACAGATATAAGCACGATCAAGCCAGGGATTTTCAAACTGGGGTCCGAAGACTCCCAGTGCATCACTAGAGGAGGCTAGGGAGTGTGCAAAAAAGTTATGGAAAAATAAAAATTAAGAAAAAATATCACAAAAAATATCAAATTATAAGATGTGTGTCAACCTCTTTAACAGTACAAAGCACACAACTGACAAAATTATGATCACTGTCCAAAAAGAGCATGGCTACTGGGTGAAATGCCATATGACTAGTGCAATAAAACATTGCCAACAGTTAGGTTTAAAAGAAAAATAAAATGGTCTGTACACTGTACAAAAGTCAAAGAGTCATTATCATACATTGTTTGTCTTTCCTATGTTGCTAAATTAGTCTCTGATGTGCCATTACCCTAGTTTCATTAATATTTTGCAACAATGTGCATGTATTCCCTGATGTCTGGTTCATACTACCCAACAAATGAGTTTTTCTGTGTCAGTGTGGTCACCCTGTTAGTGTTTGTTAGGACAAGTTACTGCTGTATTTTTCGATTTGTATCCAACACCAATAACCTGTTTTTCACTGAAGAAATGTTGATGTTTGTTGGGTCACCATGAATGAGCCTTTAGAATGTGTGTCTTGGTCTAGAGAGAGATTTGAGTGATGTCCTAGATTATGATCTGTGGAAAGCATATCTTGGACATGTTCTTTAATGCAGCCTTTTCTGCTCAGCTTGCTCAGATATGAAAGGTTTTATGGTAAACGTTTAAACAATGTCTGTGTTGTGTACACTACTATTCAAAAGTTTGGGGTCAGTCAGAAAGTCTTATGCTGATTTGGTGCATAAGAAACATTTCTTATTCTTGTTAATGTCTACGGCTTAAGATTTTTGAGGAAACTGATCAATTCTGTGATAAAGTTCAAAAGAACAGCATTATTTGAAATCGGTTACATTTATATTATTAAATAATATTTTAAATTTATATTAATTACTAAATTTTTGATCTTTTGATCAATTGAATGTGTTGTTGCTGAATAAATGTATCAATTTCTTTCAGTCTTACTGACTCTAAACTTTTGAACAGTAATTTATTTATTTGCATTCACAAAAACACATTGCCTGTACAAAAATGAAATTAGTTAAATCAATAAATATATAAAAACCCTATGTCTACGGTGTAACATTTTTTGTCTGTGCTTCATATATCACTACACTATTGACAATATACCTTTTTTCACTTTATGATGATGGCCAAGGAAATTTAAGCAATATTACACAACACTTGATACTAGCAGTCCTGGCAAGAAGCCTTTCTATAGTACACTAAAATACCTCCATATAGGCACGAAAAATGTTGGATTGCTTGTTTGCTTAATCTTCCTAACACATATTTTTTCTTGCAGAGTAATGTGCTGCCGAGGCTGGTCAGTGGATTAGGGCAGCAGTTACTGAAAGTCTATGGGTCTGTGATGGCTAATGTGAAGAGAACCCTTTAAACCAGCTTCAGCTTGGCTAAGAATGGAGTCAGCATTGTCCTGCGGTCCTTTGGCACCTTCAGGGAGAGAGCACTGCACAACCTTTCTTATTACAGGATGGTAAGTGAGTCAGTCGTCCTCAGGTTTGATTTGATTTTGCCTCTCACGTGCTTTGAACTGTCTGGAATCTAGTTCACGTGGACTCTTCACATGTGCATAGACCCCCTTCAATACAAACAAACACACACACACATCTCAACCTCATCACCCGCTCCTGCTGTGATCACACACCCAGCTCCGCATATCAGTGGGATATTTCCATTATCGATTCTGTCTAGACTGAGAGCAACAATAAATTACTTCAATAAAGTATGACCTTTCTTCACAACTGTGTAAGATCATCTTAATATTGGAGACTTCTCTTAAGAAAAGGTTTGATTTAAGCAGTTTATCTAGTTAATCATTTTGATTCACTGAGCAGAAAAGCATGGTTGATTTAATACAACAGAGTTATGAGTTAATGTTCGTTCAAAACATTGATTCATTCAGGAATAAAATAAGTGACTTCAAGTGAGTCATTGAAGTCGATTCAAAACATTGATGGCTTCATTCAGGAAAAAAAAAATATAACCCTTGTGACTTTTGAAAAGTACTTATTACAGAAATAATATTTTTTTTAAATATACTTTTTTTTTTAAAAAAAGAAATTAAATATTTAGTTCAGATGAATCGATTTATGAATGCCTTTCTTCTCTGATTTGTTTGAATGAATGCCTTTCTTCTCTGATTTGTTTGAGGAATACTTCAAGCCTAGGCTCTTTGCGAAAGACAGCCACATAGGTTTATAATTTAGAGTGACTCTGACAAAGATTAATTCCACTCGAGTGCTGAGAACTTCCTGTGTTCCTTTCAAAAATTACACCTGTCTGTTCTAACACACTCAGTGCAAATATCGTTTTGCTTTCAAGATCAAATGCCTTTGCATGAAAATTCTGCCTTTTTTTTAAGAGAGCATTTTTTGTGAGCATTTTGGCAGCGATTTAGAAAGAAATTTTCATTCAAAGACATATACATTTTTGACATGAGAAAGCCTTTGACATGATAAAATCTTTCTTAGTAGTGGTGTAAAACATCAAGTAGCCTACCAATGCAGATCATAACAAAGAACTTGCCAGGCCATCCGTTTCAGGCAGTTTGCATTCTGACCTCATTCGTAAGAGTTCATCAATACAGATTTGATTAGTTTGTGTCCTTCAGTGAAGTAATATTTCATATTGCATATGGTTTGGTGGATTTACTCGACACACAGACTCTGGTCTTCATCTTTTAAAGAATAAATAAAAATCCTTAGCATAGCATAACCATATTTCTAATATTCCTTCCTGCAGTTTTATCCCTTCCTAAGAAAAGGTAAATGATGACATGGAGATGTGCACAATAGATAACGGTAACCTGTTAACCTCTGTCTGGCTCAACATTCTGGTAGTTATCTAGACATAGGTGTAATGATGGAGCGTAGCAGTCCTCAGTCTGTGACTTTCTCTCTTTGTGGTGTTGCTAGGCAGAGTGGATGTCTGACCCCATTGTGTCCTGTAAAAATCCTCATTACCTCACTTCACACTGTAGACACTTCAGCAACCTGTCACAACACACATCAGTACTGCCCATGAAAGGCCTCTTCTATAGTCTGCATTTCCAATAAAAGCAACTGGATGCAATTTAATTGAAAATCATGTTAAGCCTGCTTGTATCGTTTATTGTTAAACGGGTTAAGTTTCTCTTTCTTTGAGAAACCAGGGCACCCATGGCACAGCACAAGCACGTGTGCAGACATGTTTTCTAGGCATTTGTGAGGCGTTGTGTGAAAAGGAGATGCCCACATGAGGATTTAATCAAAAACAGTATTTTTGCAGGCAGATGAGGAGATACTGCTCCTGTCTGGTATTAACAACTGTTAGTTTTAGGTTTTAAACTGGATTAATGGAATAGAATCAGTTTATTTATTTTAATTACATTTTTATTTTATTTTTTATTATTTTAATTGTATTAATTTACATTATTGTTCAAAAGTTTGGGGTCAGTAAGATTTTTTTAAAAGGGGTGGTTGATCAGCATTATTCGAAGGCTTGATTGTGTTTATGGGGTGAATGTAACGTGTTACGACATCCAACGACATCCATTTCTCATGGCCACGAATTCTTATGTTGAGGGAACGATATGGAGTCAAAATAATGCCGTATATATACGCAAAAAAATAAAGTTTTGCAAACCAAAATTTAAGTATTTATTTTGGTTTGCAAAACTTTATTTTCTTTTGCAAAACTTTATTTTTTTGCGTATATATACGGCATTATTTTGACTCCATAGAACGACATATGTGGCCACGAGTTTAATGCGTAAACAAACCTGCGTGACCATTCATTAATATTTTACCTTCAATTATTTCCTTATTTGGTCATGTTCCCTTTCTCGTTTATCTGGTTCGTGTTTTGTGTGTGTTTTACTCATCATGTGCCTTCCTGTGTTTCCTTATTTGGTCATGTTCCCTTTCTCGTTTAGTTTGATTATGATTTCTGTCACCTGTGTTTATTAATTATCCTTAGTATATAAGTCTCTGCTTTTGCGTTGTGTCTTTGTTGGGTCTACTTGTGGTTATGTTGATGTGTTCCCTGCTGGTTTCAGGGTTAATGTTCCCTGTGATCCATGGATTAAAGACTGATTGTATAGTCCTCTCCTCGCTCCTTAGTTTCGGTTATCCTTGTGTGTGTACCGTGACAACTGGACTGTATTATGTGCAATAGTCAGCATTCAATTGAAGTTTATCATGAATAAATGTTACATAAAGTGCATAATATAAAATAGGCCAACAAGAAAACATTTTTATCCATCCTACAGTCTTGTAAGTCCATTAACTGATCGTCTTGTCCCCCTAATATTTGTATATTATTATTGTTATTATTATTAGCCTATTATTATTGGTTATTAAAATTATATATTTTAATACCCTTACCAGCCTTTTTTTAAAGTCCTTAAACAGCCGTTACCTTGACAAAATGATCTTGTGGCCTCGACATATCAGGTTCCCACGAGTTAATATCTCGTGGCCACAACATATTATCACATTACCATGAGTTATTGAAGATGGAATGACATGATGGTGAATAAAAAAGTAGGTTAAAAATACATTATAATAACACCCCCTCAACATTATGGGTAATTGCATGTTCCCGGGGGCAGGGTTTATGTAAACATCAGGGCTTATGATAAACAGCAAAATCACAAAACAACCAAAACTAAAAAACCAGCCTTTTTTTTAAGTCCTTAAACAGCCATCTCTCTTAAACAGCAACATTACACACTAACTAAAATTAAAAAAGTGAAATCATAATCAACCACCCCTTTAAATAAATTCACACTTTCATTCGGCAAGGACACACTGAAAAAACTATCATGGTTTCCAAAAAAATAAATAAATAAATAAATAAATAAGCAGCACAACTATTTTTAACTGATAACAATAAGAAATGTTTCTTTAGCATTAATGTTTCTGAAGGAATATGTGACACTGAAGACTGGATTAATGGCTGTTGAAAATTCAGCTTATTTTAAATTGTAATAATATTTCACAACAATTTTCTTAATCATATAAATCTAGCTTTGGTGAGCATAAGAGAATTTCAAAAACATGAAAAAAAAATGTAAGCGTTATTGTATGTATGATTGTTGTGGTTGTTGTTCATTTTAATTTTTCTTTTACATTAAAACAGTACTCACGAGTGGTTCAAATTTAATGGCTTATTTGTAGATTATGTGCATTTACAATTATGAGATCCTGTGATATAATGAGATCAGATGATTTCTAATTTCATTTTACCAAAGGTAAAAAGTAAAATAAATAAATTACACAATACATATAAACACATAAAAAATGTGTTGTGTTGAGTACGGGCAGATGCAGGAAGGCCATGTTTAGAAATATATTTGGGAATCAGATCGGCAAGTGGCCTTTTCAGGCTCCGCTGGATTGCTTAAAGGCACTGCGATATTGGATAACTGGAATTTTTGAACAGTTAAACCAATTCTTTTGGTAATTTTTAGCAAGAGGGTCCACTTAAGCACAGAGCGTTTTATAGCTCACACATTCCAGACCCCCACAGAGCCTGACAAAATCTTTATTGCACTTGTGAAAGTCAATATAAGATTGTCATAGTGTGCCCTCAGTGGTATTTAATATTTTAAATACCACTGAGGGCACACTGTGAAAATCTCATACTGACTTTCATATTTACTGTACTTATTGACTTTAATATCTCTGACTTGTAAATGGATTATTAATCAAGATGTTCTTACTTTTATAACAGGCTAGTCGTTTTTGTTGTCAATGGGCACCATTCATCATATGTATCAGAGTAATTTTTTTTTTCCTTTGCACAAATAGAGTTAGTGGCAAAAATGTAGTTAATGACAATGCCAGACGACCACGCACATCTAAAATGTCAGATGATATGGAGACAAATAGTGTAAATCATGATTAAGCAGTGCATTCTTAGATATTCCTTTGGTGGCTTGTCAAACGTGGAATGATGTTATTCGGGAAAGCAGGGTATAAGAGTGACGTCCTTGCACTGTCTAGCTGTCCTCAACTTAACTATAAATCTAGTTTAAGGCTCATTTCTTACATATATATATATAGTACATTTTTAAGTACTTCTTTTTAAGACCCAGTGCAATGGTTTGATGAATGCAGTTTTTTTTTACTGTTTTGTTGGCAAATTTCAGAGAAAATCTAAAAAAATCTTTAAAATTAATGTCTCGCAGTTTAAAGAGGTCATATGACGTTGCTAAAAAGAACATTATTTGGTGTAATGCAATGTGTTTATGCAGTTTAAGGTTCAAAAAACACATTATTTTCCACATACTGTAAATTTTTGTTGCTCCTCTATGCCATGCCTTTCTGAAACGCGTCGATTTTTACAAAGCTCATCGTTCTGAAAAGCAAGGTGTAAGCTGATTGGCCAGCTATCCAGTGCGCTGTGATTGGCCGAATACCTCAAGCGTGAGACGGAAATGTTCTGCCCCTTACCATACTGTGATGCCGTGTCCCGGCACGACACGACAAAACCAGTAAAACCCATTATATACGAGGCATTTGTTGCATCCAGTGGGGACATAATTATTACTGATTATAATGACTTATACTGTCTTTTTACGCATTGCGTTGTGTATCGAACTGCGTACCTCGCTGCGTAAACATAAAACTATGTCCGCATTTGTGATCGGACAAACAACGAGTGTTACTCTACACTGCTCAAAACTCCCGTTTGAATCGTGAGTGGCAATTTCTTTAAATATGAAAACATACTTACAGACTGTGAGTCAGAAGCGCCAGACTGTCCTTGCAAAGTTGGAATTGCCCCACTTTATATAAACAGACACCGGTATTGTAGGCTATTCTCCCAAGAAACAGTTCTGGTGCACCGTAAAATGCACTGCACACATCTTAATATTTGGGTTGAACTGTTCCAGAACAGTGTTGAAATACAGCTTAACCACTGATTTCTAGTCGTGCCCTCTTTTGGAAGCCCAAACAAAGTAGTTTCGCTTTCACAATGAAACACAGCGTCTCCACAACATGGCGGAAGCGGCAACAGTGAGAATTAAAGTTACGCCTTCTTTCTTTGAGTGAACATTTGGGCGGCATTATGCAAATCTTCCCACATCATAACGTAGAAGTGGGGGCGAGCCGTTTTAGGTAGGCGTGGTTGACTGTTAACTTTGGATTTGGGACTTTAGTCTTTGCAACTTTACAGATCTTCTTTATGCACTAAGAGCTTGTAACACTGAAATCGCATCATATGACCCCTTTAACATGGTTTTATCAGCTTCTTGAAGAAATATTTGCATATTGGAATTAGAAATCATCTTAACAAGCTTATCAAATTAATATAAAATTCAACTGATTTAGTTATCTGTGCAAAATAGCAGAAATGATCCAGCTGGAATCACAGCAGGAATCTGTGCTATTGGCTTAGAGAACTGTCATGGATCTACAGATGAGGGATTTATATTTTTTATATTTTTAAATCATACAGACCATTTGAACGGTAGTGTATATACTTTTATTTACATTATTTTATCCTCCATCAGCTTTGTTCTAACACAATTAAGGGGTCAGATCCAGTTGACACAGGACGACATCCTACTAAGAAAATAAAACCCAGTCCAGAATGAAAACGTAGAATTACATTTATTTATTTATTTTTATCCTTATGACGGTACTGAAGTATTGGTTTATGTACCTTAATCATAACAAACTCAAACTGAACACAATCACAAAATTAAAAATTAATTCAGCCTCAAATCACTCATTGCTATAAATTCTCATTCTTTATCATTCATATTCTGTGAATAATTTGAGTCAACACTTCACTAAGTGTCATTGCTATAAATAGCCTATAAAAACTCTAAAGTTACATGTGATATTTAGTAATACTCATTCAGATTTACAGGTTCATAAAGACCTGAACCGATTCCAGCCTGCAGAGCTTTAGTTTCTCATTACGGGCTGAAAACCTATTCCCAGATGCAGTGGATACTTTAACCTAGTAGTCATAGAGATGTAATAAAAGCTATTTTAGAGCCCCGTTTAGATCCCCATTAATTATATTGAAGTGTGTATTCCAGATGAGATCGGAGAAAATCTAATGAATCATTCAAAGTTGTTCTTCTTGCAACTTTGGTCTTGAATTCCTTGAAAAACAGCAGGTGAGTCTCACTGGAAGATGTCCACCAGTAGGACAAACCCCACTGGTTACTTCTAGGAATCATGGTCTGATATTATAATTAGCCACAGACCGCTAGCACAGACATCACAAATGTGAAGTGACAGAATTGGATACAGAGATGTTTATTACATCACAGTACCCAGAAAGCAGCTGGAAGATGACGTCTGTGATACAACAAACTGCATATAAGCAATTTGACCAAAAACAAATGAGTGCAGTTGCATAAATTCATGTTTATTAATGACATTAAGTGACCTTTATCTCAGTTTAAAATTACATTTACAGTGTTTTGGGCACATGTTTGTACCTTTGTTACACATAATGTTGTTTTTAAAAATTTGGTTCGACTGTGCTACTAAGTTAATGTCTCAAAGATGATCTTATCATTCTATGAATATCTGGGTTGTTTTGTTTGCTTTGTTTTTGCTCTTGAGCTTATCTGTAGAAGTGAAATGGAGAGATATGTTGATGCTTGTGTCTACATGTTTCTTAAGGATCTGGCTGAGTTTAACTGAGTTAAAAAACTGGAGTGGAAGATCTGTGATAGCACAGCAGTGTTAACAGTAAAGAGCCGAGGCCACACGTTTCTTCACGTTCTTAGAAGTAGATAAGGTACTCTGATCTGCCTGGCTACGTAAAATTGCACAGAAACTTTCTCTGGCCTTTCTTTTTCAAACCCTCCCACACAATCCCCCTGTGCCATAAATCTTTGCCTACTTTACTAATTTGTTTTTTGTTTTCTTTCCTTTCTTTCCTTTTTTTTTTTTTTTTTTTGGTTAGCTCTGTCTATTTTTTTGTTTTGTTTTGCTTTGCTTTTGTGTTTTATGTTTTGTTTTGTCTGTAGACAGGTTTGGAGTTTTGAATTCTTAATGGGATAGTTCACCGTCATCACTTACCCTCTTGTCATTCCAAACCTTAATGACTGACTTTCTTCTGTGGAACATAAAAGAAGTTATTTTAAAGAAACTGTTTTTATGCACTCAATAAAAGGCAATGGGGTCCAAATCATTGGGGAAAACAAAACAAAAAAACGATGTGACGATTTTCAAAAATCATTTAAATATATCTGTGTTTACAGAAAACAGTAAGGTTTACAAGTTTGGAATGACATGAGGGGGAAATGATGACAGAATTTTCATTTTTGAGTTAACTATCCTTTTAATGAAGTAGATCTTAAGCCTTCACTGTAGCTCAGAGCTCAGTCACACAGACAGATCCATCCCTCCCTAATTAACCCCTGGCCTGGGACTGTTTTTGATCCCATAAAATAGCTAGACAAAAGGAGGAGACTCCAATAGGTCTGGCACCAAAGTTACTCTGCCCTCTAGCAGCTGGATATCTGTCCAAATACAGGGAGATGTTGTGTGACTTGTGCCTTCCTGATGGTATTTTTGAGGACATTTGGCATTTTAGAGAATCATTACTCACAAAATAATAGGTTAACAGTGTAATTTAAAAAAAATGGTGTTTGAAATGAGTGAAAGAGACAGGCCAACCACATTTAGGCCTAGCCACAAAGCAAGTTTTCTGCAATCAAAATGTTTATATGAGTGGGACTTAAATTTAACTTCAAAGTGTATATTGCTCATTCTGAAGTCTCTGTCTCTGTTGTTGTCTGAACATCAAGATGGATTTGCTTGTTTTTAATGCTTATACATTCGCATGAATGAACAGTAGTACTTGACTGCCAAATTCCATAATTTCTGCTACCTTTGAGAGCCTTCCCATATGGAAAAATAAAAAAAAATTCTTTGTTTTCTTTCATAACAGATTCCTAGGCGATCTTCCAAGCCTGAAGGAGGTTCCCAACTGGCAGAAAAAAAGATGGATCAGAAGAATGTGAGAGTGGCTTCATGGTGCTGAAGACTAATGTAGGAGACCAAATGCACAGTCCCAGTAAAAACTCTCAAAAGCAGCCTCCTAAGGCTACAGAGCTCAAGGAGATATTAGAGGAGACCCGTCAGCTGTAGAAGAAGGTCATGAAGCAGATTCCCATGCAGCAGAAAGCAGTTCTTGGTTGCAACAACAAGAAAGTACCCAATCACAGATCTCCAAGGAAGAGTCTGACAGATTACATCCAGATCTCCTCCTCATCATCATCTTCTTACACTCGTACAGTGCAAAACAGCAGAAATGCTGCCCCTACTACAGAATAAGAATGGAGCGTAGAAGAAACATTTATTTTTATCGCTGTTGAAAAGTCTTACTGATCCCAAACTTTTGATCACTAGTGTAGTTAGGAAAAAATGCAGATTTAGAAAATGTGGTGTGACTTCAATTTTTTCTTTTTAAGTAATAATGAATACTATTTGTGCTAGAGGAGTCACATTAAGTTACAGTTATCTTGCATTATTTGTGACTGGTTATATATTAGTAACTATAATTGCAAATCTCACTAATAATGACTCAGGGCTACTTTTCAATTATTTTTTATTGCAAAAAAAGTCCCATAAAAACCCAAGATGCAAACAATTATTCAATAACATCAACCCATAAAAACAAAGATTATACAAATAAGATTTGATCTCTATGACAGGTTCATTACTCAGCTAAAAAGAAAACGAACAAAGTGCAGGAATAAATGATATACTTCATAGTCATATTTTTACCATGTCCCAACAAATCTTAAGTCAAATCAAAAATCAGCTAATTAAAATCTTTTCTTTTACACTTGAACACCTCTTTAGTCATATCACAAAGCCCTGATCAAAATCTTTACCTGCACACTTGTAATGCCTGATTGTGGTCTATGAAAATAATTATGATTTTTTTTTTTTTTTTTAGATTGTTGATAAATAAATACTCTTGTACATAAACTGTCAGCTTTACACCATGTATTCATTGCATTTGTTCCCCTTTAAACTTCTATCTGGAATCTTTTTTTTTTTTTTTAAGTGTAACAATGTATTCAGAACTTTTGACAACCTGTTTTTGGTGTAATAATGTATTCAGTACAAATACAGCATATTCATTTACTGATTGTAACATTGCGCTGTACAGTGGCTCTCATGGGAAGTGTTCCTTTGATTATTAGATTTATAGCACAAAAATTATTAAACAGTTTGGTCTAGAAACCAATACATGTTCTCCATAAAGCACTTGAACAGCCTCAGAAAAGAAGCTGGGGAAAAATAACAAATTCTGTGCTGTTATCTGAATGCACACAGACAAAATCATCAAACAGTACATTGTAACTGAAATGCAAGACGGCCTTGAACTGATAACAGCACTTTGAATAATAATACCTGATACTGTTGGAGACTTTTGTATTTGATAAATGTAGCATAAGACAATGTTGTCTTGCGTCAGCTTATACAGTATTTTTAGGCCACAGCGCATCAGCATTGACTCAGTCATAAAAGATTCCCACGGCCATCATCACAACAGTGTTTACATTCTTCCAACATTCATGATTATTTGCAGAAGCACTTACATCTTTCCTGTTGAAAAATGAATAGTTGACCCAACAATGAAAATTTGCTGAAAATTTACTCATCCTCAGGCCAGCCAAGATGAAGATGACTGTTCATTAATCTGTCAGATTTGGAGAAATTTAGCATTACATCATTTAGTCATAAGTGGATCCCCTAGAGTGAATGGGTGCCGTCAGAATGAGAGTTCAAACAGCTGATAAAAACATGACAATAATCCACAAGTAATCAGCATGAATGCAGCCATCAATTCACATCTTGTGAAGCAAAATGCTGCGAGTTTGTAATAACAAATCTAGGAAGACATTTTAATGTCAACCCAATCCCTCTGGCTAAAATACGAGTCCTCTATCCATAATATTGTTTTCTCCAGTGTAAAAGTCCTGTCTTCTGATTCAAAAGAAATTATGCACAGATCAAGTACAGTGTATAAGCAAAAGCAGTTGTTTGTGTGGATTACTTGTGGATTATTGTGATGTTTTTATCAGCTGTTTGTACTCTTCTTCTGACGGCACCCATTCACTGCAGAGGATCAATTGGTAAGCAAATGATGTAATACCAGATTTCTTCAAATACGTTCAGATAAAGAAACAAACTCATCTGCATCTTGGATGGCCTGAGATTGAGTAAATTTTCAGCAAATTTTCATTTTTGGCTGAACTTCTTTTATTAAAGTGAGCAGAGGAGGTTAAATTACATGTTTTTCTTCATGCAGTGGAATATTCACTCCGATTATGATTGATATTATCTGCTGCCACATAGCATTTTATTGAGAACTCTCCGATTTCAACATGTTCTCAATGGAAGCCAACACCTTAGCAGACATACTAGGGCAATCTCTTAGCTGCCCCCACAGAAGAGATCCCAGACTCTCATGCAAGCCACAGCAACGGCTCGTCTCTCTCAATGGATCTAAAATAGGTCATATTAGACCACATAAGCTTTATTTCCAGAGCTCCCATCACCTTCACAGCGAATCTGTTCGCCTACGGGCAAACACTGCAGACATGCTCTTCACAATGCCTTTGATGCCTGCTAACTTTTTCACAGACACTCTGGACTCCCTGATTCGATCCATCAGCCCATGGAAAACCATGAGGACACTGTGGTAGTTCTCAGCAGCTGAAACCTCATAAAACTGACAGTCTGCAGACAGTGCAAGCAGCCTGCCCTCTTCGCTGAGGACTGTACGGCGATGGTGCAGGTCCCTCTTGTTTCCCACAATAACTATGGGCATCTTCTCAAAGCCCAGAAAGTCTTTAGTGGATTTGATTATTTGAAGGAGTCTGGAGACTGAGTTGAAACTGGACCGGTCACAGATGCTGTAGACCAGCACAAAGCCATCTGCCCACTGGACTCTTTTCTCACACATCAAGGACTCAGAGGACAGGTCCTGCTGAGAAGATGACCATTGGGTATTTATTTAACATTTCAAAAGTTGTTTTTAATATTTGTAATTCATTACAGAACATTTTACATTTATGCAGTAAAAAAAAAAACATATGAAACCAGCCTAAGATGGTTTGATGGTTTTAGCTGGATTAAGACGGTCTTCTAGTCTATACATACAGCTGGTTTACCTAGCCTGCAAGTTACACAAAGTGTCCAAAACTCTTATAATTCCAGCCAACAGACCAACCTGACCAGGCTGGGAGACCAGCACATTATCTTAAGCAGGTTTATGCTGTTTTTTTTTTTTTTTTTTTTTTTTTTTTTTCGCTCCACCAGAGATATTTGAAAGTCATTCAATATAAATTAAATAATAATAAGATTAAATAGTTTACAAAAAGTTTACAAAAATCCTGAATTTTACAACTGGCTCTGAAACACTGAATCACCTGTGAATATGGTGTATCCCATATATTCAGAGTTTGCTCTCGTCCATCCACAACAATATTGTGAGTGTAAAGGGACTCTGTAGAGAAACCAACGTATCGGTTACAGTGAAATGAAAAAAATATATATATAAAAGAAAACTTATAAATCAGTCCGTGAAAAGACAACATACCAATATCTCCATATTCCCCGATGAATCTACGAGTCAGGAATCGGACAATAAGTGCTGCAAAAAGTTCGTAAAGTTACAAAATATGACTTTAGAAATAAATGCTTTATTTTAAAATAAAAACAAAATAAACATATAAAAAAACAAAAATAAAATAAAAATAAACTTACCAGATTTTCCAACATTGTCTGTGCCGAGTACCACGATGTTTGCATCCATTCTCGGTCCGTTTAGACTAGTCATGTCCTTTAGAAAGATGCTGCGAGTGATCTAGCGCGTCTCCGCCGCAGTCAACAAAGTTGAGGAGAAGGCGGAGCTTATACGTACGTGCTCGCCCCCGTGACGCTGATGTGCTCCAGTAGCTCGGCGGTGAGTTTCATAAACTGCAAAAGAGCAGATAACTTAAAGCAATCACAACAAATATTGCATGAAAGATATTAAAGAGCTGTAAGTCAGTAACCGGCATTTAATTGCTACACTTTGCTTAAAGGGACTGTGAATGTAAAGTAATTGTTTACATGGATTGTTCAGACACTGAACTTGTTTAAGGCCACAAGGTGGTGTGAGTAGACTATTGAGGGTTAGAAAACAATTGCTTCTACTCAGTGTGAAAAATACCTGCTAGGCTTTTGTTTATAAAATGTATAAAGTATATTTTCAAGTAAAAAGTCGCACAGGTTTCTTTAGCTAAAGGTTATATATATTTATTTCAAACCATCTCAGTTATAAATTATAACAATGTTTGTGTATTCTACAAAGTAAAATTTAAATAGCATCATTTTTTTTGTTATAGGTAGCTAGTGGATTAGCAGTGAATACAATAAAACCACACTTCCAAGTTGGTACATACTGTTACATACTGTATCTTTAAATAACTGTATTTTTTCCTGGACAGTAATGATTGAAATGTTCATTTGCTTATTATAGTCAAGACCTAAAGGCCCTCTCAGAAGGTTTTTTTTTTTTTTTTTTTTTTTTCTTTCTCTTAAAACATCAGTAACGATTAAAAAAAAAAAAAAAAAAAAAAACCTTGATCAGTGACAATTATTTTTTCCTCTGGTAAAATCCAGGAAAAGTAAAACCTGAAATGTACTATATAATGCATTGTCCATAACTGCCCACTAGGGTGCAGTATAATCACAATAATTTAGACATCTGTCCATGACAGAAGTGGCATAGGACAAAAAAAAAAGTAAAAAAAAGTTTTGTCTGCAGCATTTATATTAAATTAATTAAAATAGTACGGTTTAGGAGGGCAGTGTGTGAGGTAATCTGACGTTTTGTATAGTTGTTTTTTATGTATTTTTTGTCGCTTGCCCTATACAGACAAAACAGGAAAAAAGTATCCACCACCAATTTCACCAATAAATATGTCCCTTAATATTGCCATGCAAAATCAAATCTTATATAAAACTGATAATACTGTATATAAAATCTAAAATAACACTGCATGATATTGCCACACACAAACCAGAACAGAAACTCTGTGAGCACCTTCGTCAGTATGCATATAGTTTAAATACAAGCATATGCAAGCATATGTTTCTTTATAGAATAATAGCTGTTTGTATGCCAAGCATTCACATACTGATGAAGGTGCCCACAGTGTTTCAGTTCTGGTTTGTGTGTGGCTATATAATGCAGTGTCCTCATTAAAGATATGGGTGGCCTGGAGGAAGCAGCTCCTTATGATTTAGGCCTATGTATTGGTCCAAAGAATGTGGTACTATTTTCCCGACTGCAGCAGTAAAAACAGGCTATTGTTTGGGTGTCTCGATTACTAAAGAAGCAGCTGAAGACACACCTTTTCCACAAGCACTTAATCACCCCCACCCAAAAACCACCTACACACACACACACAAAGAAAAAACAATTTTTCTACTCTGCATTTCTCCTCTTCTTTAGCTTGCTTCCTAATTTAGTTGTTTAATGAGCATTGTGTATGATGATTATTATTGGTTCTCTGACAAATTGCGATTGTTCTTTGCTTTGGTATATAAATGTAAATTATTTCTTAACTTCTGATTGTACTATACCTTCAGTCATACACTCAGTTGACTGTCTGCATGTGTCTGCCGTCCTGAATTGTTCTGCTCCCATGCCAAGCAGTAATCCTACCTGATGGGATGCTTCAAATAGTGCCTGTGTTTTCAGTATCTAGGGGGTCCTCATAAACTTGTCCTGCTCCTCATGCCACCCTGCTGTCCCACCTGCTGTTGGTATGTGTGATTCATTTAATCTGTGACTAGGATGTGAAGTTGCTCACTGTTTTTTCATGGAAGTCATGGAAGGCCACATATCATTTGTGACTCAGAAATTAGTTTTCTATTAAGGGGCACTATTTGCCCCTGGGACTGATTTCTGGGGCTTTTTTATACCTTTGTAAGAGCAATTTTTAAAATTAACTACTAATTGTATTTCTGTGTTTTTTTTTTTCTTATGTAAGTATAGTAATATTCTCACCAAAGGATCCTCTGCAGTGAATGGGTGTTGTCAGAATGAGAGTCAGATGTCAGAATAAGGTGCGAAATAGTCCATTTAAGGTTACTGACCCATTGACAAGCTGTTGTTACTTTTGTACAAAAAAAAAAAAAAAAAAAAAAACACTGTAAAAAAAAAAAAAAAAAAACTCAGAAAGGGTTAACTCAGGTTAACTCTGCATTGTACAGATTCGAAATGTTAACCTGTCAGTCTAGCCTTTCTGCTTTAAAAAGGTCACATAACGTGTTTCATCTTTTTAAAACCTTGGTATATGCTTGAATGAATTATAGTTATAAGTAATTTAGCCAGGGATCAGTCAAAACATAATATGGTTTGTTAATTATTTATCATTAGCATTATATTTTTTGTCAGTATATTTTGACTATTCATGTTTAAGGCTGTGAGCAAAATGATCTTTTAAATAGAACTAAAAATGCAATAAATGATCTGTCTACTGCAGATGAACAGAGTTAAAATATAAAATTTATATTAATTTACTTTTTAATCTATTAGAGTATCTCAAATGTTTCTTCTCTCCTACTAGAGTCCAGCTACGGTTATTATTTCCATACTGTCCTCATAAAAAGCACTATCAAACCAATCCGAGGCCACTATGGTGAAATGAAAAAAGTGCCATAAAAACTGCTCCCCTGAACACATTCAAATCATATTTCTGTGAATTATCCATGCACAGCTTAGTCTTACCTACATTGTTGAATGTTTCCATTTTTAGCTATCTATATTACAGAAAGATTAAAAAAAAAAAAAAAGTCAAAGCAATGACAAGAAATGGGTCATATGAACACAATATAATGTGATATAGCTCATTACATGCTTGACAGACAGTAAAATATGGTATTGTGCTCTTGCTACAGGGTTAGAAGAGCACAGTGTGCAAGGTCATTAAGATTCTCTTAGGAAAATGTTTTAATGTCTTGTGAAACGAAGTATGTATATATATATATATATATATATATATATATATATATATATATATATATATGCTTGTGGCACCAAAGGGAATGTAGATAATATTGTACACAATATTAAAAATGTTGTAAATGTTAATTAAAAGCAAGTTTGCATTTGAGAAAATGTTGGCCATTGAACACCAGACTACTGATTTGCAGTTGGTAGATTTTGCATGAACTTTGATATCTAGTTACAAACCCAATACTTCTAACCCCCCACTTACTGCCATATATTCATGCAAAGTCAGTTCCAGTAAAGCAGCTAAGTCCATGTGTGTGCTTATGCAAATGAATCTCCTTATGGACTAATCTAAACCCGCTTCCATTCTGGTTATTTCAACTTTTTCCTGATTCAAGTGTAAACTGTCCAAAGCAAAGAGTGACTTTGATGACTTGCAGCTACTTGTATACATTAAACATTATTCTGTTCAATTTATTTAAAGTGACAACACTGGAGAGAATCAGTTTTGCAACTGTGAAACAAAATCTAAATGTGAGTGAAACACAGGAAATATTAAAATAGCGACCATTAATTGATTATTTCACATTTTCACATATTTCACATTTATACAATGTGCCTAATGTTAAAATTATATTAATTATATTTAAATTCTGATTATAGTCAATGCACATGCTTTGTATATTATTGCATATTAGACTAATCAAACAGGTCAAAGCTGCTGCATGGTTATTACAAGTTTATTACAAGCAGAGGCACACACAGAACTTGCTATCAACCCATTAGCACATTTGATTTGATTTAATTTGATTGCATCTCATTTCAGTAATACTCATCATGCTGAGGCAGAGGTCTTTAGTGCTGTACGATGAGCATTTCTTTCTCTGCAGCCCAGATGTGCTGTTGATTCCCGCAGGAGGATGATGGAAGAGAGAGGCTGAGACACTTTGATTCCCTTCTTGCATATTCATGTATGGGATTCAGACACTTCAATTATTCAGCTGGATGGATTTTCTTAAGGAACTGTCCCATGAACTGTCCACCTTGAACTGTGAGTGATGGGATTTAATCCCATTTCTGTAGCGGATAATCTTGAAAAGAATGTGTTTGGCCCTTTCTGAACACAGGCCACTGAATTTCATCCTTTTTTTAATTCCCTGTTTTGTTATTATAATGTGAACTTTCAGGCTAAATTCTACACTAAAACAGTGCATCATGTGCATCAAGTGAAAAAAAAAAAAAAAAAAAAATTAGGGGTAACTATGGAGGACCAAACATGCTGAAATAATAATAATAATAATAATAATAATAATAATAAATAAATAAATAAATGCAACAATAAAAAAAAATCTTCAAAAGAATAAATTAAATTAAAAATAAATACAAATAAAATTAATAAAGGACAAAGAACACAAATTTATTTAGGACTATATGAAAATGTATTATAGGACTACATAAAAATGAATTTGTTTGATCAAGCACATTTAAGTTGTGGGAAGTCATGGCCTAATGGTTAGAGGGTTTGACTCCTAACCCTAAGGTTGTGGGTTTGAGTCTCGGGCCGGCAATACCACGACTGAGGTGCCCTTGAGCAAGTCACTGAACCCCCAACTGCTCCCCGGGTGCTGCAGCATAAATGGCTGCCCACTGCTCCAGGTGTGTGTGTGTGTGTGTGCGTGCGCACTTTGGATGGGTTAAATGCAGAGCATGAAATCTGAGTATGGGTCACCATACTTGGCTGTATGTCACGTCACGTCATAATTTATTTCTTTATATGTTTTCCTATCATTATAGTTATTTCGTTATTTTTAGTATTTATGCTGCCTTAAAATATAAGCTTAGTCAACCTGAAATGTGAAGCTGTATTATGGGACAACACTGATATTTGAGTTATCAAATCAATTAAATTAAATCCAGAAAAGTTATTCTAACAATAAGTTTTTAAGTGTTATAGCCATTTGCAGCAATCATTTTTACAGAGCCGTGACCCTAAATCAGAGGTGCCTAAACTTTTTAACACGAAAGCCCAAAAACTTGACTGAGGGCCATGGGCTAAAAGTAAATGTTGCATTATATCCAACTATATTATGTTAAACTGTATTACATTCAAAAATTTGAACAAAAGTTTAAATAACATTGTTTAAATTATATTTTCAATCAATTTAACTAAAAACTCATTTAATTTTATTAAAATGTTAAAACAAAAATATAAATTAGAAATGAAGATATGATCCCCTTTTGTTTATCCCCCTGAACTTTTGAAATGGTATTGCTTTAGCCCATAGTTACTGGTTTGAGTATCTCTTCCTAAAAGAGAACTTTGTACCTCATTTCCCCCTGAAAGGTTATGCAGCTCTGAGGGATAGATAAGGAACAAAGTTGTTATGACAGTAAATCTGTCAAAGCCAATCCACTCTTGACTCTACACTTTGCTTGTCTTAAGATGGTGACCACTGTCCTTTATGAGGCACAACTTTCATTAGACATCATTAGACATCTGTGGAGGAACCATTACAAAAGGAAATGATGAGACCGTTGCTTTTCATATCCCCCTCAGGAAGGAAACGCTTGAGCTACTTTGCTGTAGAGCCACAATCTGTGCAGCGAGGAGGCAGAATCACACAGCCCACTGAGCCCAGCCTTTCACAAACAGCTGCTTGTAGTGCCACTAGATGTATTTTGGTGGGAAGGGGGTGGAAGCTGCTCCCTGCACTTCTCAATGTGGCAGAAAGTGTTACCAGTTCAACATTAATGCATGTGTCTTACTTTCCATTACCCGTCACTTTATCATTGTGTGTATATCAGTGAGAAACTGATGCTGAATTTAAATTACATCCTGTTGTTTATGTCTGTTGCTTGAGTGCGTCGTGAGGAAATTTTCTGAAAGGGTAATTTGTGTATTTCCTCCCTTAATTTCAAAAGATTTTTTCCCCCTAATGACTGAATCATAACAAAAGGAATAATGGTAGCACTTTACAGTAAGGTTCAATTTGTTAACATCATTCATTCATATTATAGGAACTGACTGATATATATATAATTTATAACACTGTACTTTGTGTTGTATTAACTTGGCATTAAATTACAGAAAAATGGTTAATGCTTCTACATGAGCATTTCTAATAGACTGACAACAAATTTGCCATCTTTCTCTCTTTTTCTCCCCACAATGCACAACTGTTATCAACATTGGTAATAAAATGTTTCTTGAGCACAAAAATCAACATATCAGAATGATTTCTGAAGGATCATGTGACACTGAAGACTGGAGTAATGGCTGCTGAAAATTCAGCTGTGCCTTCACAGAAATAATAATAATAATAAAAAATAATAATAATTCACAATATTAATGTTTTGCTTTACATTTGATCAAATAAATGCAGCCTGCATGGTTGAGCAGTAAAAAACTTATTTCAAAAACATTGTGCCAGGACATCAGACAGTAATAATAAGATGTAGTTGCCACCATCTGATAGCATATCCACATTAATATCCAGCCAGTCACTTGTCTGGAGACACAGAAAGGTAATACTAGCATGTGTGTGATCTCGTGACTTGCATTGTTAGTTGAATTTGTCTCTAGATATTTGGCATATGTGCATGCTTGAGGGAAAAGCAACAAATGAATAATTAATGGCATAAATATGTTAAGTGCTTTCAAATGGTCCCTAAACACTCAACAAAGCTACTACAATACTCCCCTTCTCCTTCCTTTTATACTTGCTTGTGTGTACTATGCATGCATGATTGATTCACTACAAAACTTGCCATAACTTTAAGAAACACTGTAAATTGGATAATGCAGCCCTCATGTATGAAAAGGCTAAGCTTTAAGAAAGTTCTCTTACTGGAGGAAAATCTGGTTCAGATTGTTGGAATAGCGATATCTTTACCTTGGCAATTAGTTTTAAAGACATTTTTCCTTTTAACCTGCCAGTAAAACTTGTGACAGAATAAAAACAGATTTCAGGTTCTCAGCTGACATGAATGCACCAATGAATTTAGCGGCTTTGTTCATTTTCATGAATAGTGGAGCAACTTTATGCCTTTTGCATTTTCAATATTTTTCTCAAAGGACACATTTGCCCTATTTGAATTGCAGCTTCCCTGACTATATGCACAGAGAGAAATACTTAACATTTATAAATACCTCTAGAATGTCACTGGTTGAATGCCATGACAAAGGGGCGAGTACATTCTATGCTTGCATTGTTTAAAAAGACAAATAAAATCAAGGAGTCTTTTCCTTCTTTAGAGCTGCACAGGATGTGAGCCAACAGGGTGTGTGCAAAATGAGAAAATGTAAACTATTTTCAAAAACACATGAAAGAATTTTCAAATTATGCAGTTTATTATAATCTTAGAAATCTTATAAAGTCTTTTTTTCTGTATAGTATCCAGGTTGCTTTATAGCACTTAAGATGCATTGCTTACAGCTGTGCCACCTTGAGTAAAAGATGTGGCTCCAGTCATGAAATGTAGACATTTATGTTTGCCCTTTACTGCATTCTCATCAATCCACATACTTCCAGTGGGTTTGTAATGAATTGAGAGGTGGCTCGGCACCCCGTCTCCAAACTGCTGTCACTGTCAGGCCTGTGAAAGCACAGTCAGCAACTCTAGATGAATTTATCTGGGTTTTCCAGAGTGAGAGAATCTGAAACGCTAAGTATGCTGTTTATTTCCTTCATCGGCTATCCATGGTGACAACTCATTCTGTGCCAGCAGAAAGAACAGAGCCCCTTTAGTGCATTTTATGTGCTCTTAAAAGGAGGTTAAGGCAATTTGTCTGTCCCTTGCTTTAAAATTCATCACGCCCATAAAACTGTATCAATCAGGGAGAGGACAGAATTAATATCAAACTCTGAGTAAGAATAACAGTGTCATTTATCTGAACGGTTTGGTTTTCTGTCTGTTTCAAAGTTTGCCACACCTTGGGATAAAAGTATCCTTAAAGATCAGGTCATATGGGTTTTTGAAAAATATCTTTTTTGCAGTTTATAATGTAGCTATCCTTAAATGAAAACAATCTGCAAAGTTAGTGTTAATCAAAAAAGTGCATGATAAATAAAGATATTGTCTCTCAAAAGAGAGAGTCGGTTCTGAATCGCCTTAACGAGTCGTTATATTTTGGAATCTTTTGCCTGTTACCGGTGTACGTCACTGGGTAACACATTCGCATAATCCCCACCTGCCCGTGAAATCCGAACAGAGTCTGATCTGCCCACAAACACTTCCGCTATTAGTGTGTTTACATCATGTTGAGAAGATGCTGCGTTCAAGAATACCAAAGAAATACAATTCAAAATTTTTGTTTTGTGCATGTCATTTTACCAAGGACTGCTTCTCTATTCTTGGCTTTTATCTTTGTTGGCTTCTAATCTTCTTAATTTGAACTAACAAGCACTCCGAACCACAACCTGTAAGTACGATTGATACGTTGTGTACATTTTCAATTGAGCTCTCAAAAAAAAGTTTTTGTGCTAATATGTGATGTATACCTAGTGCAGCTTTAGGTTTCCAGGTGAAGCACAATATCACTGTCTTACTGAAGTAGTTCTGATAATTCTCTGTGAACCCACTATTTCCTAAGAATGTGTCGATTATTGTAGACTGATGTTGTTCTAATGACTTCGTTTAATTATAAAGAATGTAGAGAAGCACTCAGACTTTATAATCATTGAGAAATGGCTGTTTATTGTGCTGCACCGGTAGTTATTGGGTTAATGGGGGAGAGACGAGCGAGTGTTATACAGCCGTTCTGCGTTCTAATTAAAAGGTAAGACAGAGCGTCTTTTGTCCATCGTTCTTCAAACATTATAGTAGACATATTTTGGTTTACAAACTGTATTGTTTCATCAGTTAGTCACGTTAGCACGCGGCTAAAGTTTTCACCAAGTGTTCATAGTTTAGCAGTTAAACTTTAGCTGTGGGCACGATTCTCTTGCATAAGTGTTTTTGTATTTTATGTCATAAGAACGGATTGGAGCACTGTATTGTTTTATGTAAAGGTGCTTTGTCAATGGTAGCACTGGCTAACTGGCTCACTGGCTCAAGGACCCCTCTCTGTGCCAATTAGAGCAGGCTTGTCCAGCTGACCAATCAGAGCAGACTAGGCTTGAGGAAGGGAGGGGTTTGCTCCGAACTTGCTAGGAACAAATCATTTAATGACTCTAATATTAAATGTATGTTCTGAGAAAATTGCAATGTTTTCTGTCCTTAGATGCATTTAAACCTGTTGTAGGGGACTCCAACACAATATTAGGACACTTTAAAATACCACATGACCTGCTCTTTAAACCACTTTTTAAAGGAACTGTTCACCCATGAAAATTTGCTGAAAATGTACTCACCCTCAGATCATCCAAGATGTAGATGAGTTCACTGGAGCAAGTATTATTATGGATTATGATTTGGTAATTTAGCCAGAAGTGAGGGGTTAAAGTTAAAATGTCTTAATGTTTATGTGGACTGATGAGTTCTGATGGCACCCAGTCACTGCAGAGGATTCATTGGTGAGCAAGTGATTTAATGCTAAATTTCTCCAAATATGTTACAATGAAGAAACAAACTCATGTACAGCTTCGATTGCCTGAGGTTGAGTAAGAGTAAATTTTCATTCATTTAATTTTTTTTTTTTTTTTTTTTTATTGTCAGAAAGCTGCTGGCATAAACTATTCCCTCAGACGAATGAACAGTATCATTGCTAAAATAATTTGATTAAAAAAAAAATTACATTGACAATCATAAATCGTATTAGTTTTATTAGTAAATTATTCATCATTTTAAATAATTTTGGAATTTGGTGTGAGTGAATGTTACATTTTACATTCTATTCATTCATTTGTACATTATATGCTCTATTTTATGCTTCTAGCAATTTTATTTCAGTCCTATAAATTCTCTTGCAGTTGTGTAAATAATGGAATTTTAATTCACTTTTAATGGTTTAAGATTTCAAAAGGTACTACATAACAGAAATGACCCATAAACTTAGTTTAGTTATTTTATGTAATCACAGCAGTAAACTACAATAGACTTTTAATAGATGTAAGTCATTTGGATCTACATACCCTTATGAATTATTAAGCAGCCTTTTGCCTGCGCTGTTTCACTTCTCCATTTTAAACTCTTAATTACAGGTAGAAATAAACAGAAGGAGATTTTCAGTCATTCCCAATGGCAAAATAACTCCATATATAAAGATTAAGACTTCTGTGTGTAGGCCCTTGTGTGGAGATATTTGATAGCATGTCTGTTTATTTCTAGTTGCCAGCTTTTAAATGCCTGGGTGGGAAGGTTTAATTAAAGGGATTATTTACCCTGTGAAAACTGGGATTGATCCAACACTAGCAGTATGGCAATGCTATTAGAGCGCAGAAGCACCAATGGTGATGGCTCAGCGCTATAGTCTTTTTCCACCAGCTTTTCATCTAACTGAAGTTTAATTTCCGAAATCTTTTGATCATAAAGTACAATTTTAGACTGTCAGCACTCGGAAATCAAAGCACGGATCATGTTCATGAGAAAGTGCCCAGCTAATGATTTCTAATCCTGTGTCACTTCTGTGGTCATAATACAGATGTCACATTCATATCTGGACTAAAAAAGTCAGTTTGTGCTGTGAGGGACAGGGCATTAGAACGTTGGGCCTTAAAGGCTGTCATTTTGAGGACAATTTAGCTGTAACATGACCATTGAAGATACTTCAAACCAATAGCTTCCGGATATGGATGGTAATTTGTGTGCCTAATTTGTAATGCGTCGAATCTGCAGACTTTTTGCATTATCTGCCATGAATTAAGGGGATTTTCTGTGAACTGGGTTTGAATATGGTAAAATGTTCTTAATGAAGCCTCTCAATACTAAGTGTTTTTAAATAGTGATTTTTTTTTTTTTTTTTTTTTTTTTTTTGATTTTATCTTATTTAGGATGAATATTCATGCCTAAAATAAAGTTTACATAATAGTTGTTAACAGTTTGTTTAAATAAAATTGTATGTGATTGATCATGTTCTGAAGTAATTATTAATACATAATAAAAAAAAATTGTTTGATAATTTACAAGTTAAGACCTTAGATATTTAAAAGCAATGGCTTTCAAATATAATGTTGAATTGGGTATAGTTATTAATTTTATCATAAGTAACCAATAATAAAATAGAAATGTTAATATTAATAATATAATAAAATATATATATATATATATATATATATATATATTATTTCTAAAATACATTGATACTAAAGAAATTGACATTAAACAATACAGTTCAAAATATAAATTTTTTATGTTGATTCTATATTAACTTGAAGATTGAGTGTTATTGTCACACTGAGTTCTGTTTCTGTTCTGTTTTGGTTCATTTTCTGTGTCTTCCCGTTCACTTGTGTTCCCCAGTTAATCTGTTGCCTTAGTTACCAATTGCTCCACACCTGTTTCTCACTGATTACGTTCCCTATTATGTATTAAAGACTCTATTTTGGATTATCTATTCGCTGTGTGCTTTATACCTACCTATCTGTGACAGTTATGCAAATGAACAACTTTAGATGTGATTAACTGAAATAAATTACAGAAAATACATACATACATACATACATGCTTAACAGGCCGCACTGAAATATGTTAGTTTATTGTTGCTGGTGGTTTGTTGTTTGTTTCCAGTTGGAATGTCTACCAGGGGGGTATTCCAGAAAGCACGGTTAACTTGCTGTTAGCTAAACTCTGAACTTTTGGTTGATTAACCCCAAACCTTACTTACTCAAGGTATGTGGTTCCAAAAACGCATCCGGGAGTATAAGACTCAAGAAATTCTCAACAGAGCGACGAATCGACGAGTCACTATGAAAACGGACGCTAAGAAAAAGTGCACCATGTTGTTTCTTTCTTCTTCTTTTGTTCAATGGTCGTTTACATGCTTGGTGCATATCGCCACCTAATTGATGGTTGTGCAATCATTTTTGTTTGATTTATATTAATTTTCCATTTAATCTTTAATCTAAATATGAATTATATTGTTTGTTTGATGCTAATTATATATTAAGACATATCAGATATGTATTTTGATTTAGAATGTAGACATTATAGAAAATGCCGATCCATGTGTGAGATGATAATATCAAATGTTATATATACTGTATATATATATATATAAATATAAATATATAGAATAATATATTAACTTATATATATACTGTATATATATATATATAAATATAATAACCATATTAGAATAATATATTAACTTATTTATTACTTACTTGTACCTGAAAGTTACCTTTGTTTTTGGAACCGAGAGCTTAGTTTATCCGCTCGCATATCCTCAAACATACCTGGGTATGTCACATAACCTGCTTTCTGGAACACACCCCAGCTTGAGTTACTAATGTTTGTACTCTGTGTTTCCTTCTTTGACTTGTAGATGGCGAGTTCACATCTGACTAAATAGCTTTTTTTTTTTTAATTATGCAATGGCTAAACTTGTCCGGTCTGTCTTGTGACATAGAACTACACCTGTAGATGATTGCTTGTCACTTCTTCAAGAACTTTCAGTTTTGCTTCATTACTTTTGCTGACTTGCTGAGGGAATCAATTTCCCATCACATTTAAGTTGGTTTTTGCTTGTTTGCACCAGTGTGCACCAGGCTTTATTGTTTTTCCCAGAAGTAAAGGTGCAGATTTGATTCAGAGTCAACAATTCGGTATGCATGGCAGGACCTTCCAGGAAAGCAGTTAGAGAGCAATTTGTTCCAGTTTATTGAACCTCTGAACACTTACTACATAACACCTACAGAACTACTGACGCCATAGAGATTGTGAAAGTTTAACGTCATTCTTTCCTCTAAGAGCATTAGACAGCAAAACAGTGTTGTATATACCTGTGCGGGATATCACAACCCACCACTCCATGTGGAGGGCTCTATATTTGAAACCCTCTCGCTGCAGTACCACTGAAGTGTAAAAGCACATGTTGGCTTCTCTATTGATACCGATGTAAAAATAGATGGAAGACATCTCGGGTGTGTGTGGTTTGCACACAGAACAAATACTGAAGCTCTATTAATAGCTACTGTATAAGAGCAAAACTGAAAAAAGACAGTCACCTGACATTTTCTCAGTAAACATCCGCTAAGCCTTCAAATGCCAGTGTGGTATCTTTATAATTACAAAGTTTCCCATGGGTGCTGTTGCTTTTTGGCAGAGGTATTATCATGAATGTTTCAGAGTACAAGGCTGGACCCTGACGTTATTATCCTGTTTTCTTTGTAAGTTATGTTTGAAATTTTCCTTTCCTGGGAAGACTGAAAGGCAGTGCTGTATACTTGTACCCAGGGGCAGACCTACCGGGGTGGCACAGAGTGGCAATTGCCACCCGTGTACTTGGAGATGACTTGAAAAACACACATAAACCATATATTGTTGCAATAGTGTGTTTGTTGTCTTCATGTTTCATTGGTCAAACTGTTTATTTTTATTCAGCTAAGCTACACTGAGATTGTTTTGGCTACAGCGATAACTGGATCTATACTCTATCCATACTAGGGATTTCCTGCACGTCATAAGTTATTACTTCTAATAAAAGAAAGAAATGTAATATTACGAGTATGAATGAAACATACACTGCATGAGAGTGTTTACGCCTCGATCCTGATCGCATTTCTGTCTTTAATGAGCTTTTTTAGGGAATATTTGCATGTATTTATATGCGATTGGATTAGCTACTCATGTGCTGGACTGTCATGATTTGGCAAATTCAGGACACTACTGAATGAAGCACATCAGGGGATTTAGAAGTGGGTATATTGACTTATATTGAAGTGGTATAGACCCTGCACTACACCGCTGCATAATGATGACGTCACCATTCCCGTTTATGTAGTTTACACAGAGGCAATAGCACTATCATTTTCAAAAACTTGCATACTGAGATCTGTTTTCAAAAGTTTGTGTTACCAAGCCCCCAAGATGCTATTGTGGTGTAAATGAACAGCCAAATTGCCTCAAAGGTTTTCTTAACAATACTTGTTTCAATGTGATTTTTACCTACGCATGGTTTCAGTTGGTTCTAAATTTCAGCACAAACTATATTTCAGTGTCAAACTACATGAAAATGTACTTAGATTTTGTCTTCCATTCACGGTCAGTGGTAGAATCTGAAGGGAACTTGCAGTATATAGTATCTGCTAAATGCTGGCATCTGGAGACATCACATATGTTCAGTCTCCAGGTGAAACTCCAGCCTGCTGGCGTGAGTAATTATGTTGCTCCACAGGCCAGATTTCCTCTGATGTAAGACCGTCTTTAGAACAACAATGTGGAGAAATCTAGGCCAGTGTTTCCCAACATTTTTTTGTCTTAGAGCCCCACAAGCCCATCAGTAAGGCTCAAATGAGGTACAATGGCACTAAAACATCAGTTTGTTCCTTTTATAATTAGTTTCCATTTGTAATATCATATACCGGAACAGTATCATTGCTGCATCTATCTGTAAAAAAACAGTGCCACTTTTCATTATGAAGCACAAGAAAGGCTATTTAATTAAATAGAAATTGATTTTAGCTGTGGGAGACTGCATTTCATTTGTGCTTGTAAAATATAGGGCCACTGGTGTTGTCATAATATCATGCAGTTTGTGCACCATAAAGCACATTAGTATAATGAGCAAGCCTTCGTTGCGCATGGAGAAGTCATTAGAGTCAATAAAGCCTGCTGTCTGCCTTCACCATTATGTGTGCTGGCAATGTAGTGCCTAGATATGTAATGCATCTGGAGAACACTAGTGCATATGGAAACACTTCTTCTGAATTTGTTTGATATCCTGCAGCTGTTTAGCTGTAAAATATTAAGATATTATGAAGTGTACAAATGTGGATTTAAATATGAAGTTTCAATAAATATAAAAAACTATTGAAATGTTTCTTTTAATAATTAATATTGAATTATTGATCATCTCTGCAAAACAAATCATCTGTAAAAATACAATATATTATGATATGTGCACATGTGCACATGAGACCAGAACCCGTAATGGAAACATGTCAAGTATTTGTAGCTCTTTGTTTGTATAAAGGGAGTTTCTATGCATCTGGAATGAGGAATGGAAATAATTCTAGGAGAACAGGGAGTGTCTGTATCTGTTATTTTGGTCACTTGTTCATCATTTTATAATACATTAATATTTCCCATTTCCAATCAAGTTTTTTGATCCAAGCCAAAGATGTTTCACTCAAAAATGTTTTTAATTGTACTAACAGGCCCTTTGGCGTACTGCAGAATTGTATTAATGTAATTTCTTTTAAACATACCTTTAGTTCCTTTAATTCCTTATGAGACAGTTTTGAGTCAGTTTTAGATGTGCTGGGCTGACTTGGACATTGTGCATATAATTTAGTGAGCTGTACAGAGGCATGTTGTTGTTAAATTGTCTAATAATTGTATGTAACCTGATCTGTTGTTGTGATATTATAAGTGAAGCAGTGATTCCAGAAACAGCTTTAAATGTTCTTTCTTTCTTAGAATTCTATGTGCGGATAGTAAAGTTACCTTTTAGATGCTTTATGCTGCATGGTTTTATTAGCATATGCAAATACCTATTCCACAATCAATTTGTTTTTAAAGACTTCAATGAAAACAAATTCTTTGCTTAATTTCAGTCGATTGGGTCCTTTTTAATTAAAGGAAGTCAATCCAGCTGGTCGCTATCTTGGTAATTGTTAACAAATACATTTTCATGTTTGCATCACATAAGCATTGCAAACTGAAAACCTTTTTAGCGCCATTTATTGGACATTTCATTTCTGAACTGCCGGGATACTTACAATAACCAACACAATAAAACATTGCCAGATTCACATGAATCTGTTTTGAACAAAACTTTTAGTGCCACTTACTGGACATTTCACACTGAATATTTCACAAAATGTGCAAGAAGCAATGTAATGTAAACAAATAGGCGATGACTTTATGAAAAAGATGTTTATCTGTTTTCAGCTGCTATTGAGCATTTTTGAATAATTTCTCCAAAGGATATTTATATGAGTGGCCCATATAAAAACATAATTCTTGATCATATAATTTGTAAAATAATTACATACAATAATTCCCAACAGAATTAAAGCAGTATTTCATCTTTTTTTTCACATTGTTTCTCAAATTCACATGAAAAATTCATGAACCATATGGAACATTGTCAGAGGAGTTGCTTGTACTATGAAAATGTTTTTCCACCCTAGCAAGTCACTTTAATGCATGTTTTGCATCTACTAATGGATGCTAACATGTCAAGTCTGTGCCTGAAAAAGTGATTTAAAATGTTTCCATGATTCACTTTACTGTAAATGAAGGGCCTGAATGGTGAGTGTTTCTTTATCTAATCTATGTACTAAAATGCATGTTTTTTGGATCATATTCAATTCTCAAGCTGTATTTTGAAGCTTTTGAGTCCTATCAGGCTTGAACCCACAGTGGTTTAACAACTTGAGTGAACTGCAACCTATGTTTCTTCTTCAGTGAGGCACCCAAAAGCCATATCTAGCTTGCAAGAAATTTATCTGTGGACATTGTCATTGATTTCACAGTTGAGAGGGAAATACCAGGAAAATCCACACACGTCTCTGAGGTAACATCAGCAGCCCAACAAGCACAAAATGTTCAAAACTAAATTAATATGCACTAACTTGGTCTCGTCATAATTAGATATTAGATAAAAGCAGTGATCTCTGATGTCCATATCATCCAGTTTGCTGTAAAAACATAATTTGTGCAGTGTGAGTGCAGCATCATTTAGTTTAGCAGACCTACTGCAGCATCAAATTAGATCATTAAAATTAGATTTTGTTTCATCGCTATTGCTCTATTCACAGTAGTGCTAAAATACTGACCTCATGGGAAACATATGTCCCATAAGAGTCAAATAATGTTTAAGGCCATTGATCTCATCACTACAATCAATGCCAAGCATTGATTCCCCCTTTGGATTTTACCCCCACTGCTCTGCTCAATGTGAATATAATCTGTCTTTTTTATAATACCAATATTGTTCTACTAAATGGGCAAATAATGTGCATGTACTATTTTTATTTTCACTGCAACACTTAAAGTGGGTTTGTCAGATATAGGGAGACATACAAAATGTGCAGTCCTGGGGGTACTTCATGGAGAGGTTTGAGAACCACTGCTATAGAGCGACAGCAATCTTTATATTTAGTCAGGGCGATTCAAGGATTTTCATTTTAGGGGGCTCAGCCCCCAATGAGGGTATAATAATAAAAATGAATAAAAAATAAAATAAAATAATGTTTGACTAATAGGTTAGGGTGGTAAACTAAACCTATTGCAGTATTCTACAGAGCCCCTAAAGGGTCATGGTGGTGGAAAAAAATCAGGGTGAATGAAAAATTTTGGGTGGGAGGCAAAAATATTTTTCCCATTTTTTTGCGTTCTCTCGCGAAACTTTTGTGTTCTCTCGAGAAACTTTGCGTTCCCTCGCAATTCAAAGGCGTGGTCAGAAACAGGCGAGGGTCAGACAATGGCAACAGGTATATAGAGACCAAAACACAACAATAGTCCAATAAACGGGCATGGTTGATCTCCGGTGAACAATGTCCAAACAGTGTAATCCAAAGGGTAAATCCAAACACAGGCGATGGTCCAGGCGAGGGGTAATAGGTATCCAAACAGGGGGCGAGACGAGAGGGGTAATCCAGGATGCACAGGCAAGAATCAGAACACGAGAAAACAGGCAAGGCAAGACTATGTCTAGACTATGAAACTCAAACAAAGACAGGGAATTGGCTCCGTAAAGTAGCTTAGAGCATATGCAGCATACGGTGATATGGAGAGACACAGAGGAGACTGTTGACAAAGGAATTGTTGAATAAAGTCATTATTTTTGTTTTCTTTGCTTACAAAAAGTGTTCCCGTCGCTTCATATAACCCAAATTGCACAACTGATGGCAGATGGAGTATTCTGATGACAACTTTCATACCTTTTATGTACCTTGACACTGTTATTTTAGTGTTCCTGTAGCTCAAGTGGTAGAGCATTCCGTTAACAAGCGCAAGATTGGTGGTTCGATTCCCCGGGAACACATGATAGGTAAAAATTGATAGCCTGAATGCACTGTAAGTCGCTTTGGATAAAAGCGTCTGCTAAGTGCATAAATTTAATTTAATTTATTTACTTGGCAGTCTGTAGGACAGTCACAGCCTTCCCGGTTTTCATCCAAAATATCTTAAATTGTTCCGAAGACGAACTAAGCTTTTACGGGTTTGGAACGACATGGAGGTAAGTGGGGGTGGAGTATCCCTTTAACAGCTGCTGTAAACTGTTTGCTTTGCTAACCAAACACAGCAGTGTGTCATCAGGCCTGTGTGCAGCAGCTCTCAGTGTGAGTGTGGCGAGCATGAGTCAGAATTTCACACTCTTCTTCCTCAAAACTCTGACCAGAACAGTGTGTTCATTCTCTAACCACAGCCGTCATTTTGCTGTTCAGAGTCATTGAACTAGTAGCTGTTCTCCAGATGGATCTCAAAGAGACAAAGAACATTCATTTAAAAATCTATTTGTGAGGCATATCTGCTGCAGTAATATAATATGAAATGATCACACTTGCCAGTGATTCATCAAAAACAAAAAGCCAGTCCATAAAAACTTCAGCTGTTGAGTTAATTAAGCAATCTGTTAAGCATGTTATGTCAGCTTGCAATGAAATAGTCTGAGTAGGCCATCTTTATGATGAATCGTCTTTAAATTCTGTCTGATAAAAATTCAGCATAAAAAAATACAAGGGTGCTGTCAGGATTGGACTGTCTTTGTTGTGTTTTGCTCCCCATGTGCTCCCCGTGACCCAGTTTCTCCCTGATGTGCCCTTATTTGGTCGTTCCTGTCCTCGTTGTCTCTTAAAGAGGTCATATGATGCCTTTTTAAAGACATTATTACACACACACACATACACAACGCAAAACTCTTCATTTGAACAGTCAATAGCAAATACTTAAACTAATAACAAAACATACTTTCAGTAGCTGTTTCAGAAGCGCCAGATTGTCGTAGCAAAGTCAGAATTACCTCCTCTCCTAGGTTCACGAAACAGTCGTCCATAAAATGCGTTGCTGTTCTGTCGTAAGTAGTCTTAAAGATTCCTAAATGCATCTACTTTCGGAGGGCCAAATAAAGAGCTTTTGCTTTCGCCTAGAAACACAGCATCTCCCTGACATGGCTGCTTCAACACTAATTGCTGTTACTGAAACCACGCCTTCTTTCTTTGCATGAACATTTGTCCTGCTTTATGCAAATATTTCCACATCGTGACGTAGACATGTGGGGGCATGTTAGAATGAGCCATTTTAGGGGGGCGTGACAAAGTCTTAATTTTGATAAAGAATATCTCTTTGGTTTTAAAACATTAGCCTTTGCAACCTCAGGGATCTTATCTATGCACAATCAGCTTGTAACATTCCAAAGAGAAAGGAAAACTTGAAATAGCATCATATGACCCCTTTAATTAGCGACCAACGAGCCATTGCCAGAGAGAGTGACAGTGCTGAGGATCGCACCGGAGCCCGAGCCTGTGACGTCAGACCAGGTGCGAGAGCTGACTACAGAGCTCTCCACGGGGGAGAGCATCATGGACAGTGAGAGCATGGAGAGGAGCTTCGCCCCTGCACAGTGGCTGAGGGTGAGCTGTCTAAGGAACTGGGTAAAGGAAAAGTGGAAAGAGACTTAGGGTGCTTCTCAATTCTTATTTGTGCATCCTTGTTTCCTTTCCTACTTCCTCTCCTCACGTCTTAGCTCCACCCCTTCAGGAAGCAAAAGAAGGATGCAAGGAAAAGACACAAGGATCAAGGAATTGAATCAAGTGAAATTAAATGAAATATCCTTGCTCCCTTTAGCGTCACTTAAAATATAAATTAAAATTATTACAACAGATGTGAAGGGGGAGTAGAATTTGTATGTACATATAAATACGTGCGTTTCTATTCTATTCTATTCTATTCTACTCCTAAAAAAAAATTAAAAAAAATATTCTATTCTATTCTACTCCTAAAAAAAAATTAAAAAATAAAAATTGTATTAAAAAAAAAAACGCCTACTGCGCTACACTAACTGAGACTTGTCATTGTACTTGTATACTGTTGATGTTCTCTCGTTGGTCTGATTGCTTCTATTGTTATCATTTGTAAGTCACTTTGGATAAAAGCTCTGCTAAATGATTAAATGTAAATAAATGTATTTAGTTACAGTCTGTGCATTCCTCCTTTGTCGGGTCTACCAGTTGTGTACATGTGTCTTCCTTCCCTTCCAAGTTATGATTTACCCCATGTGTTGGATTTAATAAATGACAGTGTCGTTTATCCATGGCTCCTTCGTTCTTTCCAGCAGCGTATCGTGACAGGTGCAAACTCATATACTGTATGAGAACTGCTTGAGATTTTGTACTGTATCACTATATGATTCTGTTGAGCACACACACACACACACACAAACAAAAAAAAACATACTTAATAAATAATAACTTTTAACATAAAATATGCTGACTTTAAATCAATACAAATATACATATATAAAAAAGTGTGACTTTAAAGCAGGCCTATGTTTCTTTTCTGTTTATATATATATATATATATATATATATATATATATATATATATATATATATATATATATATATATATATATATATATATATACACACACACATACAAGTGTACACTAGCAGTCACAAGTTTTGATTGATAATAAAAAAAAAAATAATGTTCCATAAAAATATTAAACAGCAAAAAATGTTTTCAACATTGATAATAAGAAATGGTTCGTGCGCACCAAATCAGGAGGTATTAGTTTTGAAGGGTATGTGAAGATCACTGAATAGCTGATGAAAAATCATCTTCACCTTCATAAGAATAGCTAAATTACATTTTAAAATATATTTCAAATAGAAAACAGTTATTTTAAACTGTAATATGTCACTCTATACTGTTTCTACTGTAGGCATTTTTATCAATATGCATCCTAAGAGCATAAGAGATTTCTTTTAAAAATATTAAAAAACGTTTGACCGATAATATGCTTAAATGGTCGTGCAAATTTTTTTTTTTTTTATGTATTTACGCACAAAAAAAAAACAAAAACAAACACAAACAAAGCCGTGTACGTGCTATGGGCGTCATGTGCCAGTATTTTGAATACAGCAGTCAGTAAAGCATTCAGCTTACGACGACTGCCGCACAGCGCCTATACCGACGTGTGTGTCGCTACTGTACAAGACAGCTGTCCGGTAGAAACGCTCACATATCAGTCATAATGACCGAGGCGGAGAATCAAGCCCGCGGACTATAGCGATGGTGACGGAATACGAGCAAACACTAACACGAGGGGAGCTCGGACAGTCTCAGAGGAAAAGAAAGATGTTTGAAGTAAAAACCAGCGACGTTTTATCCTCCGTTTCTGCGACAGAGTGCACAGGAGGAGAGTTTAGCTCGGCTTCATTCATCGGCGGAGTTTCAATGAAAAGTCTACAATCTGTCACGCGGCGCAGAGTCTGACTGTCAACAACAGTCTGTGCTAGAGAAATAAAGACGCTTGATTTAGCGTTTATTCTTCGTTTACAATAGTTTATCGCTGCGTTTCTAGGCTGTTGCATTGCTCAGGATGCAGGTAAAAAAGCAGAGAAGCTCAGAGGACCCAGAGCGGGATGATATGAAGAAAAAGCCCTCATGTTTCGCAAATATTAAGATATTTTTAGTGGCGGAATGTGCTCTGATGTTGGCGCAGGGCACAGTGGGCGCATATTTGGTAAGTAAAGCGATGCTTTTCCTTTTGTTTTAAAATAGTTTTACACTTCAGGCTCTGGAAATCACGTATTTACCTTTCTGAACTATTTGGCTCAAGGTTCGGCTCATTTGGTCTGCGCTATTCCTTTTCTTCAACCTTCCTGCACTTGAGTGCAACGTAGTGCATGGCAAAAAACGTGATACGGATGTGAGTGACAATCATATAATGATCTTCAGTCATTCATTCTAATAACATGCCATGCCCTAAGTTCAAAGAAAAAGAAAATAGGTGAAAAGAAGTGAACATCACTGAGTGTTCATGCAATGAAGCAGCTGCCTCAGCAGACGTAAACAGAGATTATAGCTGTCAGGCTCTGAGAAATAAATAAGCTGGCCAGTAACTGTACGTAAGTCATTTTAAATCATCATCAGTAAAAACACTATTTAAGCAATATCACACGAGCAAAAGTACCGTTGGACTCTTTATCAACACTGCTGTAGCCTAATTCGGCGATTAGCTCTCCTGATATTCAGATAGCGAGTGTGATATTGCTTTTATTCAACAGTTCTATGAAAAAGTAAATAATAAAGAAAACGTGTTTCAGACAGCTGTTAGAGTGGATATTTCCTCAACACCAATGGAAATAGTTCCATTAAGAGCAACAGCATTGAGCTTTGTGAGTGACAAAGTATTGTATTGTACTGAACGGAGTTAAGCCGCTCGGGAACCGCGTATGAGTGGAAAGGAGCGGCAGCGATTTGACGTACCCGCTCAGTACGTTCTGAATCATTCTGCTCGAGATCCACTCCTGGTTTTACATTTCTCGCAGTAGTTCACTTATGAGAGAGATCTGCTCCAGCGATAGACAGAAAGAAAAATTAGGTTGCAGAATCCAGGACAAGAGGAATATATTTCAGTTATCTGAGAGATATATTTTACGATAACCTCTTTAATATTTACGTAATGTCAAAAGGCTTCATTTTCTCTTTGTTTTAATTTTTTAACGTTCCTCATATTATGTAGCTTTAATAATAGGCCTATAGTAAGCCACAGATTATTGTTTTTATATATAAAAAATACAGCATGAAAAAATAACGAAACGTACTAAAAATGTTTTATTAAATAAGAGCAATCAAAGATATATTCCCTAACAAAACAAGGGTTGTTATGCAGCAAAAAATAATAATGGATGCTAACAAAAACATCCAGGACAAGAACAATATATTTTAGATATCTGAGAGATATTTTTGATGAGAACCTCTTTAATGTTTACACAAAGAGAGCATGTCATGTCAAAGTCTTGTCCTTCCCTTATAGCCTACTTCAAGTTTATTTTATTAAGTATACTTAAGTAAAGTTCAAGTATATTTTAAGTATACTTTATGTAGTAAGTATACAAATATCAGTGTTCTAGTAGTACTGTTTTAATACTCCTTGGGACTAAATTGGCCCACTTTCTAGTATATTAAAGTATACTTTTAAGTATACTTTAAGTATAACAGTAGCGAACTTTGAGTACACAACTAGTTTACCTCTATGTTTGTAGTTTGTACTGCAATTATACTAAAAGTGAACTTATAGGTATACTGATAGTTGACTAGACAGATAAGCGGAAGTAGATGGATGGATGATAGTTGACTAATTAAATACTTTGTACACTTTGAAGTATAGTCTCAGTAAACTAGTTTAGTAGTTTTATACTGCAAGTATACTCATAAGTTTTCTTTAAGTGAACTTTACATCATACTTTAAGTATACTGCTATGTCACTCTATGCTTTCCTCTCATTTTGAATGTAGACTATTTACAATGCAGTACAGCAAATTATGTTACTACATGAAAAAAATAAGGAAGTTTTAATTTATATGTAATTTTATCAAATAGCATACTTTGACTCAAAGAACCAGCCTAGTTCCTGACAAAACAAGTGCTTCTGTTGGCAAAAATAATTATGGATGTAGATAACAGAATCCAGGATAACAACAATCTGTTTTAGATATCTGAGAGTTATACCTCTTTAGTATTACAGGAAGTGAGGATATCAAAGTCTTCATCTTTTTTATAGAGTTGAATGCTGCTCTATATAGCATCTTTGATAAGGAAGAGATTTGTCCAGCCATGTCCTCCATACCCTTGGGACATCTCTGATGTCTGTGTGTGCTCAGACCATATTTGGAAAGGAAACAATAATTTCCCAGAAAGCCACAATACATCATGGGGACAGTCTCAAAGGGGTACACTTGTTTGGTTTGGTCCCAGCTTATGGAAATTCTGATGTTTGGAAACCAAATCAACACAACTGTCATAAAAAAAATGTGGGACTGGAAGATGTAGAGATTGCTCAGATTTATTTTGACAGATAGATACAGCGTTAAACTAAACTTATCCCTGGGTTTTTTTCCATTGACAAACGAGCCATCAAAATGCTTCAAACTATTTCCAAATACGCCTTAAGAAAACATGTGTGAGAAATGGTAGAAGTTTGTTTACTCAGAGTGCTTGATTAACGTCTTGGTCATTGGGTTTTTTTCTATATAGAACACAATATCAGTATTCCCACATGACAATGTTTTGTTCAAATCCATCTTTATTTGTTTAAGGTTAAAAATATAATATATTTTATCAGCACACAGGCCATGTAGCATTTAAATTTTTAAATTAGATTATCCCAGAAGCAGCTGTAATTGTCCATTTTGAGAAGGAGTCTCTCCACCCTCCTTCACAGACTGACTCATTTGCTTGCTTCAGACATCATACTCATTCCTGGGCATTGTGTCAGTTTCCTATGTTTAGCCTCAGCACTGAGCTTGACTCTAGGCAGTCTGGACTTCCCCCATGAGCTAAAAGAGCCAGTATCTTTATTTAATCTCTGTAAGCACACACAGCTTGTGCACATCTTTGTATAGCTTTCAATATGAATATATATTTAAAGGGGCCATTAACTGCCTTTTTATTATTTTGTACTGTTCTCTGAGGTCCATTTATAATGTTATCAAGATTTCTACATCAAAAACCATAATAATTTAGAAGTAATGCACTATTTTTTTGTCCTGTTTTGACCCACCTCATCGGAACGCTCTGTCTGAAATAGGTATGGCGGATTGTAGACTCGGAAGTAAACACCCACTGCTGTGATTGGCTAACAGTTGTGTATGTTTGACAGTCTACATCTTTCGCATGCTGCAGCGATGTCGAAGCAGATGTTGATCTTCTTCTTCGGAGGCGGGGTTTAGCCACACTGTTACATCATAAAGTGGTACATTCCACAACCTGTTGTTTCAGCAGATTGCCTTCAATATAAGCTGTTTTTAGACTAACAAGAAAGTTTTGAGTTCTGAAACTTACAGGATGTTTTTATGACCGCTTATATGTGTAAAGTTCAAGGGAATTTTGATTTCTCAGTTCATGACCCCTTTAAGAACTCTAAAATGTAATGCAAAAATGCTGGGGCAGTGTTTGCAAATGTCATTTGGCAGACGTGTCACGTGACATAACTAAACAAATCTTATCTGGTTCATCTAACCTCAACTCTTTACTTTATGCCTGCTCAATTCACTTGTATTTAGATGCAGTACTAAGCAGAAACATGTAGATGGCTGTATGACGTGTATTAATGACCACCTTATTGCTCCTGTGAGATTGGCTGTTTTAATAAGATAAAAGGAAATAAGTGATATTAGGCAAAGCTTCAAATGCAGCAGTCTCAAAAGGTCAGTTTAAGAGTGCTATAAAACAAAATGATGCATTGTAGTCTTTTTATAGTTAATATACTTTAAGGCCAGAAATGAAAATTCATACATTTCATTTTTGATTTTACCGGACCTTACAGTGTTGGATTTCTCTCTAGTGACATGCACAAGCTAGTGCTACAGTGATGACAGTTTTGTTGGTCAACCTGTAACTTGGTATCACCCTGGTTCCCTCGACAAAAAGCTGGTAAAGGTAAAGAATTTTACTATTGGCTTTTGGACTATTACAGAAAATAAGTTAATGATTCTTATACATTTTGTTCATCATGATAATCTTTACAAATAAACACATCTTGAATGTTGAAGCCTAAATAAAAAGTAAAAAGTTAAACGTAGGCTATAAATGAACTACACCACAGCCGCGTGACTTCAATGTCAACATTTCAGTCTTAATTTAAAAAACATTTTCCAATAAAAGTTTGAATTCAAATATTTTGCAAGAGCGTGATTTTAACACAAGGCAGTGAAAAGTGGACTATAGTGAGTACATGAGTTTACCTGTTTGGTGTGACGACGTGTAATATCCCAGACAACCTCTGTATTTTCATTTATAAAATGGTTAGTTCCAGTCCTTGATTCTGATTGGTCAACAGCTGTGTTTTATTCATGATAAAGCACGGCTATGACCGTTTCACCTTACTGTTCCCTGTATCTCTGCACAGTACCCTTAGCAACCACCCATGCATTATGTACAGTATTTCAGCAAAATTAACTGTTTATTATTTATGTAATGAATTATGAGTGACCCCAGTGCTGTTATGTTGGGTTGTTCACATTTAATATTGAGGCCACGCCCCTCCCTAGTCAAAGAAACTCTTCTCATGTGGGAGATACGTTGATGTGTGCTTGTATTTGTGTGGAAGCCCACAGTTTCCGAAGTGCGGAGTGAATATTACTGTATTTATTAATTTTCTGTTTCAGGTATGGTACAGTATGTCCATCAGTTTACACTGTAATAAAGACACTCACAAACATGTGCTGTGCCGTGAATCAGTCTAAAATCAGTTTTAAACTAAAAGACGGGAAACAGATGCTTTCTCTTGCTGAGAGATAAGCAGATGTATGTGTGTGAGAAAATCTCATATCCACCTTATTTGTCCCATAAGAGCGGGTGCGGCCATTTGTAAATTTAATATGCGAGGCTTCTGGTGTCATTCGCTTCCAGCTATTTTTAGCTGTACAAAACAGCTCGTTGCAATTGCTATTGCAAACTATTGTGTCTTACCATGTTATTTTAATATATTATCTCAATTATGAACACACTGGTTTGTAGTGCAAACAGTTTTACTGTTTACTTGGTGGGACCTCATCCTTTGGGGCAGTCGTTGCCTGTTGGTTAGAGAGTCAGATTGTAACCCAATTAAAAGTTGCAGCCAGGTTCGAGTTTCAGGTCCGGGAGGAATTGTCGGTGGGGGGAGTCAATGTTAAAGGGGTCATGTGATGCTTTTTTAAAGATCATTATTTTGTGTATTTGGTGTAACAGAATATGTTTACATGCTTTAATGTTCAAAAAACACATTATTTTTCAAATACTGTACATCAAAAACTGCCTCTCTCAAACGCGTCGTTTTCTACAAAGTACCTCCTTCCGACAAGCACAGTCTGCTCTGATTGGCCAACTGACCCAGTGCATTGTGATTGGCCGAACACCACAAGCAATCATCGGAAATGTAATGCCCCTTTCCATAATTGCGAGCTTCATCTTTCAAAATATATGTAAAGGCAGTTAATAATGTCCATAGTTTTACCCTCAGTTCAGAGTTGCGTGACAGACACAGTGATGAAGCTAGTATATATTTGCAGTACACAAGCCACGGACGGTTAAAACAGCTGAATATGTGATGTGATCCTGTCTGTCTCTCTCTCTCTCACACACACACACACACACACACACACACACACACACACACACACACACACACACACACACAACGCGCAAAACTCTGCATTTGAACAGTCAATAGCAAATACTTAACCTAATAACAAAACATACTGATTCAGAAGCGCCAGATTGTCATAGCAAAGTCAGAATTACCTCCTCTCCTAGGTTCACGAAACGGTCGTCCATATGTTCTGTTGTAAGTAATCTTAAAGCTTCCTAAATGCTTTTGCTTTTCGCCTAGATACACACAACATCTCCCTGACATGGCTGCTTCAACACTAACTACGGTTACTGAAACCACGCCTTCTTTCCTTGTGTAAACATTTGGGTGGCATTAGGCAAATATTTCCACATAATGACATAGATATGTGGGGGCGTGTTTGAATGAGCCATTTTTGGGGGTGTGGCAGAGTCTTAACTTTGATAAAGAATATCTCTTTGGTTTTGAGACTTTAGTCTTTGCAACTTCAGGGATCTTGTCTATGCACAATCAGCTTGTAACACTCCAAAGAGAAAGGAAAACTTGAAATCTCATCATATGACCCCTTTAATTTGTTACTTAAAAAAATTAACATATCAATACATTTTGGCTTTAATATTTGTATTGTGTGGTAACTATTTTATAAAAGCAGTAAAGTACTCGAGGTGTGCTATATTGTGAATTAGTCATGGATGAAGGGTGTTGTTAAGCACGACATGAAGCAGACTTACTCATACAGCACGGCCTCTTGTACCTTACTGCTTACTTAGCCACTTGTAAGCAACTGCCTTTTTCAAGACAAGTAACAGCTTTAAAAATATAACAAGGCAGTGTTACTGATGCAATACAGTATATATCATACAAACCCGATTCCAAAAAAGTTGGGACGCTGTACAAATTGTGAATAAAAACAAAATGCAATGATGTGTAAGTTTCAATTTTCAATATTTTATTCATAATACAACATGACATATGACATATCAAATGTTTAAACTGAGAAAATGTATCATTTTAAGGGAAAAATAAGTTGATTTTAAATTTCATGGCATCAACACATCTCAAAAAAGTTGGCACAAGGCCATGTTTACCACTGTGTGGCATCCCCTCTTCTTTTTGTAACAGTCTGCAAATGTCTGGGGACTGAGGAGACAAGTTGCTCAAGTTTAGGAATAGGATTGTTGACCCATTCTTGTCTAATACAGACTTTTAGTTGCTCAACTGTCTTAGGTCTTCTTTGTCGCATCTTTCCTCTTTATGATGCTCCAAATGTTTTCTATGGGTGAAAGATCTGAACTGCAGGCTGGCCATTTCAGTACCGGATCCTCCTTCTACGGAGCCATGATGTTGTAATTGATGCAGTATGTGGTCTGGCATTGTCATGTTGGAAAATGCAAGGTCTTCCCTGAAAGAGACGACGTCTGGATGGGAGCATATGTTGTTCTAGAACTTGGATATACCTTTCAGCATTGATGGTGCCTTTCCAGATGTGTAAGCTGCCCATGCCACACACACTCATGCAACCCTATACCATCAGAGATGCAGGCTTCTGAACTGAGCGCTGATAACAACTTGGGTTGTCCTTGTCCTCTTTAGTCCGTATAACATGGTGTCCCAGTTTTCCAAAAAGAACTTCAAATTTTGATTTGTCTGACCACAAAACAGTTTTCCACTTTGCCACAGTCCAATTTAAATGAGCCTTGACCCAGAGAAAATGCCTGCACTTCTGGATCATGTTTAGATATGGCTTCTTTATTGACCTATAGAGTTTTAGCCGGCAACGGCGAATGGCACGGTGGATTGTGTTCACCGAGCCCATGTTGTGATTTCCATTACAGTAGCATTCCTGTATGTGATGCAGTGCCATCTAAGGGCCCGAAGATCACGGACATCCAGTATGGTTTTCCGGCCTTGACCCTTACGCACAGAGATTGTTCTAGAACTTCAAACTCTTTGCAATTTTTCTCTGAGAAACTCTTTTCTGATATTGCTCCACTATTTTTCGCCGCAGCATTGGGGGAATTGGTGATCCTCTGCCCATCTTGACTTCTGAGAGACACTGCCACTCTGAGAGGCTCTTTTTATACCCAATCATGTTGCCAATTGACCTAATAAGTTGCAAATTGGTCCTCCAGCTGTTCCTTATATGTACATTCAACATTTCAGGCCTCTTATTGCTACCTGTCCCAACTTTTTTGGAATGTGTAGCTCTCATGAAATCCAAAATGAGCCAATATTTGGCATGACATTTCAAAATGACTCACTTTCAACATTTAATATGTTATCTATATTCTATTGTGAATAGAATAAAATATAAGTTTATGAGATTTGTAAATTATTCCATTCCTTTTTTGCTCACAATTTGTACAGTGTCCCAGCTTTTTTGGAATCGGGTTTGTAGAATAAAATGTAAAAATATATTGAGATTGTGTTAACCACAAACCTTATTTCACAGACTGAATCAGAGGCTTGTTTGAGACGTCATTCTTATTTCTTTGCATTGTGTCAGTTTCCTATGTTTAGCCCCAGGCCTGAGCTTTTTAAGTCGGAGACAAAAAAACATAAAAATATCTTGAGCTTGTGTTAACCACAGATCTTATTTCAACCATTTGAAATGATGACTTCAGGATGATAGAACCAGAAATGCTAAAATGAAATGCTAATTTGTTTCTGGTGTTGGCTTACAAAAATACATCATCCCTGCAACTTTTTTATTCATCTGTATCCACATTTGATTGCAGTGGCCAAATCTCCAAATCCAATAAATAACTGATGCATAGATCCAATCCACATTTTTCTTTTTCAATAATCTGTTACACTTAGATATACATAGCAGTATACAAAAGAAAAAAATCTACTACTTCAGTTGCTACTTCAGTTTCATTGTGACTTTAAAAATGCATCAGGTCATGCAGTCTCAAAATGCGTGCATATGATTTTAAAGATATTTTTCAAAAGTAATAGTTGATAGTAGTAGATGATGATGCAGGATTCAGAATCAATCTCTGCCTGTCCGCAAACAATGGGCTGATAACCGTAATTGACATCTTTCATTTATCTTCTTGGCACATTGTCTTTAGAAATGTTATGATGGATGCAGTTAGCAGTGGGAACAGCCAGATATTTTACTGTCATTTATTTATTTATTTATTTCATTATTGAATTGAATATTACTCTTTTAAACAATAATTGTTAACCAGACTGTTTTGATTCTCCCTCTGGTACAGTCTACTACCGTAAATAGCTTGAAAGAACATTATTATTACATAACACTACAGTTTAAAATCAACAAAAGAGGTTTGCACTGTACCCAAAGGAATTACTTTATGAAATATCATTGTTTTCTACTGGTCCACCCTCTTTTTGTAGAAACCATGGAAAGTGGAAGTACTATTGTTGTTCTGTTTTCTGTCATAGTGATAAGGCAATGCTGAGTCTCTGTCATGTTGGAAATCAAACACAAATTGCTGGAGGATGTCTGATAGCGCACATGTTCTAGAAACCATTTCACTCTTGAATGATACAGACTTGTTGTTCTGCACTCAGGAATTTGTCATTGCCTGTCTATTATGAAATTTCAGCTTGACTCAACAACAATAACACGATAGACATTTTTGTCTCATTGTTCAGTTATTCATTGTCTTCCTAATAATGTGGTTTTAATGCTGAGGGATTAGAGGGTGATGGGTGTGAGTACGTCAGGGTGGAGTGAGCAGAGATTTGGCATTACTTTACGCTGCTGGCATGTTGAATGTGTCTTGGCATTAAGGTGGCAGTCTCTGTGCCCTATCGCTGTGCCACTGGCAATGATGTATACAGAGACCCAGCTTTTCAGTCAACGGGTTTCAGCAGGTTGGCAGAGACTCTGATGCAGGCAGAAAGTGCAGGGAGATGGGGGACCTGTCCTGTCCTTTCGTCATGCTTCCATGCAGAACTAGTACGCAGGCACATGTCTTTGGGCTTGGCAATTGAGTAGAGCCCATGTAGCAAATCGGAATGTAACAATCATTTCTGAAGGATCATGTGGCACTGAAAACTGGAATAATGATGCTAAAAATTAAGTTTTGTATCTCAGCAATAAATTACATTTTAAAATATATTCAAATAGAAAATATTTAGTTCAAAGTGTAGTAGACATTGTTGTTATTACTGTTTTTTTGTATATATATGTATAAATGTATATGTGTGTATATATATATATATATATATGTATATATGTATATGTATATATATATATATATATATATATATATAATATATATATGTATATATGTATATATATATATATATATATATGTATGTATATATGTATATATATATATATGTATGTATATATGTATATATATATATATGTATGTATATATGTATATATATATATGTATGTATATATGTATATATATATATATATATATATATATATATATATATATATATATATATATATATATATATATGTATATATATGTATATATATATATATATATATATATATATATATATATATATATATATATATATATATATATATTGCATAAGTTATATCGCATAAGATATATTGCTTATATTGTATAGGAGACTTCATTAAAAACATTTAAATATCCTAATGTTTCTAAACTATATATATCACCTCTTATGTGTACGGTGTGAAATGGCCTTCAGGGATGCAGATCATTTTATTGCCTCCTTTCTCATATAAATTTCTTACATTAAACAACTTTGATTTGTGTTTTTGGATCAAGAAGCTTCAAAGCTTACTGTTTAGTTATGTATCTGTGATAAAGCTTAAATCCTGTTTCTATGATTGTCACTTGAAAATATGAGCTCTTAAATTAATGTTGCTAATGTTGAGGTGACTCTGGGATAAAAATATGCATATGCTTTTTATAGGACATTTTAGGTCAGATCTTAAAATAGTTCTCTACTGCCACAGTGGAAATGTTGTCTGCAAGATATAATCTCTTGTTATTTCATAAATTTAGATGAATACATGAATTAGACACTCACATTAACAAAGACACCTTTTTGATAGAAAGATATTCAAAATGTGAAGAATGATTATAGACATTGACCAAGTAGCTTTGATATTCAAATTGTGTCGCCAGCACTGTATATGCATGAACAGTACTATGTTTCTTGCAGTTTATCAAAGTCATATACCAGCAGTTTAACAGTAAGGGAGAGAGAAGTGTTTTGCATGTTTCATATTACTAACTGAAACACAAGACACCTTTAAGTCAGGCTTCTAGCAGACTGCAAATGTGCCACAGTCAACAGTTCTGCACAAAACAGAGCAGTTTGCCAGACTGTCCAAGGTACTTTCCAAGTAAATTGCACCAAGCTAACCACAGGAAATTGAGTTAAAGCAAACTGATTTATCATACTGTAACAGCAACATCACTGCTCTTTTAAAGGGATACTCCATCCGAAAATGAAAATTTTGTTATTAATCACTTACCCCCATGTTGTTCCAAACCCGTAAAAGCTCAGTTTGTCTTCGGAACACAATTTAAGATATTTTGGATGAAAACCAGGAGGCCTGTGAATGTCCCACTGACTGCCAAGTAAATAACAGTGTCAAGGTCCATGAAAGTCGTCATCAGAATACTTCATCTGGCATCAGACGTGCAATCTGGGTTATATAAAGTGATGGGAACACTTTTTGTAAGTGAAGAAAACAAAAATAAATGACTTTATTCAGCAATTCCTTTGTCAGCAGTCTTCTCTGTGTCTCTCCATATCACTGTATGCTGTGTATGCTCTTCAGTATCATCCGTGCCACAAGGATGCACTGTTTTCTTTCAAATCAAAGCTAAATACAAGTATAAAGAGCGCATCCTTGTGGCGCATACGGTGATATGGAAAGACACAGAGGATTATCGCTTCATATAACCCAGATTGCACATCTGATGGCAGATGGAGTATTCTGACGACGACTTTCATACCTTTTATAGACCTTGACACTGTTATTTCCTTGGCAGTCTATGGGACAGTGGAGTATCTCTTTGGGTGGAGTATCCCTTTAAAGCTCCCAATAAACTCATTATTCACAACATGCATTTAAACTGTGCACAACTCTGCACAGTATTTACAGTGTTATACAGATGATTTGGTAAAAGAAATTGTGTATTTCAAACTGCACAATTATATCAATCCATCCATTTAGGAGTGCTATTCAGAAGGTCAGCTGACACATGATTCACAAAGAGGCCTATAAATAACCCTGGATAGACTGGTAAAAACTGTCATCAAGTGCATGTACAGTTGATGTTGTATCATGTATGGACATGTGATATTCATTTTAACTGTAAATGTGTCCTTACACACACCCTCAAAATGGTTACATCTATTCTAACATCCGTTTATATGAAAAGAAAAAGCACTGTTATGTTTCCATGGAAAATAGTGAATTGGCAGTCATGTAATCCATCCATTGGTCCATGTAATCACATTTTTGCTTAATGCCACGATTGACGAATCAGAATCAAGTATTCCAGAGAACTGTGTATGTAGCTAACTGAGAGAATCCATGCATGTTATCTTGTTTATCAAATCAAAATGATGCAGTCTGTAGGAATCTGTAATGTAGCATGGAGAGATTTGCAAAGATCACTACGCAGCATCTGAGAGAGGCCTGCTCTAGAGAAATAGAATTATAGTAAAGAGCGTGTCCTCAATAACACGCTCTTTTCACAGCCATGCCATATTTGTGTCGCTCCAGCTCAAAGCTGCTTCATTAAAGTCCTGTGATTGCTCATCAAGGCTGCCTGGTGACATTTTTTCACTTTCACCAGCTATTTTTGTCATAAGCCTTGATAATGAATGTGTGACAATTAGCATGCTGATGTTTTCACAGATTGAAAGGATTTATCAAAACGATTATTTTTCTGGGTCATTAGTTCTCTTCTTTGACATGGGTTTAGAATAGATGTTTTTGGTTTGATTGGGGTTTTGATTACTTTAATCTGACATGCCCATTTCCTTGATCCATTACTGTATCTTATTTTGTCATCTTGGGTAAAAAGTAGCAAAAGAGAAGACAGTTCCTCTCTTTGAACTTTTCTGCGGATCTTTATTGACACACGCTACCTCTCCAAGATGACTCTCAGGTTATATTAGACTTGGTATTTTATTGTTTAGAGTCGAATTTGACTTCTGTATAATGGCAGCCTGTGCCTGTTTAGTGTTGATATCAAATAAAGCAAACAGCCTTAGGAGACTGATAAAAATAGAGCTATGTATGTATAATATCAGTCAAAATTTGGAGGGGGGGCATTAACATTTTTTTTTTTTTTTTTTTAAATTTTTTTTTAAAGAAATTAATTTATTCTTTTATTTAAAAAAGAATACATTAAATTTATCAAAAGTGAGAGTAAAGACATTTAGGCCTACATTACACAAAAATATTAAGCAGCACAACTGTTTTCAACAATAATAAAAAATAATAAATGTTTCAGGAGCTCCAACTCAGCATATTAGAATGATTTCTGAAAGATTATGTGAACTTAACAAAGCTTTGCCACCACAGGAATAAATGATTTTTTAAAACATATTAAAATATAAACTGTTATTTTAAATTGTAATAATATTTCACAAAATTACAAAATTTTTACATCAATTACATCACTCTGCCTGAACACCAACCTGTGCTGAATAGAACAGTCGTCCGGTTCAGATACCAGAATATATGAAATGATGATATTGTACCTACATCTATTTTAAATTAACATTACAGTAATTCTTCTGCTTTGTTAATCTCTTAGGTGAGCGTGCTGACCACACTGGAGCGGCGCTTCAATCTTCAGAGCGCTGATGTGGGTGTCATCGCCAGCAGCTTTGAGATCGGCAACCTGGCCCTCATTCTCTTCGTTAGTTATTTTGGTGCTAAAGCCCACCGCCCTCGGTTAATTGGCTGTGGAGGAATTGTCATGGCTTTGGGAGCACTGCTGTCCGCATTACCAGAATTCCTCGCCAGTCAGTACAAGATCACAGACTCGTGGAACAAGGATCTGGGGCGAGACGTGTGCTCCAACACCTCTAATACTGATGAACCATGTGGGAGTAGAGCCAACACCAACATGATGTACCTACTTCTGATTGGAGCCCAGATGCTGCTGGGTATTGGTGCCACACCTGTTCAGCCCCTGGGTGTGTCCTACATAGACGATCATGTGCGGAAGAAGGACTCCTCTCTCTATATAGGTAAGTAAGCGTAATTTATATTCGCTACATGCTTACTAATCCATTTATTTTACATAGCCACAAGCATCAGTTGTTTTGCATAAGTGAATTGCAAAAGTGAAAAGCATGTATCTCTCCTATGGCTTAGTAAGTAAAAAGTAGATGATTATCAGGGCGATTTATTGTGATTTCAGGCCTTCCTTCCAGTGGCAAGCCAAAAACCACTGATCTGTTAAAGTGGAAAAGCAAATAAGAAGGTTGAGCTGTTATGTGCCAGAAAGCAGCGTGTGCACAAAACCATTGGGTCAATAAGTAAAAGCATATGCGTGTGTGCAAACGTGTTATATTTTATATTGTTTGAGACAACAGCTTTCACAATATAATCAGCAGGTGAGCAGTGCTGGGAGGCTTTTAAACATAATTAGTTGTATTTTATATGTGTAGGGAAGAAAGGCATGGAAAAAGAGATTAAAACACAATAATGCTTCTGTGGAAACAGTAGATAGCAAGTTTTGGAGGTTTGCAGCATATATGTACATATGTGAAAAAATAAATGCACATTTTTATTAATCTCATATACACTACCTTTTGGAGTCAGTAAGATTTTTTTTTTTTTTGTAAGAAATTAATATTTTTATTTATTAAATTCATCAAAAGTGACAGTGACTTTTACATTGTTATAAAACCAGTTTCAAATAAATGCTTTTTTATTCATCATTGAATCCTGACAAAATGTTTCCATTTGCGGTTTCCACCAAAATATTAAGTAGCACAACTTATGTCAACGTAAACAAAAATAAGAATCTGCATATTTCAAAGATTTTTGAAGGATGTGGCACTGAATTAATAAAAATTCAGCTTTGCGATCAAATGAATAAATTACTTTTTAAAATATATTAAAACAGAAAACGGGCATTTTTTATTTAAAAAATATAATTAATAATATTACTGTTTTAATTTATTTTTTATTAAATAAATGAATACATTCATATTGTAGTATTTAAACATTATATTCACACCCATTCCAGGTCAGGACTTGCATTTCCAGAGAATTATTCTGAAAGGCAATCTTAGATATGAACACAGAACATGACTTTAATATTTAATACATTGTCTTTATTATTTAATATTTGTCTTCAGTACAAAAAGATGTGACTATAGCTTACTTGGTTGATTTTGCTGTTGTCAGGGTAACAAGAACAAGACAAATTTCATGTTCACAGATAACAAGAAACATATCTCATTCAGATACGGGCAACAAGTGTTATCAAAGCACACAGATTTCAAAGTCTGAAAGAACGTGGGCCATGGTTTGTTTCACATGCATGCTTCTCAGTATTGAAGAAAAGAAGATAAGTGTTGAAAAGGAAGTGCCTTCAGTCCCTGTTTGATGCTGTGATGCTTTACAGGTTCCGAGAGAATATATGTGATTGAATTAGATACAAAATATCAGCATCAATTCCATTTCCAATCTTTTTCCATTATGAACAGTATATTTGTCAGAATTCAAACTTCTATGTGCTTGTTCTGTCTTGCTTTAAAAGTAGATTCAACTTGCTTTGATATATTTTCATATAATTTGTGTAAAATACACATTTAAAATTTACACAAAAGTCCACCACAACAACAACACACAACACAAAACTACACATGTTTTTTTCTTTGTCTGTTAAAGAGAGTATTGAGTGTAATTTTCTGTCAGGTTTATTCTCAAATTGTGCAAGATGTCTTCCTTTTCCTGTTCTGCTCTCTTTCTTGCCTCAGCTCATGTTCAAAGTTCTTTTACGTATGCAACAGCAACAAACCAGTGAGCAGTAGGAAATGGACACACACTGATTTGAGTTTGCAAGCTCAGAGGGAGATTTGGAGCTGTGTTTCTCTGATAAGTTGCACAACGGAGTTTGAAGGCAAACAAGCAGAGTTTCGTTTCGTTTGAGAACAATGTTGTATTGTAGTGAAAGCTGCACTCAGCTGATCGTCTAAATCCCCGTGCTACAGGCATGGCATGTGCTGCATGAATGGGCCAGATTGTTCAGACATCACCAAGATTGATTTTTTTTTTACGTACCGCTAATATATTCTCAATTTGCAACACAGCAACAAAGCTTGTGTAATTGTTTTTTCCTCTCATAGAAACTATTGAATGCATTTTTCAATGTACAAATGTAGGCTAAATGCTTGCTTTAAATGAGTTAAACATTATGTGTTTCATATAAATACACACTGTTAGCTGGTACAAAGAGAAAGCAAATTAAAGCAGTTTGACCTTTCATTTTGATGCTTGTGGTTTATGCCAAATGGTGGTCTACTCCCATCGTTCATACTATTGGTGAAGCTATTTTGTGTCAGCATTTAGTGTTTGGAAGAGCTCTGGACTAGACCTGTTGAATATTTGCCATATATTTGCACTGATTTGCTAGCAATATAAAACTAGTCAGCATTGTGAAAACTGAAATTGATTTTAATTCATGCTTCTGGTTAAGTTTCCAAACTTTAATTAATAGAATAGTTTCCTTGTCTATGGTTGTTTTAATAGCATATCTGATAAACTTAGGTAATAAAAATAATATCAGGTTTATACATAATTTATAAAAATAGTTTAGGATCAATAAGAATTTGATAATTTTAATATATTTTAAAACTGTTTATTTCTGTGATTGCAAAGCTGGATTTTCAGCAGAATTTTTTTTTCTTTTCTTTAAGAAACTTTCTCATTATCATCAATGTTAAATGTTAAAAGTTCATGCTGCTTAATATTTTTGTGGAAATGTTAAAAAATTATGTTAGAAATTTTGTAACATTATAAATGTCTTTATATCTACTGTAACTTTTGATCAGTTTAATGCGTCCTTGCTGAATAAAAGTAATCATTTTCTTTAAAAAAAGGTTGGTAGTTTATATAATCTAATCAAATATTATATATTTATAAAGTCAATTAGATTAAAAACATTTATATATTTTTATTATATTTATATATTGTCATATATAATATATTCATATATATATATATATATATTATATATATATATATCAGTATATAAAGATCAGTCAAAAGTATGAATATTTCTTTAGCTCTATTAACTCCATTCTGAACTGACAAGTGACTAACAGGCAAACCTTATATGGAAACCCATAGACCATATATATATTTTAATAGCCTCCTTTACCCTTTACCTTTAATAAGCTCGAACAGACCGCATCATTGTCTCTTTTGTTGGCTGTCAGCATCATTGAATGTGGCTTCCAGGTCAGCCTGAACCCACACTCTCGCTCTTATCTGCACTCCTGCGGTCTGAACATCACATTGCACTCATGTGTTTCTGTATGCCCATGCACTCTCCGCACTCATGGTGAAAAGCCTTCGTTAGTGGAGCGCACGGAGGGATCTTATTAAAAAAAACGTTCATTTAGTGCTTTAATGCAAGATGCTCTCAAAGAAAGAATCTTCATGAAAGATGTTGCACACCTTAGCTTTCAGTGTCTCTATTATTACCCATCCAGTACTTTGTTAAAATAAGTGCTGGGCTACTTTAGTTCTGCTGAAATCTGAAAAGAACACTAAATAGAGCTTTTATCCTCAGGAAAACAGTTTGAGAAATATGCTAATGTCGGAGACTATTACCGCCTGTTGGCCATAGCAACAGACGACTGACTTACTAAATAATGATGCAAATTGCTTCAATAAACAACCTATTATGAAAATGCAACAAGATGCATGCATGGCATTCAGGTTTTTTGGGGAATTGGGGCAATTTGTGTCCATAAAGTGTATATTTAAATGTAAGAAAACCTATATCGGGGTGTTTCCTCTGAAGAGGCAAAGGAGGCAAATTGGTTGAGAAAATAATTCGCTAAATAAAAATAAAACAACACAAATATTCCAAAATATGGAAAGTGTATTATTGTATTAAGTCACATGAAAGAAGGCAGTGCCTGCATTGCGCTATGATTGACATAAAACCTGCCTCTCGTTTTCATGTAGTTCCGCATTCTGCAAATCCATCTGAATTAATTAATAAAGGAATTAATAGGGGAACTAACTAAAAGTATATAACAACTCACTTAGATATCACCACTTTATATCATGTCACATTAAACTTTGAAATGACTTGAGAACATGATCTGTGAGGGTTTTTTAGTAAGCAATCAGCTTCGTGATTGCTTTGATCTGAAAATAAGTTGTCTAATAAATAGATCAGTTAACAAATAAAAGATACATTAAATATGAAATTTGTTATAGTTATATAGTTATTGTTTTGGAATAAATATAAACATTCCTAAAAAATGATACAGAATGCACAAGCAGGGTGTTTTACATGTGTGTGTTGTACAAAACAGACATGAGTGCTTTTAGAGCAGGCTTCTGGACGATCTTTGTAGGAGTGGAGACGTTATTTCAGAATGAGGCAGGAATGCCAACCAGCCGGCCGTGAGCTAGGTCTGAACTGGCCCGGCAGCACATGCAGACCGCACAGCCCTATGAAAAACAACTCCCACAGGGAGAGCTTGGCTTTTCCTGTTTCTTTACAATAAGCCTCTCACAAATCTAACTGCCATGCCAAGTGCTTTTCATCAGCAAACACACAGATTTAAGCTATTAGGTCACTGTTAGTCCCGCTTCTCATTTAAGCTGTAGAATACATGAAGAGATGACCTATATGCAGTGTGTTAGAAGCCACCTTTAGTAGAAACAAATAGGTAAGAGGTCACCTGTAACAACATTTCTGCAACACACTGACTCAACCAGACTTTTACATACGCAAATGCACTTCTTTTTTTTCCGTAATTATGACTTTATATCTCGCATTTGCAAGTTTATTTCTTGAATTTTTTAATTTAGATCTCACATTTACAATTATTTTTCATAGTTATGACTTTATATCTCACAGTGTCTATATATCTCTCAGTTGCAACTTTATTTCTCATAATAAGGACTTTATATTTATATGACTATATCTCACAATTGCAACATATCTCAAAATGTCACTTAATACTGTATCTCAATAGCAACTTTATTTCTTGTAATTGTGATTTTATATCTCACAATGCTAAATAAAACTTAATATCTGACAATTGTGACAGTTTTGTATCTCGCATTCTGACTTAATATCTTGCAATTGAAACTCTTATTTCTTACAATTTTGGCTTTATATCTCACCATTACAACTATTTTTATAGTTTTCATTTAATATCTTACAAAAAGTGACTATGTTAGTTGCAACTTTATTTCTCAAAATTGTCACTTTACATCTGATAATGTGACTTTATATTACACAATGTGACTTAACATCGGTTGTGACATAATGTGTTTGACACTTCACTCTTAAAGCAGAAGTGCAGGTGTACAGTATGATGATCTTGTTTTTAGTGCCTCAACATTTTTTGACTAAAGCAAACAAATTCAGACAGGGGTCAGGACTCAAAATGGGTGCTGTTCCCAAAGCTCTTGTAACCATTTGCAGTCCATTGCTAATTTTGGGTCTTCCCACAGGGGCTTGACTGCATGTACATGCAGGGATCAGGGTTTTGCCATGGCAGTCAGGAATGCTTGAACCCCACCGAACTGGCTCTCCATGCTTTACAAGCTTTCACAGTGTCAGTAACATGATTCCTGTATGTTGACGCAAATGATTGGATTCATGTAGCCCAAAGACAGTGAGGGGACAGCAGCTGTAGACAGAGCTTATTCAAACACATTAGCCTGCTTGTGTTTGAATATCTGGTTTCTAGTAACTGATAAAAATCAATACATACACAGAAATTTCCAGACAAATCTGCAACAAAGAACTATGGATTCTGGTGTTTGTGAACACAAAACATTTTGCAGAAAGTAAAACGTCAACAACAAAAAACTGAAACATGCAGTTTTATGCAGTCAAGTAGAGTCTGTAGCTAACACAGTGACAGATGTGAAGGCTGTTTGTTTTTGCTTCTGGTTAGGTAGTTTTAGGAAGACTTAACCCAGACCTGCTCTGCGCTTCGTCACACTATCCAGGCCATAGAAGATACAGTATGACAGATAAGTGACTGATGGAGGCAGTGGAGACAGAGTTCCCGCTTTATTCTGTTGTAGGTTTAGATATAGGGCACTGGCAAATTTCTATAATATACAAAAACACTGGCATTATATTCACAATATGAACATTTATTAGCATAATGCAATTTGTTGAGGCATTTCTAATTTATGTTAAAGTTTTGTGCCTGCTGTTAAACATTTAATGTGTGCATCATATTTAAATAGTAATCAGTAATCAGTAATTTTTCCTCATTAAAATTAGTAATTAATTAAAAATGTAATTAATAAGTGCACCTTTAATCGTAAAGGATGATTGGACTCTCATTCTGACGGCACCCATTCACTGCAGAGGATCCATTGCTGAGCAGGCAATGTAATGCTATATTTCAAATCTTCAAATCTGTTCAAATGAGCAAATAAACTCATCTAGCCTACATCTTGAATGGCCTGAGGGTTAGTATATTTTCAGTATGTTCTCATTTTTAGGTGAGCTATTCCTTTCATTTTAAATCTCTGTCATGATGATACTAATGTCCAGAGGGCTTTAAAACAGGGTTTCCGTGGGGTCTTAAAAAGTTTTAAATTTAGTTGTATCAAATTTAAGGCCTTAAACTCCTAAATTGTACAAGAAAGTCTTAATTATGATTTCAAGAGGTCTTAAATTTGGAGACTGAAAGATCAGAATTGCGGTATGGCTGAATGTGACGATTAAACTTAAAAAGGCTAATGTTATGATTTCATTGAATAAACATGAGCGCTGCACGTTCAAAGTCAGGTGCTGCGCTGCTTTGTGTTCTGCCGTTAACGGGGAAACAGTTATATTTCTACCAAACGGTCCACCTGCTGGCAGAGAATACTGCTGACAGAGAAGAACTGTTGTTTTGTTCAGAGTTCAGACCAATGCGAAAATCGATGTTTTTACCCTGCAGACACGCAGAGCTTTAAATGTTAACTGGTGGATCGATAAGAAGACAATGCATTATAAAACTCTAAACAACTCTAATTGTTGTTTAATTGATGTGCGATTAGATATTATGAGTATATCACGAAAAGCAAACACAAAACACACCTACAGAGTGCACACATACATTAGATGATGAAGTCTAGTAGGTTAGACTAGTGCGCGTGCACATTTAGAGTGCGTTCTTTCACTGCATTAATCAGTCTATTACAATGCATTTAGAATTATCACATAATTTAAGATATGGGGCAGAAAATGTATATATTTATATTTATATAGTTAATATCCCACGAAGAGTGCAATTTTTTTTTCTCCAAAACTAAGCATGATTACAAATGTGATATTGATTTTATACAACAGTTCAATAAACACATAGTTAATATTAAGAGACTTACGTTTTAGACACCATATTTCCTGTTTTTGCTCTATTTCTCCAACGATAATAATTTCAAACACAGCCACAGCGCTGTTTTGCATCACTACGGAGCCGGGGAGGTCACCTGTAGGAGAAAAAAAAACAACCCGTGGCAATGGTTTTGCAATCCATCCCCTCAGTTTATAAACCGTACTCACGATTTTTTAAACTGTTCCCTCGGTTTAACAAATCGTGCCCACGGATTAATAAATCGTACCCACGAATTTCCAATCCGTGCACTCCGATTTTGTAAACCGTACCTTTGGTTTTTGAATCCATGCCCACAAATTCATAATCCATGCGCACGCTTTCGCAATCCGTTCCTTCGGATTTGTAAACTGTACTCACGGATTCATGCAGCAAGCTCCTAGGTAGCCTGCGTGTTCACATTTAAGGTACCTTTTCATTTTTTAAATAATTTCAAACATCAGTTTTCAATGTTTGTTTTATGTTTAAAATATCAAAACATTATTTATGCATTTGTAATTGCAGGTTAAAGTATTTAATGTATCTCAGAGCTGCATTAAACAGTGTGTAAATGCATCTAAATGACCATTCTAATGCAGCTTCTGTGTTTCCTCTGCATTGCAAAGATACATTTTGTTCATACTGATTTAATTTGCTTGGTAACAACCCAAATGCAAGAATTTGACTCAAAAGATGGTGCACACTTTTAGAAAAAAAATGACTTAAAGGTATAAATGGCCATAAAACTATTGCTGTGAACTGAACACACGGAATATGAAGAATATAAAAAAAATCAGGAGTCAGCTGTCCACGGTAGTCCTTAAGATATCAGCACAATAACATACTCCGCAAAATGTTGTCTAATTATCATTATCGATAAAATCCCAGAGTATTATCGATATTGCCCATATTTATGTTATTTAATTGATATAACAATTTATTGATAATAATTGTTTAAATTAATATAATAATTAATAAATTTTCTTAACAATGGTTTAAATGCTGAAATGTAAAGTTTATCATTTTATTAAACCTTGTTTTTGTGAAAACTGGTATCCTGACTGTAAATTATGCGTTTTATGATGATAATTAACAATACTGAAAAATGCAATAAAATACAATCTTTTGAACATTGAACTTTATTCTGCTATGTTGATGTTTATATGAGTGATGATGTTTAGAGATCTCAGATACATCCTTAAGTGCCACGTCAGCATGGCTGCTGCAGTGTTTTGACTTCACCCCTGCCATCAGCCACGCATGCTCAAGCTACTGAAACGCTGTACATGTAATGTCATCTTGAAGGATTAGATTTTAAATGGGGGTTTCCATCTCACCGATAAGCGTGCCAAGACTGCGCCTTACTAACTCCTGTTTGTTTAATTTGATAGCAATGTACGTTGTTATCTCTTGCTCTGCCGGGGTGAGAGAACAGACTCCAGCAGTCCTCTCTCCAAGACAAACCTATTCTTTTCAGTCTTCTGTCAACTCCTGCATTTTGCAAAATAAATGTAGCCAACCCTCTCTTTAAGTTAGTCTCAAGTGCTTTAGCGCATACTTTTTCAGAATAATTGGCAGTAGCACATAGTCAGGGGTGTCATGCACCTATTTTTTGGAGTTAACTTAGTTAATACATTTACATTTACATTTTACAGAGAACAACAATAGTATACAAGTGCCATGACAAGTCTCATTTAGTCTAGCACAGAACCCGTAGTTATGTTTTTTTTCTCTCCCAAGAATAGGATAGACAAGAAAATGTAAGTGCTAGTATTAGTTGGTTAAGTGCTGGCGAAAAAGATGAGTCTTTAGATGTTTTTTGAAAATGAGTAAAGACTCGGCTTTACTAAAAATTGACTTTGAAAGGTCATTCCACCAGCTGGGCACAGTCCAGGAAAAGGTCCATGAGAGTGATTTTGAACTTCTTTGGGATGGCACCACAAGGCGCCGTTCATATATATATATATATATATATATATATATATATATATATATATATATATATATATCAGAAAGCAGAAAGAGACTACCAGGTAAAGAATGGATATGCTAGTAGCGCTAAAACAGCGCTAAAATGATTATGTTGAGGAAAGCATGTTTAACTTTAGTGAAGCTCGATATAAGGCACTCCCTTTGAACTTGGATGAAACTGTGATTCAGTTAAATGGAACAAAGGCAGACTTCAAGATTAGCATTAAGACTGCATTAAAATGAGGTTGAGTAACATCATTGGAGTCATCTGGTGTCACTCGCCTTATTTAATCCTATCACTGGTCAATCCTGCTCACCAATGAGACTAAACAAATCCTAGGTAATAGAAAAGAGCTACTTTCCCTTCCAAATAATCTGTGACCACAGATTGTCATTCAGCCGTGTAGGGAGGAACAGGATACAGCATTTGATTTGAAAGACCATTTTTATGTTTAGGAATTATTTTCTTGCAAGGCTTTGCACATTGATTCCTTGCTTCCATCCTACTCCACTAGCCATATGTCAAGTGTTGTTACATGCAGACACAAGCCAGAACTGTAGAATGGGTAAACTCATCTACAACTGTTGGTTGTCCTCAAGCTGCATCATCTTCCACTTATTCACCAATCCCCATGACCTTAATAACCCGTCACTGATGAAATGTGGGTCACAAGTCTCTGCTGATTACAAAGTGGATTTTTTTTTTTTTTGGTGGGTGGGGGTGGCATTATAAAATACAAAACATCAGTGGCTTGTCTGATTGTGCAGTCTGGCTTTGAAACTATCGGATTGAGATGTTAGTCCATCCTATAACGCACGACATTTCTCACTGTCTTTCACCGATCCAGGAATGTTGGCACTTCAGATGAGGGATGATTTGATTAGAATTGCCAGTTCTTACAGATTCATGCTGCCCCTGGCATTAGTGTAAATACTTGGACTCATTGATTGAGTGGTTTGTAAGTAGTAGCTCTCTAAACTCCTTCCTGCGTGTTCAGCACTTTGCATCAATGGTGATTTGAGGTGAGGGATAAGGTTGTCTAATTAAATGGTTGTGGATCAATAAGGGTTGGCTAAAATCTTTATTTTTAGTGTTCACTCGTATTATTGATTGCTAGGAAACATCCTCCATTTTTCTCTGAACATGGCTAGATGAGTAAAAAAAGAAGTATTGGTACTAAATATGTAGAATGGGATTGCACATTAAATACACCTCTGGGCTAATGCACAGCTCAGGTTTCCTCCCACAATCACTATTTATCCACAGCGTAAGTCAATAGAGAAGTATTTACAGTGATTGAATAAAATCAACATAATGTTGTGATGCCTAAATTCAGCTGTAACAAAACAACTACTTTTAGTCTTTGTAGTTTTAGTTGATTCAGACAAAATAGTATAGAATTTTAATATAGGTCATTTATTGGTTATCTGTTTAGTTCTAAAATAATTTTTGATAGTTTTCAGCATACTCTTGTAAATCAGTTGTTATCATTAAGGTATTATATTTATATATGGCCATTTTATGTGCCACGCTCATCTTTTATCTATCAGACCACATTAGTCAGGACATGGCATAATATATCTGCAATTCATCTTTAGCTCAGTTCATCACAGTCATGTTTGTTTGAAAGGTTAGTACTGAAACTTTCTACCAATACTAAAGTTCACACATAGCAGATCTGGTCTATTTACCGCTTCCCTTCTGGATGCAGTACAATTAGCGCCTAATTACGAATAGCAGGCATGCTTTGCTCTAAGGGGCTTCTTTATTCAGTGTTCTGGTTCCTTTCTGGATACAGCTTGGAAGTATCTGGAGACCTGCTGTTGGCACCGTCATACTGATAATTAGGCCAAGGCACCTGCTGAAGAAGGGTGGACCAGCTGTAGTCAATACTGCGGCCCCATCCAGCAGTGCAGCTGGAGCTCTTCACCAAAAGGACCATTGAGACTTCAGGCCTGCTGCTTCTTCAAGGCTGCTGCCTACATATCTTCTCTCAGGGCTTTTTGTGTTTCTGGCTCTTAGCCCAAGGGAAACATCTGACACAGCAGCCAAAATATGCTAGCTATGCCAGTGGCCAAGACATAGCTGTTGGCCTTCTGTCCATTCTGTATATCTTTCATTCCATCTTTTGGTCTTCATCTCACTCTTTGCCCTTGTGGTGCAATATAAACAGTCAGGAAGGTCTGTTTGCAAACATGCCAGCCCTGGTTTTATAATTTGATCATATTTTTGTTTGTGTGAGTCTGCCACAAGCTGTTATTATACAGCCAACTGCTACGAAGAAAGTGCAATGATGCAGAAGATACAGAGAAATTTGTCATCAGTTCCCATGTACTGCATTTAGACGAAAGGAAGATTTAGCACAATGTAATGCTTGACCATCATCTGATAAGACTAAAGGCCCATACACAAAGAACGTTTACTATAAAGATAACTATATTAGCGTCCTCACCAGCGGACGATATCGTCTGTTTATTCCAAGTCCATGCTCGTCTACAACTTTAAATTGTCAAGCTCGTTATGGCAGGATTGATTCTGATTGGCTGTCAATGTTTTTAGCGTTATCGGCTAGAAAAAATCATTCTGAAAGTGATTCCAACGATGTTGTTTGTCTGTGCCTTTATTGTTATTACTGTGGTGTGGACTCTGCCATTCTTTAATATTGAGAACAATTTTTAGAACTATTTCGTTATCTTTATAATTATCTTCCTTGGTGTGAACAGGCCTTAAGGCTTGACTGGTTTGCATGATTCATTTATCCCCAGCTAGCTTATTTTATTTTATTTTTCATTTTGTTTTTCTTTTATTCTTTTGTTTTTTTTTCTTTTGACTGTTGTTTTGTTTTGTTTTGTTTTGTTTTGTTTTGTTTCTTTTAATTTCATTTAGTTTCTTTCATTTCATTTTGTTTCATTTAGTTTGAGGGCTCTTAAAAGTGAGCCCTCTCCAGCTATTTTAGGCCTTACTGAATTAGACTAAATCACATTATATGGCTTGTGACCACATCATCATTGACAATTTTTGTTTCATTTATTCACACTTTAGCATTTGTTTGTGTGTGAACATATAAGCCTGTATTTTTTGTGGTTTTTGCCACCCCAGGATATTTTGGGATCCTTTGAAGTGAGTCAAAGTAAGTGCACAGGTGCAGATTTCTATCTTTCTTCAAAAGGCAGGTTGGCTTATCTTATTCCTGCGAACCCAGCTTAAGGTTAACATTGGGCTGTGATGTTGCTGGAACGCTGAATCATTTTCCAAGTATGTGTGCTAAGCTGTTTTGATGAAGACGTTGGAGATTTGGAATACTGAAAAGCCAGGATCAACACACATTTTTCTTAGATCGACTGTATAAATATAACTAATATGAGCAGTAATAGAAGGCAAATCAGTTGGAAGCAGAGTATTTGCAATTTTTTGTGTTTCTTCTTTGGACAATTTAGAAGTTTAAAGAGTAAAATCCAAAAAATAAAAAATAAATGCTACATAGTGTTTTTAATAATGTTTTCTTTTTTAAGTGATCCATCTTTACTGTATAATCACATTATATGGTAATGTGTTCAAATGTTTCCTGCTTATATTTGCACTCAAAACTCCTCCAGTGAAACAATGAGGCTGTAATTTAATAAAAGATTTTTTTGTTCATTTTAAACGTTTTCTATGGATACACAGAGCACTTGTTGTCCTAACCATATCTTCTGTCCTTGAAAGACCCCATTCCTCAAGTATAATTACTGTTACTATTATATGCTTGCCTGCGGTGATATAGACTCTGTGCTATTTGTTGCGGTTTCAGGCTGCGGTACTTAGCACTGAAGCGGCAATGCATTAAAGAGCCATCATCTTTCATACTGAAGTTTAATGTGAGGTCTAAACCTTACAAGAGGTATATACCCTACCAAAGCATTAGTCAATAAGTCTTAAACTGCATGAATATTAGATAAAGAACAGTATACCTAAGTGCATATAAGTGTTATATGTTGTAATGTAGGTTTTGCACTTGGCTTTTGAATTTCTTGGCTCCTGCTTTCACTCTCTTTGGCTTTGCCATGATGATTATTTAGGTCAGTAGGGTGGAGAACAGAAACACTATCAATTTAATGAGAAGAAGTTAATTAACACATGATCCTTGATAACCCACACAAACGTTCCAAAAAGACACTTGCTCCAAGCGTCTTATGCTTCCTCATAGCTGAGATTGGTTTTAAATCATAGTAGAATATCCCTCTGATTTTGTGTTGTTTGTTGCTAACTAATCCGGTCATGTTGCAAATAAAAACAATGCAGATCTTTATTCTGATTTAAAGACATATTTTTAAAAGAGTAATTACTTGTTTTGTGTCCTATATTTCATTATGATGCATCCATACTGTAATTAACACTAACAGCAATAATGAAAAGCAGCATAATCTATAAGCAATCACTGCCATTTTGGCTGATGGGACCCTAAATTCTGTGGCTCAGATAGATTAAAGGATTATCTGTCTTATCAAAGCATTTTTTTGTCCTCAACTCTTCATGGGTTCTATAACCATACTGTATATGGTTATATTTTGGTTTAATTTGTTCAGCTGTGTGTATATTGTGCACACACACACACACATATATATATATATATATATATATATATATATATATATATATGTATATATAGTCAATACACTACCATTCTGCCAAGATTCTTTTATGTTTTTGAACCACCAAGGCTGCATCTATTTGGCCAAATATTAAATAAAATCAGGAACACTGTGAAATATTATTAGAATTTTAAAATGTAATTTATTCCTATTATGGCACAGCTGAATTTTCAGCATCATTACTTCAGTCTTCAGTGTCAGAAATCATTCTAATATACTGATTAGCTTTTAAAAAAACTTTTGAATAATTCAAAACAATTTAGAAAGATTAAATGTTAATATAAAAATCAACCTTTTGTCATAAAAGTGCCTGAAGTTGAGGAAACACCAATCTACAACCATAAATAGTTTTCTGACACTTTTATGTCTATAAAGACACTGAAGAATTAATATCTTGTTATTCTAAGTACAGATTATATTACAATAACCTAACATTATATTGTTTGTGAGCAGTCTGTAATTATGTCATTAAAGGTAGGTGATTTCGGAAAGGCTAGCAATGGTAAGCTAGCTTTGAAAGCAAAATCACCACCCTACCTGCATATCACTCTGCAAAGCCACGCCTCCTCCTCCAGCTCTTCAGATGTTCACGTGTGTTTGCTTTTACTGCGATATGTTTGCTAGAGATGTGTATCTCTTGGAAACAAGTTAAAAGAACAAATCCATAAGAGTCCACAGATGCTGTCATAGTGACTGCTTGTTTAAATGAAATAGAAAGTGACCTAAAGGAGGACATTCAGTGACCCTTCACAAGCTCTATGATGGTCCATAAACTCCGATTCCCCTGCAGAGAATACATTTCCTTTCTAGTCTGAATGCCAACATTCATTCCTCACTGTCACTTTGATAATATGAGGTTAGACGCTCAAGCGCTGACGAGCAGTAGACAGGTTCACCTCATCTGACCTGTTGTGTTCCAGATCCAAGTTTTGAGGCAATTACCTCACGTCACAAGCTATAGTTGCATAATCATATAATCATAATCATTATTATCATCTGTGTCCATTTGCATTTTTATTTATAGGAGGCTGACTCATACATTTAAGCATCAAACGGCCTAGGTAGTCTAAAATAGAAATCCATTTTCTCATAAAACCAGAATGTGTGCGTCAAGCAGGTTGTGAATTATATAATCTGAGAGATTGCTTATGCCCTTTTTTCGCCTCATGTTCCAGATGCCAGACTGAGTAAAGTTCTTTGAGAAGATTCCTCCCATGCCCTGGGAAAACCAAACAGTCCTAAATTACTTGGACAGAAATCAAAAGCCTCCTGGCCTCTGAATGTCCCTACATCAGAAAGGATGTGTGTCTGTGTGTATTTGTGTGTGCATAATGCATCATAGGGAAAGCACATATTTGCATTGGTTTCGCCTTAAAATGATTTGTTTGCACAGGGTTGCTGGGTTGATTTTCACTATGACACAACTGTGGCTTCATTACATGAAAGATTTTATTTATTTAGGCATATAGGATTAGGTTTTTAGCATTTGAAATATTGTTTGAGATAAAGCCTACAATATTTTTTAAAAGTATGTCAGTACAATTTTTGTTTTGTCAAAAACACAGCGTCAACATCCGAGCTTTGATTCAGACTGACAGGCCTCTGGTCAGTGGCGTGTAGCATTAGTCTGTAAGTGACAGACAGTTGGATGTATTTGAACAGCAGGGGAGAAATGAAGAGAAGGGACACATATATTTATGATCAGGAATTCAAATCACGATAACATATCAAAATTGTAAAATAAAACAATAAAATTAATTGTAAACCGCATGAAGTGAATGTGAAGTTGAGTAATTTTTAAATCCATTTTCACAATCAAATATTAATAATTAAATGTGACTTATCAGACTTGACAGCTTATAATTAATGATATCAAACCTGATGTGACGTCAGCAGCATCTGTCCCCATATATGGCATTTAACAATATTTTTATGATATTTCTTATTCATTGCAGCATCCACCCCGTTCATCTTCTTTATAATGGCCATGACATTCTTCAATTTTCCACAATTATGTTCAGTAGAAGAATGTCATACAGGTTTGGAACAATAAATGTTCTAATTTTTGGGTGAACTGTTCCTTTAAGAATATAGATTTGTCTTAGACGTGGATACACTGAATTTAGATTTCTATAGATATATGATGCATGTGCCCTCGTCAGTTTTACTTAATAGTGTCTGTCTTAAAATATCTTACCAAGTTTATTGGACACACTGGCCATCTGCAGATATCCTGCTGTTTGCCTTTGAAACTGCTAGACACAATTTCTTACTGTCAGTTTTCCTCTGCTCTGCTGTTATGAGACTGACTGACTCTCCTTCAGCATTTAACACTGTCGTTTCATGAATCAAGTGCTTTAAAAGATATAATAATGGCGGTCATGTTTGATAATAATTTCATCCCTGTGTAGCATGTGTCTGGTTGAGCTGATGGTGTTACAGTTCACCCCGTGTTACAAAACTTCCCTACAGAAAATGAAAGTAATGTACATTCACATTCTGAAACAGGAATGGAGAAACAGAAAGTGAAAATTTCAGTCTGATAGCATGAATAAGTCCCTGACGGCCTGACCTAACTTTATGTTTGTATAATTCTTGCATTCTTTCACTGTGTAAATGTCTAGTGCTACCGCTTCCGTGTCACTGTGGATATTTTTCGCTGTCAGTCTGTCAGTAGGCTCTGAAGGGCTCACGTTACATACTGGAAAGATGGACAGGAAAGCACTCATTCTCTTGCTCTCATTTGCATTCTTTTCCATTTTTGACTATGTCTACAACAGCCTGGTTTATTAGGTCAGATGCTGTGACACCCGAGATTTGTGCCACACATATTGTTTAAGTCTTTGATTTATGGCGTAATCCGATGCAGGTTTATCTGTTAACTGAATGCTTTTTTAGCACTGAAGTACATTAGAAGTAACTCTACAGTACTGTATATATGTGCATGCTTACCCAAGCAAAGTGTGTGTATGTGTGTGTGTGTGTGTGTGTGTGTGTGTGTGTGTGTGTGTGTGTGTGTGTGTGTGTGTGTGTGTATGTCTTCTCATTTTTATTGAATACATATAATACACTTTCTCTCATTATTTTACCATAAGCTCCCGTGGAATTACGTACTCAGGTGGAGTTGCTTTGTAAGCTCACTCTGGATTATGATGGGTAAAATGTCTCTTGCAGCAAGTTATAATCAACACAAAGCACTTGACTGAAGCTCAATTTCTTTGTCCCTTTAAGGAAACATAATATTCATGCCTGCTTGAAAAAAAAACAGTTTTTGGTTAAATCCAAACTATAGCATATATTAATAAACAATATGTTTTTCTTAGGGTTGCAATGACATTAAAATTGTGGCCAAAATATAATTATATTATGGCCAATAACCACTAAATTTCACATATTAAATTTTTTGTTTGAATAAAAGTAAGACCTAAAATCAATCATATTGAATTTATGCATCACAGCACAATTTATTTTGACTTTTATTTTGAGATTTACTTAAGGTAGCATTTAAAAGTATTACTAAATTATTAATGTTTTTAAAGATTAACTTTAAGTGAGCATCAGATGATAGCATAGATAGGCCTAATCTAAATGTAGAAATAGAGGAAATGCTTATCCGATATATCTAATATCAACCGATACAATAAATAAAAACAATATGATATTGGCTGAAAGGTTATGGTATATACATTGTGCATTCTCAGTTGTTGTGCTGAAACCAAATCAAATATTACTTGAATTCAAAAATATACCACATGCACTACCAGTTGAGTACCAAATCAGCATATTTGAATGATTTCTTCAGCTTTTCCATTGCAGGAATAATTAACATTTAAATACTTTCAGCTAGAAAACAGTTGTTTAAGTTGTAAATTAAATATTTTACAATAATACCTCTTTTTGTCAAATAAATGCAGTCTTGGTGAGAATAAAATACTTTTTTCAAAAACATAAAAAAATTATAAGATTTGTCTTCTGGACTTATTGCAGAATTGTGATGGCAAAAGTATACATCATAAATTATTAACACAAAGTAAAGCATAAAAAGTGCAACGAGAGAATACAAATCTTGGCTTAACAATTTAACAGCTATTTCTAACAGGGTTAGTGATGTCTTCAGTGTGAGAAGCCCATTATTTCCCCACTCTTTCTGTAAGAACGGTGTTAATTCTATAGTGCTTTGTTTTCTTTGCACTACACATATTTATAATTTCTGTCTCATGCTGAAAATAAGATTGAATTGATAACTGCTTAAGACCTGCTGAGATGTGTGAGTGTGGTCTGTTGTGTGAAGTACAAAAACAGCTTGTGTTCTAATCTTTATAAAACTGAGCATTTGTTTTGGATATTGAATAAGAATATTGAATTTCATTTGTCTTATTATTTATCCTTAATGCAATCTACATACAGTATAGTAAAACTGTCTCGGATGATAATTTAACACACCATTGTGTTTCTTGTAGTCATTTTACACCTCATTAAAGTCCTCTATGACCCACCGCTATATGCTTTTAATGCATCACTGCCAAAAAAAAAAAAAAAATGCTTTTTTTAGTTTTTATACACCTGCTAAGTTGATTTTTAACAGAATCTTTATTCCAATGTAAATTAGAACACATTAAATGTGTTAAAAAGTATGGAAAGTAGACCCAGTTTGCTTAAGATTTAATGCTTTTATAAAGATCCTTTCTTGAAGGGTTGTCAGAGTTCATGATCATAGACACTTAGCTGATTCATGTGTAATTCTCAGTAAATGTCATTCTTTTCTGTCCTCTAAAAGGACATTTCAGGCAATAAAAGGCTGCAGCATTATACCATTATGTCTAGGCTGTGCTGAAAGTGGTTGTTAAAATGTGGCAGTGGAATAGGCCACACATAAATGTTTTTCCTTGGTACCCAAACAAGACTTCCTGGAAGAAAGAACAATTTCAAAGGTATTTTAGTGAATCATGGACCTTACCCAGCATGCCACTTTAATGCCTGCTCTTTGCTTTAATAATGATTTAAAGTAGTAAGGTTAAAAATGCTTACCACCGAATTTGTACTGTGCAGTAAATTGGACATAATTACCTGTACGTTGATGATTAGAGGAAAGGATGTAGGAAGTAGCCCATTCCTCCAGTGACTAAAGGCCCAGTTTTCTGTTCATGAAATTCAGGAGGTTTTTATAAATCCTATATATGTTACACGTCCCCATGAGAAATAAAAATGAAAGGACACTCAGGACAGACACAGTTTTGGAGAAGCAGCAGAAAGACAGATAGGGAAAAAAGAGTGTGAGATTCTATGTATTTCTTTGTTTTTTTTTTTGTTATTGTTTTTTTTTTTTGAATCATCAGATTATCTCCAATTAGATTATGAGCCAAAATCACTTTAGGACGTCAGTTTTGATTTTCTTATCAAAATCAGCCCACCTCATTATGGTTAAATATGACGTTTGTTTAACAAGAAGTGATGCTTATCAATTTCAAGGAACCTGTTATTTTTCTTTATATAGAAAGAAACTGCATTCTGAAGAAGCTGATGGAATTTTTTTCTGTTCTCACTGTGGCAGGGTCCTCAGCCCAAACAGCTGTCACAATACTTTAAAGGTGATTGCAAGATTTCTGCTGCCTTTTTGAGGTTTCCTGTGAGGGTTGTCAGTTCTGAAACGTTGCTACGAGCAATCAGCATACATAGATGCAAACACACACATGCAGTCTCTAAGGCAACACATAGTAAAAACACCACAGTGCCTTCCACTGGCCACCACAACAGTCGGGATGGAAACTCTGCAGCTGTTTCTTGTGAATCCAACACCATGGTTTTACTGTTTTGTTTTCTCACCCAGATCGCTGTGAAACCTGTAGACTGTGAGACTTAAATTGTATAAAATTTTAATGCAAATTTTTTTTTATACTTCTTAGTGTAGAAATGTTTTACACATTTTATTTTAAGATAGAGTATATTATTTAAAAAAAAAAATCTTTATTTACATTTCTTATTTCTATCAACATTTCTTATCAATGCTTGTAAAAAAAAAAATTGCAGAAACCTTGATAGATTTTTTTTTCCAGGACTCTTAGATGAATAGAAAGTTCAAAAGAACAACATTTATTTAAAATAGAAATCTGTAACATTTAAAATGTCTTTACTGTCACATTCATCAATTTAATGCATCCTTGCTGAATAAATGTTTTTTTACTGTCACTTTAGATCATTGTATTGTGTACAAAAAAATAAAATGAATACAAAACTCACATTCCATCAAACATTTCAACACTTATTAGAGATACTCTATGTATGTATGTGTATTTATTTATTTATTTTATTATTTTTATTTTTTTTTTTCAGTATATTTTCTCAAGGGACAATACTATAGAAATGAAACTTTTTTCATTTTAGAGTAGTCAATGTGCTGCTTGTATAGCAGTATAGATTAACTGTCCTCTGAAATGTTAAGTTAGTTTAGAGGACAGTAAATCTATACTGATATACAAGCAGCACACTGACTACTCTAAAATATATAAAAGTTTCATTTCTATAGTACTGTCCCTTGAGAAGTTACACTAAATTGGTTGCTGAAATGTGAGGGGTGTACTCACTTTTGAGAGATACTCTATGTATGTATGTGTATTTATTTATTTATTTTATTATTTTTATTTTTTTTTTTCAGTAAAAAAAAAAACAAAACATGATACATAAAATGTATTTTAACAAATAAATAACAATTTGTCCATAAATAGCTGATGCAGCCTGGTAATTTCACATTTCACAGCAACCTGTTCCTATTTGATTCATGGGAAACATGAAGGTGTTCTATAAATTGAGAGCAGACCTTGTGGTTGCGGTTTCTAACGGGACACGCGGTTAGCAGTGTGTACGTGTGCATGTGTGAGTACACTCCCTCAGATGGCCAGAAGCTCAGGAAACAGACCTCACAAACAATCATTCATACACACATTTAAACTCCCGCTTTGATCTGAGGGATTTTAATGTAGGGACTGGTGAAAGTGACTCATTTTTTCCAAACAGACTCAATAATTGGCTGCCATAGGATAGTGAGCCACATCTGTTGTGCTTCTGCCTTGTAAGTGGTTCAAGCGTCGGTCTGGCTCGGTGTAGTGTGAGGTCCCTTCCTCTAGGGTTACTGGCCTTGTGGCTTCAGCGCCATCCATCTGATGCTCAAATGGAGCGCCAGTAGTCAGATATAACGTGTCTCTGTATGTGGGTTTGATTCTGGGCCTATTAAAGGATGCATGCCCTTCTGCATTTTAATGTGTGCTCTGTGATTTTTTTTTTTTTTTTTTTTAAGTGTTGAGACTGAGAATTCAGGTATCGATATCAGGCACATTAAGCAGTACTTGTGGAATTCCAGCTAACTGATCAAAGGTTGCGGTCTAGCAGGTCACTGCAGCTTTTGTTTCAACATCGACATCAAAGTGATGTTTCTCAGAAGTTGATGAGTGTGGTTTTCAGTGGGTTGGCTTTTTAGTCCAGTGTAATATTCTTTTTGCAGTTTACATGGTTCCCAGTTGTAATGTTTATTATTGTTATGTTGTTAATAATTTATTTGAATTTTTTTAAAATAATTAATTTTAATATTTGATCTAAAAGATTGTTACATTTTTTAGGTCAAATTATTATTTAGTTTATCTTTTAATTAGGGCTGTGAATCAATAAAAATCAATCAGGGTTTTAACAATGTAAATTCATGATACAGTTTGCACAGTTCCTAGTTATAATATTTATAATTGTTATGATACCAATAATTTATTTGCATTTATTTTTTATAATCTATTTTAATATTTGATCTGAAAAATTTTAATTTTTAGCTTGAATTATTGTCTGATTTATCTTTTAATTCCGGCTATCAATATAAATTAAAGTGATGAGTTACATCTAATATTAAAATTTGTAATCAGATACATATTTTTAATCCCCAAATGAATGTAGAATAAATATAAAGGATTTTTTTATGTCATATTTTTAATGGCAAAAAAATAAACAATTCAAAACTATAATCTTTGCCACTCCTGGTGTGTACACTATTATTATTATTATTAACAACAATATGGAAATAACTATAGTAATATTAGTCTAAATTGATAATTTAGCCACTTAATAATTAACAATAATAACAAATAGAGTAGTAGCTTAAATACATTTATGAAATTGACCATGTAAACTCATTATAATATTATTTAATATTTCATGCTACAGGTAAATATTCAATGAGTTATTACAGTTTGATTGCATATTTCATATTGGTTTTCTATTATTTTGTACTGTAATTTATTGTCATTGCCTCCATGCACATGCCACTCCTGGTGTAACTATAGTAATATTAAGTTATTAAATAATATATATTTTTATATTAATATTAATATTTTTTAATTATTATTAACAACAATATGAAATAACTATAGTAATATTAAGTTATTAAATAATATATATTTTTATATTAATATTAATATTTTTTAAAACATTAATATTAATATTTATTCATAGAAAATTAATATTAATTTTTTTTAAAGAAAAATTAATATTAATATTAATTTTTTTTTTATATGCATGATTTTACTCCCAAACTCCCTGTAATATTAGGAGGTCTGTATTGAGGACATAAAAGGCTGACATTAGCAACATCAAACTCAACACCTGTCAGTAACAGACTGGCCATTTGTGCTTTCAGCCTGCTGTACCGCATCATAAATTACAACTAAATCTGAGTGTCAGACTTGTTACTGTCAAATCGCAGTTCTGCAAGACACATTTGGCACAATCACTGGAGACTTGTATCTTTTTCTTTGCTAATTAATAATCGTGGCAGGAACTTTTTCAGAAGGGAAGACGACTTTTTCTGATAGCGCAGGCACGCATTGTTTAATGAAACAATATTGTGTGTGTTTTAATAAGAGAATGACGGAGGATGAGGAAAGCTGATGAGAGTGCCTGGATAAAGGCTTCATAATCTCAGAAGCAGCATGTGACCCACAGGGCTATTGCTGGGCTGCTGTCACACTTTTTGACAGCATATTAATAGGGATTTGTGCCCCAGATGTCTGCCGCTTCTGATAGGTGCCAGCACAGCATCATCTGTTCGGAGCTCTGCCACTCCATTCCAGTCAAAAGCAAATCCCTTTTTTCTTGCTTTGTCTGCAAACCTGTCAAGAACTGGTGAATTACTCTGACTATGTGAAATTTAGTTCCTCATTCTTCACTTGGAATATGTGTTCACTTTCAGAGCTTGTGCTCATAGTTTGGGAAGGTTGTGTGTTTGAATGCTGCTCATTATACTGTATTTTTAGTATTACTATACATAGTATTCATTGCTTTGTACTATTAATCTTGGAACATGTAATGTCAAATAACAGCATATGCAGTTAATTGTTTCATAAAGCAACGGCATCAAGGAATAACAATGTTTCTGTTGACATCTGTTGCCCTTTGCTTGTTTAAATTGTTCTGTGTTATTTTGGAAAATGTGGGGAAAATATGAGAAAGGATGAAAACATAACAGTGCATACACACTGCAACGTTTCTCACAGATAAATGTTCCTGATGCATTTCTGATGGCAAATCTATCTTCTTTAGAAGAGACTTTTTCTTGGGTTGAGTGTGCCACCTTGTGGCTCGAAAAATTAAATCGTTAAATCATTAAATCATTACTGTTGTTTTATATTACAAACTTAATTAGAAAATATTTACTTTTATTTTATATATATCCTTATATATCCTAATATCCTTATATTATAAAATGTCATTTTAATAATAATACTAGACAATATTTTATTTGTGAAAATTTGATTAGCGTTGTTTTATATTATAAACTTGATTAGAAAATATTTACATTTATTTTAAATAATATTGTTATATTATAAAATGTCATTTTAATAATAATACAATACAAATACAATTGTATTTCTTTTTATTTTAGATAATATCCATTGTAAAATTACAAACAAATATAACAGCAAATGTTGGAACTTACTTTAGTTACTGTTGTGTAATAGTGTAATGAGCATATTATAATTTGAATGTATCATTTATATTATTGTATTTCAGGTATACTCTTTTCCACACTGGTGTTTGGTCCTGCTTGTGGTTTCATCCTGGGATCTGTCTGTACCAACTTTTATGTGGATGCTTTGTTCATCGACACAAGTGAGTTTCAGTTCATCCTCTGTATCTCCAAATACAACACAAACACTCTGTTTAGAACAACAGAAAACTACTGCAAGGCATTTTGTTTCCTACCAACACGGCTCTTGCATCTACTGAATAATTGAAAGCACAAGGCCTCATATTCTATCTCAGTGTCATGATCAATAATCAGCAAGAGAATCAACTAAAAAAAAGAAAAGGACAAAAACATTCACACTTAGGATGCTCATTCCTACTTGCTGATACATTATGCTGTCAAAAGTAAATGGACATCCCTTTCTATTTAAGCGTTTTGTTCATTTCAGCTACATCTATTCCAACAAACATAGCAATAAAATCTCATTAGAAAAACATTTTTAGTAGAACGAGACTTACCGTAGCTCAGTAACTACAATGACTTTGAACAGCTCAATGGTTTTGATGTCAGATCATGTCTGTGAATTGCATCATATAATTTGAAGTGGATTTTCTTAAATGTCTGCATATGTGAGAGATTTATCATTCTGCTACACATTATTTATGTATTTACCATCCTCTATTTGCTTTTCTCAGCTAAGCTGAACCTTACTCCCGATGACCCCCGCTGGATCGGTGCATGGTGGGGCGGCTTTCTCCTCTGCGGTGTCTTACTCTTCTTCTCGGCCATCTTCATGTTCGGTTTCCCCCAGTCTCTCCCTGGCAAGGAGGTGGAGGGAGGTCTCGAGAGCGAACAGGCCATGCTGCCCTCGTCTTTAGCCCAGGATCATGAGAAATCCAAGCCCAGCAATGGAGTCCTGCAGAACCACCAGCCCAATGGCAACAGCCTGTCCTGCTGCCAGCAGCTCCGAGGTCTCACTATACACAGCTACATAACCACTAAACACTTCCTTTTCATGGAATCTATGACCTCCAAATTCACAGTGTGTTGTTAAGTGTACTCGTGTTGAGATTAGTCTGCTTTAGCAGAAATGCTGAACAAAGACGATTAACGTTACGCTTGTCTTTTAAAGTAATAAAGAAGAATTATACATTTCTACAGAACAACTAAACATCCACAAAGACCTGTTGTGGGATCAGCAGATTTCTACAGAACATCTACACATCCCCATCCACTTATGTTTCAGCATAAAAAAAGACTTATAAACAAAACTTATTTTCTTTAGAGTAACATGCAAAAAAAATCATTAGTTTCCATCTGGGTCTGCTTATTAGAGTCAAGGCTTTAAATATGATTCCAGCTAGACGTGAAGCACTGTGGCTTTTTGCATGCTAACTGTCACTCCGGGTTCATACGGCCATTCTTGTTTCTCATCTGTTTGTCTGTAAATAGAGTAATTGTTATGCTGGCATTGTGCTATACTTGTAAGGCTCTCATTTTGTACAACAGCATCCATCAATCATGTAAGATCTGATTACATACTAGCTAACGTGATGCATTACTAGCAAAAGAAGCCATGGCAGTGCAAGCTAAAGGCAAACACTGCACAGCAATAATGCAGGCAACTGTTTTGTCCAACATGGTCGTTGCATTTTTCAAGGTTTTGCAATCTGGTATAAATGCAGTCTCAGTCGTGATGTTTCAGACACATCTGGCAAATGCTCCTCAGAATGTATCCGCAGCTCTGCAGCACTTTAGAAAAGAAACAGGAAATTAGGTAGTGAATAAATCATTATTCATCTGTTTCTTTATTCAAGTCTAACAAATGTCAGTCTTAACTTTTATTGAATGCTATAGACCAGACTAGTCTGTCATTACTCTGTATTTTGGGCTCACTCACTAAACCCACTCACTCTCTCTCCCACCCTCGCTGTCTCTCCACTCTGTCGCTTTCTTTTTCACTCCAGTTATTCCCAAGGTGACCAAGCACCTGCTGTCAAACCCAGTGTTCACGTGTATTGTGTTAGCTGCCTGTATGGAGATTGCTGTTGTCGCTGGGTTTGCTGCCTTCCTGGGCAAATATCTGGAGCAGCAGTTCAACCTCACCACCACCTCTGCTAACCAGCTGTTGGGTGTGTATGAAACATATACTGTAGGCATACACAAGTACACAGATACATTGAGCTTCAAAAGTCTGTCAAAAGGCATCTTTTGGTCCTGTTCTTTTTCACTGCAGATTTTTAGCAGAACAATTATTGAAAAAAATGTTTATAATGTTTATAAAATGTATAATATTAATAATTATAATAAAATTGATTGATATGATTAAAATAAATATAATTAACATTAATTTTTTTCATTTTTCTATTGTAATTTTTAATGCAATTGCAATTCATTTTTGCAATTTATTCTAATACAATTTTTATTGCAATTCATTGTCTAATAGTTTTTCATTGCAAATTATTAGCAAAAAATGTCTGTTTCCTATTTTTATTTTCAAATTTAATTTTAATTTGATTAATTTAACTATTTTTTCTCTAATACAAATTTTAATGCAAATATTTTTAGTATTATTTACTCATTTAAAAGAAGAATTCAATACCATTTTTATTTTATTATTTTCAAAAGAAAATTTTAATGCAATTAAAAAATATTTGTACTTTTTTTTTAATACCTTTTCACTTAAAAATTTTGCAGATTTCCCCCTATTTTTAGTGTTATTTAGCAATTTTTTAGTTATATTAGCAATTTGTCTATTTTTACTGTATTTTAAATATTATTATTTTTACTAATTTAATAAAAAGAAAAACATTTTTTCAAAATCATTCACAGAAAATGTGTCTAATGTGAATGTGTATATTTTGTCTGTTTATATATAAAAAAAAAAAAGAGAGAGAGAGATAAACATAGACAGAGAGAGAGAGAGAGATTTTTTCCCTTGCAAATTATGCATTTTCTGTTAAAACAATTTTTAGTTAAATAAATTTGTATTCCTAGGTTTTCTCAGACTTTTGGAACTTACTTTATCTTAACATGTTTATCTTCGACTCTTACCCAGTAAACCTGAAATTGCACACATTATAATTTATAATTATAACATTTGCATTTATTTATTTAGCAAAAGCTTTCATCCATAGCGACTTATAAATGAGGAATACAACAAAGGCAATTTATCAACATCTGAAGTGCCGCAATACAAAGAAAAATACAAAGATAAAAGGTTATACGGGTACACAGCTTTATTTTACATAACACATTATTCCGTCGATATTCTCTTCATAAACAGGGATGACGGCCATCCCATGTGCCTGTCTGGGCATTTTCTTGGGAGGTTTGCTGGTGAAGAAGCTGAACCTGTCTGCTCTGGGAGCGATTCGAATGGCCATGCTGGTCAATCTGATCTCCACGGCCTGCTACGTGTCCTTCCTCTTCCTGGGCTGTGACACAGGACCTGTCGCTGGGGTGACTGTCGCCTATGGCAACGAGTATGGACAGCTCAGCTGATTTTTTTCTCCTCACAGCCTTGTTATTTTTTGTGCCATTTATAATGTCTTTGCAGAGAGTGTAGAGGATGACAAGTCTACATGCTGAAACCTCTGTTTTAGTTTAGTATGTATGGATGAGTCAGGTTCAGTATTTTAATGATTTTATAGTTTTTAATACAGTAATACAACCCAATTTACTTTCCAGGCCCACATGGAATCTTTGCTTATAGATCTGCAGATTGTGGTGTGGATTTTGATTGATCTCAGTGACTTGAATGCTTTAAATCTGTTCATTTGTTGATCCTTTCTGCTGTTCTCGTCATTACACCAGTAGGTAGCGGTATTTTCCTGTTTTATTTTTTCTAATTTAATTTGAATACAAATAGAATTATATGAATACTATTCTTCTAATACAGTTTTTGTTGCAAATTATTGTTCCCTATTTTAGTATTATTATTATCTATTAATATTATATATATATATATATATATATATATATATATATATATATATATATATATATATACATATATATATATAGTAATTTAATACAATTCTTTTCCCAATTAAATAGCAGAAAATTTCCCCCCTATTTTTTTACAATCATTTTTACTATTTAATATATTTAATTATTAGAATTTGTTTCCGTATTTTCAATGCAACAACACTATTTATTTCTTTGCAAATTATTAGCAGAACAATTTTATGAAAACGGATTAAGTGAATTGGATTTTGAATCCCTGATTTTTATCATTTTTTACACATTCATAATTCTTCTCTGATTGAAACTGACAAACTAAATGAACTTACATGCCCCTCTTGTTCACTCAGTCAGCAGATGTTTCTTTCATTTAGTTTATTCATGAACAAGATGTCAGTGCTGCTCCGTTTAGTTCAGGCTCAAAACAGAGACTCGTTCAGTATTTGTTCACTATTTCTGTGAATACCATCCCACGCCATTGGTTTTTCCCCAAAATGAGACCAATTCTATCCCCAAAAGTCAAACAATTCCATCTGGGCCTGCTAATATCTAAGCTGTTAAACAAACAGGGCTGTAAATCCTGAGGTTTGTGATAAATCAGGTAAATATATCAAATGCAACACAAAGGAACTGGCTTCAAACAGGTGAATGTGTGTTTTTGTGTATATAGGACACTGCAAGTAGGCCAGAGGCCGGAAGCCCCCTGCATGAGTCATTGTAACTGCTACACTTCATTCGTTAGCCCCGTTTGTGGCTCCAATGGTGTGACCTACTTGTCGTCCTGTTTCGCTGGCTGCACCAGAGCCATCAGGACTGGACCTCCACCTCCTCTCTCTCAGGTCATTACCCATCTCATTTACACAACAACGTTTGTCTCTCGCTCTTTCTTTCCTATTTGCTGTCAAATACTCTTTGTATGTCTGTTTTTCTCGCTCTCCGCTCATTTTCTGGACAGCACACGTCCAGTGTGGGTCAGTAGAAGTAAAACCCACATCGCTCATCAGATATACAGTATGTCGGAAAGGACACAGTGCTCTGCCTGCCAGGCATCTTAATGGCCACTGCAATATGGGCCTCTGCACTCATTACCATACAAAGCGAATGGTCCAGACTGGAATAGATGAATCCAAGACAACAGTCACAACCATTATCATAATTGAGCACTGGCTCACGACATGAATATACCAACTGGTGGGTTTAATGAGCCTGTTCTTGCCAGAGTTCATGGGCGCATCAGTTCTCTGTAGATAAAATTGACTATAGCACATTTAGACAGCTAATAATGACTCGTTTACTTTACACCAGTCCACTAAATCCTCAATTAATATTTACATTTATTATTTTTTTTTAAATAAATCCTTGTTTTAATGTAATGTTCAATGGTGGCATATACTGAATGATTTAAAGTAGATAAGTATTACGGTAATATTTGCATACATCAGAAGGTATGAAAATGTTTTATTTTATGAGGAGAATATAAATGACATAAAAATGGCTGTGTAGTGATTGTGATGGTTTTTACTTTGAACAGGACAGGATGTGCGTGTATCTCTGCAAACAATGACTTTGCCATGGCTGTGTCAGGCAAATGCCCACGTCCCGGCTGCAAGGAGGCCTTCCTCACCTTCCTGTGTGTGATCTGTGCCTGCAGTATGATCGGAGCCATGGCCCAGACGCCCTCCGTCATCATCCTCATCAGGTGACTGTACTTTCACTTATTACACACCAAGATGAGAGTAAAAAAACTGAGCTCCGGTGTTATGGCCTGTACAAACCAAGAACGATAACTGTAAAGATAACTATAATGATAACCATGGTAGCGTTGTTTATTATATTATATTTTATTATTATATTGTCTGTCAATGTTTTTATTGTCCATCAGCTGGAAAAATGGTTCTGAAAGTGATTCCAACGATAGAGTATCCAACGATATCTATCTATCTATCTATCTATCTATCTATCTATCTATCTATCTATCTATCTATCTATCTATCTATCTATCGTTCTTTCGTTCTTTCGTTCTAACATCTATCTATTATCTGTGACTTAGGCCCCGTTTACACTAGTCCATTCACTTACAAAAATACATAACTCTTGACACACTAACGCCTATCGTTTACAGTACTCTCGACCCTAAAAAACGGAGACTTTTGAAATAGCGGCAGACCCCGTTTTAGTTTGAAAACTCAGGGGTTGCATTTCAGTGTAAACGGACCAAAATAAAGACTTTTGACCAAAATAAAGACCAAAATACAGACCTACATTCGCTCTGCGTATCCTGACGACCGTGTAAACAATAACATCATGCGCATTGCTGTACCCATAGATGTATAGGTAGATTCCCCATTTGATCGCTCCAAGCACGTAGACGCATCTGAGATCTAAATAATACGGAATCTACCTGTTCATATCTATGGCTATACCTGCAAGAATGGTCATGTGACATGCGTTTTAGGTTGTGTAGTGTAAACGGAGATCGTTTCTGAAACGCAGAGGAAACGCCAGTGTAGACGAGGATCGTTTTCATTCTAAAACACCGTTTTAAAACGAAAATACACTAGTGTAAATGGGGCCTTAGAATTAATATACTGTATGCTCACCAAGGCTGCATTTATTTGATCAAAAATAAAATAAAAACTGTGATAATTTGCAGTATTATTCCCATTTAAAATAACTGTTTTATGTTTTAAAATATTTTAAAACGTAAGGTAAATTATTGATTTGGTGTTCGAGAAACATTTCTTATAATTATCGATGTTGAAAACAGTGTGCTACTTAAAATTTTTGTTGATATATGTTTTCAGTATTCTTTGATGAATTGAAAGTTCAAAAGAGCAGCAATTATTTACAATAGAAAACTTTTGTAACATTATTATTTATGTCTTTATTTTCACTTTGAATCAATTTAATGCATCATTGCTAAATAAAAGTATTCATTTCTTAAAAAGGTAAACTGATAATGTAATAAGTGAAATAAATTATATATTTGATAAATATGTATATGAGAATTTTTTCTTTTAAAAAAAAATTTGTGAACACATGTACCTTGAATTTGCATAACGTCCCTGTATGTGTGTGTGTGTGATGAATGTGTATATGGATATGTTTTAATGGTCAATATGTTGACTTGTCTCTTGCTCTTTTAGAACTGTGACCCCTGAGCTGAAGTCTTACGCTCTTGGAGTTCTTTTTCTGTTACTGCGCCTGTTAGGTGAGATATCGCAGCACAGCATAACCACATTACAACTCAAACTATATGCTTTCACAGTAAACTGAGGAGAGTAATCTGTTTGCCTCACTGAAAGAAGCAAAGTAAAGAACTAATTTCCTCAAAATCCAAAGGGCCATAAAACAAGGACAAGTTCATTTGCCACTTTTGTACAAAAACAAACAAACAATGGTTTTCTAGCAATCAAATTAAAGCTGTATGTCATAATTAAGAAGTTCTCAACTTGCAATATTATTCAGAAAATTAAGACTTTCTGCATTCTCTCAATACTGCGAAACACTTAATATGTGTAAAAGCAGATCGAAATGTCTGTTTTGTCTTCAAAATGCAAATCTCAAATGATACATAAACGATCTTTCAGGGTTCATTCCTCCTCCTTTGATATTTGGCACGGGGATCGATTCCACATGCCTCTTCTGGAGCACCGAGTGCGGGGTCAAAGGCGCCTGTCTGCTGTATGACAACGTGAGCTACCGGCACCTGTACGTCAGCATGGCCATCGTCCTCAAGGTCGTGGCGTTCCTCCTCTACACAACCACCTGGCAATGCTTGCGCAGAAACTACAAAAAATACATTAAAAACCATGAGGGATACGTTACGCCCACGGAAATGTTCTCATCCACCGTGAATCTGGACAGTCTCGGAAAGGACAGCAGTCAGAGCCAAGTCAACAGGACTAAATTTATATATAACCTGGAGGATCATGAGTGGTGTGAAAACATGGAGTCTGTTTTATAGTGGCTTCATACTAATTCAAACGTCGTTCTGCTGAAGGATCATCCTTTGAGTTGATCTCTTATTCCAGGATGTGCGGGACTGTTGTTGTGCTTTATTGTAAACTCCTTCAAACTCTTCTACTGGGTCCATCTTGTTTTTAGAAGTACTTTCAAAGGTGTTTCTCCAGTGCCAGTAAAATGTTGTAGTAGTTAACTGAAGGCGTCTACTTCAATGCCTGACTATGTAGCTGGTTTGCAAACTTCACACAGCTATGCATTAGCTGAACTGTTTCTACAATTTTTCAAGTAAAAAAACTATATATACAACTAAGATAAGCAATTTTAACCCATCATCTATTATCCGGCTGGTTATGTTCCCATCCCAGTCCGTTATTATTATGGGGATCATTTAATACATCACAACCAATTTACAAATACTAAAATTTAATTCTATTGTATACTACATACTGCAATTTTATACAATATATATATAAAAACAATATCAGTTATTTCTCAAAACATTCAAAGGGGTGTCTGAGAGGTGTTTTTTTTTCTAAGTGCTTTTTGCAGCATTTGCTTTCTGCTGTTGTTAATTTATAAAGGTTATTGAAAATGTACTTTAATAGCATCTTTATACATTTGTGCAATAGTGGGAGAGTGTATTTATCGGATAGAGAGTGAGGCTGTTTATTTGTAGTTTTATTGATGAATTTAAGAATGCCTCTTTATTCAGATGACAATAATGGCGTTTGGGACTAGACTTTGGGAATATTGAGACCTACAATATGACTGACATCAGAGGAGAAGTGTTGCGAAAAGGCAATTTGATTAAATGGCAGAAGACTATTGGCATTTATGAGTGTTGCTCTCATCTCGCTGAAGAGCAAATAACGTTCTGATGATCAGGCTGGGCCTTGGTATTTATGAGTTGGATGAAGACTGAAATTGTACACAATTATAATGTTACATGTAAAGTGTGTTTCAGTTTTGGATTGAGATTAAACTATTTTATTTCACTTCACTGCAATAAAACATGGCACTGTGGGTTCTTAGAAGATTAGAAATAGTGCTGGATACAAAAGACACTTAGGGTTGAAAACTGTTTATGATGAATTTCTGATTTCACATTATTTGAATTTCCTATAAAGCTTCAAAGCACATCATTCTTGTTTTACAGGTGTCCCTGTGGGTAAAATTTAAGCAGTGTACTTTTCGTATCATTTTTTATGGGAAAATAACTTTTATTTTATTTCTGCAAATAAATTATTTTTCAGAAAATCTCAGATTTGACTCTATGGTTCTTTTTTAACTAACGTTTTAAATAGTCAAGGCTGATCAAGCCTGAAAAATAAGCTTTTTATAACGCTATTTGAGTGAAATTAACATAATTTATGGCAGCTGTTGTCAGATTTCTTTGGTGATTTCAAATAAGAAGATGGCCGCTGAGTGACACGACTTGTCTTAAAAGGACTTAAATAATATCCTCACCAATGATCCTCTGCAGTAAATGGGTGCCGTCAGAAGCCAAACAATTGATTAAAACACAATAATCCACAGGTAATCCACATGACTCCAGCCCATCAATTAATGTCTTGAGAAGTAAAATGTGTTTTGCAATAAACAAATATATCAAGATGTTTTTAACTTCAAACTGTTACTTTAGGCTAAAATACGAGTCCTGTATCCATAATGTTGCTTTTTTCAGTGAAAAAGTGCTTGTCTGATTCAGCAGAGAAATATGCACAGATCAAGCAAGTGAACAACAAGTGAAAACAGTCCAAAACAGTTCTAAACAAATATATTGGTGATGTGAGAGGGATGGATTTTTCTACTGGAGGAAGCGTCATTATAGATTATGGACTCACATTTTGGCCAAAAGCAATAGTAAAAATGTGTTGATGGTTTTGTTTCTTACAAACATGCAGCTTTTCCCTTCACAAGATTTTTATCAGCTGTTTGAACGCTGATTCTGACGGCACCCATTCACTGCAGAGGATCCATTGGTGAGCAAATGATGTAATGCTATATTTCTCCAAATCATTTCCCATGAACAAACAAACTTGAGTACATTTTCAGTAACTCTTCATTTTTGGGTGAACTCATGGAATGGAATTTCAGATCTTTTATAAGCAGAGTGTTATGCAGAATCTACTCTGAAAATAGTTTTTTTTTTTAATGTTAATATTCACTAGGATTTAGGATTAATTGATTTTCTTTCATACAGTTTTGGATTCACATCGAAATAAGAAAAAGAGGATGTATTATAGTGTAGATGTAAATGGACCCAATTTGGTTATTTATAAAATCTAGGGCAAAATGGAGAGAAGAGGACTATAAGCTATTTGACTGCCGGAGTGAGATTTCCACTCTCTGGAAAAAGAGATTTGATTGAAAATGGCCTTATTGCATTTGTGTTTGGCTGCTTCTGTTATTATAGTCCTTGCTTTACCTTCTCCTCTTGATTTACTACAACCTGCAGTTCAACCAATTATTAAAAGTATGGACACAAAGGTTTTTTTTTTTTTCTCTCCATATAACCTTAAGCTGTTCCTGAAATAAAGATCCTGCTTGATCTGTTGTGGATATGAAGGTGAAAAGCATAATACTTCACAATGGACCATTGAAATTAAACATCTCCAACATCAGAGGCTATACCGCTACTGGATAAAAACTTTTTAACAAGGCTTTTTTAGATACATCCTTCATAGACGCTCTTTACAACAAAAGGTCATATTCTTTAGCCTATAAACCTGAAAACCTTACAGTTTTTGTATTTATTTTTTTAACTAAATGGACACCTAATGTCAGGCTGTTTGGAAGCACCATACAGAATTTTGCAGGAGTATTTGAACTGAAATCCATCTGTTGGATTTATGAGTATTTATCTTCCATCAATTTTGAACAGTGTCTCTTTAAGTGAGGTGACACATATTCTGTGTGTTAATCTGCCCTGGAGTATAAGAAGATTAAAGTCTTTATTTGATGTGGCTTAGATTTCCTTTTGCATCCTTGACAGATAAACAAAGATGAGATAGAACTTGAAGGAGGGACTTAAGGGACCATTAACTAATAGGGATGCAAATGCAGTGCTATTCTTTGATTTCATAGTTTACAGCACTGTTGTTTTAGTACAGTTTATATACTATTGTTTTTATTAATATTTTTAACTCGATTTTTTTGTTTTCTTTTCAGTTTAACTTTACAGATTTGTCATATTTAGTACATTTTTTTTTAAATGTCTGATACATATTACACTCTAAAATGCCGCTAAATAGCACTAAAAGTGGTTCATTGGCTCATAATAATAGGGGAGCCACTTAAAGTATAGCACCTATCTAGTCTCTTAGTTTAGTTGGAGAAAGGATAAAAGGTACTAAGAGAGAGTAAGATAACTTTTAAATAACTTAACGGGTTCTTTGTATGGCAGTGGTGCTATATAGCACCTCATCTACCCCAAAGAACCACTGAAGAACCAATTTGTGTGTGTGTGTGTGTGTGTGTGTGTGTGTGTGTGTGTGTGTGTGTGTGTGTACATATATATTTTATATATACTTTTACTCTCTCTCTCTATATATAATACAATTAGAAAGTGGGATTCACTTATTAAAAATAATGAATAAGTAGTGATAAGGCGCATTTCTGGTGTGAACCAGAGCAATATTCACTAAATAATATACTAAATATTCTTGAAATATTCAGGAGTTTATTTACAGCATGGTGTCCTATTCATCAGCACCTGCAGGATACACAAAACATCTGCCAACACTACAAAAGGTTTATTCTTGTTAAAAATATGCTTCATGAAATGCACTGTTGTTAACACTGACATCTCAAATATGTCTTTGGTGTAATAGTGCTCAGTTCCCATTTTCATACATCTCAGAGGATCCAAATTCAGGAGGGATGGGGATATGAAGCATTTATGTTCTGCAGTGCAGGGTTATTTATCAGGGTTATTATTGTCAGCAAATAGAGAGCTATTTAAACTGATGCTTAGCAATAACACAGTTGAGAGAGCCAATTCAATTTCCGACCATTTCACATACTTAAAGGAATAGTTCACCCAAAAATGATAATTTGGTGAAAATGTACTGACCCTCAGGCCATCCATGTAGATGAGTTTGTTTCTTCATCAGAACAGATTTGGAGAAATTACATCACTTGCTCACCAATGGATCCTATCCAGTGAATGGGTGCCGTCAGAATAAAAGGCCACAAGTAATCCACACAACACTGTTCTGGACTCTTTTCACTTGTAAATGGTACTTAATCTGTGCATGTTTCTTCCCTGATTCAGACAAGACAGCTTTTTTTTTTTTACTAAAAAAAGCAGTATTATGGATAGAGGACTCGTATTTTAGCCAGAAGCAATGGTTTGAAGTTAAAAATGTCTCTTAAAATGAACAGTGTTTCTGTTTGGGAAATCAAACCTTTTCTCTGTTGCAGATAAGGGAATATCTACAAGGTTTCTCCCTAACCATGGAGTGCATTAGAAGGGTTTGGTTTGGCATGTGTTGTGTGTATGTTTCTATGCACGTTGCATCTGTTTCGCTTTGTTTCACATAATAATCCATCACTGCTATGGCTATCCCATCAAACTGTGCATAATTAATTTGAGGATTCATTAAAGTGCCTAATTTCTCAGGAGACTGATGTGTTTGTGTGGAAATGCATAGAATATTTTATGTAAATAAGTAATTCATAAGAGAGTAAATGTTCTGCTGCAGTGCTTTAACCGAAAAAGATGCTGAATTTATGGTTTTGAAAATTATCCTTCGGAACCACTGCTCAGGTTGTCCATAATAATCAAACAACCTATCGTCTTCAGCTGAAGTTGGCCTGCTGTGTCACAAACATAAATCAAAACTATGCCTGACACTCTTCAAGTTGCACTCATAATATTTGAGAGAGAAGCAGGAAGGGTGGATTATCAGTCGGCTCTTTGTGTTGTACATTTTTGATGTTTGGTTCAAAGTAGACGTTGAGAGCAGCTCAAATGTTCAAATACAAGGAGCTTGATGCTTCATGGTCAAAACTGAAGGATTTTTTTATTTTCCAAAACATGCAAGCAAAGGTAAACTATGATCTGGACATTAAATAAATGTCTAATGTTCTTGATTTTTCTCTCATTTTAACTTTGTTTGTTGTCCATAGATATACTTGCAGATATTTTGTAAACATTACAATATATAATTGCATATTGTGCAATTGCATTTTGTTTTACGCTACATGATAAGATTACAGAAAGAGACTTTACAGATGAGGAAAATGGAAAAAGTGTCAGATTTTCTCCAAAGCATTTTTCACTTATTCCTTGGATTGTTTCAAAATACCATCTTACATAAAAATTTAATTGCAAAAGTATTTTCTTCCTAGTGGCTGAGGACTGAGCTTTGTGTGTGTGTGTGTGGAGCCAGGAGGAGATTATTTAAAAGCATTACAAAAACCCATTACTTGCCTTCATGAAATTCTTAGAAGCAGATTGGATATGGAGCATGGTCATTTTCCATTGGATAACTTGATAAACACATTGCACATGCAGGGCTAAGCTGGGTCCGGTGCAATGGCACACTGAGCTGATGGAAATATGGAAACTATTCTCTACCTTAATGTCGCTGCAGATGAATTATATTGGCTCAAGGCATTCAAGAACTTCTGTGACTCACTGACATGAAATGTTGCTCATTTATTTGCAGGCAACTCCGCTGACATTCCGACAGCTTCAGTAGCATGCATGGTCCAAGTTGGTAAGATGAAAAATGACCTACAAACAGTTTCAAAGTTACCTTTTATGACGGTTAAACTGCATTTGATTTACTTTTTCACTGCTTTCACTTCACTACACTAGTGTTGATGCAACCAAAATCAGAGTTATAATCAAAAAACTTCATAACAACGTACATCAACATATAACAAACTTCACAACAACATTTGGTGTTCAGTACGGTCACACTGTATATCTGTAAGAAACTTTTGAAAAGTTTAAAAACAATTTATGAAAATTGCATGAAAATCAAATAGGTCTATAGTATTTTATCGTATCATTTAAAATTTGTATGTACTGTATAAATACAAAATGCATTTTCGCATATAAAATAATCCACAGCAGATCTATACAGGTGGAGCTGGGGAAGGTGGAGGGTTTCAGAGGAACTCCGAAAACGCGCTGCAATGCTCAATCGAATGCTAATCAGCCATTTAAATGTAAAGCAGCAAGTTCACTGGCTGCATATGCAACATGAACCAAACAGCTTGTGACAAGTCTTTTAATGCTAAGAATATCATCAGTTATGTTAACGACCCATCAGCATGCCACTATCTAGAGTTTCATGACAAAACTTGGTATTTATCCTACTTATACTTGTGTGGTGCGACATTAGTCAGATCCACATAGTCGGCACAGCATCTTTAGGTTTCCATCTTTCTGAAAATCCTGTGTCCAATTGTGCCTTGTTTGTAAATGAATCCGCTGTAAAATTAAGTGAACAAAGGACTAAGTTCTTACTACCGTGTTCTGGAGCTTCATTAAAAATAAAGTTCAATATACATGTTTTTAGACTAATGAAACTAAGAAAGTTTTGAGTTCTGAAACTTACAGGATGTTTTAAAAAACAAAGACCAAATATAATTCAAAAGATAATGACCCCTTTAACTGATAAATGATGAGTTCAAAACAACATTAAAGGTTATTCATTGAATCACAGGTGCCAATAAAGAACCTTTAAGATTTAAGCATTTTAGCCTAGATATTAAATGCACACACATAAACTAAATGTTAATCAAAAGGTTTTCACAACCCATCGTGCATTCAGACTCCCTATAAAGCAATTGTGAGGACAAATTTAAAGTATGGCAGAAAGATGACCCCCTTTTCATTTCCTTACTCTTTTCTCCACGGGCACCACCATTTCTAGGACATCTCTGGCAGCACAAAGCGCACGAATGTATCAGAATGATTCAAATAAGATCCCTTCTACTTCTTTCAGAAATTCATTATAGGGTTGGGGGCATAAAACACCACTTTTGTGAGCTTATTTGCAAATATACTCAGAAATTTGACAAAGAAAGGGAATTACAGATCTTAAGCTGACAATAGCAAAAGTTTGTTTAATGGCAAGATGAACTTGATGAACAACCATCAGCTAATAGGTCGAATAAAAAGGGGAAGTAGGACAGTTTACCCTTGTATCATTATATGTATTCTTCCATTTCTAAAAAGAGTAGTAGGTTTATCCTCAATATGCATGGGATGATGGGATGACAGCAGTGTATGATGATATTTGAATAATAAAAATAGAACAAATAGGATAAAAATCCCAAAGTGTCCCACTTTACTGTTATATCAGTATTTCCTAATACAACCTTACATTTGCATACACAAGCAGCATATTTTCATAAGCACTGAGGGTGTTAGACCTGACAAGAAATGGTGATATAGGCCTAAACAGTACATCTTTCAAGGCGTGAGAAGCTTTTTCATTTGTAGGTTTAGAAATGATATGCCAGGATTGTTTCAGTGTATTCCTGAGCCTGGAAGACGGAAAACTATCATCCACAATCTTCGTAAGTAACATTTTGTCAGCTTTTTTCTCTAGTTAAGTCTGCTGGAAGCACTCTTAAAAAGACAGCAAATTTTAATAGGCTACCTCTCATAACATCTGGTGTTCTGAAACACTTGGTGAGTGATCATGATAACCAGTCAATCTTAGCTATAAAACAATTATGCTGCCTAATTGTTTTAGGTCTGTAGATCACTGAAACAACCTTCTCACAAATGTAAAGTTTTTTCAGTTAAATCAGAGACGATCGGAATCGAAGATGAAAAGACTGTTGGCTGATGCAGCAGCTGCTTTTGTCTGTGTGTGTTTGTTGGTAGTGGGGTTCAAATGATCAAATGTCCCAATGTAGGCAAAACCCCATTAGCACAATGACATTGTGACCTCCAGCAATTAAATTTGTTTTCTAACCAGCTGTGACTGTGACAGGCGACAAGCAAGAATATACTAACACACTGCTCTTACTTTTTCTTTTCTTTTTCTTTTACCATATAAATATAAGCTATGGCAAAATCCACCATATTTTTTTGTAAGAAAATTTTAACTTGAATGTGCAAGTGATTCAACCGTAACGTTATGAAGCGACGAGAATACTTTTTGTACACAAAGAAAACAAAAATAACGACTTTATTTAACAATTCCTCTCCTCTGAGTCTCTCGAGAACATCATATCAACACAATGGCAAATCTAAGCAGTACGCTTCGTGTACTTTGTGTACAAAAAGTATTCTTGTCGCTTCATAACGTTATGGTCACAAGCCTCCCGGTTTTCATCCAAAATATCTTAAATTGTGTTCTGAAGATGAACGAAGCTTTTATGGGTTTGAACAACATGGGGGTAAGTGATTAATGACAAAATTTTCATTTTACGTTGGAGTACCCCTTTAATTTATTATTGTAATCATAAACAAACGTGAGAAAACTGTTTTACTGTTACTGCACTCTGTTATTCTCCTAGTTATTTATAGAGTGGGTAATGAATCAAGTCTTGCACATTTACAGGAAATAGAAAAATGTTGCATTGTACTGCAGCGTTGCGTAGCCCCGCCCACACGAAACTCTCATGAGGTAAGGTTAATTGTGGAATTTGAGAAATATTGGATATCATATGACAAATCAAATTTTCTACAAAGAAAATTATAAAAAGCATAAAACAGCACGAAAGTCGTTAAAATAAAAGGTGTTTTACATTGTGCAGCACGAGAAAGCGCGCAGACGGAGGGAGCTGTTCTGATTGGCTGTGATTTATGATTGATTATGTCGCGTCGTGCAGTTGTTTCAGGTTCATTATAGACAGACAAATACATTTCCGCCGTTACCCTGTCGCGTGCGTCGCACCTGGTTAGGACAAGGATTTAGGATTAGAGTTTAGAAAAGACCATTAGCTCAAAATACAAACAATAGAAGTCAATGGAAAGTCCTCACCGTAGAAAACCAAACGTCTGTGTCTTTGTTAAATAGAAACAAAGAGAGCAAGACGGAGAGGGGGAATCATATGTCATATTCAATTTCAAATCCACGCCTTCAGCCTCTATATACCAATTATGCGGCTTTTCTGAATGCTAACATTCAAATGTGAGTTTATGCACCTTGCAGGCAAAGTTTCAAGGGAACTGCCACCCACCACATCTCCGAGGAGTAGCGGCAGGAGTAGAAGAGAAGAAAGACGTTCACGATCGCCTCATTTCTACACTTGTACTTTCATAAAGGTGGACGAAGCTGATGGACGTGATATTTAATGCAGACAACTGTCCGTTAACCTGCACGGGCAGTTAGAATGGTCCGGCTTTGTCGAGGAGACGGAGGAACGTTACATGTGTTGCCCTGCGTAAGGAAGCAGTGTGAAAGAAAACAGATTTCTATTGCGCTTATAGTTCAACGCATCTGTAGAATCGCGCGCATCGGTCAAGTCATGTCTTTTGAATTCCGAATACTGATGTTTGGAATCGGGACAGCCCTGGTTATATTTGTGATTATAGCTGATATATCGGAAGTGGAGGAAGAAATCGCGTAAGTAAATTCGATTAATGTACAATAAACAATACAGGTTAATATATCTCATTCTTGTCTGGTCTTCCTATTTGTTTCAATACGCAGTGGTAGCTACTCTATTTATGTTTATGTGGTGTTTATGTTTAGGACATTGTCCTCCGTGCTTTGATTGTCTCATGAGAGACTTTGTAGAAGCCCAAACAATGGACAGTCCATTTAGGACTAGCCTGAGCTGCGTATTACATTGGCTCGTATTAATACCATGAATATACAAAAATTCATGAGAGCTCTACATTTTATTTCCCTGATTATTTTGTGTGTGTGTTTAGTTTTTTCTATTACAAAATCTTAAACTGGAGCTGTGTTTTGGAAAATAACTGGTCTAGTTAGTCCAAGCTGGTCATTAGGTGGTCTAAGCTGTTCTGTAGCTGTCTGACAAGCTGCCATATTCCAAAAAGCCAGCCTGACCACCCTACTGAGCTGATTTGTTGCTGTTCCAAGAGGATTTACCACCTTCCCAACTTAATGGCCACCTTGGACCAGCAAATGATTGGCTTGGACCAGCTAATAACCATTTTGGAACAGCAAATAACCAGCTTAGACCTACTACAATGTTCCAAAACACAGACTACATCTTAAACTGTGTTTTCCTACAGGATTGGTTTGGTCTTTAATCAAACAGGGTAATACTGTGTCTGAGTCAAAAGAGGGAGACAATATGTTGTCCCGAAGACTATTGTTTGCAAAGCCACAGTCTGTGTATGTGGGTACTTCAATCTGAGGGAACAGCTCATATGTTTGATATGACGAAAATAGACAAATTTACAAAACAAAAAAAAAACAAAAAAAACAAACAAGAGACTCAAACCCACAACCTTAGGGTTACCAAAAACAAAAAAATTAAAAAAAGTGACAAAGACATGACAAAAATCAAATACACCCAAAAGACTCAAACCCACAACCCCAACAACAAAAACCCTCGGGGTTCGTTTTTTTGGTTTGAACCGCGTTAGGGTTAGGAGTGGGGGCGCTCAACAAAAACTGTCTTGCTGAGCACACATACGATAGCGTCTACACTTAAGATGAATGTAGAGTTTGCTGGTCTCGTTGGTGTCAGAACACAAAGAACTTATGACAAACGCGACAGCGATTCTTGAAAAAGAGAACTTTTTTCTAGTCATTTTTACATTAGAGTAATGTCAGTTACCACTCGCTCATCGTCAGCGAGTGATAACACATTTTGGGCGTGGTCTCCAAAATGAGTCCTTCAGACTTTCCTTAATACTAAACCTAGTGTGAAACCCAGATAAATACACATAAGCTGGTCTCCAAAATGAGTCCTTCAGACTTTGCTGAGTGTGAAACCTTGTGTGAGAGTCAGATAAATGCAGCTGACCCTGGTGCTCTGTAACGGATGACGGTTGGTTTGAGGTTTTGTTCTAGTCTTGAGTGTGTTCTGTTTGTGCCCATTCATGGCAAGTGAAAAGTCTGATCTGTGGTTTGTGGCAGCTAGGGGATTACTGTTTGATTTGTGACTTTAAAGCTACAGCCTGGAGACAAAAATGAACAGTTTTCCTTTCCTCAGCTAACTGAACCCTGTAGCAGAAATCCTCAGGCTTACATAATTTATCTAGCTGTCTCGGCACATACACTTTAAAGCTCTTGAGTGAGAAGAATGTTTGTGTGTAGATGGATTAATTGTAGGAATAATTGCATGAAAAAACAACACTCAAACACAAGTGTATGCTGCCAGGATGTGCATATAGTGCTTAATTTTTAAATGGATCATGCTTTGCGTTGCCACATTTGACATTTTATGCAAAGTATTTGGCTTGTTTGCTCTATACCGTGAGATTGTATTTTATTTTTCTGCTGCACTGATTACAATTGATCAATTACGCATGGAAAGGGAATGTTTCCTCCCTCATATTTGCTAACCCAAAATATCCTAGAGACAAAATATAATTTTACAATCCCAATTTGGAAATTTCACACCTCATTTAGCTGTCAGAAGGCATTAGACGATGCTTATGATCTAATTTTTGCTTAAGTTATTGGTGAGATTTATAATTTATTGCAATTTAGAATATAATTCCTTATCAAACAAAAGATCTAATGGGTATATCTCAGAGCAGTTATAAGCGCTCTGAAGCAACACCACCATTAAATCTGCATTTGAAGCTGCTCCCCAGAATTTTAAGAGATCTGTGATCTGTCTGCTTAATAATGCACGTAGCCATGACTTTGGGGAAGACATGGAGAACATTACAGTGAGTGGTAGACAAATAGGACTGATTTGCTCAAGGAGACAATGCTATCCTGTCCTGAACAGCATAATGTCAGTGTTGGGGAGTAACTAGTTACATGTAACGGAATTACGAAATTTAATTACAAAATTAATGTAACTGTAATCTATTACTATTCTGATGCTTTTGATTGGTTCTCGTTTTAATTTCCAGTGTACCATGTTTCCCAGTTACATTAATCCACATTGCCGCTGAAAGCTTTAGGCTACGTTTACATGACAACAATGTAGTCAAACATGGAAAAGTTTTTCCTTGCGTTTTTAAAAAGTTTCATGTATACACGACAACGTTTTCAAAACGATTTGCGTTTACACATATCCGGGAAAACGGACAAAAACGCTGTATTACATATGCAAGGCCAGTAGTTGGCACTGTTACCTTGTTAGTAAACAGTACCTGTAGGGAAGTGACGATTATATGTTGTATATGATGCGTCTTCGACGTTGGTTGTAATATTGGTGAAGTAAATCCACACTTTGCTGAAGAAGCGTTAGCAAACTCTTGAGCAGCAACCATATATTCCGCCATTTTTGTGTATGTTTGTTCGCACTTGCCTTTAAAATCGACACATACTGTGCATGTCTACATACCTAACACGGACTATGCACATGCATAACGTCACCGTTTTCAAAGATTACCGTATTGGGTGTTTAACACGGAAACGACAACGGTGGCGTTTTCAAAAACTTGCACTTTGAAACCCGTTCTCAAAAATATGCATTTCCAGTCCCCAAAATGACGTTGCCACCATGGCGAGTGATGAATAAAATTGTTCCAGTGTTTTAAAAGTGCATTCCAGTGTTGTGCTTTAAAATTAAATTATTATAATCTTAATTCAAGTGTTGAAGGATTTTGAAAGTCTGACAGTAATCAGTGTTGAGTACTACTGGTTAATCCTGCCTGCATGCTTAAAATATTTGATAATGATTAACAGTTGAAAACATTAGAAATTTAGAAAAGTAAGCCTAATCAAAAAAATTATCAAATGTAATCAGTTACATTAGCTACTTTAATAAAGTAATTGAAATAGTTACACTACTTATTACATTTTAAATAACTTGTAATCTATAACCTATTACATTTGCAAAGTAACCTACCCAACACTGGTTAGCTATTATCCTTGCCGTTATGTTTGATAGGAATAGTTCACCAAAAAATGAAAAATTGCTCACCTACAGGCCATCCAAGATGTATATGCACAGATATAGAGAAATTTAGCATTGCATCACTTGCTCACCGATGGATCCTCTGCAGTGAATGTGCGCTGTCAGAATGAGAGTCCTAACTGCTGATTAAAAACATCACAAAACTCCACAAGTAATCAGTTTGACTACAGTCCATCAGTTAGCATCTTGTGATGTGAAAACCAAAATTCTCCAAATAAACTCATAAAAAGAAAAAAAAGTGATATAATGCTAAATTTCTCCAAATCTGTTCTGATCAAGAAACAAACTCATCTACATCTTGGATGCCCTGAGGGTGAGTATATTTTCAGCCACTTTTCCTTTAAGGTGATTAAGGTTTTAGTATTATATTCTAACACTTTTTTTTAAAATAATACTTTTATAACTTTTTTTATAATAACAAGGTAAAACACGCTAACCATAATCTTGGGTTTGTACCATCAAAATATTCTAAAGAGTTTAAAAGTGGAGTGGCTCATATTAAAGTTCTAAATAAATATCATCATTGTAATACAATTTCATATTTTTTTCTTCCAGTCCAGGGTCTAATTGCCTTTGCCTCAATTATCTATTTGGAGAACATTATTAATGATGAAATTACTGGATAATGATGATGAATATTGTATGCCTTCTGCTCTTAGGAACATTGAGGATTCACAGAAGTTTCACTTAAAAAGCTTTGTACTTCAGTCCAACAGGTTTGTAATCTGATTTGTTATATCACTTATGATTTATGGTGTTTTCCTGAGAAAATATAATTGATGCTTACAAGCGCACATTTAAGTCTTAAATGGATTCTATTATCTGTTTGTTTGCATGTTAATTTTTTTTCATATTACTGATATATCAGTATTCATTATAGGGTTTACCAAAACATAGCTGTCAGTATTTTAAGTTGACAGATGTTGTTGTTATTATGTTGTTATTTATAGCTGTGTCTAATAGTGAAGTGTGGTAGACATGTGCATAAACATGTTTTTTTTTTCCTCCATCAGAAATTCAGTCCTGAATGCTGCTTCTACTTCACTGGTCACATATAGAAAGAGCAAAGTTTCTTCTTCTCCAATTCCACTGCCAGGCATAAATAGCAAAACCAGCAATTCATCCTCATCTGAATGGACCTTTAACAGAACCTTGACTAACCTCATCAGGTACGGCTTGAATTTATTCAAATGCACAGTATGGCATTTCTTAAGAATGTGGTTGACTGTTAATACTCTATTTTGTATCCCTTAGCATTCATAAAGTATTATATATTATACATAATTATTTGTAATTTTTCTTCCAGGAAAAACATTTTGAGGTTCCTGGATGCTGAGAGGGACATCTCAATTCTTAAGAGCACTTTTAAACCTGGGGATGTAATTCATTATATATTTGACCGCCAGAGCACCACAAACATCTCTGATAATTTGTACCACCTTTTGCCGACGGTGTCTCCAATGAAGAACCAGCATTACAAACAATGTGCCATCGTAGGGAACTCTGGGATATTACTGAATAGCAGCTGCGGCAGAGAGATTGATTCACATGACTTTGTCATTAGGTAAACTTCTTTTCTTCTGTCTTGTGACGTAGCATTCAACAGTTTGTGCTCTGTTAATGTAACCTTAGCCAGCTCTGATCCTGAATCAAACAGTAAATCTCATCAAACAATATATCTTCCCAAACTAGCTTTAAAGAATAATTATAAAACAATGTCCTAAAACTAGCAGTGGAGAATATTAAATATAGAAATTTGATCAATCTTTTTCGTCATTTATTTTTCTCCACTCATATCAAAGTACAGTTAAGAAACTCCACACCATTGATATAAACTAAACAAAAAATCTGCAGGCCTTCTCTCAAAATGCAGTCCAGTTAACACACGTTTTTGCATTGATCTAGAGTGAACAAACACATGAAGGGAGAGACTAGTCTGTTCCATTAATGAATGCATTATTACTCAATGTTCTGTAAATATTATCTTTAAAGCACTTGCTGAAAAACACGTCAAATTGTTGCTTCGTTGTGGCGGTAATTAACCTGAAATAGTATTTTCATAGTGTTCATTAAAGCATTATAATAAGACATGAACCAAATCGACCAGCTCTGAGGTGAATATTACAAACTACTGATTTTCAAATACAAGACTGTGTGCTTAATGGGTTTAATGAGGGAAAGAACTACAATCCCATGAAGCATTACAGTTGATAGTTGAATTAAAAATGAAGAAATGTGTATATAATACATAAAAAAGAGTGTAAAGACAAACCTATTGTCTGCAAGGTTGTTACAAACTTGCAGACAATAGTTTTGTCTTTGAAGGATTTTCAAGTTATCATTAAAAAAGTCCCATATGGAAAAAACATGTGGTATTTTTACTTCTGGTACCCAAATGTTGCACTCTATAGGAAAAATGACTGTGAAGGAAGACTGTTTAGTCTAATGTGCTATCGCACCCCTTTTGCCACCATCGAAAATGCAACACTTATTTGAAGGTTCTGCATTGACACATTTGTGTAGAGTATGTTATGATGTAATGTAATCTCTTTGAAGCAGGCATGCAGAGTGATGTTTATATGTTACTAGCTTGATGAGGAAAACTAAGGCTTGACCATATACCACCATATCTATACACACAGGCATAAGCATTTTCATATACAATATGTAATGGAACTAACTTGAGATAATATTAAGACCTAACCATTTGAATGTATGTGTATGTTTCCAAGTGTAACCTGGCTCCAGTGGAGGAGTATGCAATTGATGTGGGCCTGCGCACCAGTCTGGTGACTATGAACCCTTCTGTGGTGCAGCGTGCTTTTCAGGACCTGAACAGTGAGGAGTGGGTGCAGCGCTTTGTCCACAGGCTGCAGAGCCTCAGCGGGAGTGTGCTGTGGATCCCTGCCTTCATGGCTAAAGGAGGAGAGGAGCGAGTGGAGTGGGCCATCCGCCTTATTCTTCTGCATACTGTGAACGTCCGCACCGCCTTCCCCTCCTTGCGTCTGCTCCATGCTGTCAGGGGGTACGTGCCCGTGCATTTAAGCCTACTCAACACCCATGCTCACTGAAGCAGGTGTATCAAGCCTCTCGCTATTTATAGTTCAGGCATCAATATGTTCACATCCTACCCTGCGACCACAGCATAGTACCGTTCCTGTAAATGGATTGAGGCGCACACTAAGTGCACACTGGCATCTGTATATCTGTATTTTTTAGAGAAGGTCTTTGTTAGCTCGCTCAATGAATTCAAGCCCCTCTGGGCTCAATTGTAGTCAGTTGTCTTTAAATAGCGCAACCTTTGCCTCTTTCATTGACCTCTGCATATTTTAAGTCTGCCGTTCAGCCCTCCCTCAGAGCAGAGTGTCGGGAACCTACCATCCTTACAATGCACCTAGCTGAGGATGGCTTTTTTTAGATCCATCTGTGTAACATGGTTTGCCGGGGCCAGAGTAAAGGTCAAGCAAGAGACAGCTGTTCAGTGAATGATGTTTTGATGAAAATATGCCATTACAATATGTTGTAGTTGTTCAAATGATAAAAAGTACATTTGTATAGGAATAGCTCATTTAAAAATTACATCACTTGCATACACTCATTTGGAAATTAACATAAAAAAAAAAGGATCTACACTGACAGTTTTTTTTTTCAAAACTTCATAAATTGCTAGTAATTTTCAGAAACAATTAAAAAGATACAGTAGAACACACTGAATTAAACATGAAATTTTAAAATAGAAAAACAGAAATAGTATTTTCTTGTCAAACGTACTTCAGGAATCTTTAATTTACAACCTCTGAAATTTTTTTCCCATGTAGTTTAAATAAACAAATTTTCAAAAGTCATTAAATACCTTTAGATGGTGCATCCTGTTTAAAAAACAAAAGTGTTACAGCAAAAAGAACTACATTTTATGTGTTTTCAGTGTAGGTTTGCGGTCTGTATTGAATGCTACAATAGAAAGACTGTGAAATAAGGGCAAGAAACATCTGTGTTGTCCTTATGGGGTGCAAAACAATGATTCTTATAAGCTGGTTCTTTTAATTAATAATTCACAAAGATAGCTTGGGTTACTAGTTTGAATAGGCCTGAATCACTGCCCACTATATTTATAGCATTAGCAGAGAGAATATTTACTTGATACAGTTCTGTTCTATATAGATAGAGATTTCTCAGCTTCCACAAAAATATTGAGCAGCACACCAGTTTTAAAACATGGATAATAATGAGAAATCTGTCTTGAGCATCAAATCAGCATATTAGATTTCTGAAGTATCATGTGGCACTGAAAGCTGGAGTACAGTAATACATTATAGGTTAAAATATTATGAAACAAAACTTTTTTTTAACTGTAATATTTCACATTATTACAGTTTTACTTTAATCCCAAATGAATCAGAATAAAGAAATTTGTACTCAGTCCTAATGTACAAAGTCCGGGGGTAGCTTTAAGATATGGGGTCCCCTTTGTTATCTGAAACTCCTTTCTTCCAGGGCCCCCTTTTTCCTTAACGGTTCTGAATCAATGACACCTCTCGGATTCACAGAGAGAGCCCTATTGTGGGGGTTATTCAGGGACTGGAGAGGGTTCAGTGCATCTTAATGGACATTGTTCAATTGTCTGATCATCTCCTTTTAAACGTGGAAGAGCTGCACAGCCATCAGGTTTCAGATGTGGGCGAGTTTTAGCATGAGAATATTTTAAAAAGGGGATTTAGCCTAAATTCAGCAGCTGAGCTCAGGCTCCTTTTTAGTAACCTTAGCTGTTAACACACTTAGGATTTTATAACCCCCGGTTACATATGGACTGGCACTTTTTAAAAACCTTATACACCTACTGGTCTAGTTTTTTTTTTTTCAGTAAAGACACATTCAATCGATAAAATGGCAGGAAAGACATTTATAATGTTACAGAAGTTTTTCATTTAATGTTGTCCTTTTGAACTTTCATCAAAACTATTCATAGAAAAATCCTTAAAGTATCAGTTTCCACAAAACTCTTAAGCAGCACAACTGTTTATTATAAATAATGGGAATACATGTTTTTAGAGCACCAAATCAGCATATTTCTGAAGTACCATGTGACACTAAAGACTGGACTAATGGCTCCTAAAAATTCAACTTTGCCATCACAGGAATAAATTGCATTTTAAAATGTATAAAATATTTGTCTGATTTTCTGTTTTCTGAAGATTTTATTTATGTAATTGATGCAGAACAGTATAAATATAAAACAGTATAGAATCAGATCATACTAATTGTAGAAAGTATGCACTTGAGTATAATGAATTATGATGACTATATGGTCGGTCTTATGTTTGTAATCATTGATTTTCTTTCAGGTACTGGCTGACCAATCATGTCCAGATCAAAAGACCCACCACCGGACTCCTGATGTACACCATGGCTACACGCTTTTGTGATGAGATCCACTTGTATGGCTTCTGGCCTTTCGCTCATGATCCTGATGCCAAACCGGTCAAGTACCACTACTACGACACGCTAACTTACCACTACACATCCAGTGCCAGTCCGCACACAATGCCTTTGGAATTTCGAACTTTAAGTGCTCTTCACAGACAGGGGGCGCTGCGGCTGCACACGGGACCCTGTAAACTTCCAACATGAGCTTTTGCAGCCTCATTCCAAAATGGTTTCATACACTGGACCTTATACATGCAGAGAGAAAGAAATCCTCTATGGATTACCTGAATATTTTAGGTAAATCTCTGACCAAATGTGAAACTGCAATATATGAACGGGGGGATTTTTTTCTTTTAGATTTCTTTCTTTTGAAGCGTTCAACTTTAAGAAGGTTTTTAATCTCTAATTAAGGCTATTTTATTTAAAAAACAAAAAACAACAATTGCTATTGTTTTATTTGTTCATATCCCATGTTTTTAACATGATTCATTAAGTGTCTTATTTGTCCAGATTTTGTTTTATGTCATATTTGGCCACAAGGTGGAAGCATATCTGAAAGGGTAAAAAGAGAGGTTCTTTTTGTCTTTAGTCTAAGCTTTTTGGGACAATTTTTGTTTAAAAAAGAAAGTCTTAATTGAGAATGTCTTTTATTTGTTGCCTTTACAGTCTATGTGTCTGTTGAGCCCACAGACAGCATGACTGAATGTAGGACTGTTGTGTCAGTTGTTAAATTGAACATGGTACAATTTAGACTTGATTAACATTTTAAATGTTTAAAGGGGTTTTACCACTACGTTGCTACATACATTCTTTTAGACGATACTTTGGACAATAATTTAGTGCCTCAAGTGGGAGATGATGTTATGTTGCATCATGTGACACTTGATAAAGTTGCCTTAGAAAGACATAGTGAGTAGTGTTGTGACCATTAGCAGGCAGAAAAACTTTTGCATTGATGTGCAGTAATACTTGTGGAACATGTGCACTGCAACTGTCTGAACACACTGGTGTAGTTGAACATGTTTGCAGTGAGGCAGCTATCAGAGCGTGTGCAGCTTCATGCTGAGATACTGAAGCCAAATCCAGTTGACACCCAGCTGTTCACACACTCTTGTGTACTCAAGATGGTCAACCGTGAAAAGACGTTCAGTGTGTAAACTGTGGAATTTGTTAAAGCCACATAGTAGCTGTGTTTCTATCTACTGAGGGTTTTTCGGTGTGGGTGGTGGTGGTGGTGGGGGGGTTTGGAATTCTTTTGTATGTGACATATTACATGTTTAAGTGAATGTATTTGTGATAACTTAAAAGTAAAAAAAACATACTGCTGTACTCATCTGCCCAGTGTGATAGAAGGGTCAATTTTTTTTATTAATGCACACACTACCATTCAAACGTTTGAGATCAGTAAGATTTTTAAAAATGTTTTTCAAAGTCTCTTATGTTTCACAATGCTGCATTTAAATAAAAAATACAGTAAAAGTAATATTGTAAAATACTACTACAATTTCAATTAATTGTTCTATTTTAATACATTTCCGAGATTTTTTTAAAATATAAAGTTCAAAAGAACAGTATTTAATTAAAATAAATATTTTGTTACAATATAAGTTTTTACTCTCACTTTTGATCGATTTCATGCATCCATTATTTTTGGAAATGGTAGTGTACATGGACTTTTTTTAAATTTTGATATTTTCAGGGGCCATTGAGTAAAAAATGTCAGGGCAAAACAGAAATGATATCCTATCATAATGATGAAAAACAACAACCTTTCAGAGTAACTTAATTGATGTAATATATATATATATATATATATATATATATATAACTGATAAAAACAAAAATGGATAAAAAGTCATGTGGTGTGATCAACATCCGAAGGAAAAAGAAAAAAAAATGATACCTATTTAAAATATTTACATTAATTTCAGTGTGAACGTGTTTAAGATGTAAGGGAAAAAAATACTTTTTATTCAATAGTTATAAATAGATCTACTCAAAATAGATCTTTAAAATATATCTCCTCCACCAAAAAAAAAAAACGTTTTTCCAAAAATAGCTGAGTGACAAATTTCATTACATTTGCTTTGAGGTCTAATAAAAGGATGGTTTCCTAGAAGTTGTTTGCTAGAGGTTTTCTGGAGGCAGTTAATCAATGTTTGCAATATTTTTCTGCATAAACACCATCCCAGTGAGGAGCTCCTCGTGCGTACTGAACCATGTGATCTGTAGTGTTTTTAACATGGAGCATTCGCTGCACTACATGTTGCTCTTATTATGTTTTCAGTTAAGGTAAAAATAGATAATTATCTCACCGCAGACGTCAGCAGACCATCACTCATAATGAATGCATTTATCCGTTTAAAAAAAAAAATAGAAACCGTCTGTAACCATTTTGACAATACTTAATTACGCCACAATTGACTGCAGGTCACAGCTTGGAGGACATTCAGAAGAGATGCCCATGTTTCCTGCTTTTAGGATGTGTTAATCATTACCACAGTGTCTGGTTTTTGAGGAGAAAGGGGGATCCTTTTGTTTCTGTGATTACTGAATGACCTGTGTGGTTAGGGACCCTATTAACTCCACACCCAAAATAGCCCAGATGTTTGTGGAGATGAGAGCCGCTTTGTCTTCATTGTATGGGTTGTGTAGAATCCTTGTTGTTCTTTCGGTCTAAATGCATATGATAAGTTGGATGTTGGATCTCTGAACTAACGTAACTTACAAGAAAGTCATGCAGGTAATAAAGTGTTATATTTTAAAGGAATAGTTCACCCAAAAATGAACATTTTGCTGCAAATTTACTCACCCTCAGATTATTCAAGATGTAGATGAGTTTGTTCATCAGAACAGGTTTGGAGAAATTTAACATTACGTCACTTGCTCACCAATGGATCCTCTTCAGTGAATGGGTGCCGTCAGAATGAGGGTCCAAACAGCTGATAAAAACATCACAATAATCCACAAGCAATCTGTATTTAAGCCACAAGCAATGGCTTAATTACTTCACAAGACGTTAATTGATGAACTGCAGTCATGTGGATTATTCTGATGTTTTTATCAGCCATTTGAACTTTTATTCTGACGGCACCCATTCACTGCAGAGGATCCACTGGTGAACAACTGATGTAATCCTAAATTTCTTGAAATCTGTTCCAATTAAGAAACAAACTCATCTACATCTTAGATGGCCTGAGGGCAAGAACATTTAAAACAAAATATAAAATTAAACAAAACAACATAACAAAAATAAATTATACTATAAATAAAAAAAAAAAATAAAACGGAAAAAAACAGGTGATGCCACAAAATGAATCCAGTCTGGGAAAAGTGAAATAGTTTATGATCTCTGAGCCACATGACAGCCTTTTAGCCTATATTGTCTTAGAAATATGTGGTGTGATGTCTTGACAGGCAAATTTCTAGAAATGTGTGTTTTAAAGGCTTGTGGGTGACCAACGGGTGAATAGCTGTAGCCACAGAATGACTCAGCTCAGCGAAAGTATTAAAAGACATTGTTACAGGAAAACAATTTTTTTAAAAGCCCTTTATGTCAGGCAAAAAGAGAATTTACAATATCCTCTGTGGTGCTTCACAAGTTATTTTAGAGGGAAACAGCCACAAAGGACTGAAGGCTCATTTAACACCAAAGTTCCACATAAAACTTCAAATGAATTTTTAAAGCTAGAATTGTTTTGTGAAACAAAATATGCCTTCTGCAAGTAATGAAGTGACATGCATTCATGTGATTTAGTGAACCTTACTCTCTCAAACTCTCAGTAAGAATCTCTCTACAAAAAACATGATGTTGTTATAACTCAAAGTAATAATTCAAAAAATAAGAGGGCTATCAACATGGATACATTTTTGGTGCACTTCACTCTGGCTGAAAGGTACATCTTTGTACCTTATTTACATATTAAAACTTTAAAAATACATATCAGTACCTTTTGACAGAGTACCACCCCGGTGACAGTTTTGTACCTTTTACACCAATAAAGCCCCAACAATTTTGAAACTTGCCATTTACATCAATTTGTCATTTTTTGTTGCGTTAGCCTTAATATTATGTGCTACAGCTAAAGCTGGACTAACAGTCAGCTAAAGGGAAAATGTGTTGGACTTGTATGTTATTCTGTTCTTGAGCCGTTACTGGTTAACAAGATTGTGGCAGACTTTAGATATGCCATCTCACATTCAAGCTCAAACCAGGTTTTAAACAACGCATTTGACAAACCTTGTTTGAATAATTCGAATGCATCTTTTGGGGTAAGATTTGTATTTATTTCATTAATCAAGAACAAAAAAAAAGTACATTTAGGATTTGATACACTTCAAAAACAATATTTTACAATTAGCACAGACATCAACAAGTTTTCTATGGAAAGAAAGAAGATGGCTGTTGATATAATTAAACTTTTTTTTTCCAGTGTTCAGACTAGCAAACATGTTATACAAAACCAGGAAAAATGTAAAGCATGTATTTTAAGACATGTTCAATTGCAGAATGCCAAAGCGGGGAAAACCCCACCTTTTACAGTTTTACAGCCATCAGCAATCGCTCGTGTTTAATACTTGTTTTTACATCTCATTCCTCTCCTTCACTTTAAAGCATGAATTCAGATTTGTAGGAAATGCATTGGGAAGTTGGAAACATTTAGAGCAGAATAGAGGGAGAGAGAATTACACACTTCAGTTTCTATACAGCTACACCATAAACAAGTTATAACTCAGTAAAAATTCTTATTGGCCCTTAGTTGCTGGACATTAGTCCTTCACATTAACATCAAGTAGAAGCATCAATATAAGATCAATGAAGTCTCAATGAAGTTAAGGAAAAGTCACATAATTCGGTAACACATTAGTATAGGGACCAGTTCTCACCATTAACTATATTAGCATTCCTATTATTGACTGTTTATTAGTACTTCTAAAGCACACATTCATATATGCATGACCATATTCTACTTCCCTTATCCTCCCCAATACCTTAACTTAACTACCTTGCTAACTATTAATAAGCAGCAAATTAGGAGTTTATTGAAGCAAAAGATTTGGAACTTAAAATAAAGTGTGACCCATAATTCAATATATCACTGTAGCTTTAAGATACTCTTTCAGTGCTGCTCTAAATCTGGGAAATATAATTTAATATGTCTGATATGATAACGGCTATGTGTTTAAACCCTTCATGATGTGTGGCACTGCAGTTTTCCACTGTCAAAACCAGTTAATTCAAAACGGAGGTGTGCATATGCGACACAATAAAAAACAATCCCCAACCTCTGAGAGCAGCAATATGGTAACAATAATCTCTCAACTCCACATACATCCAACCCTTATACAGTAAATATGCACAATTAGTGGTTAGTAAATTAATCATTCTCAAAATATAGGGAGGAGGTTTAAAACATATTACTCTTATTAAATCAAAATATGATTTTTGTTTCTAAAAATAAACTATTTCAGATTATAATTTGATTACAGTATATACAGACAATAGTATATAATAAAGACAGTTTCAGTATTGGAGCAATAAACATCGTCAATCATCAGATTCAGAAAATAAAAATCTCTGTCCATCACAAATATAAAACTATTATTTTCATTTGAAACCTTGAGCTGATTCAATCACAGTACTTAAACTAAAACAATGTGATTGACTTAACATTTGAGCTCCATGCGTATAATAATTTTAATAATTGTCTGGATTTATTAAAACACAAAATATGTATTGATATTATGATTACATTTTTTAAAAATATATTACGTAAAATAGCTTCAGTGTGATATACTGTAACAGAAATGTTCAAAATGTCTAATACATTCAAGGGCTATATTGAAAATATTATGCTGAATTACAGACTTTCTACCAAACAAGTGGAATGTTTTTGGGCAAAAGGAAAAATATTAAAAGTTGTACAATTATTAAAGCAATAATTAATTTGTGGAGGACTTATTTTAGTGTCTCCCTTCTTTGGAGCAAAGAAAAAAAGTGTTTTTTTTTTTTATGTTTTTCTTAATCTTTACCTTTCTGTGCTTTCAACAGAAAAACTTTAATAAAACATCAGATTTCATGCTGGTTTTGAATGCCAAAACACAATAATACATCAATACATGTAAAAACTCTTGTTCCACTGAGGTTTCAAGCCAAGGATCAAATCAGAGGTGCAGGGAGCACAATTCCTGTATAGATGTGTTCACACAGAGGTATCCGGGGGGGTTTAAAAGAGATCTTCAACAATGACTCTGAGCGCAGAATGTAATTCACCTATGAAAAAGCAAAGAATTTAAACGAGAGGGTTAAGTAAACTAAAAAATATTAGGTTTCCAGTTGTCAAACTGGTCTAAACTGGTTTGCCTCACTATCAAACAACTACATTGCCAATAAAAAGCTGATAAACAGGGAGCCATGCCCAGCAAAAAGGAAGCAGTTTCTCAGTCAAAGAACAATTGGACGGAAGGGAGAAGTCAAGTCTTGACGCTCACTAGCCTTCCAAATAACACAACTATTTCCATTGTGACCTGTGAGGTCACACACCACGAACATTCATAGTCAACAGACAACTACTGGACATTAAAACACGAAAAAATGGAAAGCATAACATTTTAAAACATTAACAACTAAAGTCTGTGTCAAAAGCCAAGCATTTCCGGCAGAAAGGTAGCACATAAACACTCTTCCTCAGTAAAATGTTTAAATATGCATTTATGAGTGCTTAGGAAGGCATTTTCCATTAATATTTATTCTAATGAGATGAAAGTCCTTAGACATTTCAGTCTTTGTTCTATTTAGCACTACTTCCTTGCCACTCCCACTATGCTGCTCTGTTTGTTTACTGAAACATTTAACATGTGGTATTAACTGGAGAAAAATATGTAGCTAGCTGCACTACACAGACTACATTTATTGCCAACCATCTGGGAAGAAACAGAATCTTGTTTTCCTGAGAAGATTGAAGGTATTTAACATGTAGACTTGGAAACCAATCAAATATGACCCACCACAACCTCATGGCACTAGTTTAGGCATTAGTCTCCCTCTCTTTCACTTGATTTAAAAATGTCCATTTTAAAAAGCACTGGAACACCACTATAAACAAAAATAAGTAAAAGCGGACAAAAGTTAATAGAAAAGATCGTATTTCATGTCACTGCACATAGAGCATGCTGTGGTTCTTACCTGTACTTAACATCGAACAGAGTCGAGTCGTCGTCTTCGTAATTCTCCTCATTTAAAGGCGCCATCTCTACACGCTTGGCGGGAGTTGTGATGATGTCATACTTGCGCGTTTTTCTGATCTTCTTTGCCGATCTAATCAAACCAGGAATAGAGAGGACAGGTGAGTGATGTTATGACCCGTATGTTCAATATGTATGAGAGTTTTCCAGTTAATCTAGTAATGAGAAATTCCTATTTCGATTCAGATTCATCCAACTGATTCGGATTCCTTAATTGTTCTATTAATGTTCATTTTAGTAATTTTGAAAAAAGAAATGGTCATTCACTTCCCTTCACAGTCTGTTGCCAAGTTGGTTCATTTTAGAACTGATCTAACAAATAAAAAAAGTAAAAGAATTCTTTCAAAAGTTGTGTTTATAGTGACAGACTTTTCACTGACTTTCTAGAGATGACAATAACTGATTCTGGCTAGCCTATATTATCATGGCAATCATTTATATTTTTTATAAAACACCACTTTAGCAAAACTCCTAATGTAGGCTATTTAATGACATGCCCTAGTCAGTAACTACATTGGCGCAGTCTCGCTTGAAGTACCACAAAACAAAAACTTTCCTCGTTCGTGTGTGTTGTGAATCACTAAAAAGAATCGGCTCATAAGAGTCGAACAGTCGTTTGTTCAGAAACCGGACTACACTGGTCGCGCTCTGTATTGCTGTGTACAGTGATGGAAACACTGTGAGTATTTTCCCAGTACGACACGATAAAGTGTCTATCTGAGTCGGTTCTCGTGTTATCACAGGCGAACCATCTGCTTCCGAAGCCGTTAGAGGATTAAATCAGGGATAACGAGTAAACGCTAACAGAAGCTAGAATGTTCCGCAATTAACGAATTGTGCATATTATATATATTAGAACAGTGGCACTAAACCGCAGAGACATTTAAGTCGAAAATTACACCATTTTCAATTATGGGCAAGGTGGCATTTCCTTGAAATCAACAAAAACAGAATATCTGCAAAGTATTCAGACCAACAAAACACGAAGCCATTTAAATACAGAACAAATTATATGTTAGGCCTACCTGAATAGTTTTATGACAAGGCACGTGATTAGCAAGGTTGTTAATACAAATATGAAAATCGAAATGCTTTTGATGGTAGGAAGATCCCTTAAAATGGTAGAAATTCGAGATCCAGCCGCTGCATCTGTTGCATTATGTGATGAATTTTCTTCTCGAGGCGGTAATGTTGAATTCAGCTGCGTCGCTGAGGATGGACGCGTATGTGGCTCTCCGTTGACATCACGCGCAATGACAGTGAGAGCAATAGCCAAAGTATATAGCCACATATTGTTTTCCTATTTAAACTGCTTGCTTAATGTCTTGTATATTGAAAAGATTCAGTATAGAGAAGGTCTGCAAACTCGAAATGTGAACAACAGCTGGCTGACGAATGGTGTTTGGAAATGATGCGCTGACATCTCAAATATTCCTCGGTTCCCACCGTAGGTTGTCAAACATGCCCTCGCGAACTATCTGTCTTCCAGCGCGAGTGTTCTGTTTCATTCGTTGGATTGCACTCCCACGCAGCTCGGCCCGTTATCCAGGATGTTTTCTTGGGAATGTGTGTCGGCACTCGGCAGGAGGAAATGTGGGTTTTCCACACCCGGAAACGCTCCGGGTGGGTCCAGACTGACGAGGAACCAATGCGCATCAGCGTTGGCCACAAACCTGGAATGATGGAAAAAGGGCGCGTGTTGATAGTTGTGTTAATTGGCGAAATATTGCATTGTTCTCACGAGATTAGTCTAAACATCAGACAGTTTTACAGTAGACATTTTAATAATGAATCTGTAGCCATATGTGTCGTTATTTTAGCTGTTATAACTTATATATGCTATCTATCTATCTATCTATCTATCTATCTATCTATCTATCTATCTATCTGTCTGTCTGTCTATCTGTCTATCTGTCTATCTGTCTGTCTGTCTGTCTGTCTGTCTGTCTGTCCAGCATCGGAATAATTCGTCTTTAAAAAGGAGCCAATGTTAGATACAGGTGGATAAAGTTTCTTTATTAATTATTTCAGCCAATTTAAACAGTTTGTGCGAGGAGCGCATATTATTTTATAAATAAGCTAATGATGTAGATTTTACAAAGAGGCTTTTGTTGAAGAATTATTCATAGGCTACTATATACCACAACAGAAAACCTGCAACCCTTATCTTATCCAAATCTCTGTTTCTAAAATAAGAGAGCATTAAATGTACCCTGCAAAAAAAGAAAAAAACGCCTGCCTAATTTTAGAGAGAGTGGAAAATGGTCATGAATAATAATAATAATAATAATAATAATAATAATAATAATAATAATAATAATAATAATGAGACTCTATAATGCCAGAAAATACAAAACAAATAAAAAACTTACTAACAAAGTGGACCTTACAGGGATAAATGCATGATTTGATCCCTTAAGATTGTAAGTAAAGGAAATGGGTTATTCTTGGATTAGGCTTTGGCTTTCCTGTGTTCCATCCTGTTATTTAACAATGTTTAACAGATGAGTCCTTCTAAAGCAAAGAAACTTTAAGATCAGGGAAGTAAAGTGCATCGTTTATATTAGCCACATGATGGCGCAATGTTCACAAATACAGTTAGTGGACAAAGTACTGTGCCAAAGTCTTAGGCCATTAATATTTTAACCAACAAAAAAAGGGGTGTGTAGCATGTCAGTAGGAAATATCAGTTTACATTTCCAAGCATTCCTTTAACCATTAATTATAACAATCTTGTGAGATTTTTGTATGCACAAGGAGCCAGACAACAGCCAGTGCTCCACACTGATTTGTATGTAGGTTTCTTTTAGTATCTTGGAGACATTGCCACAGTTACACTGGATTTAGTCTATCTCAGTAGTTTTGTATGTTTGTTTGTTCATGTAGTCCCAGATAGACTGGATGATGGTGAGATCAGGTCTCTGTTTGGAGCACTGGCTGTTGTCAGACACCTTACGCATACAAACATTTTACTGGATTATTACAATTAATGGCAAACAATACTAATAGATAAATTACTGAATAGCATTTCTATTCATGTGACAAATAAAATTAATCATTAGAATTAATATGTGTACTAACATAAGGGCCGATTTAATGTTTATATGTCAACTCTCAAGCATACATTATGTTGGAAGAACAGCAAGTTTCTTCAGATCCACAGTCCAAAAAATAAATAAATAAATAATAAATCATAGACGGCCACAAGAGGGCTTCTAGATATCTTTTTTTGACCAGCCCATATTTTATTTAACATTATTTAAATATTTTCTTTGATTTATTCAGTACTACACTAACATGCACCCAGATTTGTGTGCTGATATTAGGGGCCATAATACCATACATTATAATTTATTTATTATTTAGTTCAGAAAAATACAGACAAAATGACATCTGGGCTTTGATACCACTTTCTATTTATATTTGACTTATTTTTTATTTATTATTATTATTATTCTATTCTTGGTTGTGCACATAGAATCAATAGAGTTCAGCTCAAAGCCTCTGCCTTCCATGAACAGTCCACCTGGTGCATTTGCTATGCCTACGTGGCATGACTTTAGAGAAGAAGGGGGAGGGAGTGAGGAATGATCCAATTACAGTTGCTTAGTAACCAACTGTGGTATGCAGTCTAGCTAGAGAAGACAGAAAAGAGCCCTTGACAGAGCTGAGCTTCTGCTAGGCTACTGTACACAGGGGCTACTTGTTCATAAATTAAATGTTAAAAATATATAAACAACTCATGCATGAGTTTTAGATCAATATGTTATTCATACTGCAATAGAATTAATTCAATGTGTCTTATTTGTGCTGTTGCAACCTGTACATAAAACCTTTTTTTTTTTTTTTCTTGGTTAAGGTTGCATTGAAAAAGCTCTTTGTATTGTTAGGCTGTTAATGTACACCCTAATCTTATTTATATATGTATGTAACTATAATATTAATTAATATAAAGTTAATATTGAAATAAAAAAAAATTGAAAATTCAAAAATAATCAAATCTACTATTTTATTTTAAAGTTGTTACTATTTAGTTGAATTTTTTATTATTATTAAAGACGTCATAATAGCAACACTTGTGAATTCAAATTAAATAATTTTATCTCAATTAGCCTATAGGTTATCATGAATAGTGAAGATGTCTGAAATGTAACATTCATGGAATTACTGAATAATATATCTGTGAAAAAAAAAAAAAAAATTAAAAAATAACACTAGTAGCATGACACTCTGGGCCTTCTGGGCCAATTTGTGTACCCACCAATCCCTTATTAACAGAGGTTTGTGATATTTAACATAATTAAAGGTCAAGGACTGAGTGAAGACACAAAATTAGATAAATTAACCTCAAAACTTGTTTAGACTGACTTAAACTTAAAAAATGTTTACATTTAGATGAAACTACAAATTAAGAGCACAGAGTGTGCATTGTATATTTTTATTCAAATCACATTGTGATGACATCAAGTTGGGAATTTCATTACATATATATATATATATACACACACACACACACACACACACAATCACGCACACAATAATATAAAGCAATTTTCAATTAATCAAATATGGTCTGCGGTTATTATTATAAGAGACTTTAAAACTTAGTTCTACAACATAACACTGTCATACTGTCATATCTCAAACATAAGTTATTCAAAGTCTCACAATCTTGTTACCATTTTCTAATAAAAAAAAAGAATTCTTTAAAATTTACTTTTTAGGTATGACTGTGTAATTTATCTTCAGGTCTCTTCAAGCCTAATGTTAACCCAAAAATCAAAATTTGACATGCTGTTCTAAAGTTTGGGATCAGTAAGATTTGTAATGTTTTTTAAAGAAGTCTCTTCTGTTCACCAAGGCTGCATTTATTTGACCAAAAATACAGAGAAAAAAAACTGTAATATTGTATGTTATTACCATTTAAAATAATTGTTTTCTATTTTAATATACTTTTTCTATTTCAATTTCCATTAGCAATTACTACAGTCTTCAGTGTCACATGATCCTTCAGAAATCAATCTAATATGCTGATTTAATATCAGTATTGGAAAAAGTTGTGCTGCTTAATATTTTTAATACTTTTTTTCAGGATTCTTTGATGAATAAAAAGTTAAATAAAACAGCATTTATTCAAAATAGAAATGTTTTGTAACAATATACAATGCCATTCAAAAGGTGTTTTTTTTTTTTTTTTTTTTTTTTTTTTTGAAAGATATAAATGCTGTTATTCGGCAAGAATGTGTTAAATTGACAAACAAAAAAAGTGATAATAAAGACTTATATTGTTAGAAAAGATTTAACTTTATTCATCAAATAATCCTGAAAAAGGTATCACATGTTCCAAAAAAAAAAAAAAAAAAAAAAAAAAAATATTCAGCAGCACAACTGTTTCCAATATTGATAATCAGCATATTAGAATGATTTCTGAAGGATCATGTGACACTGAAGACTGAAGTAATGATGATGAAAATTCAGCTTTGCATCACAGAAATTGATCATATTTTAAAGTATATCAAAATAGAAAGCTTGTTTTAAATGATAATATTTCACAATATTAGGCTACTATTCTATCTGTATTTCTGATCAAATAAATGCAGCCTTGATTAGCAGAAGAGACTTATTCAAACATTTAAATTATTTAAACAGTACATATCTTTATTGATCCCAAACTTTTGAACGGCAGTGTATGTAAATCAAAAACAAAAGAAATCAGTCAGAACACACGGTTCAAAAATGCAAATTCTCTTCTTGGTTTTAAAACTAAAACAGCAGCTCTTATCTTTTGCGTTGTTATAAATGCCGTGGCTTTATATAAGTGCTACAGTAAGGCAAGTATTTATTTCAGTTTTATTTGAAATGTAAATGCTTTGTTGTTGTATCGTTATTATTTGTGGTAAAATGATAGTGTTGACAATATTCTAGTGTAAAAATGTGTGTGTGTGTGTTTTTTTTTTTTTTACGGTCACTGAAATCAAACATTAGTTTACAGATACAGTCATGGATGCAGCGTTTCTTCTACCCAGAATGCTGCAGTGAGAGGAAGTTGTCTCTGCTTACGCTGGAGCTCAGGGCAGTGCACTGACTCTCAGTATAACAGCGCAGGCGGAGAGGACGAGGAGCGCACACGGGAGAGAACAGAAGACGGCGACGGGCGGAGATGGCGATGCGGCGCGCTCTGGCTGAGAAGAAGATTAACGAAGAGAATGGCGTCGACCCGTTCAGACGAAAGAGAAAATCACGACGGAGGCAACATGGTAAGATTTCATTGTAGATTCTAACTTATAAACGTGTTTGAGCGAGTGCTACAGACGCACCAATATGGTGGAAAGAAGAGGGTTCGACGAGGTGTTGTAAAATGGCCATGATGGGGCCATTGCCAAGTACTGAAAAAATGGCATTCCGTCGATTTAATCGACGATTTTATGGCAGAAACATCGCGAAAATGGCAGGAAAACAATGCATGGATATGTTGCAGGAAAACTGTGAAGATTTCAAATGACAGCATCGACGAGAAACAAGGATTTAACTGTCTACGCATTTTAAATTCGCTTTGTCCTTGAGAGGACAAAATGTCCTTGTAACATTCGAAAGCGGAAAAAATATATATTAAATGTCAATGTTGTTGTAACAATGCAATTTTGGACGTTCCATTGCCAGTCTCGACATTTTGAGTGTCTTTTTGTTGATTTCAGATGTTTTCTTTGAATAAACAATTTTATTGAACGTTTTAATGCATTTATTGTGTGTTAATTACTGAAAAAATATTTTCTTTTTCCCTGATGTAACATTGTTTTGAACTTCTTCAGAGAACATTGTGAATATCTCAACTTAGCATAGGATTTAGCACAATTTTGATGTTTTACTTTTATTTTAAGCTTTTAATTTTATCTGCTTAAAAAGTAATGGTTAAACATTAGTTCATTTTATGGTTCTTTTCCACTTGGTAATGAACTCAAATAAAGGTATCCACTTGTATTTCTTGTATTTTGAACAACATTTATGCTGTATTTTTCGACGTTAAATAATAGGGTGTTGGCTTTTAACCCATTGTGGTCCACAAAGGAATTTATATTAAAAAAAACATAGAAAATTGTTTCTTTATTTCTGTTTTCCCTTTTTGGTCTGAGATTTGTGTGAAGTACATTTTTACCTGATATATACTGTTTTAAAGTATTAAATGCCTTAAAATTGTGCAAAAATTATTGATCAGCATATAAAAAAAATCAAATTAAACCCGGAATTTCTTTTTTCCATCTGGCTGTTGCCACAATAACATAGAAACATAACCTAGAAAGTAATGCTTTTTTAGTATGTCTTTATTTAAAGTGGAAAAGGTTAGCTTTGAAATAATATATGAGGTCTTTGCTAAATATTTTTTGAAGAATCAACTGTTCACTCCACTGATGTTCAGAAAACAAAGGTTGCATGTAAGAATAAATAAAAATAAAGCATGAGCCCTCAGTAATGTTTCTATATAAGAGGTTTCTGATTTATGTATATTCTTTGGTGTATATGATGTATTGTCATGTTATGTACATGATGTAGATTTTAAACAATAGTACTTGCCATTTACTTGGACGTTAGCTAGAAAAAAAATGTATTTCATGTAAAGAAACGGCATGAATAAAATATTTCTTTTGAACATTTTGATGCTGAAGTGAGCATTACTATGTAAAGGAGACGATACAATGCTAATTATCTAAATTGTTTTTTGTGTACAGGAATCAGAACAACTGGATGAAAGATGATGGTGTTTCGTTCAGTCTCATATCATGTAAATGTAAGTGTCGATAATGTAATGTTAAAAAAAAAAACGCTGTGCTTTGTACATTATATTTAAGCAATCTTTCGCCTTTTATTTATTTATCACTGACTACCACTAGGGTGTGCTCTAAATCAAATTGTAAGATGAATTTTCAATTTAACGAAGAATCTTTTTGTTGTTAAAGGTTCCTGATCTGCCAAACGTCAAAGAAAGAGGAGGAAAATGATTTTCGCTGTAAGTATTGCACTTAAAGAAGCCGAAGCTAAATCTTATCTTTTCTTGAACGTCATACAGTTTATATTTTAGCTACTTTATGGTTATGTGGTATATTTATTAATGCTTTGAAAATGCGATTTATTTCAGTTTTACTTAAAAGTAATTTTTGCACAATTTGAGCAAATCGACAAAGATTTTTTTTATTTTCAGAAATGCAGTCGGGTACAGTAAATTCTGAACTGCATACGTTTTCTAGATATTTTAAACCATCAAAAAATATATAGAACCTGAGTTTGCAATAGCCATACTATTTGTTAATGTAACTGTAACATTCTACTTGGTACTAATTATGAACTTTGTACTTGCATCCGTCTTTAACGATGAAACACAGACAGAAAAAAATTACATTTATTAATAGAAAAAAATATTAAAGGCAGCATTATTGCACAATGTATTTTGGGAATAGTGTGGAAAAACACCATTTAGGCCTTCTATAACCTTTTTACATAACAAAATTATCACTTTCAATTAAACTTTTTTTCTAGAAAGATTTTCATATTTTGTCACATTAGACGATATACCTAATGGCATAATTTGCTTTTCGTTGCTCCATTAATAGCTGGAACATTGCGATTTTTCCTAATTTAATTAATTTAAATTTCTTAAATAATTCATTAAATTACACTAATTTATTTATATTTCACTCTTGAGAACATGTCAGCATCCCTAGTGTGCATCTTTAACGCAGCAAAAAAAATAAAAAATTTAAAGGACACATCACCTACAACAAATTTTTATAATTACAATAAGAATTTATTTAGAGTTATTTCGTCACTCAAGTTACATTTGGGTTTGTTGTTGTTTTACTTGACAACCAATTACTACTAGTAATAATATTAATAATAGAGTTTGCCAGCACACCACAAGCTCATTGCATTTTACTGAACACTTTACAGCACCTTTCAGTTCTGACTTCAGTTTATGAAAACTTAGCACCCAGAAAATTTAATTCAACAGTTGTCAGTTCATGCATTCCCTGGGAATCGAACCCACAACCTTACCATTATTACCAGCTTACCATTATTACTGTTTGATCATGAGGTAATAGCACTGCAATTCCTGCTCAAAATGTGGTTTGTAATAGCAAGTTGGCTACTTCGTTGCAACCAGAGTAATGGAGCCTAATTAGTGATAACTTTTATGATTCCCAAAGCAAGCAGCACTGTAATTATTGTTCATTTTAAGTATTACATTTCGGTGAGTATTTCCTTCAGACGAGATCAAGGAGAGCTGCTGTTATTTTCTAAATGATCAGACTCAATTTAATCTGACAAATATTAAACGTAACTTGCACTTTAAAAATTTATGTGCCATATGTAGGGATTCCATTATTGTGGGTGTGGACCCTTGTGACTTGTTTACTGGCCACGATTAAACAAGTCACAAGCACCTAGCGACTGCATAGCGATACGCCAACAACCACTCAGAACATTCGGACATCATGGCGGCGACTTTTGTTTGAAGCATTACTCACATTTATAGTTAAAATAGTATTTGGAAGATAAATAATGTTTAGGCTTAAAGCTTTTCCACTACTTTTTTTTTGTTTTTTTTTTTTAATACCAATTTTATGAAATCCACTTTGAAAAGATTACATTACTCTTTACCTCATAAAACTTTTTTGGGGTATTTTTCTCCAGTTTGTTTTCTGACTCAAAGGCTCATCTCCTGAGCCACTGCACAAAGGAAGAGAATGTAACCAACACAATAAATAGTGCAAATAGTTTTAATAAAACTCAAATAGTTTTTTAGGGCAAAATGAACAGATTTAAGTCAGTATGTGTGGCTCACTGCTGCATACTTAAGATCTTTAAATCCCTCAGCAGTTCTTCAAAAAAATGAGAATGTCCACTTTTTCAGGAGACAGACAAGCCCTCTCTTCACTGATGATGTCCCCAGGACAATTGTCCCTAGGCTACTTTTACACTAGTGTGTTTTCATATTAAAACGTGTAGCTTAGACAGAATCATCATTTCTAATCATTTTCCACTGATGTACGCTATCTGATGAGCATTAGCTGCTTCCAGCGCTGTCTGTCTGTTTTCTCTTCTGACTCGGAGGAGGCTCATTCGCTGCTCATATGTCAATCATATTACGCGTTCATAACCCGCACTGTCTCCTGTGACGGACGTGTGTTAAGCTTCCAGAAAAACATTTCTGTGGATAAATGTGATTATGACGCTGTATGATTTGCATGTGATTTTCATGAGATTCTGCCTGTTTTCATAACAATACAGGGTGTTTACATGAGAAATGCTAAGCAGGCGTAGTGATTAGCTTGATATAAAAGGCTGCAAATAACACATTTCTGCAACATAACACAACAACAACCCACAACACACAACAATCATAAAAAATTACAAAAAATCACAGTATAAATAAAATAAACTTTCATTAAAAACAAACCAAAAATATTAAAAAATCTTATGTAGCATGATGCTACAGTATGCATGATTGGTCACAGATGTGTTTTCCTTGAAGCCTCGCCAGAGCCAATCACTGATTTAGGCACATAAAGCATGCTGTATGCTTATTGGCGCACTGGCTTTGATGAGATTAACCCCTTGGGTATTGAAATTTGCTACAGAGCGACAAGACCTTTTTCAATAAAATGGTGCTAAAAAGTATCGAATTCTAAATGTGACATTAACTCAAGCAGCTAATATGTTCTCAGCTGACAATATTATGTTTTATACTTCTGATCTCACTGATTCTCTTTATCCCTGCAGGTGATGTTTGCCTGATGAGGAAGCTTCAGCTAAGTTTCAAGGAAGGGAAGACTACTCTGTAAGTCCTTGTAGTGTTATTTGTATTATTAAGGTTTTACTCCATATGTCTGTCATTTTAGCTACAATTAGGTTCTACAGCTCCAGTACCGTATTTTAGCCCCAGCAAATGTGGTAGTCAGTAAATGGCATAAAATGGAAGTTTTGTGAAAATAATAAATTTAGAATTGCTGAAGTTCTTCACAGTTTTACAAAAGGTAAAGAAAAAAGCTTAATAAAATGGCGTTAAGGATGGCTACCTGTTACAGCTTGGGAAAGTGTAAATGTTCAGCTTTTTTTTACTTGGTACTGATGACCGCACGTTTTACATTTACTTGTCTTCAGTACCCTAGCATGCTTGGGTGCTGTCTTCACTTCATCTTGTTTTCAGTGGAAACCTTTCTTGAGATCAGTGACTCGTTTCTTGTGGAGTCTATTCTGCTTGTGTGCAACTTGTTTTACACACCTTGATTCTGGGCCACTATTGGCCTCCTTTTGTTTTCACTGGCTGTTGCATACTTCATTATACATTGGAAGAGTTTGCAGTGACTTGCACTAGTGCCACATTTATACTGGAATACACTGCACTGCATTTCTGGCTTTCTTGTATAACATGTATGTTACAAGTGATCGCTGAAACTTTTTCTGCTTTTGATTTTGTGATGGGTATCCAGACCAGAAAACATTCCCTGTTACCATTGCACATTAAATAGTGTGCCTATTCCAGTGCATTATTCCATATCCTTCATATTAAGACACTGCTTTTTTTTTTGTTTGTTTGTTTTTTTGAGCTGCCACCTAATTATTGTATTGACATAGTTGATGAAAAAGGATTCAAACCGTTTCAAAGGAAATTGAGCTTAACTTGAGAATAAAGCTACTAGGGCTGCACGATTAATTGAATGTGATTGTCATGCGTATCTTGTCAGTAAAGCCGGTTCTGTGATTAGTAGTAAATCTCCAGCACCTGCTTTCAGATGCCAGCAGCGTTTACCACACAGAGCCGTAGTTCACTGACAAGCTATGCAAAATCGCGTTCATAATCGCAGACGATTTAATCACAGCTGTTTGCATAGCTTGTCAATGAACAACAGCTCTGTGTAGTAAATGCTGCTGCATCTGAAAGCATGTGAAAATACCACATTTAATAACATGTTTCACTCACTTCATAACGTCAGTCGAGTGTTTGAAATAAATCTTTTTGTGAGAGGATGTGGCTTCTTACACAGAATAAGGCACGCAATATATTTCATAGTATTCTAAGCAGTGATGAAGGCTATGTCGATTAGCATTGCATTAATATACTTTATTAAAATAAAAATTATAATAAGACAAACTCTGATAACCCATATAGTGTCGTAGTCATTTGTTTATTAGTCACGTTGAATCAATGAAAGCAGTTAAATCTTCAGTTTATTCAGCAACCGCTAGGCATTTCCTGGATATCTTCTTTGGGGCATATTTGGATTTTCAGTGTGAGAGTGCCCTCTGGCCTTCGGATGGAGATTTACTAGTGATCACAAAACCACGCTTCACTCAAAGTTACACATGACAATCACAGCTTCTGCCTAATCGCGATTTAATTTTGATTAATCGTGCAGTCCTAAAAGCTATGGACATTATCAGTAAGCAAATGCCTTGCGTTTGTTGAGGATTAAGCTGTGACTTGGAGTCTTTTTAATCACTTTTCAGATGCCTGATTTTTATTACATGTACTTCATACCTGGCCCTTTTTTTCCCTTTGGGATTTTTTCTTCTTTGTACCACTTGGGACAACTTTTCTCTTTGCAAAGTCCTTTTTATATTTGTACTTGGTACGCATATTTCTCTTAGATATGAATGGACCTTTTCTAATGTAACTTCTCATTTTTGGTGGTTTAGACACTTGTAATAACATTATCACAAGGACACACTACAGTAATTTAATAAACTTCAATAATTGAAGTTCTCACTTGTTTTTCACTCATTCATTTTAAAGCTTTTCAACTCCGTAATCTTCTAACTTGGATACATCTTTATTCTTAAATCAATTGGTGCTTTTCCACTGCGTGGTGCGGTTTGGTACGGCACGGCTCGGTTTGCGTTTCCACTGCGGTTCATTACCGCTTTAGAGTGGGTGGGATTATTCATGTGTCGTTATAGTTGCGCTGCCTCTACTGGCATGACTCATAAAAAAAAACTTTTTCATTCCGCGCCACCCCATCAAGCTCTCGCTGGATCCGCTCCTCTGCCATCAATGAGAGGAAAGTCTGTACCTCTTCAACAGACAACGAAACAGCCACTTTTTGGTAGCTAAAAAAAAGTGCGCTCGTTCTGTACTTCGCTGGCTGTGACGCAGGTAGTGACGATTCTCTTCGGCCAATCTGTGATCAGCAGAGTTTATGCGTCACGTTTTGGTAACGGTACAGTTCACTTGAAACCTCAACTGAGGTGGTACTAAAAAAAGTACCAGGCACTGTACCCAGTGGAACCCCCCCCCCCCCCCAAAAGTGAACCAAACCGTGCAGTAGAAAAGCGACAAATGACTATTGGAATTCGTCTTTGATCTTTAGAAAGATTGGAATATAATAACCTTTTGTGAGGCACATTTACAGAAATGATAGCTTAATGACAGACATATGTTGTAACACTACAGGTTTTCAAAATGCTTGTAATGTGTGTGTTTCTTTTTTCCTTTTTTTTATGTTGTGATCATTTAAACTCCTCATGGGTCATAAAGCTACTTTTTTGAGTAAGAAGTTAGTAATAAGAACTTAAAAGTGAACCAAATCCAGGTATTACAGATTTTCCGGTAATTGAAAGAAAAGGTTTCTGTAGTGTTGTTTCTTGTGATTTATGCTTCTGAAATACATCTGTAGGTGAATATAACGAAATCATGCAAAAGTGCGGAAACTACGTAGTAGTTTTCTATAAGCTATTTATGAAAATAATGCACTTTGTTATTGTCTGTTATTATGCTACTGTTATTGTAAGGACAAGTGGTGCATGTTAATTTGGACGTTGTTCTAATTGACCATATGAAGCTAACTTGGGAGATTGACCATTGTCGTAAACTTGATAATCGTTAGTTAAAGAACTATATATTTTGTTTTGTTCATAGCTACACTATAGTTGTACGTTACAGTTTATATGAAAAGCTGTCATCGCATCTTAAAGAGTACATTTGGGGTTTATGTGTTTTCCCTTCTCCTTTATTTCATTAAGAACCAATTCTGGACAGTCAAGTGGAGACTACTGCTTAATGAGGAAGATGGCGGCTCATGTTTTGCTTTTGGATTTGAAAAGAGACATTTTATTTGTTTGTGATTTGCTATGACATTTTTATTCATTCGCTAATGTGCTCAACCATTTTTTTTTTTTTCACATTTTGCTGCCTTGTTGTTTTGATGAAATGCCTGTATTTTAAATTTTTTAAATGCTTATTTGCCACTTTAAAAGAAAAATAAAAAAATTGTGATTGAACAATATCGAGTTGCTCTTATTGGATGGAGAATAAGAATGGCGTTTCGCAAATTTACTTTGCGATTTACATCGAAGTTTAACATGGCTTGTCCAGGTATTTATTTTAAGTTTTTATTTTCTTATTTTAAAAAAAAAAAAATACAGGTCTGCTATGTTATTTACTTAAACTATGAATTATTAACTGATAATCTAGGTTTTATTTTCAAATATTAAAGGGTCTGTCATTTTCAACTGCCCATAACGGTTTATTTTATTTAATTCATTTGATGTACTCCATAATTATGAAGCTTTCACAAATTATGTTTGTTTAATCTATTCCATCAATTAATTTCTTGTTGAATTAAGATTGCTCATTTGCTCACAAGAGCCATCCTGCAAGCTTTGGTCCACACAAATTTCCTTTCAAATATCTAAATGGTCTAAAATGGTGTCCAGAGTAGTCCAGCACTCACTGCAAAATGGCAGTCTGTTGTCTCATTTCCTGTCTATGCAGGAAGTGAAGGCTTAAATAAATAATTTTATCAACAAAGATAACAACTGCCCTTTTATAACCACTATTCAGTTGGTCAGCTATTATACTTGTAGGGTAGAACTAACTTGAGCTTTAAACTTATATATGAAATAACTAGTCTTTATTGAAAATAAAAGGGGTGGGACTTTCGTGCATCACCTGAGCCCTGGGTAAATGGAGAGAACGTCAATCAAAGGCTAAGCTCTCAGAGCTGGGAAGGAGCTTTAGATGGCGGATGAACCTTGGGAAGGGGAGAGCGTTGAGCCTCGCAGGGCTCTCGATAGCACTTGTGAAGAACTTTGCTGAACTTTGACTGCCTTTTGGGGCACCGTAATCGCGCGAAAACGTTCGTTTTATAACGTTTTGGACTATAGAGACGTTTCGTGACTTTGTTTCGTCGAAAAGAGCTGTGGTGTGTGCGTAGAGTGGCCAGTTGTTGTTTTCCCTGCCTTGCGCTGGCAGCCATTGCGGTCCTCCATTTTTAGTGCGCTCTGCTGGGCTCTTCTCACACTCTCTCTCTCCATTCAAATAACCACCGGTGGGATTACTGCTATTATTTTTCTTTCTGAATATTATTCCGATTATTATTTTCGTGTCAATCCTGGAATATTTTTCATCTGTTTTTTTTTTTTTTTGGTTATGGCCAAAGTAACAAATCGGATATTTTGTCAGATGTGAATGTACTGCTACAATCCTCCTCCTGTCAGTGCATTAGGTATGTTTACAACGTTTCTTTTCTATTGTCGATATTATTTGCTTTCATCGTTAGGTTTTAATGGTTCTTTGTTTGATGACGCAGTAAGAATTTATGCATGTGGCTCTGTGAATCTGTTGCCTTGAAATGCCATCGACACATGGATATTTCACACCGAATAGAGTCGAGCAGGTGTCTTTTCAGTTCCGATGCTTTTTATATTAAATAATATTAATATTTAGTTATTTTAAACTACCCGATCGCAACTTGCCCTTTCCATATATTACAACGGCAGGACTTTTTTTTTTTTGACGGTTCATCTCCACTTTAAACTTTTGACAGTTAATACCTGGACAAAAGACCATCATTAACAAATCCCAGGACAAAATCATGATGAAGAATAAGAGTGAAAAGCAGGAAGATGAAGGCTCGACTCAAAGCAATGCTTCCAGGTACGATCTTTCATATTTTTCTCTCCTTTTCAACATGTGTCTTGATTGTTTACATTTACAAGCATGGTTGGTCAACTGTGCTGTGTTTAAACCACAATGTCTGTAAAATAGATGGGTTTCGGATCACTGACCTTGGGATATATGTATAGCCACACCCTGATTTTGCTAGTATTTCTTAAAAGTGAATTCAAGGCCTATCAGGGCCTTTACCCAAATTTATACTCAAGATGCACAGTGTTTTAAACAGATTTAAGCAGTGGTTCCGGTTCTAATATTTACATTTTTAAAGTGCTCGTGTGAAATGACCTTGTCTGATTAGTATGTGCTGCATTGCACCATTATGTAAGGTTAATGACATTTTAAATACTTTTACTTTAACATGAGAGTTTAGCATTTGATTCATGTTACAATACTTGTATAGAAAACCTGCTCAGTCTAATTTTACTGAAATATTTTAATGAAATCCATTTCTCACACACACACACAAATGTTTAAAGCAAGTTAATTGTTTTATCTGAAATGAAGAGTATTATTTCACATAGGCATGATTGTGTTGTATATTTTTTTACTTTTTTTTTTTTAAATAGTAGCAACAAAACTGTTGCTTGTTTATTTACTGTGCAGTTGTATTTTTAATTATGACAAACTGTTAATTTAATACAGAAAATATTAATCACTTTTTCTTTTTTAAATCTGATCCTAAAATACTACTTGTTTTAGGGTCACACATGGCCTGTGTGAATTACAAACTTTGGTTATAAGGTATTGAATGTTTATAGAGTAAATATTTATAGTTCCCTAAAGAAATGGGGTATATTACTTCATATATTAATACAGTTCTAGCTCAGCACTCAATCACATATTCCATCATTCGTTGTAGTATATGTTTTAGCTTTCACTCTGTGTTTTTGTTGTGAAAGAGTGATTATTTTAAAGCATTGTTTAGGACCAAAATTTTAGTTTTTTTTCTATTTTGTCAAACTGGTTTGGTTTAAATAATTTTCAGCAGCAAAACACGTTTTTGGGTGAAACTTTTAAAAATCCTTGACATTGAGGAAATCCGACTGATATGTTGTTCCTTAGACTGATAGTACCATCTGAAATGAAAGTAATTCTCAATTGTGAATATATATGTTCCATCGTTTTCCTTCCAAACCAAATAAAAACAGGATGTCTTGATTCAAAGATGCAGTGGAAGCAAAATATTTTGGTTTCTTTACTATACTCACAGTTACTCTTATTTCCATATGTAAATATGAAACTATTTGAGAAAATAGTTCTGCCAAGAAATGTATTGTTTACATAGACATGATTAATTTAGGCTAATCATTTTTTTTAAATATAACAAAATGACAAGGATTTTTTAGGGGGCTTACAGTGATGCCATTTTCCATAGGTTTATGTTTTTTTTTTTATTTTTATTTTTTTTCGTGAAATATAAAAGAAAAAACTTCAAGACAACAGTTGGAAATGGAAGATTTTATTTTAACTGTCTTTTGTTCAGTTTTGAAATATTAATAATAATGTATTTACACTAAACACTTAAAAATGGACACATAGTTTATAGTTTTAACAAAACATTTGCTTCAACTTTTAGCAAAACAAGACCTCATCGATGAGGCTTTTACCCTGTGGGTCATCACATCAGTATAAAAAAAGAAAAGCACAGAATGTTTTAATGTTGTGTATAGTGCTTATGACTGGATCTGTCATTATGTTTATGGTTGTTTGTCAAGAACTTCCCTCTGAATTGATGACAGCTTTGAAGTTCCTGCATATGTGCCAGATACCAGAGTCTAAACTGAAAAATACCTCAAATGTATGTTATCTTTTCACAATTACACAATCAGTAGTTATATGTAATACTGTGTATGTGATCATGAATTGTCAAATTAACATGTATGCTCACTTTTTATAGGTTGATTATCATTTTTTTTTCAGTGTTAAAGATGCATATGAGAGTCTAAATCAGTTCACTGTCCTGAGAAACACATCTTTATTGTTCTTTAGCTGTGGCAGCCCTTTTCTAAATATTACTAAATGAACCAAGAGCTGAAAAAGATACTAAATGTGATCTCTTTTCCTATATTATAGCTAATGTACTTTATTTGAGGTGTTTGTATGGCTTACAGCTACATCAGAAGCTCTGCTTTGTTTCATCACTGTATGAGACTGGTTTCATTAAATGGCTGAAAGCTCTCAAAGTCACAAAATGGCTCTTGCTTTGTGCTGCATAGCTTGTATTAGTTGCTGCATTGCATAAAGCTTCTTGGAACTACAGGAAGCGGAAGCAGGAAGTCTTTTAGAGGTCAGATGATTTCATTCTTGGATTTCATTGGACCGTCCAGTGGCTAGCAATAAGCAGCCAATGAGAATCCAGTTGAGAGGTTAGGACCGCCCATACATGATGTCAGTAACCATATAAGGACAGTCTGGCTGGTGAGACTGCTCTGTCAGCTGCTGTTTCCTTTCTTGAGCACATGAGGGGGGTGTTTGTTTCTAGCAGTGCATTCCATTATAGTACTCAATGTGCTAGCTTTCACAGCCAGATCTGCATTATGGTTTCTCATGAATGCCATCGTATCAAATTAAACGAGCGTTACTGAGATACTTTCACTTTAGGTTTAAGGAAACATTTTGTTTTATGATTTGCATAAGATATAGTGCATAACTATATATAAGAATGGTTATCACATTATAGTGTCATGGTTCATTTTTAACCGTGTAAGGAAGATAAATAGTTTCATTTATAGTAGGAGGGGCTTTTTTTTTTTTTTTTTTTTTTAACCTTCTCCTTTGGAAAGAAGCCATTGCAATTATTTTTAGGCTCAAAGGGCAAAAGGACAGCAGAAGTGGTCAGACACAAAATTACCTGCAGGATGATGCCATGAAGCTGATAAGAGTTTCACATTTCATAAAGGTTACTTTGGAAGTTTATTCATTCATTTAATTGTTCGGTTTGCACATTGAAAGACTGCTTTATTTTGAAATAAATTTACAAAATCACTTTTAACAACTTAATAAACCGCATTGTATATAAATGTCTCATATGCTCAGTTGCACATGTAATAAAATAAATTCTTAGTTCTGTCAATTAAATGAATTATTCCACTTTTACAGTTGTTGTCAATTTGTCTGTTTGTCATTTAAGTAACTCAATTTTAAAGACAAGGAATGTTAATTCCAGCTAAAAGTTTCCTTTGCATTGTATTGGATTTCCCCATTCCCAGTTTCCAAAATCCTTGGAATGCTCTTGTTTACATTGACAAAGGCACAGCATGGTTTAAGACTTTCCACTTGAGGACTCAGCTTCTTTTTTTTTTTTTTTTTTTTTTTTGGACTGAGATAATTAGATTTTGTTTAAAAGACAGACTTGTCAGTTTAAAATTGGTATAAAATAAAAAAATAAAGTGAAAAGAAAAGATGGCATAAATGTGAAGTAAGTTAAATTTACTTACTGACAATTCATAAGATCTGGATGATATTTTTGCCAATAAGAGATTTTGAACAGGACTCCTACTTTACGTTTTAGATCAACCCATGTTTTCATTGTTTCTCAATATGCACATCTCTAATGTTATAGCAATTCGGCATCAGAGGAATCTAACCGCTCTGGATCGGAGTCTGGGAGTCAGTCGGAGAGTGAGCAAGGAAGTGATAGAGTTTGTTCCCGGCGTTCAGAGTCCAACAGCACTTCTGATTCTGAGAGCCACTCTGAGTCAGGCAGTGAATCCACTGGGTCCAAATCCCGTCAGTCCTCAACGCAGGGCAAAGACAAACCAGTCAAGAAGAAAGACAGCCTTGCAGATGTGAAGAAGGTACAGAAATAGGCCAGCCTGTACATTAGGATCAATCAGTTATTCCCAGTGGATTTAATCTTGAAGTTTATAGTTAGCTGGTGATTAATTGCTTTGATTTAAAATGAATTATGTCCATAATTATCATAGATGTGGGAGGAACATCCAGATATTTATGGTGTTAGAAGATCCAGTCGCAGCAGACAAGAGCCTGCTCGACTCAACATTGGAGCTGAGGTAGGCTGGCTGTATGTAACTCAACACTGACCCCTAGCGGTTCATTTTTGTTTTGTATTTTCACTGCGTTTCCGGTAAGTTGACATGTTCTGCTTCTTGGACTAAAGTAATTACAGACATGGTTACTTAATAAAGCGTAAACATTTATGTTTGGCTCTAGACCCGGAACTGATCAGGCTTGGCAGTTCAAGTCGTGTAAACATGCTCCCATGTGTTGAAAGCTTTGTTTCCTTGATTAATCTGAAACATGATATTTCCATGCCTTGCAATCTAGTGCTGTATATTCAAAATGGATTTTCATGGATTTTTAGGGCAGCAGTGATTCAGAGAGTGAAATTCCCAAAAGAAAAGGCTCACGGCAGAAAAAGAAAGAGTAAGTGTACTGGAAGCATTTAAATAGGTCCCTCACTCTCCTTTTTCAATATTTTTACAAATGTGTGCTTGTTGTTATTCGTCATGAATGTCTCCATGTGTAACATTTACATTAACCCATATTTTTGCATTTAAATGTCTTTTAGGCAGTTGTTTTTCTTTATACTAAATACATTGTTTATATTCATTGTTCATATTGAAAAGTACACTTTTCACAGTCATTCTTGTAAGTAATTGATAGAAATGCATTTTAATTGTTAAAATTTTAACTGAAAAAAAAAGGCTCAGAAAAATTACGTTTTGTGAATAGATGTTTTTTTTTTTTTTTTTTTTTTTTTTTTGCAGATACTGCTTGATATGAAGTTTTGAGATTCATACATTATTAATTATCGGTAATAAGTAAATAGAGTAAAATAATAATAATAAAAAAAGACGTTTACCTGTAAACCATAAATGTAAACATTTAATTTTGAAATTTTGATTTATTATAAAATGCAATTCATTAGTTCGGAGTACATTCAAAAGTTTGGGGGTTTGTAAGATTTATTATAATTTTTTTTTTTTTTTTTTATGACAATTTTATTCAGCAAGGGTTTATTCAATTGACTTATTTAAAAGAGACAATTTTATGTTTTATATTGTAAAAGATTTCTATTTCAAATAATGCTCTTTTTTGTTGGTTCATCAAAGAATCCTGAAAAAAATTAAAAACCACAAAAATATTTAGAAACACAACTGTTTGCAACATTGATAATAATTAATAATGTTTCCAAATCAGCATATTAGAATGCTTTCTGAAGGATCACATGACACAGATATTTTTGATCAAATAAGTGCAGCCTTGGTAAGCATGAGACTTCTTTTCAAAACAAACAAGACAACAGTCTTACCAACCCAAGCTTTTGAATGGTACTGTCTATGCACTGAAGCGTCTCTCGCAGCATGTTTAACTGCCAGCGCGGTGAGGAAGCAGTGAAACTGACTGGCTTGCAGCTTTACGATAGGCTAGAAGTAGAAGCCAATAGAGGTCCAATAGATGAACCTGTGGTATTTCTGTGTTAAAAAATACCTGGAAAGATGATGACTCAGATGACGAAGAGGATGTTGAGGAAGAGGCCAGCAGTACAGAGAGTGAGCAGGAAGAGAAAAAAGTTAGATCCAGACGACTTCCTGCTAGAAGGTAAGAGTGTAGCGAAGCCTGGCCTTCAGACAGCGCATCGTAAACTATTAAATGAGCGGTCTTATTATATGCAAATGATGATGGCTCAATTTTAATTACTGTGGTTGCACTAAAATTATTGGTGTGACTTTCTTTGTTCTATCAGAAATTAACGCATGTGTCCTAAATTTTCATAGCATGTATCTTACTTTTGGCATAATGATGAATATAATCACTCAAATTTTGATTAATGTGAGTAATATATATGAAGAAATAAAACTGCTGTAGAAGTCTGACAGCTGTCTCAAGGCTATCGGCTTATGAGTCAGGCTGATAGGCGTGAAAAGTCGCTACACTAGCAGACACATCAGGGACGCAGAACAAAAGGCAAAAAGCCTAGCATGGTAAATGAGTGTATATATGCCTGTGTACTTTTCTCTTTCCCTTCCCAGACCACAGACAAAATCATCTGCTGGCAAGCAGCAGTCACAAAAGGGACGGAAACAGAGGAAGCAGGAGTCCTCAGATGAAGAAGATGAGGATGATGATGATGAGGATGAGGAGGATACCCCAAAAAGACAAACAAGGCGGCGAGCAGCAACTAAAGTCAGGTATGGATTGTTCCTATAAAGGAGTTTATGTAGCGCTCGTGTATTGGAGATGCCATACTTCTGCCAAATATAGTAATTTATTCAAATATAATCATAAAATATATACAATAAATACACCTATATATTTCTTAATTTATTCATTTTTATATTTTTTGGAGGAAGGGGGGGAAATGTGCACATTTTACCTATTTAAAAAATTTCTGACAATAATTAAGATGTTCGCTCACTTATATTCTAGGTTTTTTTTTGTTTTGTTTTTTTACTTAACCCTATAAAGCCTACTGTATTTTATCTGATTATCTGATTTATAGTTTATCCTAATTTTTAGCAAAGTAAACAGCCTTTTAGTTTAATCCTACTAGAAAATGTAATCAATATGATACATTAGGCCTTTGAGGAACATTAATATGTACATCGCTTAGTTATTGCATTGCATTGGATTATTTGTTTCGTGCCCCACAATAAAAACTTAAAAGATCTTTGATCATAAAACTAAGCATTTAAATAACATCTTAATGGATATTATTGGGAGAAATAGAGTAACAACTAATATGTATAGGCCTTTTATATAAGACTATTGTACTATGAAGATCTTGTTGATTTACATTATAAGATATAAAATGTTATCTCATAATTTCATAAATATCAGCAACTGCACCAAATTCCATATATTTACTTAGTTACTTGCTTTGGCTCTGGAATATTTTTTCCTTTTTGAGTATGAACTCCTATATTCTCCTATATCACACTATACAAGCCGTAAAAGCCTGATGCATTAAACATGATGCGTGTCAGAAAACACACGTGCAGGCTTTTTAAAAATATATTTTTGACTGTTATTTCAAATGCCAATCTTTACAGGGTTATTTTTCATTTTATTTTTATTTTTTGTACACCAAATGATATTTTCAGAGTCAATAAATTGTTCTTGAAATTGGTGTATACGTTTTTTTTTTTAAAGCATTTAGTAGTTTGTTTTTTTTTTTTTTTTTTTTTTTTCTTCATGGATATTTTTATTTGTGATTGACCCATAAAGTATTGTGACTTGTAGAAGTAGTAATGATAAAGCATGTGTTGCAGTTACAAGGAGGACCAGAATGATTTTGAGACGGACTCTGATGACCTTATTGAATTGGGAGAAGGAGCCGAGGAGCAACAGGATGATGACAGTGAGACCATTGAGAAGGTCCTTGAGACCAGAATTGGCAAAAAAGGCGGTAAACACCTTAGGTTTTTCTTTTTATACTTAATATTCTGTGATACACACCAGCTATTGTGCTTCTTTTTTAAAGCTTTTAATTTTTCTCCACCTTGTTTACAGCTACTGGAGCTTCCACGACCCTCTATGCTATTGAGGAAAATGGGGACCCTGGAGCAGACTTTGACCCTGAGAAAGACGAAGGGGAAACTCAGTTCCTCATCAAGTGGAAGGACTGGTCCTACATCCACAACACCTGGGAGAGTGTGGATTCTCTCACTCAGCAGAAAGTCAAAGGGATAAAGAAGCTGGAAAATTTCAAGAAGAAAAACGAAGAGCTTAACACTTGGTTAGTGCTCATAGACGTGATATATATCCATTTTTATATGATCTGGAAGAAACTGGCATCTTGAAGCCAATGCCATTTTTACAGACTAAAAACTGACAGCAAACGTTGAAATTATGATTTTTTTTCTTTAGGTTGAATAAAGCATCGCCTGAAGATTTAGAATATTACAACTGCCAGCAAGAACTTACCAATGACCTGAGCAGGCAATTCCAGATAGTAGAGAGAGTGATCGGTAAGTGCTGACTCGAGTAAGACAATCTTGCAAAAAAAAAAAAAAGTATCGGTATCGGCTCCGTTAATGGCTTTTTCTGCCAGATTGGGTATCGGTCAGACGAGACCGAACCGAATCTGATATTGTGCGTATACTATTGTGTTATTGTTAAGCCCCATGAAAGGCACAAAAACATTATAAAGCACCATAAAGTTTTCGTGCACTATAAAGCCGTTCCATAGTTTAATGTGCGGTAGGGATGTAACAATTCACGATTTTATTCGATTCATGATTTTGATTTCACAATTCGATTCGATTCACAATTTTATTTTTAATTTTTTTAACAAAATGATATTTAAGACAAATTATGAATTAAATGTGTCCTTTTATTATTGCTAGGACAAAATGCTGTACATTTCTTTGTGAAACTGAAATATAACTATAATAATATACCAATATAACACTTGATTATCATTGCCCTTTTGTTGGTTTTGATTGCTTCTGTTGTCCTCATTTGTAATTCGCTTTGGATAAAAGCATCTGCTTGACAACATTTAAATAGAATGTACATGTAAATAACAAAACTAAATAGAAATTTTAAAACAAGCCCCAAATCAAATAAAAACACAAATAAAATAAATCTCTTCATATAAACAAAATAAGGCTTTTTCTGTGCTCTTTCCATTTTAAATTAGAGCCAACCACTGCATTTTAATCATGATCCAAACAAAGATGCTGCATACATGCAACATAAGCAGTTTTTAATTTAAATTAGATTGTATCATTTCAAAATTTTGAAGCAATAACAGAATGGTTTGACTTCAGTGGTTTGACATAAAAATATCTGCATGAAACCGCGGACGAGCTGAATGAGACGCAGATTCACTCTCTGCCAGCAGGTGGCGCTTAAAGCGTTTCCTTGGTTACCGCTGTAAACAAAGCAGCTCTGCACTTATGAACTTTAATATGCATTATACAGTGGCAAGATGAAAACAAAAAAATACCATCTAAACTTTTCTAAAGACAGTAAGTTACACTACGTATAAATCCCTTCTCTTTGTGCTTCGGACTTTTCTTAGTAGATTGTGTTTAACACACAAAAGAGTGATGATCAGGTCAACACACTGAGGTATAGAGATTCAAACATTGATAAAAAAAAAAAAAAAACTGCGCTGAGATGGGTATCAGCCGATACCCAGAATGTTTGGTATCTTTTTTGGTTGATCAGTGTAAAGCAATGTATTATGAGGTGTTATTAATTTTTTTTTCTCTCATTTAATCAGCAACAAGAACTGGGAAAACACAAGCTCCTTCAGACTCTCCCTGTAAGTTTGCTGCTTTTGAAATTGCACTATATCTGATCTACTTGGTCAAGGGAGATGGTTACTACTTTAATCATTTTCTGATATGTCACAACAGCCCATAAAAGCAGTTCGAGTGAGCCAGAGTACCTGTGTAAGTGGATGGGGCTGCCGTATGCCGAGTGCACATGGGAGGATGGTGCATTAATCAGAAAGAAATTTCAGGCATGCGTTGATAGTTTTCAAAACAGAAATGCCTTTAAGACTGTTCCTTCTAAAGATTGTAAGGTGAGTGTGAGATTGAGTTCTGATGGAGCTTTGCTTTGCTTCTTTGGGAAAAGGTGTTGAAGCATAGTGCCATGCTGTTATGTGAATCATCTTTTTTCTTTTTTTGCTCAAATGGAAGTATTGAAACAGAGGCCAAGATTTGTGGCCTTAAAGAAGCAGCCTTCCTACATTGGAGATGAGATCCTTCAACTCAGAGATTACCAGTTAGATGGAGTGAACTGGCTAGCTCACTCCTGGTGCAGGTGTGTAATGTACAAGTGGAGCTTTTAGTGAGGAATTTATTACTTTCTGTTATGGATGAAGTACAGGCATTCGCTTTGTCAAAATATTATTTTTGTGCATTAAGCCTTGAAGTATAAAAGAAATCTAATAAATGTGCTGTTTTATTATTTCTTTTAATTGAACGAGTACTAACAAGAAGAGGAGTACCTTTTTATTATTATTATTTTTTTTGTTTAATAATTACTTGGAAAAATCTTAAAATAATACTAACAAAAAGTAGAAACACATCAAGGTTGCATGTCATTTTTTTATTTAATACAATTTAAATGTCATTAGCTTATATTAATATTAAATTTTATTAAATAAGTTATCATTATTGAAAAAAAAAAAAAATATAAAAAATAATATTGTTATTATAATAATAATACTATACTATTTTTTTAACATCTTTATTAAATATAATTAGCTTTTATTTTGTTAGTTTTTATTATTTAATGGCTTTTATTTTTATATTTTTGTATATTTTAATTTTAGTTTAAGTAATTTTGTTTTTGTTATTTATATGACTATTATTATTTTTCTTTCTGTAAAATATTTCTTTCTGTTTAATATTATTCAGTTCAGCTTGAATTTATTTTTTGAATTCAGTTTGTCATTTAAGTACCCAAGCTTATTTCATTAATTTTCCAACAAATATTTTTTTATTAATTTATATATATAATATATATAAACTAAAATTATATATATTTTGTTTTATTTTAGCTTTATTATTTTGATAAACGAAAATGATTTGTAATAGTTTTAGTTAATTAAAAAATAGTTAATATCAAGCTTTTATTTTAGTTCTTGATTTTGAAGTAACCATGCTGTCTTCATCTCTGGTTTCTGTTTTGTTCTGTAGGTGTAACAGTGTTATCTTAGCTGATGAAATGGGCCTGGGAAAGACCATTCAGACCATATCCTTCCTTTCCTACCTTTTCCATCAGCACCAGCTTTACGGTCCCTTCATCGTGGTGGTACCCCTGTCAACCCTCACTTCCTGGCAGAGGGAGTTTGAAACATGGGCCCCAGACATGAATGTAGTGGTGTACCTGGGAGATGTCATCAGTAGAAAGACAGTAAGCTAGTACTGAGACAATCCAACCACAAAGAATCCAACCTGTTATTGTAATACTGGTTTGAGGTATAACGCTCTGTTTTTGACCAGATCCGGGACTATGAATGGATCCACCAGCAGACAAAAAGAATCAAGTTTAATGCACTTTTGACCACATATGAAATTCTACTGAAAGACAAGGTATGATATTCATGTATCTTTGACTTAATTTTTTGTACTTGCTTGAAATGAGTTGTTATTCATTATTCAGATTTATTAAGTCAAGGTTTTTCTGTGTATGCAGGCAGTGCTGGGGAATATAAACTGGGCTTTCCTCGGAGTTGATGAAGCTCACCGGCTTAAGAATGACGACTCGCTGCTATATAAAACTCTGATCGACTTTCGATCCAATCACAGGCTGCTCATTACTGGGACCCCACTGCAGAATTCACTCAAAGAGCTGTGGTCCCTTCTGCACTTTCTTATGCCTGACAAGTAAGTACTAACAGTCAGGGTTTGCACCATCATGATCAAAATACAGGTTCATATTTGCCATTTTTGCTCCACTAGAAAATTTTTTTTTACGGCCATCAGAGTTTAAACGTTCAAATATGTTAGGAAAGAAATTTGTAAATATATTTAACTTCTTTTAAACACTATGCTTAAGAAATATATTTATTGAAGCAAAAGCTCCATACAAATAAATTTGAATTGAAAATGCTTTTGTATATTCTGTTTAGGCATCTAACATTAATAACTGGTAGAAAAAAGATATACACTACTGTTCAAAATGGCTGCTAAAAATTCAGCCTCACCAACACAGGAATAAATTATATTTTATAATACATTTAAATAGAAACAGGCTACTTTAAATGGCAATTCTTCATAATATTACTGTTTACACTGGGTTTTTGATCAAATAAATGCAGCCTTATTGAGCATAAGAGATTTTTTTTAAACTACTGATTCTAATCTTTTGAATCGTAGTCTATTTTAGCTAATAATTAAATTAAAAGACAATTACAAGTAGAACTGTTTTATAATATTATGATAAGTATGTTCTCATACAGTAGTAATAGGTATTTAAAACAGAATGTATGTAGCTGCCTTTATAATTTAGGAAGGAGGTCATCATATTTGGTGGTCCGTAAAGTCAAGAAGCTTAAAACCCCGTTTTTTTTTTTTTTTTTGCCTCCTTATTAGGTTTGAGTCTTGGGAGGATTTTGAGGATGATCATGGTAAAGGCAGGGATAATGGTTATCAGAGCCTACACAAAGTTCTGGAGCCTTTCCTACTGCGTCGTGTCAAGAAAGATGTGGAGAAATCCTTGCCGGCTAAAGTGGAGCAAATCCTCAGAGTTGAGATGTCTGCCCAGCAAAAACAGTTCTACAAGTAAGTGCTGTTTTATCCAATTTCATAGCTCTCTAAATCGAGTAACTCTTTGATTGCGCCAAATTTTGATTCCAGACTCTTAAGACTGCATGCAGTTGGAATGCAAGTGTTTAGAGAACATCTGTCCATCTCATCATTGTTCATTTGTAATGCGATTTTTTCAGATGGATCCTTACAAGAAACTACAAAGCCTTGTCCAAAGGAACCAGAGGCAGCTCTTCTGGTTTTCTTAACATTGTCATGGAGCTGAAGAAATGTTGTAACCATGGTTTCCTCATCAAACAACCAGAGGAGCGTGAGAATGAAAGAACACAAGAGTACCTACAGGTATGGCTCTCCTAGACTGCAACAGAATGATTTTGTTCTTAGGAGACATCATTTTCAGGTTGTTTGTTAATGTTTTTTCAGAGCTTGGTGCGTGGCAGCGGGAAACTTGTTTTGCTGGACAAACTTCTCACGCGACTCAGGGAGAGAGGCAACCGTGTGCTCATCTTCTCTCAGATGGTCCGCATGTTGGACATCCTTGCTGAATACCTGTCTTTGAAACGATATCCATTTCAGGTATGATCTGAATGGTACTGCAATGTGTTAAAAGGTTTATCTGTACAGCATCAAAGTAAAGACGGGCAACCTAATTAGAAAGATGTCTACTAGGCATGTGTGTGTGTAATTGACTGGCCAACTTGTAAAAGCATTATTTAAGCTGTTCACAAATTGATTTTCGTGTGTGCCTTTTCCTGGTGTAAACATCAATGAAATATATTTTCCTACTGAATCCTGCACCGATAACCGAATGCACTGGATACGGAACGTTTTGTAGTGTCTTTGGAGACATTGAGAAATGTAGCTTGTATGGACTTGGCTCGGGCGATTTAAGGAATCATGTGTCAGGGTTGCAGTATGTCTGCTTAGACTGCAAGTTCCCCGAGCCTATTTTTATCCCTCGGTTATATTTTGGTCGATGGAGCTTTGAGCTTTAGCACAGCTTGCGTCTTAGTGTTGTTTTGGTCTGGCAAAACATCGTCAGTGTCGTCATAATTTTGTGGTGACTTTATGGGAGCATATCTAGCTGAGGTGCCCTAGTTTGGTCAAAGTGCCACGCTTGACATTCCTGAACTGTATCTGTGTGTTCTCTAATGTTCAGCGTTTGGACGGATCCATCAAGGGAGAGATCAGAAAACAAGCACTGGACCACTTTAATGCAGAAGGCTCTGAGGTAAGATTCTAAACTGTGGCATGCGTGTTTGTTTTGTTTGGGCAGAGCTTCACTGTTTGCAGATATTTGCTATGGTTGTGATGTTCCAGTCAGGCACTTTACTGGTTGTGGGAATGCTTGATCCATGGGAAATACAGGCCTTATGTAATTATTAGAAGAATTAAAAAAATGTAATGCATAAAGGTTTAAAACAATTCTGTAGTATTGAAATAAGAAGGGCCCATATGTGTGTTCAAAAACTCTACATAAAACCATTAAATATACAGTGTATATGATAAGGTTGTGAAATGACTAATGTCACAAAAAAATATGCAAAACAATGATTTCTTAAGTAATGTTTTTCTCTGATCACTCCACCTGTCTGCTGTTGGTCAGACAAACAGATTTACACCATTGGATTGGTTATTATCCAGTTTTTATGCATATTACCTGAAGTAGGATATACAGTAGGACTGTCACGATTCCTTGATTCAATTAGAGTAATTGATTATAAAAAATTCCTCAGTTGCAAAATACCGGAAGTGGCTCATTCCACGGACGAGAATCCATGAAAAGCATTATTAGACCATTTCGAATGATTGCACGAAATATTAAGACCATTTAAAAATCATAATAAAGCATAGTGCTATTATGAATTCACAAAGACTGTGAAAACAATCGTCAGGCTGTTGGCACCCTCTGCAGACATTTCATATAATACATAATGTGCATAAGTTATGATTATATTATTTTGTTCAGTAATATTATATAATTACTCTCTTTTGATATTTTTTTAACCAATTATTATTGCCTCATTGCTATTATAAATGTATTTTAAGTGATTTTAATGTCTATTGTTCGCTTAGGTCTGTTTTTATTACAACACACAAAAAAAATCTGTCAGAATAATCGACCAATTACTCGATTAGTGACAGCCTTAATATATAGATTTAAGCATTTATCACTAGACTTGCAGATGGCTCTTCATCTCACTGTCAGCTGTCTTCCTCAGGACTTCTGTTTCCTGCTATCCACCCGAGCTGGAGGGCTTGGGATTAACCTGGCCTCTGCTGACACGGTGGTTATCTTTGACTCAGACTGGAACCCACAAAATGATCTTCAAGCCCAGGCTAGAGCCCATAGGATTGGCCAGAAAAAGCAAGTAAGTAGAGCAAGAATCTTTGACCTAATGTGTGACCTCACATACTTCTGGAGGAACCTCCAGAATGGAATCTTAAGTAGAAATTCATAGATGGCAATGAAATATATTTTGGGATTTTTGCCATAGGTGAATATCTATCGTATGGTCACAAAAGGCACGGTGGAGGAAGACATTATTGAAAGAGCCAAAAAGAAGATGGTTCTAGACCATCTTGTCATTCAGAGAATGGACACCACTGGGCGAACCGTACTAGATAACAACTCAGGAAATTCAAAGTGAGAACCTTGAATACTAAATGGAAAAAAATACATTTCACTGATCCGAATGTTGTTTTAAACATATATTGAACATAATGTATACCTGTGTGTTGGCCATCTCCAGTTCAAACCCCTTCAGTAAAGAAGAATTGACAGCAATCTTGAAGTTTGGAGCAGAGGATCTGTTTAAGGAACCTGAGGGGGAGGAATCAGAACCGCAGGAAATGGACATTGATGAAATCTTGCGGCTTGCTGAAACCAGAGAAAGTGATCAGGGATCTAGTGCTACAGATGAGCTTCTATCACAGTTTAAGGTGCTCAAGAGTCTATTAAATCTTTTAATGTTAAGTGGCATATTTTCTCCTGAGCCTTGGCCCACAGCTCTGTTTTTTTTCTCTGGTAGGTTGCTAACTTCACCATGGATGAAAGTACACCAGATCTTGAGGAGAGGCCTATACACGATTGGGATGACATCATTCCAGAGGAGCAGCGGCGGAAGGTGGAGGAAGAGCAGAAGCAGAAGGAGATGGAAGACATCTACATGCTGCCCAGAAGCAGAAGCTCCAACAAGAAGGTAAGGAGGTGCTTCTAGGTTACCTGAGCTAGTTATTGCCTGTATTTTCATCTACTGTCTAGGGTTGTGCCAGCTCAAATTGGGTAAGTGATTATTTAATGGAACCCATGGTAGTGGAGTATATGGGTGTTTTCTCTGTAAATCTAACAAAAATAGGCAATATTTCACCAAAAATAAAAATATAAGATCTTACTCAAAATATTTGGATTGACATAATTTTCATGACAATTTAGCACATATAAACACCCCAATAGTACTACTTCCTTATATGTCACTGTAATGTGCAAAATAATTATTTTCAGTACTTATTATTCAGATATACACTACCTGTCAAAAGTTTGGAGTCAGTAAGATTTCTATTTATTATTATTATTATTATTATTATTATTTTTTTTTTTTTTTTTAAGAAATAATACTTTTATTCTGTAAAGACATTTATAATTTTAATAAATATTTAATAAATATATATTTATATTTCAAATAAATGCTGTTCTTTTGAATTTTGTTTAGAAAAATCCTGACAATCACTGTTTCCAGAAAAATATTAAGCAAACTGTTTTCAACATTGATAATATAAAAAAATGGGCTTTGACGTCACAGGAATAAATTGAATTTTTTTTTTTTATATTGAAATAGATTACACCAATATGAATAATATTTCACAATATTATTGTTTCACTTTTTTGGGGGGGATCTAATAAATTGGTGAATGTTGGTCTTGGTGAGCATATGATGACTTCTTTCAAAAATGTTTCATCATGTTCTTATTGACCCCATACTTTTGAATGGTAGTGTACATATTTTTTCCACATTAAAGTACATTTTTAAATTATGATTGTAAATTTACTTGGTGGGTGTATTGGTTGTACTGAAGTTGAATGAAAGAAACATTGTATATAACCCTATGTAAGGTTTTTTTTTTTATGATTTTGTACATCTTACATTTTATTTGCATAAACGTTTAAAAGGATTTTCAGCTCTGTAAACAGATATGATTCACTTATCAGCATGGATTTATACTATACATGTGTATATCAGTGGACATAATAAAGTGTGTGGCTTTTCAGCGCTTTTATCCTCTCCTGTGAGCTGGGTCCGTAATATCTTGCACAGGCTGTAATGACTCATTAGATTTTATAGCCGCACGCTGCATTCCCATGTGATGGCAGCACATGTTGAAGTATGCAGCATCGTAGCTTTTGAAAATGAGTCATTAAGTTTCACAGCACAGTGGACTCCCCGGCGATTAAGGCCGTGTGTCCGTTTGCAGCCACATGCTCATTACTTTTGCTGTACATCAGAGATGATTTAATCCAGAGCAGAACAGAGGCGTCAACAAAATATTCAGTGAAACCACTGTTCTAATATTCCTAAAGATTTTGCTAATCTATGCTTGGAGAGAATGGATAAATACAAGAAAAATATAGTTTGCAAAGATATCTCATGGCACATTCTGTAAAAGCTGTATTGTGATTGTTTTTTAGCCGCAGGCCAATGACAGCGACAGTGACGTAGGATCCAAACTGAAGCACAGATCCTCGGGTTCAGACAGTGAAACAGATGACAGTGAGGATGACAAACGGCCCAAGCGGAGAGGCAGGCCGAGAGCTCGCAAAAACAATGTGGAGGGATTTACTGACGCAGAGATCCGCAGGTAATACAGCTTAACGTCCACTCACTGATTTAAGAATGGCTTTGCTGTAAACATTGCATTTACTTAATGGTCGATTTATTTTAGGTTCATAAAGGCATACAAGAAATTTGGAGCTCCGCTTGAGAGGTAAGAAATACTGTGCTCAGAAATTATATTTTTTATTGTAATTCTACATTTTGTGTTCTGTATAAAGGAATAGTTCACACTGAAATTAAAATTATAGTAATTAAAAATAGAAACCGTAATGGAGAAATGCCAGCATATGGGTTTGCAATAAAATTAAGGTTAGTAAATAATGCTAATTACAATTTTTTGGTAACCTTTTTGGGTCTTTTTAATGACTTTTTTTTCTATTATGTAGTCCAGTGAGAAGCAGTACCAAACAAAGTTATTTTAGTATTATTTATATACTATTATAATATTTATTAATATTTTGATTTATATTTTATAGTTATATTTTTGGATCATTTGGATATTTTGTTAATTTTGTCATTTTTATGAATTTTTATTTAGCTTTCATTTTTTTATTTCAGTTTAGTTTTTAGTACCTCAACTTGAAATTTGAAACAAAAATTAGAATGTATTTTGTAAAATAAATTTGTGCTTTTTGTCATTTTTATGAATTTTTGTTTATAATATTTTTTATTTAGCTTTCATTTATTTTGATTTCAGTTTTAGTTTTTAGTATTTCAATATAAAATGTAAACAAAAGTTTTTCATCTAATATTAATAATCTAAATCACAATTAACACAAACAACATAAACCAAAAAAACAAAAAAAAGTAAACAACATAAATTCCTGAACTGGTTATGGTGTTTTCTACAGGTTGGAGGCGATTGCCCGTGACTCAGAGCTGGTGGATAAGTCCATTGCAGACCTGAAGCGCCTGGGGGAACTGGTGCACAACACCTGTGTGACTGCGGTGCAGGAGCACGAAGAGCACATGAAAGAAAACCCTGTGGAAGGTGTGTGAATGCTAATAGCAGTGCTGAGTAAAAATAGTGATTGACTTTCTTCTTTCAGTCTTTCTTTCTTTTTTTTTTCTTTTAATTTGTATTATTTCTTTGTTGCAGCTAAAGGCCCAGGGAAAAGACGAGGCATTAATATAAAGATCTCTGGAGTTCAGGTCAATGCTAAGTCTATTATCCAGCACGAAGAGGAGTTTGAACCACTACATAAAGCTGTGCCTTCAAATCCTGCTGAAAGGAACAAGTGAGTCCTAATCAAAGCTATATTATAGATTCTTTTTCATAATATAGTGCATAGTTAAGTTGCTACAGACACAAACAGCAGTGCCTTAACCATTGCAAGCACTCTTATGGTGCACCATTCAAAATTGATTTGAGAATGCCTTTTAAATCCCAGTTTAATTAAGGCAACAAACAGTATCTAGAATTTAAGGAAGTAGAATCAGAAAAAAAATTAGGTAACTGCACTAAATATAGTTTTAACTAACTTATTAAATTCTAAATGCATACAACATTTGGATATATAATCAGTTATCGAATAATTATCCAGTTTACTCAATATTATGTAATCAATAGATTTTGTTGCCAGTGTCTATAGAGTTAAATTTGTGTGAACGTAATGTGATAAATTTTGACTGCATTGAACTTGTATGGAAAAAAAATTCCAAACTGTGGAAAAATGGGTAAATCACAATCTAATGAAATTTCTTCGCTGTGTGACTGCAGTTTTTTTCTGTTGAAGTAATTTTTTGTGGTGCATAGCCAATTCAAGTCTAATTGCATTAATGCATTTTAAAGAATTCAATTTTGACGTTTTCCCAACATTGATCCATTCATAAAACGAGGAATAGAATAAGATCGAATAGAGTAAGTCAAGTTTTCTTTCTTTGATGGCCAGATTTCAGCTGACCTGTCGGGTGAAGACTCCGCACTTTGACGTAGACTGGGATATTCATGATGACACACAGCTGTTACTGGGTATCTATGAACACGGTTTTGCCAACTGGGACCTGATCAAGACCGATCCTGATCTCAAGCTTTCTGAGAAGGTACACAGAATCAAATTATAGCTTCCTCACAGTTAAATGAGCAGCATCACCGTGTGTAAGTTTGCCTTACTTGACCTCAGATGTCCTGTTGTCTTTATTTGTAGATTCTCTTAGATGACCCTGATAAGAAACCTCAAGCAAAGCAGTTACAGATGCGAGCAGACTACTTGCTTAAGATGCTGAAGAAAGAGCAGGAAAGCCAAGATGCTGTTAAAGCAGGAGAAGAGGTGAAGATTGTGGGTTTTCCACCACATTTGTAGTGTTTTGGAGGACAATATGATATTGTAAAAAGGATTATTTTACAAGATTTCCATGTGGTCATACTAAAGATCAGTTCAGCCCATTAATTTTATGACATTTTCATTCCTTTTATCTTTCCACCTCCCAGACCAAACCCAAAAAGAGGAAACCACGAACGAAGAGCAAGGCCCCTAACAATGATCTGGTCAATGACATTGCCTCTCCTCGTCTCTCAGACAACCCATCAGAAGAGGGAGAAGTGAAGGTATGTTACTTTTATTTCATCTCATCACCTATATAACAGATTGATTAATAAAGGGATATAAAGACACAGAATCCACAGTACTCACCAGTTAGGCTGCATATTTATATTTCTCAAATTTTTCAGGACAATGGAGCTGAAAAATCTCCCACAAAGAAGAAACCGAAAAAGGATAACAAAGAGAACAAAGAAAAAACAGGAACTCCTAAAAAAGAGAAGGAGGGGGACAAAGACAAAAAGCGTTCCAGGTCCAAAAAAGAGAAGGTATTTTATATGTTGGCATCAGTATTATGTTTCAGCATGAGAACATTTCCTTTAAAAAACTTGGACTTAAGTATTATTTTTCACCGTCACCCTGTGGCCAATGGTTGTTAGTTTCTAATTCTTATCAACAGGTTGACACAAACTCATGATTTAGACCTAAATTATACTGCTATTATAATTAAATCATCTGTTATAAATATAAATGTATTGCTTTTTTATGTACAGGTTGGATCAGAATAAATCTGTACATAATAAAGTTATGTCATGTGTCAATGTGTCTCTCATGAGCTCAACTTCTCTCATTTCCAGGCCAAACCAGGAGGAAAGGGGAAGAAAACTCAAGGCCCTGTGCACATCACTGCAGGAAGTGAGCCTGTGCCTATTGGGGGGGAAGATGATGAGCTGGACCAGGAAACGTTCAGCATTGTGGGTGTTGAAATTCTCCTTTTCAAGGCATAATGTATAACTGTAATGTATGAAGAAATACGTTGATCTTTTTAACATCCTGATTGAAAAATGTGATATAATGTGTGAGCAGTGTAAGGAGCGGATGAGGCCGGTGAAGAAGGCTCTGAAGCAGTTGGATAAGCCAGACGAGGGGCTGTCGGTGCAGGAGCAGCTGCAGCACACTCGTACCTGCCTGCTTAAGATTGGAGACCGCATCACAGAGTGCCTTAAATCGTATAGTGACCCTGAGCACGTCAAGATCTGGCGCAGGTATCTCAACTACACATTACACATCCGATTTCAAAGGTTCCCATTATATTTGAACAGCATATTCAACCCCGCTTTTAATTTGACAGAAACCTCTGGATTTTTGTGTCTAAATTTACTGAGTTTGGTGCTCGGAAACTGCACAAGCTGTATAAGATGGCTCAAAAGAAGCGCTCCCATGAAGAAGAGGTAAGCTCATCTTAAATCCACAGTTCTCAATGATATTGTTCTCCTCATGTGCCACTTACTTACTTGCTCCTCATATTTCTTACAGAAAGAGCAAAAGAAGAAGGATGATCCCACCAAGAAAAAACCCTTCAGATCTAGCCGGGACTCTATAGGAACCCAGCCCGCAACCAAACCTCATCCTCCGGTCAACCATCCACCTGGACCTCCCCCTCACGCCCACCACAGAGAGCAGTACAACCAGCCCAATAAAAGGCACTTTCCTAATGATGGTGAGAGCTGAAACAATCTGGTTGTTTGACGTCAGGTCAAACAATAAACAGCTAATTTGCACTAACAGTGTGCTGAAATACGACTAAACAAATAGTGCTCATAAATGGCTTTTTTATGAAAGTTTGCTCTCTTGAAATGGAGAGGAGGCTTGGACTCAGAAACCGTATTCATGACATTGTAGTTTGATTAGCTACTATACTTAAGGTTTTGATATCAGAGATTTTGAACAACTGTAAATTGTCATTTATGATTCCATTTGTCATTTTTAAGGATCAACCTTCTCATTTGGTACCTTGTGCATCTTTTAGCAGATAGGGGAGATTGGCAAAGGGACCGTAAATACAGCTACCCGGGTAACAGCAGTCAGCCCTGGCAAGGGGATCGGCATCACCCGTATGACACTCACAGGTACAAGGACCATCACTATGGTGACCGTCGTCCTCATGGTGACTACCGCAGCTCAGGAGGTTACCGGAATAGCAGCTCCCCTCGCAAACGACCCTATGACCAGTATGGTAATGATAGAGATCAACGGGGCCATCGAGACTATTATGACAGGTGAGCAAGAGGGGCTTTTTATTACATTTTTTTTAATGTTGAGAATATTGAAAATGCCAGTCATCATGCCCAAAACTGTGTTGTTCAGGGTTTTTCCTGGGTCAAAATTGGTCTTCGGTGGTGGCTGACCGACATGGTCATCCACACACAGCAAAGAGTACTCTAGTACCCACATGATCCGCAAGCCCAATATTGACAATAAATGTTAAATTAAAAATAAATACAAAGAAACAGTTTGTGATTTTTTTTTTTCTTATCCTATTTATTCATGAAAAAACGATCACTGTCAGGCTAGTTAGAAATGAAAGCGATTACAACTTATTTTACATGTAAACATCATCGATACCAAAGTATATTTGAAATGTCAAAGCTATCACAATTTATCTATTTACAAATTATGCAATTATCAGACACAGATATTACCTGTCACTCTCACTGTCATCCTTTATTGCCGTCTTTGCAAAAAAAGCTGTGATTTTTCCACCACTGGCTTTCATAGTTTTGAAAGATAAAATCATTTTTTGATAGACCTGATAATTATTTTAGTATAATCATATCAATTAAAAAGTAGCATTAAAAACATAGCGTTAAAAGGTGTAATAGTGTAATTTTTTACCATATAAAATTTAATACAATTAGCAGCTAGCTAGCAACAGCTTGCTTTGTGCTTTGATTTAGTTTCATCTCACTCCAGTTTAACTTTAAACTAAATGATAATTATAGGTAATTTACTACACATTGTCGTAGGCCTATACATACTGTGGATTATTAAGGCTAAATTTTTACTAACCACTCTTGCTAAATGGGGGTAAGCACACTTACTTTTCTCATTTCAGATGTGTATGTTCTTCTAAGAAGTAATGATTTGTTATACACTGATTCAGACACTGACGGGCAGGCACCGATCGCTGTAACCATTCATTATAATGAATCGGCTCAAAGGAGTCATTTGGTCGCGAATCGGACTTTAGCGGACGTGTTGTGTGGGAATCCTGGCTGTTAGGACATCGCGAAAGATTTGTCAACACACACACACAACACTTCATAACTGGATAGATTTATTTTGCGTTTATTTAAAGTTAAGTAAGCTGCATGTGCGGAAATGCTTGTCACAAATTGTAAGAGAAGATAAGGCAACTTTTTTTTTGACTGCAATTCACACCCAGCGGTAATAATGGAAAAATATTCTCCGAATGCACCACGTGAAACATGGATTCGGTCTTCCGTCCTTTAGGATCAGTTGATTTTGACGCGAGTGAGAGAGCAAAGACAGAACTGAAGACGGAGAGTGCGCGCGCGGGGGAGGGCGCGCTGTGCTCGTTCTCTCCGTCACTCCGTCTGTAGCCTGCTTCACTCACAAAATCCTATTACACATCAAATAAGGCTTTGGCGGGACAAAAAATAATTTTGGCGGCCGCCAAAAAATGTTCAATGTATGAAAAACCCTGTTGTTGTGTGTAGAGCTGTAGAACTAATGTTATCTTTATGTTTTCAGGCATCCAGACCCTAAGAGAAGGCGTTCTGATGAATACCGCTCCCCGAATTATCACCCAGGTGGAGGAGGGCATCCACAGGACTTCCGAAGGATGCCAGACCACAGGGGACCCCCTGGGAACCATGGCCCCATGGGGCCCGATCACTTTCGCCCCTTCCACCCCGACAAACCCCCACCCCTGATTGACCCGCGCTCCCCTCAGTCTCAGAAATCCCCCCTTGAGCCCATCTCACCTGCTTTGGAAAGAACTGCAGAGCAGAAACCTGTGACGGACTTTAAGCAAACAAACAGGAAGACTTTGATGAATACTTGGTTAGTGCAGGGACGGTCCGTACTTGGATGTTTTGAAAGGCCACCTTAGGCAAAAAATGGCTCTTCTAGGTTTCACAACCAGGTTAAGTCAGCCGTTTTGGACCACAACCAGGTTAAGTCAGCCGTTTTGGACTGAGGAGACCAAACAAAGCGTGGTTAGTCCTATGGACTATGATTGAACTTGATGAAGTGTTGAAGTATGCCTAAGTTAAAAATTCCCCAATTAATTTGTCTCTTTTTAGAGTCATTAGCAGAAAGGGAATATCCCCAAAGCAAACCTTTCTTTGATGTTCATGTCTTTTTGCTTTGTGTTTTGCTTTCTGAAATATCCAGACCCCTGTGATCGTAAGTCATTTTGAGGAAAGAAAATCAATTACTTGTACATTTTTGTCTTTTGATGTTATCATGTACGAGTTACAAATATGTGATGAGCAAAACCGCAACAATTACTGAAATAGTTTTTCTTGATTTATCGAATCAGCTAAATGTGTCTTCGCTATTGCAGATCCGCCACTTGTTAATATTGTAACGCTCAAGACGCCATGTTTGAGGACAGTAGCCTTATTTAAAAAAGAAAGAAGGAAAAAAAGGCTCAACAGTATTCAGGGTCCATGTAGACCTTGTCAGAACACTAGATAATCATAGCACGTAAGCTATCTTTTTCTTTAATTTCTTATATCTGTAACACTTGGCACCACTTAAGTCCACTTTATGGTCAGCGCTTGTACTGTTGCATCTTTTTATTGCACTAAAAGGACAGTACTTGCTTGATTTTGAGTATGTAGTAACGGTAGACATTACCCGAATCTGATTTTCATGTTTCGTTGAGTTGTTTTCTCAGTATGAGTGTGCTGAAACGCTGATACCGTTGACCTTAAAGTGGAAATGTGAGTACTGTATGAATGGGCAGGTGTCTCAATCTATTTTTTGTGAACCAGATTTTGTGCCAAAACATTGACAGACTGGCATGCTGGTAAATACCATTCATTGATTGTTTATTTGATGTGTTTTTCCATCTGTGCCTTATTCTTGTGTAGATTCAAACACCGGATTGGTATAAGGATGTTAAGAGTTCAGAAATGATGCAGTATTGTATGCTGTAGTGTACTATTTCTAAACAATTGCCAGGATGGAATTTTAACTAGGTGCATGTAGAGCCAGCTCTGGTGAGAGGGGAACAATGTATTGTACTCATTTCCAAAACATAATGGTGGCAGGACTGGGAGAGCAGGTGAGCTGGTGAAATGTGGACACGTCTGCTCCTGCTCACACTCCACGGACATGTTAAGCTTTGAAACAAGCCAATTTAAAGTAATTTATATTTGTGAAAAGCCACTGTTCAGATTAATTGTACTGTACATATGTTTATACACCTATATGTATTAAACTTTCCTACATCATGGATAATCTCTGTTTTTGTTCCTCACTGATAAGTAAAACTAATGGCAGTTTTCATAACTGGTTTTATACAACTTTTTAATTTTTCGTTTATTTAATGTTATATTTAGGGAAAACCCCTGAATGGTAAAATGAAAAGAAAAAAAAATAATAAATTAATTGACTCGTTCCCGCGCTTGACTTCATCACGTGCACTGGGAGTCTGAGAGGAATATCGCGAATTGCTGAGGTGAGACATTCTTCAGTCCACAATGTATATTTTATATTGTTTTTCAGCACGTTTTAACATTCATAACTGATTTAAAGAGCATAAGGGAATAAACATATAGTTATTAAGCTGGTAACGTCTTTCAGATATGATATAGCACACGAGACGCGTGTTTAAGAAACCTCAATGACAAATTGGTTAAGACGTCATAACCTTTTAAATTTTTTCTGCTCAGTCTTTTTATTTTAAGTGGGGAAAGCACCTTTGACTATAAATAATATTTGAGGTTTATAGAGCACAAGTTACAATAGGGCTCAAACACGGTGATGTATACTTCTATCTCTTTAGAAAGGATCATGGCTGTAGTCTAAAACGTTTCAGCAAACTGAGTTTACTTCTTGTACTATAGGTGGCAGTCTTGGCTCAATGTACTTGCACAAAGTCTAACGCTATGGTGAAGTCCCTTCCATTGTCAAACATGAATTCAAACAAAAAGGAACCGATGAATACAAAAACCCAAACATCAAAAATATATCAACATGACACTTTATTTTTCTTCAATAAATAATTTACAGTATTTACAGGTGGTGTGTGGCACCGCTTTAGTCCTACATACAAAAACAGACTAAGCTTTCTGGTAACTCCCATTCAATGTCAATACATTTAAAAATGTTATCATTCACTTTTATTTTTCAGGATAAACTCTTTCACCATCAAGTTAAAACCAAGTAAGAGCTAGGTTAAAGAGAATAAAAACATAAAGTGCTTTTGTAATAAACAACACATGAACACCGCAAGTCACACATATCCTACTTACTATTTAGTTAAAAGACATGACCTCTCTGTTTTACTCTTGTTCCAAATTAGATTGTGTTTTTGTTGTGCTTGTGTACACAATATCCCTTTAAATTTAAAGGTAAATTTCACCACACCCTTTGACGTACCAAAAAATCAGCACAAAATATTACTTGCCAAATCACACAAACTTATAAACATGTCACATTACACATATAAATCCAAAAAGCACTGACAACACAAGCACACTTAAACACAAAAGTCATTACAATAATTTTTTATGCTTTCAAAAGTCTCTTTAAAGCCATGAACTGCACCAACAACACAAGCTTTCTTAGCAGTAAGGCTCTCAAAACTTTACAGTGTAAGAATAAATTACCATGAAGTCTTTTAAAGGATTCTTTATGTATAATTAATATCTAAACCATATTTTCATAGTTCAAAATTTTTACTAAGAGAAAACAAACACTGATAAGAGACAACTGTGACAGATGTTCTTAGAAGAAATGGGACATGTTGAAGAAGTTATGTGGGCTTCATCTTCCATAAAGACCTTTCCAACAGTCTCTAGACATGGCCTATAAAACTATTAAGCTACCAAGGGTGCAGTTTCACTCTTAAAAATAGTGGTGCTATGTATCATGTGACTTTAGCTCTCCAATACTACTACTGCTATTTACAATACTGAGTGCCAGTAATCCTGAGCCTGCTAATGGCTGAAGAGCAAATGCCCCCATTTCAAACATCACAAGAAATGCATGGCAGATGTTCTTAATAGCTCTTGCACTGGTCCAGCCACCTCACCGTAGTTAGCAGCACCTTCCAATATTATACACAATCAGGACATCTGGTTTGAGCCCAAATACTTAGCTAAGTGAACCACAAAAGGTCCCATGAGAACGTGAGAGAGAGAGAATTCAGCTGTTTGGGAAATTGTTGGCACCATGGCTTGTTCTTTGGCAAAACGCCTGCGCCATAAATTCACAGATCTACAGTCGAGAGTTAAACGCGGCCTACAGCACAGCCACGTCGACACCCTTTTGAAATGGAGAGCAAGGCGTTGCTCTTTAAGAAGCAGTAAGGATGATTGATGGACCTTCTTTGTGGGTCCCATCTCAAACTGCAAACACTGTATGGAGGAACTTGGCTCTCTCCTGGATATATATGTTGCTGGTTATGCTACCTACTGCAAACTGGCATTATTATTTTTTCCCACAAACGTGTTTATCGGAAGCAAGTTTGCTATTTTCAAAGACAACTCTGTCTTGGGCTATACCACTGTATGACGTTAATTATTATTATTTTTTATTCAATGGCTTTTACTTTGTGAACAAATTAAAGGTTATTCTCTGTGTGCCTAACAATTGTTCAGGCTGACTTTGAACATCCAATTTGACAATGGAGAAAATTCAATAAATATTTTCCAAAATTATTAACACCTAAGGAGAATGGGTGTAGTTTAAAGTCTGTTTGACACAATGTTTGACACCCTTTTTTATATAAGATGTTGGAAAGAGCTCTTGGCAGACAGTAAAACTTCTTACTGACTCATGAACCACCACACCAGAGCTACATTATGACCCTGGGTGCAATATACAAATATTATGAAACACAAACACACACACACACACACACACACACACACAAACACACACACACACACACACACACACAAGCATTCATATAATCACCCACAAAATAACACATCTTTCTCTTGCACACACACTTAGACAAATTATACAAAAGGTCTGATGTTATGGCCTCTGTAGATAACATGACTTACTAGTCTGACATGGCCTTGGCCAAGGGGTTTTCTCTAGAAAGCTAACATTTTTCCGAAGCTAGAGCTTCTTCAAAGAGAGAACTCCTGCCGGCCCTCCAACTTTGGAGGTGTTAATAAAAGCTCCTGTCATGTCCTCCAGCATGGCTCTGGGAGGCATACTTCACCTCTCACTTGGCATCAAGTGAACTGAAGAACAGCTCCAAGCTCTTATTTCTGCAAAGGATCACCCCCCTCACTCCTGTCAGTGGCACATCACCCTGGTGGGAAAAAGGGTGGTTTAATCTGACTCGAGTCTCAGGACCTCTCAGCACTGTTCTCTGTCATGGAGCAGTTATGAGATCAGCAGGATGACCACAGAGATGGGCGGATCACCAGGAAGGCTTCTGCTCTGGCCTGATGAATGAACATACATGATGATGACGAGAGATGAATCCATGGTGTGACACAAGACACACAAGTGTGAAAGCCCTCGGCAGAAGCTCTGGCTCTAGCTGAGAATCCCAGCCTCTGATAGATGGAACACAACATGGTGAGAGCAGCATTTCACATGCATACAGCATCTTCCAACCATCTAACAAGGATGTCCATTGGGGACTACAGACAAATGAAACACATGTCAGTCCATAGCTGTACGACAACAAGGCTGATGATTAGGAAACTAAAACCCCAATTTTCTGAGGCAGAACTGAATATTGTATCCCCTTCAAAGAGGTGATACTTGTCTTTGTTGGAGTGGAGCATTTTAACATCCTCAAAGGCGTAGTAGGCTGCCAGGGTGAAGTTGATGTCTCCAGAAGATAGCAAGTCAAAAACGCAGGATTGAAAATACAAATCCTCAACTGGTAGACGTTCTTTGCACTTGGCCATGGCTGACTGGTATGTGAAGCCATGTGTAGGAGTGCCCGGCCGTCCCCTGCCTAAGCCATGGCTCTCTGCCGCATGTGCTCTGAAGGTCCTGAAGTCTATTCGCTGGTTGGCAGGGCAACCATGCAGGCAGAGGTAAAGGTCCTGGTTGTCCTGGTCCTCCACCGAATGCACAACCTCCTCTGGCATCCGCACTGCAAAGGTGAGGTAGCGGCCAACCTGCCGAACTACAAAAGTGGTGCCGATATAACGTGCTTGGATCTCCACATGTTGTCCAGGCACCTTCTCTACTATACGTAAGGTGTTGGCCCCATGGCGGTCACCTCCGTTCTTTGAACCATCAGCAAATGCAGCTGGAAGCTCGTCAGTCTCCGCATGGTACATCTTCTGGTCTACACATTCTTGAAAGTCCTTGAAGATGATTGTTAGCTGTTGTAAAAGTGAGAGTGAGAACAAGTGAGAGTTATTTGCAAGATTATTTAAATTGTACTCTATTAATTATGGTTTTGGACATAAAACAGAAAAAAAAAACATTAACTGAAACTGTTAAAACATTAATTAAATTGTAGTTAACAACTGAATTTATAAATCACATTCTAGAGAAAAAAATAGATGGCTAGAAAACATTTATGGTGCACAAAGTTTTGATTTTGAAAATGTCATATTTGTTCAATCAAAACCAGCCAAGAAACAGTAGCCACAGACATAAGTGTTTTATGCACCACTGCATATGGCAAAAGATAGTGACTGAGTACTCCATTCTGCATAACTGAGCCTTGTCTTTATAAAACCAGAGGACTGTGCCATGCAGACCCTCCAAGCCCAGAAGCTTTCGTAATGTCACATTTCAGCAGCAGCTCAAGATACAGGGGGCCAGTGTAAACGCACTCTGGAGAAACACAGGTCCAGTCTATGTTACAGCAGGCCTCAGTATGCAGACACAAAGACAATCCTTTCATGCTGCTCAGAGCCTGCCTGTGAACCCCAGATTCAGCTCCAGGGAGTGGACTCACGGCAGCTAGAGAGCACAGCCTGCACAGGGGCTAATTAGAGTAGGCTGCTCCTAACTCTGAGTCCTCCAACAAGCAGCCATTAGGAGGCCAATGGACTGCTGACACATATTTGACCTCGGGATGTCCAGGCTGCTCTGATCTTGCAAATGATGCATGTAAGTGTGTGTGTGTGTGTGTGTGTGTGTGTGTGTGTCTATGTCTGAGTGTAGTCAAGACTATAATCACTAATGGTGCAGTGATCTGCCTCCTGTTAGCGCCACTTTAGTTTTCTGCAGCACAGCAAGAGCTTGTTTAAAGCAAAGGGTCTATCAATAAACAAGGGACGTCTTGTTTGCACAGGTGCCATCTGCCTGCGGACTTGTTTTTCGCTTTTGTCCCAGCTGAATGACTCCAGATCCACTGTCATTTATTCAAAAAACAGTCAGCTTAAAAAATACCATGATTCCTTTCCCTCCTACAAGAAAGAACTGTGGGTCCATCTACTTAATGGGGAATCATTAGAGGTTTATGATGGCGGAAAATTGTTCTGTTTCTTAATGTGACTGAGTACAGCATTCTTGTGCTTTTCTGCCACAAGGAAAGACTCAACCCTGGTCACACAATTAAAGCAGCCAAAAGGACATCGGGCATACTGAAATTAGCATTCAGCAATCCGACACATAAACTTGTAGTCCTGTGTTTTCACCTTAGGCTCCACAGCTGGCCAATTCTAAAGCAGCTCCCTAGTTTGTCCAATGGGCCGTAAAGCAAAACAATGATTATTTATGAGGTATGAGGGCCAACTAATGCAGAGAAAACATTGGCTGTTTCCTGTATGGACTGAGCACTTAGTTAAAACAACAAGACTCCTAAATCACACAAGCAATGGTAAGGACTGTCACAGGTATAGTAACATTAGTCCTGAATGTCCAAAATAAATGAAGGCACTTGAGCCTGCTAACCTTCTAAGTTATTAGCCTACCTCTCTTTTGTTGCTGGCACTTCTTAAAAAAAAAAAATCTCATCTTATGTCTTATCTCGTCTTCCTCTGTCGTGGAACACATCCAAATGCTAACTAGTCTGCACTTACAAAGTCTGCTTTCTCTTCCCACTGGTAAAACCACACTTTCATCATTAATTAGTTCCATGCTGAAACGGTTCCTTAAAATTTGGGCTATGGTTGAAAATCAGCTGCTAAAATAAGACCACAGACTGATGCTGAAATGACTTTTGCTTGTTTTTATGTGAGACACAAAATATCCATACCTTGCTAGTAGCTGTAGCAGAAGATCCAGGTACAACAGGAGTGTTCGTAACCTGCACAGACAGGTACTTATTGTGAATCAGCGGCCAGGCTCCCTCAACTTTACAGGTCTGAAAGTCATCGTTGAATGTGCGGAGATGTGGGTCCCCAAAAAAGCCACAGTGAGTGTAATTGGGAGGCGCAGCATTGCGTTGTAAACTCCGCTCGTAATGGCACACCTCTGGCCTGTCAGAGGGAACATTGATGTCTGGAGGTGGCTGGACCGGGGGCGGGGGTGTGCGGACACGAGGCTGGGTAGTGGGTCCTTCTTTAGAGCAATTGTGTTGGCTCATAAGATCCTCTATACCATGTTGGGCTGAATGGTAGGCCAGGTCACCCCGGCACGTACGGGCAGTACGACGGACACAGTTGTTATACGCTCGCAGAGCGGTGCAGAACTCCTCTTCTGGGCCAGAGCTGGAGGTGGAGGCCCAGAACTCTGAGTTACACTTGAGGATCTTACACTGCAGAGTGGCTGTAAAGTGAGAAGAGAGATAGCATAAACACACTGTCATGGTCAAACCAAGTTTACAGAAAGCTGAAATGAAATAAGTATCAACCGGAGTAGCTGACGACACTAATTAAGCTTTAAAATTGAAATCTAACAGTTATAATAAAAACAAAGGCTTTTGAGAAAAATTGTTCTAAAATAACTTGTCCTTTACATTTTTTATCAAGAATAGCCCATTTTCATTTTTTATAGTTAGTTTTACAAGCTCTTTGCGTTTTTTTTTTTTTCACATTTCATATAGTACTTTTTATTCTGATTATGTCAGTACTGAACTTTAAATGAAGTTCAGTATATTGTTATCTTCGTGAATGCCAGTTCCTCAAGGCTCTCATAACAACACATGAATTCTCTCTACATCTGGACAAAGTGAGGCTTTAAATCCATCAGTAATAAAAAAACAACATTCCAACTAAGTTCCAAGTTTCTGTTTTTTACCAACTTCCATCAAGTCTAAGTGCTCTAAATGTGGTATAAAGCAAGGCTATTGTTGTCTGGTTGCCTTTTCAAAAATAAATTAAACAAAACAAACAAAAAAACATTAAAGTAGGCCAATCAACATTCGTTGATTTAATGTGAAATTCAAAAAGTTAATGGAATATTCTGATTATGTCAATCACAGGGGAGAAAAGCTCCACACTTAAGAGCTATTGCAATACAAAACGTAAAGCAATAAGCATCTAAATAGGCATCATTACAAAGTAATGAACTTTCGACAGGCTTATCTAACTTCATTACCTCACCATGAATGACATCACTTTATATTAGTAAATGGGCTGTATGCTTTATCGAAAAATCCTTGACTGATTCCAAGATCCCATTTGAATATCTAGCAACTCACACTTTTTAAGGTGCAACACAAATGAAAAGCATTAAGACAAATGGAAAGGAAGCCTTCAAACTGACAATCACACCAACAAAAGTCTGTTATTTAGAAGTGTTAATCATCTCACAACAAATTCACACTCATTCACACCTTGAGTTGTACTTTTGCATTGCTAAGCAGTTCGTGGGGGTGCTTTTGAGTGAAGCACCATGGGTGTCAGGGACCGAGGGCAAATGCACATCTGAAAAAACCCACTTAGGGTTTTAACAGTAGGGGGTAACTATGTGTGTGGGGGGGAGATGTAGTCCTAAGACGCTGAATGAAGACAATGCAATTTGCCATTGAGAAGAAACCAGCAGCAGTCATAAATTAGCCTTGTGTTAAGGGATTAGGTAGTTTCACCAGCCGTGCAGTACAGGACGGAAGGGGGGCATTAAAGTCTTAAAGCGACAGGATCTCTGTAGAGAAACTGGTTCCAGGACCAATGGGCGGAACACAGTGTAGGTCTCACCATTCCGCAGGTCAAACTGGATATGAGACAGCCACCTGTCCAGAGCAAAGGGCCATAATCAAAAGCAAAAGCAATTTCAAGCACATTCCCCTTTCTCGGATTACAACCTGGTGGCTTTTCAGTCATGTGGTTTTTCATCATTTTTGTTTCATAAAATGCAAGGACATGCCAAAACTACACACAACTTTGTTTCCAAATGATCAAGCAACAGTCTTTGTTGTCTCAGCCACACACACACACATCTTCCACCTACCAGCTACAAAGGGCATTTAACATCCATCTGATAAGAGACAATAGGCTAATTTAATATGTCAGCAACTAGTGTTTGCATGATTGCCTTTTGTTTGGCGTTAAATAACTTGAAAGAAGATGGGACACTGGATGTAAAATCAAACTGCACACTACTTACAACTAACCAGAGCCTTGACAGAACAAAACAACACTTATAAATTCCATTATAGCGATATACACATGAATTAATTATCACATTTGCAAAACACTGCTGACCCATAATCATGTGGGAGTGCCTACACTCTTTTACACACATTAGAATTTTCTTTTTGTAATATATACTGCATTATAAAAACTTTAACATTAATTTATTACAGTAAAATATCTGTATTTAAAATTCACTGTGAAATCAATGCATACTAGGTCATTTATCATTTAATATCATATTCATTCATGTTTGTTAAAAAGATGTATTCCGACTGAGTGGTTATGATCTCAGGTGAATTGTATAAGTGGTCAAACAAACATGCAGACATAAACACTTGGCATAGAAAAATATCAATAATGGTCAAGTCAAATTAAAATTTTAGATTAAAAAAACTCAGAACACCACAAAACAAGTAACTTCAAGTGACAGCAACTGCAAAACTCATTAATGCCACAGTGTATGCTGGAAACATAAGTATCAGTCTAATACGTGGACATCAAAATATTACAGTTAATCTATAAAAAAAAAAAAAAAAAAAAAAAAAAAACTAGTGTAATGCATACAGAGATCAAATCTGTGATCCAACAAAACACTACACTTTGCCTTTACAGTCTTTTTCTACTTCTGTACACTGTGAAGTCTAGGCATAGCCTACTCTAGGATACCGTATTTACAGTAATGTAAATTAAGACTAATTTTTGCGTGACTACAAATGACATCTATTAAAATATCTATACAGACATCTATACAGACAACTTCTGACATTTATAGATTTTGAATAATATATTTCATTCCATTTAAGGACATAAGGTCATCAGACTTTTTAAAAGGCTTTACTGAGCTTGAGAAAGGTTTTTTTTATTTATTTTGTTTTGGAAATTTTACCCCCACAAGTCCAGCGAAGACATAGATGTGGAGGGTTCGCTTCCCCTCCCCCAAACACAACAGCACGTCTCCGCCAGAGCTGTGGGAAACACTGCGGTAGTGCAGCAGAATCGAACCGAACCTTCGGATCACCACGCTTTTCTCGCACGGTTTAAACAATGGCTCTAAAAAAAACACAAATCATCGCTCTAGCTCTGCACACATTTGCGCAACTTTCTCAATTTAGATGGAAATTTAACACCTTCAACTTAAATGTGTTATGTGTAGCGTAAACTTGAAAGTTACGAACAACATTATTCAAGCGTGTATAATGAAGGAATGCGCACTGACAATGTTTTGGAAGATAACTGGGTCATGACTAAACAAAATACACATAACTGCGTTTAATTTGCTGCTAAGTAACAAAGCATGCGTTTGTCTGCATTATTTCAACATGTTTAATTGCTTTTAGTGTTTGCTGCTTTGTAACGATTAGGTTGCTTCGACGATTCAATTCCAAAAAACATGTACGTGTCATTTCGCGTCCAAAAACTCGAATTAGATTATAAATGTTTTTCTTACCTGCTGGATACAGACAGAGAAACAGTACAACGAACTGGCAGACTTGTAGCGCCGATGGTCCTGCTCCTTTCCCCATAACCATCCATCCAGCACGGGACAGCGCTCCTCTCCTCTCCCTATTTACAGCAGCAATGTAAGGAAAGGCGAATTAGAGCATGCTGCGACTTTCCTTTCGATTGTAAGTTGCTGAAGAACCGCAACATAACGAAATCATGCCGCCCGCCCTTCCGTCGAACAAATATCGCTGCTTTTTGTCAGGTATTCTCCGTGTTCACACATTCCCAACCCTCACTAGAAACGTGCCATCGATTTTCCAGTTCGCTAGTATCAAGAGGGTGCAGCCTACACTAAGAAGTGCACCAATAAGAAGTCACTGTTTCGCCACCAACCCCTGACTAGTTTCAAATTACGCCTGGGCTTTGAAAAGAACTTCACCCGTTTGCCAAGTCGGCGAGCTCAAGAAAGTGAACACATACTTGTTACTTTGGAATAAATAGCTGTGTAATACTTTCCCGAGTGATTATAGCCCAATACATTTTCAGTTTTAAGAGAATCGAAATGAGAGTGAAAATGTATTTATCAAGTTCTAAAATGACCTTGGTAGTAATTAAATAGCATTTACTTGAGTCGTATACACAAATTCACCAATTAGCCTATATAATCCCATCTGTGCACAAAAAGAGCTGATGTGTTGCACACCCTATAAATGAAAGTACAGATCGTCTTGTTTTTATTTTTGCATGGCTGGTGAAAATAGTCACATGTCCAGAGCTGTATAACTAGGCTACCATATTTAGTATACATAATAATTAAAGCCTCTATTATTAATGTATCCAAAAAGACTGCTCTGTCTGTCTCATATAAATCATAATCACAATACATAACAGTGGTCACAGTACGATGGAAAAAATAGCCCCATTTTGAAGAAATAGTTGATTGATTCATATTATATAGCCTTGGCTAACAGTAAATTTGCAAATACATATGAATTCATTCTTTTATATCACTTTTATATCAACGATAAATTGTTACTTTAATGTTGTTACTAGTTATAATTATAATCCGGAATAAAACATACTTTCAATAACCTTTTTTTTTTATAAACATATATAGCCTATACACACACACACACACACACACACACACACACACACACACACACACACACACACACACACACACACACACACACACACATTTCATTAGACTGCCCAACTAGTATTACATGCTTACATATATAGCTGGTTAATGGGTTAAAGCAGGTCCAATCCTGGTCCTGAAGGGTCAACGTCTTGCAGAGTTTAGCTTGACACAACATACATGCCTAGAAGATTCTAGTATTCCTAAAGATCTCGATTTCTGTGGTCCAGGTGTGTTTAATTGGGGATGCAGCTAAACTCTGCAGGACAGTAACCCCCCAGGAGCAGGACTGGACACCCCTGTGTTACATACTCGTTTAAATGCAAAAGAGAGAATTAGTTTCTGGTTAAAACTGCATTTGGAATTTATGCTTTATTTGTACAGTAGACTGATTTTAGGAAGAAATCAGAAAGGACAGATGCTTCTTTCCAAACCTATACTTCAAAAATGAAAGAGAAGCCCATACCACCCACAACTAAACTGCAACTGCATAATGTTTGATCACCTGTTACATAGTGTTCTGTCTCTGTCAACATAAATCCAGCCGTTTAAAAAAAAAAAAAAAAAAACGTTTTAAAAACATATGTGATGTGACACCAGTTAAGAGATCTAACAAGCTCATGTCACTGCATTTGCTTCATTAAGTCCCCCAACAGATTACCTTAACAAGATGCACTAGGCTACTATAAAATGTGAAATATTTATAAAATACATAACCATACTAGGACTACTTTTTTATTTGTGTGAACATATGAGATGAAGAATGAATGATGCTTGCCCATCTATAAAGTATAAAAGCTATTAATTCAAATAATAAATCTGATTATAAGAGTCTTGTTGAGATTTTGACAGGTCAAGGTATCTGGAAGGTCCTAAAAAAGAGGAGGGAATGTGGATTTGTTATAGGGCAGGCTATATGGTTTTGTTTTTAGCGGTCAGCTGTTGCAGTCCAACAGATGGCGCTTTCACAGTGGTGGAGAATGAATGATATCTCCAGACTCTGAGATGCGTAGTGTATACGGTTTTGAAATAGCCACTATATTATTTACAGTTAATTTGTGATGTCTTCATTTTCTTTTGAGATTAGAGATAATCAATTGGAGGTACTTAATGCCAAAACATGACATTATGATACCTTATCTTTAGTGAGAAAATATAGCCTAGATGGTGCTGTGAACCCAACACAGATGTTCTCATTTGTGACTTTAATTGATTGTCACTATGATTTCTAGTGCTAAAATATTAAAATGTAGACACACAGCATAATAACACTCATTAGTGACAGCAGCATAACATCTAAAAATCCCGTGCTCCCTTTCTTATCTCCTAATTTATTAAAAAAAAATTAACTATTCCTGATATTAAACACAATCCTTACATTTAGATCAGCACTGAAGCCAAAGTACTCGACTACTTGTGTGATGCAGACTTTTAAGTCAAAACTATATAGCTATAATGCAATATAATGATCTCTATATCATTTAAGAGGAGGTCTTCACTTTTACAGTAACCACTGCAGAATGTTTCAAAAGAATCAAAGTTATTTGTCAAGAAATCAATCAGAACCCACCTTTTTGAATGCATGGAGCTCTTCAACACTTTTGGGTTGAGTTTCTTAACCGAAACGAAACTAACATTGCAAATCCAAACCGAATCGAATCCCATGCAGGCGTGCTTTGTATCAGTAATCCGAGATTCTTATTTAAATCTATACATCGTTGTAAAGCTAAAGGTTAAGCGCCGCTGTCGTCCCTGCATGATGTCCCTATTATTTTAAAGGCGAAATAGGTTTTTTATCTAAACGCTGCTATCTACTTGCGGTGACTGGTGTTATTTTCATCGGTGTCGTGATCTGGAAATCAAGGTATGATCCGTCAACCAGTTTTATCGAGACACAAACGATAAAAAAGAAAACCTGGGAAATGTTTTCGAATCAATAGTGTTCTTCATTTTGCAGTGGTATTCCCAAGATTCCTCTGTGGCTCTCAGGACTTGAGTAGGAAGAGCCCTCGGGGCAGCAGTGTTGATAGCGCTGGCTCGTTTCCTCGCCTCAGTGTTGTGAAATGACGAGTTTGAAAGTGTGAGGCACAATGATCAGCGCTGCAGTCTCCAGCTCTCCACACTGTCATAGTCAATACAAGCTTATATCTGTTAAACCAAGCTGGAAGATTAACGTTAAGATTACAATGTAACTGAATTAGAAAGAAGACATTTTAAGCATTTTCTGTCTGTAATTCAATAAGTGTGTGTGTGTGTGTGTGTGTGTGTGTGTGCGTGTGTGTGTGTGTGTGTGTGTGTGTGTGTGTGTCTCAAACATGTAGATAATTATCATACCTATCTGCTACAATTTACCCAATTACTTATCTATCATCTGTGTAGATTAATCTATTAATCTAATGGTATGCTGTTCATCCATCCAGCTACTGGATGGTCTTTAACACTAATAGAATAGTCATGGACATTTTAAATGTTATGTATGAATTTAATGTGGTCATCAAATTTACATGTGCAAAATCACATGTATTAAGCAATATTGTGAGTGTGATATTGCTTCATACAACAGTGCATAAATCAGCTGTTCACAGTATATTATATTATATATATATATATATATATATATATATATATATATATATATATATATATATATATATTATATATATATATATATATAAAGAAATTAGATCCAAATGCAATATATATCAGAAAGTGACTAGTCAGTTCTTTGTTCGACTACAGCTAACAAAAATAGGCTGAAAATTGCAGAAGCATTAAGCTTTGAGTAGTACCAAGCAACACACAGACTGAAAGCTGGTCTGGAATAGAATAGCCTATATAATGGAGCAGAGTGTCAGTGGTTTCCCCTCCCCCTCTCACAGAATTCAGTACTGTCTTGACTCCAGTTCAGGTTTTTTTTTTGAGAAATCCTGTTATTAGTGAAAGCGATAACACTGACACTTGGGCTGTGTCCTAAATCACATACTCTCTGAGTAGGTATTTCTTCTGAATATGTAATTACTTAGCGCCCATGTGTAGCATAAATGTAATCCGAACATACTGGTATTCATCAAGTTGACGTGTGACCTATCAGCGTCAGTTGTGTCACCTCACTGCCATTCACAAATCCTCTCCCAAGGCCTCATGGGATCAGAGGCACACTTCAGAACTTTTTTGCCTATATGAATACCGTGAATTTAGGCATATGACTCTAGTCAAATATATATATATATATATATATATATATATATATATATATATATATATATATATATATATATATATATATATATATATATATATATTTTGGTTTTTTTTGCCTACCATATAGTAGGGAAGTATGCAATTTCAGATGCAGCTTTAGACCTTTAGTTCTAGTCAGAGCTGTGCACATGTCCAGCAGATGTTGGCTCACAGGGACCCAGGTTCGAGTCTATCCCGGCTCCCAAACCTTCTATCCCCTACATTCCTCCTACATGTCAAATTAAACAAGAGGACCTGCTGAATCAGATGAAACCCAAATTTAACATCCATTAACATGATTGCAAATCAAAAGTTCAGACTACAGTGTGTTTATATTAGAAAATCCTTAAAAATAGGTGCATACAAACATGTCATACAAACAAATTGTATCAGCTAGACTTGGTTTATTGTTGAATGTAATTACATGCAGCCTCTTACTAAAAGCAGTCAAGGTACAAATAATTAATTAGACAGTCTAAATGTAAATGGCACAAATCCAGAAACTAACTCAAGTGATAGAAACAAGACTGGCTGCTCTGAGTCATGTCCTTGTAACTGCAGAGCAGGGGTGTGACTAGATTCTGCCAACGTCAGGGGCTGAGCCCATTATCCATTTTAGACTAAAGAAATAAACCACTATGACCTGACTACATTATACTATTCCCATATGCATGTAACATGTTTCAAGTCCTGTTAAATTTAGCAATTAGGGAATATTAATATTTCAGCCATGTCAACTCTTCGGGATAGCTTTTAAAACATTTTTTTTTTAAATGGAGTGTACATAGGTTTGGTCTGGGTGGACTAGATCTGCTACACTGCTGCTGCTGCAAAGCAAGTATGAATTTGCTTCTGCTAAATGTTTAGAACATAAAATGCATGAAACAAGAAAGAGGGAGACATTGTAGTAGATCTAGGCAGGTGGTGCTGGGGAGGTGGAGGGCTAGAATAAGTATTTTCATAGCATACAGAGTGTATTCATTTCAGAACATGAATAGAGAATAATAGTTGAAATACTCATTAATACAAAAAAGTACTCTTTTTTTATTCTTTTGATTCATTTGATAGGTTGGCATTCCAGAGTATTAGTGATGAAGATTTTTCCTGTTTTTCAATTGCTCAGGAAAAACAACAGCACTTGTTTAGAAACGTGGAGGCTGATTCTGCATTGATTTTTTTTTAGACAAAGTAACTGGGAATATAAAAAAAAAAAAAAAATGTAAGTAACTCAATATAAACTAATCAATATTTATCTAAATGTCAGATTACCCATGGCCTCTTGCCTATTCTGATATTCAGAGCAATAGCATGTTTGTGAGGGGGACGTTCACATGGAATGTATTTTTGCATTTTAAAATGTGAGATGCAATGCACTAAAACTGAAAAGAAAAAAAAAAACATCCGGGGCCTCAGAATGTGTTTTTTAAAAGTTGAACCTCTTTTAACTTGACAAGGCATTCTAAAAATGCAGCTGTCATACACAAGACACAAGCACAATGGTCAAAGACATCCATCTAGCATGTTTACATAAAACAATCGAAAAGCCCAGTGGAATGCAAAAATGCATTTTGTGTGAATAGCTACTGCGTCAACAAGCTCAGTACAAACTGCATCATAATGAATAATCATTGTAATAATAATAAAAAAAAAAAAAAACGTTATTTGAAGCATTGCTTACTTGGGGTGTACATTGGGGTGTTACAGTTCAGTTATTGCATATCAAATCAATCAAATTGCCATTTGAATTAAAATTGCTAGAGTGCGCACATTAGAAGGAAAGAAAAAAAAACATCACTTTGCAAAAAAAAAAAAAAAAAAAAAGCAGAAAAAAGATCTAGAACATCTGAAAAAAAAAATGATATATATATAGCCAGGGTTTGGTCATGCCCCTGCTGTAGAGGACATGAGAATTATTTCGAGCATATCTGGGCATGAGCTTTTGAGGCCTCTTTGTTGTCAATCATAAATAAACAACTCTTTGACTTAATATAATTAAATAGTAACATATTTTATCTTTGACATTACCCACTATGACAGATGCTTGAAGGATATTGTTTTTAGAGGTTTCCACCCTGGTGTGAAGAGAATGGCTTTAGAACAACCGGATGCTGGACATCCACCTCAAACACAGCTGGCGGAGGACAAAAAAATTAAATAAATAGAGGGGGTGCAAGGGCAAACAGACAAGGCTTGCTAAAGCTATGCGCTCAGTTGATACATGTTTGGCTGACATTTTTTAAATTTAGCACTATATAAAAATCCAGTATGAGCATTAGCAAATAAGAATGCCAGAAGGTGAAAAGTACTGTTGGATATTTTGTGCAGGAAGTGTTTAAAATAAAGAAATAACAGCATAAAATAATTAAAAAAAAAATGGTGAGAAAAACAGTAATGGATAAAAATAGTAATGGATAAAGAATGCAATATGTGTTGGAGAGAGGAAACCACATAACACATAGAGGGGGAAAAAAAAGACCACATCAAGGGCCAGCCAGCTACAGGATGTCACACATTCACTGAATAAAAAAAATAAAAATAAAAAAACAGCAACTAATTTATTTTATTTTGGCCTAACACAGAGACTTTGATTTTAGTGGTTTCTCATTCAGGCATGAAAACAGATACAATCAGCTGTAGTTAATACAACAAAAATGAAGAAAAATCAATAACTTCCCTCCTTTTTGCTCCTATTGATTTCCTTTCATTTGCTTCATGATTGAATACTGACAGTGCCAATCTCATTATGTTTCATGTAATTCATTATAGACACTCTGTCAGTTTTATGAATGTCTTAAAGCCTTGGCCATTATAACAGAATATGAGGTGAGGATAAGACTTGCCAGATAGTGAGTAATTATTGTACGAGACCGTGGGATCCCAATCTGGGTGAAAACCATTAATTTTCCAATTTGTCTCATGAAAAGGCAGAGGATTGGGCACAGTGAATGTAGCTGATGTTTATTTTATGAGTGTTTGTGTAACAGCCTGCTGTAGGAACACTATGATTTGAAGTATGGTCACACATTTGACATGAATGCTTATAACAATGCCGAAAGCATGATCAAAGGTTTATCTAATTTCTATTGTGTTGGATGTAATTAGGTAGATAAGTTGAAAGAATGGCTAGACTCATTTTCACCTTTGTTAGAGAGGAACTTTATCAGTGTATATGTGGGCTAGTGAATTTCCGCATTAAGCTTTCTAAACACACAGAGCTGTCGCCATGTTATCTTCTTCACAGCTCAACACAACAACAATGAAGTATGTGTGTAGTTTAAAATACTTTCAAGTGTACATTGCTTTAATATCCCAGTGAAGTGCACTTAAAAATAAGCCAAAGAGAGGCTTTCAATCCTATGGGGTTCTTTTTATATAGGAATATATGCAGATGTGCATTTGTGGGACCAGCTTCATATTTAAATATGCACACAACAAAGCAATTTCAGGTTAATTATGTCCGACCTCCATCTGCATGTAATGAATACAAATGCTACATGAGGGAAAGGACATGTTAACGTTATTTTGGTTGTTTAGTTATTAAAAATGTTTTTCAAACTGAAAACTCAAACAGTTGTCTAATAGGAGTCTCACACTATTTGTAAACAGAGCTATTCATGATGAGAAACACAAAAGGTGGTTTCATAAACATCTGTGGAGTCTTATTGCTTTTCATTAATTCTTGAGTATGATCGAACTGATAGATTCAGGTTTGTTTACATTCTCAGTCATCCCTGTTTTACCTGCAGGGACATTCCTTGTTATTTGTAGTACGAGACTGATAAGCAAATAGATTTGTAACATTCATCAACCCCTCCATCATATGACTCACAATAGCAGAGAACAATCATCACAACATGATCTTAATCAAACATACTGGTTTAAACCAGTACCGTAGGCTGTTTTGTATTAATTTTATTTGTATTTATGTTTTTTAAGGAGTTCATCTGAAGTTAAAAACACACTTTTTTTTCTTCTTTTTTTGTCATCATAATATAATTGCATAATACATAAATATATATATATATTATTTATATATCATCATATTATAATATAATATATACATATAAATACATTCTTTTTTTTTCTTTTTTTGTCATCATAATACAATTGCATAACACAAAATACACACACACACACACACACACACACACAAAAACACACATATATATATATATTGCTGTCACAGAACAGAAGTCTGATACTTTAAAATTACTCTCACCAACTTCAAACCGACTGGCTTAAGTGACCCTGTCATCAGTTATTTCCTGCTGATAAGGTAATTCAGTGATTCAGCAGTAACTAATGAGACATGAAGCCAAGGGATGTCTTAGACAAACTCCAAACAAATATGTCAAAACTGCCTGGTATAGGAACACCTCCATCTGTGATTGCTGTGCCAACTAAAATAACTACCTTCATTTATCTCTTTCTCCCACAGCGCATATCAGGATAATCCTTCTACTTTAGACTTCATGCATAATGCATCAACCTAATCCTCACGAATAGGTGGCAGGTGATTATAACAACTCAAGTAAGACTGGATCTTAAAATACAGAACTCCAATTATCTCATTATCTCACATGATCATTATAAATTCTACTTTTTACATATTTAAATTAAGTTAATAGCTATCACTTATGCACTCTGTATACAAATTTGTGTCATTGCCTATAAAGTTATATGTTAATAGAAATATGATCAGTTGAGAAAGATAAAGAAAACAATCTTCATTCTTTGAAAAGGCCCCACCTCAATTTCCTTAAAGATATGATGTGATTTCAATTGTTCCTTTCTCTTTGGAGTGTTACAAGGTCTTGGTGCATAAAGATCTGTAAAGTTGCAAAGACTAAAGTCTCAAATCCAAAAATATATAATTTATAAAAGTTAAGCATCAACCACTCCTACCTAAAACGGCTCATTCCAACACACCCCCACATGTCTACGTCACAATGTGGGAAGATTTGCATAACACCGCCCAAATGTTCACGCAAAGAAAGAAGGCGTAACTTTTATTCTCATTGTTGCCGCCGGTTCCTTGTTGTGGAGACGCTGTGTGTTTCGTTGTGAAAGCGAAGCTACTTTGTTTAGTCTTCCAAAAGAGGACACAACTAGAAATCAGTGGTTAAGTTGTATTTACAACACTGTTCCAGAACAGTCCAACCCAAATATTCAGATGTGTGCAGCACATTTTGCGGAGGACGAGGATTGTTTCCTGTGAGAGTAGACTACAATGCCGGTGTCTGTTTATATAAAGTGGGGCAATTCCAACTTTTGCAAGGACAGTCTGACGCTTCTGACTCACAGTCTGTAAGTACATTTTCATATGTAAAGGATTTGCCACTGACGATTCAAACACGAGTTTTGAGCAGTGTAGAGTAACGGTTAGAGCTTGTTGTTTGTAGTTTCTCGGATCACAAATGCAGACATGGTTTTATGTTTATGCAGCTCGATACACAACGCAACGCGTAAAAAGACAGTTTAAGTCATTACAATCAGTAATGATGTCCCCACTGGATGCAACAAATGCCTCATTTGTAATGGGTTTTATTGGTTTTGTCTCATCGCGCCAGGGCATTACATTTCCACCACACGCTTGAGGCATTCACACAACAACAACTCACAACAAAGATCTCCAAAAATAACACAACTCACAAATCAAAAACATAAACTATATAAAAATCAACGCGTTTCAGAAAGGCGGGGCATAGGAGCAACAGTAATGTACAGTATGTGGAAAATAATGTGTTTTTTAAACCTTAAACCACATAAACACATTGCATTACACCAAATACACGAAATAATGTTCTTTTTAGTAATATATCATATGACCCCTTTAATGCAGTGGTTATAAGTTAACACAAAGGAGAAATCAGTCCAGAACTGAAATCTACATCTAGCTCTCTTTAAAAGCGAGTGTTGAAAAATGAAAATCTTTTAGTTTTCAGTGGGTGAATTATCCAACCCAGGCTCATTGGAAAAACATGTATGTGGCAACATTTCTGGAAAATGAAATTACGTTGTTTCTTGCACAATTCAGGACACATTCAAAGTGAAATGTCCAGTGTGTAGTGTTAAAACTGAGCTCAGTTTTATTTGAAACAGATTAATGTAAATCTGGTGAAGTTTAACTATGTTGGTTGTCGTATGTATCGCATCAGTTATGAAATAACCGATAGGAATACAATGTCTGGTGAGTGGCGCTGAAAGGTTAATGCTTTATCAGGTTTGAAAATAATGTACCACCTCCATTAAACCCTACCTTAACCCTACCTTAAACCTACCAATAGTGTTAACAATAGTAAACCTGAGATAAAAATGCATTTGCTGAAGCAAGCATGTAATTTTAGCTTATGTTTTTAAAGCTCTTAAAGCTATTGTGAATCCTGTTTTACAGGACTAGTAGTCCAATGCTGTACCAGTTGTGCTACCATGTAATCTTACTATGTCAGAAAAGCCATACATGTGGAGATGGTAATGTGATGCAAACATCAAAATGTATTAGTTCACAAATCATGAACTATAATTGAAGCATTTAAAGGTCAAAGCTCAGTATTATGCAAGTATCTGCAAAAAGTCTTAATCGATAATCTACCCTGTAATCATAATTTGTGTAAAAAGAAATAAAAAGTGGTGGTGCTTTACTGCCACAGAGTGTTTATTGCAGGTGATAACTGTAGTGAATTGTACAGTTTGTATAGGTACATTTTCTCAGTGAGCCTATGTGACTGTCACTTCATGAATAACTGAGGGGGTGGAGTGTAACTGAGCTAATGCAGGATGAACCAACCAAAAAGATCTATAATATTTGCAGAAAACTTTCACAATTTATTGTAATTGCTCAGCTGGAGCAGTGGCCCAACTATTTTATAGAGAAATATTAGCAAAATATCCAGAATGCATTGCAAATAATGAATGACTGTCAATGGAGAAAGATGCTTTTAATATCCTTTGTTGATCCTGGATCAACTTTTCAATCAACCAATCACAACTCTCTGATGTCATCAGTGTGTGCCGACCAAACAATGCTCAATCCATTTCGACCATTCACTTGTTTTAATCTAGACAGACCGACAACAGCTAAGATTCTCCATCAGACTTCTTTGGCTTTTCCATCTCTGTAACCAAAATTTTACCATAACCTTTACAGCACATATGCAGGAAAACATAAATGACACCTGATGCCTCTATATCCATTTATTAAAGTAAGGCATTCTAGGACTAATCTGTTAATATTGGTTTAATTTATGGAAATTTCACCTATGTCTCCTAATTTAAAATTCAATGCTTTATGTAATGGCTATTTTAACTGAATGTTAAACTATTTGCATTAGACATCCCTTGTTTGTTTTATTACCCAAATGACCATAGTTTGTTTTTATTCTTATTGTTTTCTAATCCCAGTATATTATGCACAAACACATGCACGTACAGACAATGCATAGAGCTGTTGTGCCGAGACCCCGTTGATGACTGCCTAGACATGCATTATGCATCAGCAATGTTTGCTGAATTAAAGAGGCAAGGAATCAGCGGTGCACAGTGTCTCAGTTCACATACATCACCTTAGCTTATTCTCACAGGCGTGTAATTTCCTCCTTGATGAAACACAAAATTAAATGTGTGGCCCTGAGAGCAAATGAAAAAGAAATGGATGAGAACAGATATAAACGCAGACAAGTGCCACTTGGAAAGAGCTACCACAACACACAGAATAGTGCTAGACTTAAAGTGTTGATCTATTCGTATGATTGAGATGTTGTCTAAACCTCTTGGCAAAGCATAAACTGCACAACTGAGGTCAGTTGCATAAACATAGACACTATGTTAAGAATGTGTCTTACAAACTAGTTTGACCAACTAGCAGTTAGCCAAGGGGTAATCAGTCTTACTTTTTAGATTCACATTAGACCAATCTACCTTTTTGTAACTGACTTTAAAAAGTAATGACCAATCTTGAAGAAAAGAATTTAGATTACTAACTTTTTAAGACTAGTCTAAGCAGTTTATGCAACCTGGCCCTGATGTAGAGTGCTAAGAGGCATCATTACATTCACTTTATCAGACGCAGACAGCAATGATCTGTATCCTAGTGGAGTGCTATATAAGAGAACACCTTTTAGGTGGAAAAATGGAGCTGAATGTTCAAAGCCTCATTATGTAAACACATTCTGGCTTAAAAGCTTGAACTGTTAGATGTTTCTTAAGCAGATGTATCAGTCTGGTATGTGCTTTTAATTTATGCTTTGCACCTAGAGATGAGTATGGTCTGCAATTAGAATTAATCCAGATGCAAACTAGAGTTGATGAAAATGAAAATGAAAATGACAACGACATAGTTGAAAGGGTTCCAGGACTGAAAGCGTATAATGAATGCATAAACTATTTTTAAAAGACACTTTTAGTTGGAACACTCATTTGTATGGTAAAACAATATAATGAATTAGCATACAACGTGACAGTTAATCAAAAGTAAAAATGTCGCTTTAAACCTGTATGTCTTGATTTCAACAGTAAGAACACCAAAGGTATAAACAGACTTTCTTAGCTGCTTTTTTCCATACAATGAAAGTTGACGGGGGCTAGGCACTGCTAATCTCCGAAAAGCATCAACAAAGTGGTCCATATGACTTGTGCACTATATTCAAATCTACTGGAGCCATAGTGTTAAAAAAAAGAAGGAAAAAAAAGATAACTTGACATTCTCAGACAAAATTACACTGAAAATCTTGCTTGACTGTAGTCACCATTCATTTTAATTGTATGGAAAAGAGCTGGATGGACATTCAGTGTCCTAACATCTTTGTGTTTCAATGGGTACCAAATTAACAGAAAAAGCCGAGCATGTTAATCTTTAGTACCTATAGAGTAGTACTGCATCCTTTATATCTCCAAAAAGTATTTAGTTTTATCATATTTATAAAAGAAAGATACAGCTTTACGATATTCTCGGAAAAAGCCGAGCACCCGGAGGAGCGCCGTGGGCGGAGCTAAAGAGTGAAGAGCACTTGAGCGCCGAATGCCAACAAAACAGATGCCCTTTCACTTACCATCTGTAGTTCTAAATCATGACTGTGATATTTTATGGCTGCGACCGGTCCATCTTTTAGTATCAAACGATGTGCAAATCCAGTGTCGAACTGGGCCTTGTTTATAAAACGTTTGTCAACAAACACACTTGTGAAACTCCATTGCTGCCCTTGAAAAACAAGCTGTATCCACTGTTTACACAACGCTGGGTTCTTTAGGAAGCTGAACAAAGTTATCTTTCCCTTACAACCAAAAACATGCTTCTTTGGAGACATTCTTCCCGAGCAAGTCCCATGCAGTGCTGCCGCCGGATGAAGCTAGTTGATGGGTGCCATCTCGCTCTTGCTCTAGCTCTGGTCGATGCGTGCGTGGACGCATTTTTTCTGGGAGAAATGCCCATATAAGGAGTTCCACCCACATCTACGTCATGAAGAGCCATGATCAAAAAAAACTCTCAGAAACTTGTACAAACCCGGAAGTAAGATTTTTGGCACAGAAATACTCTGTCATATGTCCAAATAGTTTTTTTTAAACTTTGTCCATGCTTAGCATAAGAATCCAACTCTTTAACAGTGTAAACAACTCTGAATGCATGAAAAAGCATTGCACCCCCCCCCTCCTTTAAGGGAATGAAATAGCTTTTCAGATATAGATATTTTAATGGGGCAAAATCATGTAGAGCTATAACATAAAGACTTCTACTTTCTCTACTGCAGACTTATTAAGCCAAACATGTATTTAGAACCTAGCTGGAAGTAAGGGGCATTATCTCAATGGTTGATATTTTCTTTTCTTTCCTTCTTTCTTTTTTATCTTTTTCATTGATGGGATGATAACTTTGTGGATTCTATGAGACTGGTCTCATATGAAAAGTAGTCCTCAAAATGACTCTGTGGCAGCTGTTATCTTTGTTGCCATGGTAACCACTAAAACCAGAGGTCTTCAATTTTTATTTTCTTATATGAAACCTTTTATTATGTCTTGTATGTATATGTGTGAATAGAATTTGAAATATAATTTATATATTTATTTACTTATTTTTGCTGCATCCCTCAGAATTAATATTCTTTTAACATTTGACTAATGGAAGGTATAACATACACAATAAGGTCCCATTAGTTAATGTTAGTTAATACATCTAAAATAAACTAACAATGAGTAATGCATTTGTTGCAATATTTATTAATCTTTATTTAAATTATTAACATATGCAACTTTTTCCTTTTTCTAATGTATAAATGTTGAAATTAACATGAACTTATGTTTTAGAATATGTTTAATTTTTATGTTGTGTTATCTAATGTTGGTAACTAATATTAATAAATTGAACCTTATTGTAAAGCGTCACATACATCACACACACATTTTAGATCCTTTTATGAAGCCAGGATTATTTAAACCAGGATAATTTAATTGTGTCTTGTGTGTGTGTGTGAATGGAATTTTAATTGCTGCATATATCAGCAGTAACATGCATCTAACATCAAACTAATCAAAAACATAATAATATATCACATATACTATTAGATGACAAACACATCACACACACAGCTATACAACTCTGATTAGCATAAAAAGCATCTATCTTACAAACATGCAGCAGAGATAAGAATCAACAAGCAACTAGGTGGTGATTCATGTCAGTGACATGTCATTCTCCCTCAGTGTCTAATGGGAGTGTTGTTAGATTGGAGGAGGGTCCTCCAGAGTCTTGTATGCACAGCTGTAGGGGTACGTCCTTTCTTTCTTTTGTAATGTCCAATCACCAAGGCCAGAGCTAAAATTACTACCGCTGCAAACCAATTATTGACCCTTCACAATTATTCACAGCTTCTCTGTTTGGCAGACGGAAGATGGCAGCTGCTCTGAGAGCTGTGATGGACAAAAAAAAAAAAAGAGAGATGTATTTGGTCCAGATCCTTTGGATTGCAGTATGCAGGTTCTGAATAAGAATCATATCTGACAGATCCACGCTAATGCACTTCAGGACACTCTTCGGTGGCTCAGGTGTTTAGTGGTACAAGACTGTGTGTGTGGAATTGCAGATGTGATTTCAAAGCAAATTTACGAGTAGGCAGGACTGCTTGAAAATCTTTAGACTAAATCACTTTTAATTAGACAAGAAAAAAAAAAAAGCATAAAACTAGAAAACTACAAGTTGCCTAAATACATATTTTACTGGAAGAACTCTGATGATTTTGTCAATAGTTCAAAAAGAAAAAAAAAGTGTATGATTTATAGACTGCTGTTTTAGTGCTTGATACGGATTAAGAGTTTTTACACAGTTTCCTGTCGAGAGATTATTAGCAATCAGTCAGATCCAGCTCTACTCTTTTTGATTTGTGATTCAAATATCTAAGATTAAAAGAATTTTTCAGGTTATTTAACAAGCCTAATGTCTATGTACAACATTTGTGGCATGCAGATCATTATCAAGGATAATGTATTTTTGTATTAAATGAGAAGCCAATGTGTTTACAGTAAATACACTTTCAAGCAAGCAGGCAGCACAGTGAATAGGGATGATAAATATGCTATCATACGGTTTAGAAAGTTTATCAGTCTCTTACCAACCCTGTCTGTGCACAGTTACATCCATTTCACCTCATGTCATCATGTCACCAACTAAAAATGTAATCTTTTTGCTTTTGTTTGGCATCTGTATGAGGATACCCGGAAGGTACATGAAAGGAGAGTGATGTAATAATATGTAAAACACTATTTACATGGAAGATAAATGCACCCCTTTAAGAATTATGTTCATAATGCTTAACAAAAAGTTTCACTACCGAGAAAAGCAGCACATTTTCTTACTGAAGAATTAATGGAAATGCTTTAACAATAGCATCACAATTCTGTTTCTAATCTCTCCGATTTGCCTGACAGACTTCCATTTTATGATGATTAGTGTAAATGCATTTATACATGTTGAAGGAATTGATAGTATGCAACAAATGCTAACTAAACATTATTTTGAAGATAACCCATAATACACCTTTATTGTGATATGCAAGCTTGCCGTTGTTTGTAGGAAAGAGGAGTTTATGCAGACAACATGGTTGGTGAAGTCTATATGTCACATGAGAGAAGTCTGTTTATTCAGTGAAGATTAAATCATGATATTTAGATTTTAAATAATGGGCTAACCAAAAAAAAAAGTAGAAAAAAAAAAAAACTAAGAGAAGTAAATTTCTATTCAATGCACTCATTAATGAGCTGGGTAAATGTCACTGTGGAGGTCCAGATTAATTAAAATCCACAGACAGCTGATTACTGGAAAATGACTGGTAGATATCCTCAAATGCAAAGTTCCGATGAGCTAAATTACACTATTATTGATCGCTAGCAGTAAAATTAGACTGTAATTGCTTCAGCTTGCCTATTACAATGAAACCATTAAAGATGGAGTAAATCCTACAAACAACATAAAAGGTATCCTGGCACTAAATAACAGACATGTGCAAGTAATTTGTAGGATAGTTAGCTCCCTGCTGAGATGTATCTAAATGCAGCATTCAGGGCAGAAAAAGCTTAGAGATTTGGGGTTTTTAAACATCTAATACTGCACTTCGCCAGAGAAATTATAACTTTGCATACTAAGAAACAAAATAAAAGTATTATAGAAATAAGAATTATGGAAATGAGTCCCATCTGAAATAAAAGTACATGATGGTGAGTAAAATGTGTGAAATGCTACTGACAGCGTAAGGAGTAAACCCTTCGCCTTATGACATTATTGCATTTATTACGGTATCTGTTGACAGTGGTATGATGTTGAACCAGACAAACCTGATACTGTAAGTCACAGCCCGCCTTTAAATAGCAGCTACTTGTTGCAGATGTCCTTGTTATGATAAGAAGCACCACATGGCAATTCAATTATGTTAGCAGAATGTGGTGATATTTTATCATACCCTAAATTATAATTTTTCAGTACATAGCTGCTCTATTAGCTGAAATAGATTCTTTTGTCTAGTGTCATGTGTGTATTTATCAGGGCAGGGCAGGGCAGAGAAAGCCCTGTGAAACAGAAACTGGCTCCGGTCAAAAGTTGCTGAAGCAGAAAAAGGCAGAGGTCCAACACAACTGCCACTGCCAAAATAATACCAGTGACTCATGGTTGCCTTCAAGCCATGCTGCCATTCTCTTCTCTGTTTCAACATGCAGTCTAGCCATGAACTTTAATTAAAAACACTATATATAGAGACCTCACAATCTCCTCCATCTTTTTAAGTGAAAGTTGTGATATGCTTCAGATCACTCTTTTGGCGCTTTTCCACTGCATGGTACGGCACTGTACGGCTCCGTACAGTTCACTTTTGGGGGGTTTTCCACTGGGTACAGTACCTGGTATCTGGTACTTTTTTTAGTACCACCTCGGTTGAGGTTCCAAGTGAACCGTACCATTACTAAAACGTGAAGTGTAAACTCTGCTGATCACGGATTGGCCGGAGAGAATCGTCACTACCTGAGTCACTGAACTTGTGACACAAACACAAAAGAACCGCTAGATTTAAATCAGCACAGCCAGCGAAGGATCGAACGCAACTATTTTGAATGAGTGTACCTTTTTTTAACAACCAAAAAGTTTCATTGTCCTATCGCTAATAGTAACGGCACAACTTTAACGACATGTGAATAATCCTGCCCACTATAAAGCGATACTAAACTAAAATGCAAATGAAAACCAAACCGAGCCGAGCCCCACCATACCTTACCTAACTTACCATACTCATCCCTAACCATACCAATCATACCACACAAAAAAAAACAACCAATTCATTCAGTTCAGTAAAACAAAAAGAAGTCTTTCTTTGCCATGGAAATAAAAAAGTAAAAAATGTAATTGCGACTTTTTTACTTTTACCTATTTGTTGGCGGGTGACACATTTATGGAAGCCTGTTTCTGCCATGGAAATAAAAAAGTAAAAAATGTAATTGCGACTTTTTTATCTCACATTTCAGACTTTTTTTCTTGCAATTCTGAGAAAAATTAACAATTGTGAGATATAAACTCAGAGTTCTGACTTTCCCCCTGCAATTGCGTTACAATTAATTATTATTATTTTATTTTTTTTTAATTTTGAGTTTTGAGTTTACACTTCTCAATTCTTTCTTTCTTTCTTTAAATATGGTTATAGTTATTATAGTTAATTGCAATTGTGTTATATAGAACTACGTACAACTATACAGTGCTATATATACATTTATATCTTATATCTTATATCTTATATAGCGTATAAACTGAGAAAAAAGTCAGAATTGTGAGATAAAGTCACAATATTTTATTTTTTTTCCCCATGCTGAAACAAGCTTCCAAATAAGAATTTCCATGATAACAATAAAGAAAAAATATTTTAAATTCTAGTTTAAAAATGTATTTATTATTATTATTATTATTATTATTATTATCTAAATATCTAATTGTTTTTAGAAATATCAAATTACTAATTATTACTAATGATCTTATTTTTTTCACCCAAAAATATCAAAAGCCCAAAAATATCAATTAATTCCGAAATAAAAACATGCTCATCATACTGAAGAAGATGTGCATTCAGCTGTGTGTATTAATTACATTTTCTATGTATTTTTAAATGAATTAACAAATCTGAATAATAAAACAGTGCCATATCATTGACACAGGAACTATAAGGAAAGTAAGTTGCATGTTTAAGGGTTAAGCAGGAGATCTCCAGTAAAACAGTACTGGAGTGACTTCAGCAGATGTTTGCAGGCTTTTTCCCTCCCAGAGTGGAATGGAAGCTGTTTAATACATGCAACGTGGGAGAGGGATCTGCAAACTCTAATGCAGTATTCCTGCACAACATGAATACAAATCTGCCTCGCTGAAACAATGCCTGGCAAATCCCTTGAAAACGGCTCTGTTGTCCAAACCAAGTAAAGTGTGGGCACCTCGACCTCTCGGCCAACACAAACCCTCCTGAATTGGTATTCAGGCAACACACTACACGTTTTAAAACAAGTGTTTGGGTATTGTAGTGCCAAGACCAGCCATCGGCTTTCTTTGCGGAGCTACAGCAGAATGCCAATTCAAACACAGTGGTGCAGCAGTAATATTCGCAGCACTTAGGTCTTGTAGAGCTGAGTGAAAGCAGGATGGATTGTGTTATGTAACCACGGCCCGTTCCAGTCTGTTCGCATCAACCAAAACAGACAGCAACAGTTTTGAAAGGAGCAGAATGCAAAATTAGACTTCACAAACAGTAAAATGAATCCTTTGTGTGAGCATACGGCAGGATGCGCCGCATCAACTGCTCATCCAGATGGCTAACACATGTTCTTTCCTGTTGCTGTCACTCTCTCCCTTTTTTTTTCCTATGGAAAGGGGATCCATACCAGCAGCCCCAGCTATATCTGTGTGTTTGGCAAAGCTATATTGTAGCTGCAGTGAAGCGCCTTGATCTAAACTCCACCACTCTGAGCTAAGAACCACCTTTATTCCATTTGGCAAAGGGCTGTATGCATACACACATACTCTAACCGCAAAAGAAGGAACGCTATAAAACACCCCCACTGTGTTAGGTAGTAAAGTACTGAAAAAGAGGTGGAGGAGAGGTGAAAATGTGTGTCAGGTTAATCCTAACAACTGCAAACCCATTTTTTGCTAAATACGCTATTGACTGAAGCCCATTGATTTGTGCACATGTGTGTGAGCGTATGTGTGTGTCTGTGTTAGTGTGTGTGTGTAAACAGCTGCTCTTGTGACACATTGGCATCCCTGCCAATATCTGTCAGTATGGAGCTCTGAAAATAAATCCTATATGCTTTCAGCTGTCTCAGCCCACACAGAGGAAATTTGAAATCACACAGCAGTTTTAGATAAGAAAGTCACACAGCCTCGATTCCTGCCAGATACGTCAGCCAAAAACTGCCCGGGCTACAGATGCTGTCCATACTTGCCCCTTTGTTACATCTATATCAATATTTAAGGAAGGTGTTGGCTGTATTTGTAGCATTAAGTATGAGCGATACAAAGTAAATGGCTGAAGAATAAAGGTGTACTGTATGAGGATTGAACATTGTTCATTTAGCACATACAAAATTTTTTTCAACAGATGATGGTGTCAACTTTGCCTTTAAATATACCTTATGTAAAAGTAATAGGGTCAGTTTCATATTTCCATCCATATCTATTGATTGATTGTGTTTCACAGTGACTATTCTATGATGTGCTTGTTTTTAAATTTCTGAATTAAAATTCAGGTTTATTTTTACTTTTTTGAATTTTTGATTTTCAATTTCAAAATTTTGCCTGCTCTAATAATATAAAGATGCGTCTGTTCTAATAATATAATGAAGAAAAACGGCTCCTTAATTAATTAAAGGAACTGCTTATTATTATATGACAAACCTTTGACTATCAAATCAAAGTTATGGGGTGTGAATAACAAAACAAGAAATTATATCATAGAGAAGACCTCTGCAGACCCTCATGATTGTGTATCAAGGTCAGTAAGTTTCTTAAAATATAAAATAATTTGACCTTTTTATGATAAGAAAGTTTGGTTTAGGGTGTAAAATGTCATTTGGTATGACTCAATCCAAACTGAATTTTTATGAATTAATATTTTGAGATAATTTGTAAAAAATACTTTTTTTGAAGAAAACTTTTTGAAAAGAATGATTCTGAGGTGCACACACACGTATTCAAAGTATAGGAATATATACAATTCTGATAGAAAAAAAGCAAGATTTATGAGATATTAACTCGATTGCAAGATATAAATTCGCAATTCCGAAAAAAGGAAAGTCAGATTTGCGAGATATACACTTGCAACACTCGGAATGGCAAGAAAAAAAGTCTTGCAATTATGAACTTTTCTTCTCAGTATCGCAAATTTATATTTCTAAAATCTGACTTTAGATTTCTGGCTTTTGTTTTCTGAACAGCGAGAAAAAAACTTCAGGATTCTGAGATAAAAATTCAGAATTACTTTTTATTTTTTTATCCCATGGCGGAAACAAGCTTCCAAATATTTGTCATTAATCACACACAAAAAAGTTATTCATACTGACTTTCTTTTCTGCTGTGACTTGCTTGTGACTTGTTTCGGAATTGACCCTGACCTCAACTACAATGTTTATTTGGACACATACACACACATACAGGCACACACACACACACATAACCCCCCATCTCTGCTACTTCATTTATAAAGGCGTCTTTTGCACCTGCAAATCCTTCAACACAATGTAGCTGACTGACAAAGAGGTGAAGCCTTCAATCTCATTGAGGCAACTGACAGCCAATGAGGCTCCCACACAAAAAGAAGAAGAAAATAAGATTCTTTAAAGGCATACAGTGGAACCATAGAAGGAAACTCAAAAGAGAGACAAAAAGGAAGGGAGAGAGTACGTGAGAGAGCAAGAGTGTGTTTGAGAGTTGAACACAGGCAGGCCATGCCTAAACCAACTCACCAGCCTTCACCAAACACAATATTTCACCAAACAAAGAAAATGTGGCTGCTAAAAGTTCATCTGAGTCGCAGATACATTAATTAAAATGACAGTTATGTGTTCAGTTAAGCTAACGCTCCTCTTCACAAGCTCTCAACTGTGGTTTTATGCCATGAATAAACCTAATAGGTTAAATCATCCCCAGGAACTGTTTGCTTTGTCGGACCTACCTGATTTGGGAGAGGAGTTGTGGATAAAATATGCAAAATCTTCTTTGTTATTAATGTGATAATGATAGTCATCCACATTAGACAAGGACTTATCAAATGTGGGTCATTCAATGCTTCTTAACATTCATTTGTTAAGGGAATTAACACAGGGCTAAACTTGAATATCAAGATTTGTCAAGTCAAGTCACCTTTGTTTATATAGCGCTTATACAGTTCTAAGCAGGAAATAACAGAATCAATCATGCAAACTTCTTGAAATATGAGACGAATTCAAATTCACCTGCAAAGCAACTCTAAAAAGACAATAGTGTCATTTACTCAAGTCAGTTCAGTGTTGATTCTTTTCAGTTCAATAACTGTGTAATTAATTATGAAATCAATAATGAAACTTTAGCTTTAAGCAGCTCTACAAAAAGCAAATGTTTGATAACAGTGTTAGGTTCAGTTTAATGACAGTATCAAATTTTTAAAATTCATCCTTTATGAAAATTTGTATCAAGTGTCAAGTTATGAATCAGAACCTGAATTGAATGAAATAACTAAGTTTTTAATTGTAACTGCATTATTTATTTCATTCAGCCCCTGTCCATGTGATACACCACCTCTCTCAATACAGTGAAAAGAAGACTTTGTCAGACACCTGTGATATGACTCATGTGGACCGGCCCTCCCTCTGTAAATGAAACCTCCACATGTCTAAAAGAAGCGTCTTGAAGGAAATGAATCCTCCACAGCAATAAGATGGTGAGCTCTGTAGGCCTTTATCTGATAATCGCTTCTATCATCCAGACTATGGATAGCGCGGCAAGTCTAATTTGAAATGATAGTCTGTGTGGTGTGAACAAAGATGAGGTGACACCTGGAATTTCACTATAGTCAAACTGGCTGTTGTATTACTTTGAATAAAGCTATTGATTTGGAACGAGCTCTTGCAATGATGCTCCTATAGGACATAGAATAGAATTTGTGGGCGAACTCTGTAAAAATGTAGCAAGTGATTACATCTGTTAAACACACATAAATCAGAAGCGCAGGAAAGCAAATATTATGATGATAACACCAAAAACACATTCTCAAACACTATTAGACACATACTTATAGTGTGATAATGTGACCCAAGAGGTCCCCTCGGGGTGTGTGGAAAAAATGTCTAATGTCGGATTTGACAGTTCTGACATTTGTAGGCAGATAACGACTTCAGCACTTATGTCTACTGTCTGCACTGACTGATAACCATTTTCCTCCAAAATGGTGCTGGTAAATGTGAGTCGAGTTTGGGGCCTGTTAGATTTTGTAATGTTTTTGAAAGAAGTCTCTTATATTATTATAACATTAGTATGTTATTTCATAAAAAATACAGTAAAACAGTAATAAAACACAGTAATACTGTTTATATATATTGTGAAACAACTGTTTTCTATTTTAACTGTATTTTAATTTTAAAATCTAATTTATTACTATACTATTCAGCAGCCATTACTCCAGTCTTCAGTGTCACATGATACTTCATAAATCATTTAAATAACATTTCTTATTATTATCAATGTTGAAGCCAGTTGTGCTGCTTAATATTTTTGTGGAAACCGTAATATTTTTTTTTTTTTCAGTATTCTTTGATGAATAGAAAGTTAAAAAGAATAGCATTTATTTGAAATAGAATATTATAATTTTAACATTATAAATGATTTTTTGACTTTTGAATGTTTTTTTTTTTTAATATACACAAAACTGTTTTAAGTCTGTAAAATATTTCTATACCTTGACTGCACTTCAAAATTTTGGTTAGGAAAAACAAACAATATAGTGAACTTGTTTTAATTAATCCCAAAATCAACTTTTAAAGGAGCACTAACTGTTTAAAATAATTAGATTATTTTTTGTTTTTAAGTAATATTACTTAAAACCTTAGTTAATCCAAAAAAATGCGAAAAATTAATTTACTCACCCACCCTTGTGTTTTTCCAAACCTTTATGACTTTATTTCTGCCGTGAAGCACAAAAATGAGTAAGGTGAGTAAATAATGACTGCATTTGCATTTTTGGGTCATCTATCCCTCTTTACATAACTCTTTACATAACTCACTCAAAACAAGTTTTTATCCAAAATATGCTGTCTGCTACTGAAACTCAAGGAGGTAGAGGATTGAAATGTGTTTACCTGATATGACTATGTTGAGCATTGAGTATTAAGTTATTACTGATGTTACATTTATTGAGCATTTCATTCATACCGGTTTGAAGTGAATACTGCTTTCACCTAAATCCTTCTGGGGTTTAAACTACATGGGTTCTTTACTACAACATAAACTCATATTTCTAAAGGGCATCTAGGGAGAGGCCCGTTTCTATTTGAACAAGACACAATCACTCAAAAGAGACTAATATGACAAGTCAGTAGTTGCACATTATGTATTTTCTCAGCCCCGCCCACTAGCCCGCACATGTCATCAGGTCAGCCCTCTGCTACTTCACTAGAATGATTTAATGTCCATTTCCTTTTCACAGCTGCACTATGATTGTCCACTGTGAGAAATGACTCTAGTCTCCTTTTATAAGGTTAAGACAAACAGTGACAGGGCAATACCTGTAAAAGAGCCGATGAGTTTGGGAAAGACAGAAGGCCTAATCTCAGTTTGGTTGGATTTATCATATCTGCTCTAGTAATCCTTAACACAAAGCCTGGATGAGTGCTGTCTTTGTGTGTGTCAGAATAGCAGACTTGCAGAACAAGCCTTGGCGTGTATTTTCTTTTTTCTCTTTTTTTTTTTCTTTGTTCAGCAGTAACACTGTGGCAGGTACAGAATCTTAGGTTACAGTGAGGATATCTTCTGACAACATGGAGGTGCTGAGGGTACTGGGTGGGGTGGACCGGAAGGTTGATGTGGAGCATAACAACAATGTGCATCCACAGGGCTGCATCTTAACTTCTTTTGTCAGCTAAAATATTTCCAGCTAAAATGTCAAAAAAAAAAAATAAAAAACTTCAAACAAGATAAATGTACGCAAGAAGCAATACTGTTTTAAAGAGAGCGGATGTTTAACCCTACGGTGTCATATTTGACACCATATTTCTAAGGTCAGTAAATTATCAACATGATCAAAACTTCTGAGAAACCTGTTGTACACCATCTACTACATGCTTTATGTTGTCTGATTGATACTTTTAGTAATATTTAATAGTTGCAATAAAACAATATTTTAGTGCTATTTTATAATTATATATAAAAGTATATATATATATATATATATATATATATATATATATATATATAAATTATATATATATCATATAAAATTATACTTTAGTAATTACCCCTTTATATGGTATATTATGGTATTATATGTCTTTTTGCTTTGAAATCATATGATTTAATTGTTAAAATGTGAGTATTACATAATACAAATAAATTTTTTTAATAATTAAAATTAGAACATTACAAAATATTAATAAATATTATTAATAATGTTATTAAATAATGATTAATAAAGCATTTGATAATATCAAAAAAAAAAATACATCATCTAAATAAAAAATAACAAAAAATAAAAACTACAGTGCTTTGATCATAAAAATAAGCATTTGATATCATCTTACTAAGAAATACTGTTGGGAGATAAAGAGTGACAAATTATGTTTATATGCATTTTATGTAATTGCATGTTATAAAGTTCTCATTGATTTATATTACAACAATTTAATTAGAATTTCGTCTTTCAGTCATATAAAAATAAACTGTACCAAATTGCTCACCCACCCCATTTTGAATAAAGTTGAGCTGTTTTTTATTATATTATATTATATTATATTAATATTAAATATTATATTATATTATATTATAATATTATCAACAATAAAAAGAAAAAAAAAGAAAAAAAAAAAAAAAAAAAAAAAAAAAAGTAAACAAATCAAAAGTTTATAAAAGCATTTACAAGACTAATAAAAAAACAAATAATAATAACAATAATAAAAAACATGTATATGTCAGGCTTGTCAATATATGTCAAGGTTAATAAAAGAATTTTGGGGATTTTTTTTTATTATATTTTAAGTATAAACAAGTAAAAAACATGAAAAAATAAATCTGTCAGTGCAGCATGACAAAATAGATTTATATTCATAATACACTCTCTGTGTCATAATACACTCTCTGAGTCTTTTGCTTCTCAAGTAAATTCATCTAGTTTTATGTTTTTCAGATATTTTTTACTAGAAGAAAAATCAAAAAAAATGTTTCTGCTGAAAATAAGAAAAATCTTATGCCAATGAGAGTAGAATATAAACATATTTTCTTGTTCTAATGTAACTCAAAAAATAAAAGTATACAAAAAAATAATATATACACCACCAAACATCTACACAACTCAACATTAAAATAAAACATTAAAATTTAAACATTAAATATTTGCAATTATTCAAAGCTGCTTTAAGTACGACAAAGCTACTCAGAGCAAATGTCTGAGAAGACATTATGCTGAAGCATGCTGAAAGAACAAAAGAGCCACAGGTGCAAGCTCACTTTACACCTTGACCTGGTTTGTCAGCTTGTCTGCTGAATTAGTGCCACTGCAAAGTGCAGTGTCAAAGCAGCAAATCTGGGTTGACGAGAGGGAGATTACGGGCCACAGGTCGGAGAACAAGCACAAAACTCTTCAGACATTTAGAAAATTCTCTAAAACACAAAGATATTTCATACACTCTGCGGTTTCCTTTCATACCTATTGTAAAATGAATATCTTATGGCTAAATGGGCTTAGATTGTAACTGGATATGTTAAGTATGCATGCTTTGTGTATGTGCACATGTGTGTTTATTTGTTGCTCTTCGGGTCTGTGAATCTGAGCAAGGTGTGACAGCAGTGCAGCTGTTAAAAGACGATATCACTCTTTAGTTCTGACTTTGTGTGTTTATTTTGTGTGTGTGTGTGTAGACATAAATGCACCTGGGGGTGTCCATGCTTGCAAACCTTCTGAAAACCTCAAAGCTGTTCTGGCTGAGACACAGAATACCTGCATCATTGTCACTTCAGCACCTTAGGCAGGCAGGAGGCAGTGGATGGGGAGAATAAGTCATTTGTCAGAATGGGGCAAGTTGAAACTACAACCCCATTTGTTCCACTAGAGCAAGTTATGGATTTAGTTAATGAGAAGAGACAAGGTCTTACACATTTTCAAGCACACACATATTCACATGCATACATTGACCTGGCTGTTCACACACACACACACACACACACACACACACACACACACACACACACACACACACACACACACACACACACACACACACACACACACACACACACACACACACACACACACACACACACACACACACACACAATGGGCACAATACTTGCTATAATGATGTCAAGTGGAAAGTAAGAGAGAGTAGCTTTGCCATCAGTCTACATTACTGTAATAATGTAGATGGGGAACAGTCAAGTGAGAGGGTGAGTATCGCAATGCCTCTGACACATAAAAGAACAATGATCACTCATCATAAAGTTTCTGGGAGTTATGATGTGTCAAGAAGCAAGAGTTCATTTTGACAGCCTCTGTCTAGAGAAATATGATCCTGTATCTTTGAGGAAGTTATGAAATTGTGTCCAGAATATAAAATCTGGCACTAGATGGTAAAACATAAATTCTTTCATAATGAGAAATAACAAGGCCCAGTCAGAATTTATGTTTTAGCATTGCGTTTCTGTGGTAAAATATGCTAAATTAATGTAAATATGGTAAAATGTAATAAATGGAGTATTACACACAATGCACTTGCTACTAATAAAGTAAGCTATACATTATATAGGCCAGGACAGTTGAGGACAGTAAAGATTTGCACTTACAATCAAAATTTTCAAAATTATATTTGCATGTACAATTTACTATTTTATGTAAACTATATTCACATTTAGCCTGTTGCAAATGCTTATTAAAGAGACAGCCACAGTAAAAAAAGAAGTTGCCAAATAGTAAATAATCTCAAAACATGTAAAAGATCAATGGTCTAATGATCATTTATGGTTTTGAAGCAATAATTAGTTTTTTTTTTTTTTTTTTGAGTTTTCAGTTATTCTATTGTTCATTTCAGAATTAATGCCATTTCCGCTTACCTTCTAATAGAATAAATAAAAGTGTCCTAAACAGATTTGTTTTTAGCGTATACATACCCTTGTGAAAAAGTAGACTTAAATGTACACTTTTAAAAACATATAATATAATATATAATATAATGTTAACTATTTATTTATCAATCATGTTACAATTAACAAATTAACAATTAAAAGGCCTCTTAAGTGTACTTAAAAAGAGTGCACTTTCATGACCATATGTCTTAAAACACCTAAGTACGCTTTTAATAAATGCACTTTGTAATAATGTCAAATTAAAAGTTTTAGTAAAATTAGTATATTTTAGCTTCATTATGTTGTAATAATCATTTGTTGTGCTTTAGATAAGTACACTTGTTTTGTCGTATTAACTAACATATTAAAAAACATGTAAAGTAGTTGGTTACAATTTTAACTGTAGTGTGTTATTCAATAAATAAATAAAAAAAAACTAAAGCTCAGCACTACTCTTTTTAAAAATATGCTAAAATGTGTGCTTCTATTTCTGAAGGGTGTTGATATAGTCAGGAAGGATTAAAAGTGCAGGACTTCTTGTGTTGTCATGATATTGTATTAAAGGGGTCATATGATGCGATTTCAATATTTCCTTTCTCTTTGGAGTGTTACAAGCTCTTGGTGCATAAAGAAGATCTGTAAAGTTGCAAAGACTAAAGTCTCTAATATTCTATGTATCTCTAATAGTCTATAATATTCTTTATAAAAGTTAAGAGTTAACCACACCCCCCAAAACAGCTCATTCTAACATGCCCCCACACCTCTACATCACAATGTGGGAAGATTTGCATAACGCCACCCAAATGTTCATGCAAAGAAAGAAGGCGTAACTTTGATTCTCGCTGTTGCCGCCGGCGGCATGTTGTGGAGTCGCTGTGTGTTTCATTGTGAAAGCGAAACTACTTTGTTTGTCCTTCCAAAAGAGGGCACGACTAGAAATCAGTGGTTAAGTTGTATTTCGACACTGTTCCAGAACAGTCCAACCCAAATATTCAGATGTGTGCTGCACATTTTATGGAGGATGAGGACTGTTTCCTGAACCAGTAGCCTGCAATGTGTCTGTTTCTAAAAATTTGGGCAGTTCAAACTTTGCAAGGACAGTCTGGCGCTTCTGACTCATAGCCTGTAAGTACATTTTTTATATTTAAATAATTTGCCAATGATGAATTAAACGCGAGTTTTGAGCAGTAGAGTAGGCTTGTTGTTTGTTGTTTCTCAGATCACAAATGCAGACATGGTTTTATGTTTACGTAGCGCGATACGCAACACAACATGTAAAAAGACAGTATAAGTCATTATAATCAGTAATTATGTCCCCACTGGATGCAACAAATGCCTTGTTTGTAATGGGTTTTATTTGTTTTGTGTCTTCTAGTGATGTCCGGATCGCGAACAAATCTTTCTATTTGACCAGATCTTCTTAGTGAACCAGTTGAACCAGTTCACCAAATCGAACTGAATCGTTTGAAAAGGTTCGCGTCTCCAGTACGCACTAATCCACAAATTACTTAAATTATTCAGTTTATAACCATGCCTTACACTCCCTCTGATGCGAAATAATCTAATATCCCGAGTTATTCAGTTACTCCTAACAGCACATTGACTGAACCAATAGTAGGATGTGCATGAGCAGAGCAGCTGGAGTGAGTCTCGTGCTGCTGGCCTGGGAGACCACATAGTATGACCAATCACAACACACTGAATAGTTGGCCAATCAGAGCACACCTTGCTTTTCGGAATGATGAGCTTTGTAAAAATTTACACTTTCAGAAAGGCGGGAAATAGAGGAGAAACAATAATGTACATTATGTGGAAAATAATGTGTTTTTGAACCATAAACTGCATAAACACATTGCATTACACCAAATACACAGAATAAACTCGCTGCACCCGACCGATAAAGATCTGTTTATGTTTCACAGCAGTCCTGCTGCAGATTAAGATTGCATTGCAGTATGATATTGGATGCCTTAAAATGAACAGTTTTGTTTTTTTGTGCATCATATATTCAGATGGTGGTCATTAACAGCCTGAAACCTGGTCCTTTTCCACCATCAGACTTTAGCAGCTGTTCTCAGATCAGTTCAGTCATCTGTCAGCTCTATTGCTCTGACATGGACACATCTGTCTCGCCTCAGCCAAACCTAATTGCTGGCCTTTACAACACCGGTGATCACCCTCCTGCTTTACTCTCAAAATCACCCTCAGTTTAAATCAAAATTAGCCTTGGGCACATATTCATAATGCTGTCTCACCTAACACTGCATAATTTAAGGGAAATACATCCTTACTTGGCTGCATATTGAATTTTGTGGATGAAAAATGTCTATTTTGGCAACGCGTGTGTTTTTAGGCATGGCGGAAGAACACCGTTTTCATACGTAGAATCTGCTGTGACAGATTAAAATGTGTTTTAGCCAAATGTTATTCATGTCTGATATGCATTGTGAGTCAGAGTGATCAGAGTGAGACACATGAGAACTGAGGGTTCAGTCGGCATCATAATGTTCATTATAGCAGTGATAACATTTTCCATTTTCTGGTTCAAAAGATGGAAAAGTCCATCGTCTCTTTGAATTCATAATTACTGTCTCTTCCATTTGAAAATAAATGTGAAATTAACTGTGTATGTGTTTATGTTGACACTCATTGGACATATACTGTATCAAAATGACCACACATGGCATTCATATTTTCTGCTTTATCGAATTTATGGTTAATGTGTATGAACTTTGTACATTCAGTGCAGGTCCCAATAAAGTTTAGGTAGACAGCATAGGTACCTGGTTTCGGTAGACATTAATTTTTTCCCCTAAAAATCTTGCATATTCAAATTAAATCATCATACTTGTAAAATATTTACGTTTTCTCATGATGTTGTGTTACAAAAGTGAGCATTTTTGGTATCACAGCTAAGTTAGTTCAACCAAAAAAAAAAAAAAAAGAAAGTGAAATGATGTCATCATTTACTCACCCTCGCTTTTCTTCTTCTTCGGTGGAACACATAAAAAGAATAATAAAAATGTGTCTGTGTTTATTTATCCATACAGTGAAAGTTAGTGGGGTCCAGTGAACAAAAATGGTAAGGTAATGGTAAGGTAATAACATCTTTTTATCTCACAATTCAGACTTTTTTCTTGTAAGTCTGAGGGGGAAAAGTCAGACTTTCAGACTTTCTTTGCAATTCTGAGTTTACATTTTGTAATTCTGAGTTTATATCTCACAATTCTATTATTTTTTCTGCCATGAAAAAAAAAAATCAGATTTTTTATTTTTACAGTAGCGAGTTTATATCTCACAATGTAGACTTTTCTTCTTAGAATTGTGAATTTATCTCACAACTGAGAATTAACTTTTTATTTTCTCAGAATTGTGGAAAATAAACTCAAATTGTTTTCTGTACACACTCAGTACACACAAAGCCATATATCCTATAAATAGAAAAGTCCCATCCTTGCGTTATGAATCATTACTATAAAGTCATAAAAAGCACTTCAGTGTTGCTCTGACATTGTGGCAGTGAAAAGGCTAGAGCTTTACTATCTGTCAGGCATGAAATGTTTAATGAAGGATCAAGAGTTATGCAGGGAGAAGTGGGACAGTGCGTATGGGAGTTGCTTTTCCACATTTTCCGGAAGTCTGCCATCTGACTGGCATGTCTGAGCACATTCTGTGGAAAAAACGGTGGGGAGGGGGTATAAGACATTACATTGTTGAGAGGATTACTGTCATATCAATTTTAATATATTTTTCAAATATGTTAAATGCAGGCTATCCACACCGGGCTGCTTCGTTCACAAAACTATCCTTATGAGAAGAAATAAGTCTCTGGCCATCAGTGCTGAAATAGATGGGCATGTAAGAAAGACTGGGGCATTGCTCAAGGATGAGTTGTGTCTGTAAGGGCAAGGAATGCTATAAATCTCTCTGGCAATGTTCCAGTAAATGTCTAGAGTCATCTCAACAGAGCAGTGGAGGAGATGCTTTTTGTGTTTTAATCCAGGAAAACACCTTTAGTATAAATGCTTATTCTTTTGTTCATTCATTAAAGGAAAGTCAATGAGACTTAATTCATCTTAGCTTAATTTAAAACCATAATCACTACTTAAATACAAACACCTACATGGCCATACTACTATTCCAGGACTCTATGAAAGGAGAGAGAGAAAGAAAATGACAAACAATACAATGCAACTGATAATTAGTGGAAATAAAGATCAAAAACATGAAAGAAAAAAAAGAACAAAGAACAAAGAGCTGCCAAATATAAGCATTACTAATAAATAATATGCATGTCAAAATACTATTTAAGAATGTTTATTTTATATTCATTTTCAATGACAGACATTGATGACCACTGTAATGTTTTAATAATATCAAATTAACTTGCTTTTATAAGTAGCCTAGTTAATAGTGCAATTTTAGATTCATGGTAAGTAGGTTAAATGGATTAAACTGAAAACCTTTTATAAATAAATTGTTAGCAGTGTTACTTTGATTTACTTAAAAAGATCTTACTATTATTAACAATACATAGATACATATTGTATGGTGGGCTACATGTAAAAAAAAAAAAAAAAAAAAAAAAAAAAAAAAAAGGCTTTCCCAAGCACAAAACGGTCTGCTTGGAAAAAATATTTAGTTTAAAACATACTTTATGAATTACAGTACTGGATAGGTTAATACATGCACTAGCCAAATAGCCAGAGAGAACAAATAGCCAGAGAAAACAAAAAGCACATTTGACACTAATAATGCGATTTTAGATGTTACCCAAAGGGTGCAAAAATGTGAAATTCTAATGCATTTACATGAATAATTAAAAAAGACAAAAACAATGCTACAAACTAACTTAATAAATGAACTCCATGATGCATTATTCATACTTGTGATGGCTAAATTGTACTTTATTGTGGGTCACAGAGCTTAATTTTGAAAAACAACAACAGCTTTGTCCCCCTTGCTATTTTTACTCATTTTCTCCAGTGGTATTCTAACAGGCTCTAACACAGACCCTGTGATCTTGGTACAAAATCCAAATGAAGGGAGAAGTGAATAAAACTGCTGGGTCTCATTGTGCGAGCATCTACCATTTTCATTCCAAGAGTGCAGTAACTAAGCATCCTCCAAACCTCACAGAAAGCATCTGATTTGTGCCCTGCATCTCATTTCCACAGCCAACTCCTTGCTTTTGTCAATCAAACACACACATACACACACACACACACACACACACACACACACACACACACACAAAACTATAACACGCAATATTCAAATCAAGAAACAACTAATATTGACAAAGTACCTCCAGTGACACCACAAAAAGGCTCAATCAGGAAGAGCAGCAGTGACAGTTTTGTATGGGCGACAGCTGGTTTTGTTAGAGCTGACAGAGAACAAACCCAGTTGTGCTGGGTGCGTGTAAGAAAAGACCCCGGAGATGTCTGAATTTTGAAATGATGGAACACTTCTATGCTGTCAATTCAGCGTGGCCGGATGGATTTTCCCAACCCAGTAGTTCTCACGCTTAGTGCTGCATCACAAATAAACCTCCTATGGATTCCCAACTTCAGAGAGGAGGCCAAGGAGGGGTTATTGGGAGTGGGGGTTTGAGGGGAGGATTGGGTCACGGGTAAAAAGGCGTTTTATAGAGATGCTGATTTCTCATTCAGCCTAGTCTGAGGGGGTACGGAGGCCCAGGAAGGAATGCAAAGCTGTGGAAAGTGAAAGAGGGAGCACAAATGATCCAAGCTCTCTTGTAGAAGTTATAATGCATTATATATTTAAGTGCTGAGAAGCAACGTCCTACTGGGAATAGACTGACCTTTGAACCCTGCCTGTGAAAACAAGCAATCTTCTGCAAAAACACTCAGAGTTCAAGGTGGCTTCTTCTCACCTGCAGACAGACAGAAACAGAGAGTAAGAGAAGGGAGGAGTGTTTATCACAAGCCCTGCTCTTCTTTTGCATCCAGGCGAATATATACATGTATAAGTCCTGCTTGATAACGGTGAGATGTGGATTTGCAAGATTGAAATCTCTTTTATTCAGGAATACCATTGAAAAGGCACACAGGACTCCAGCCCTGCATTTTCCTTAAGCTTACTTACCTTTTTCGTTTTGTTCTGTGGTAGATCACGCCGTAGACATTACCAAGCATGAAGATGAGCGTGACAAAGAGCTGTCATCCATGATAACGATCGTAAACACAGAACCATCTGCTGTGAAACAGGTTTCAGCATAAACAAATGTGTTTCCTCCTTCCTTCATCCCTATTTAGCTTTGTGAACATTTTAAACATTCCAGTGAAAGTGAATAAATATATCTCTCTTCAACTTTTTGGTGGCAATTTAAGGTGGTTAGCCAAACATTTGATCAAATATGAATAGATTCATCAAACACAGTCTGTTCTCTGTCTCTCTGATGTATGTTGCCCACGGAAGTGGAGATTACTTTTGCTATATGGCAAATTCTAATTTGAATGGCTAATAGTATGCAACTTCCGGGAATGTATGTTTACAGTTTATTGATTTTGGCATATGTCAAACTTTGACAGTTAAGTGTCATCACATTCTTGATAGTTTTGTTTGACATAATAGCAAGTTACACTAACATTCAAGTTTTTGTGAAAATGAATTTTCATTTCATTTTTCAGGATTGTTTACTGTTACTTTTGGTCAATTTGATGCATCTTTGCTGAGTAAAAGTATTAATTACTTTAAAATTTAAAATACAAACATTTGAAGAAACGTTTATTGATTGATTGATTGATTGATTGATTGATTTACATAAGTTTGTTATTGTCTGTACGTGGTGCAAATGGTATCTACACAGTGCACACTAAATATATAGTATCTACCTTTTATGATACACTTTTGTAAATAGCTGCTGTTTTCTGTCATTGTGGTATAATGTATTTCAGATAGCTCCACCTCTAAATGGCACATAAAAAAAAAAAAAAGTATAATTTATGTCACCCAAGTGGTCTCTTGGGCGGATCTTGGCTAGATCAATGTGGACCAGATTTATGACGTTTAATCAAAGGCCCAGCTATATCTAAACACAGTTTCATTTGGATTTCCGTTTCCTTTGCCTCCACTCCTTCTATCACTGTCACTCTTGTCCTATTGCCAGTTTTTCCCCCACATATGGCTAGTTTCATCCTCAATCTTAATTTACTAAAAGTTCAAATTATGCATGGACACTGGTGGACTTACCAATTATTCACTTTTCCAGGTGACGTGACTGTTAAGCAGATGTTGAAAATGTGGAAAATAATCCACAGTGGGAAAAACAAACAAACAAAAAAATGGCCGTCAAACTGCACATGTGTAGTGTATGAGAGTGTTTGCACGTGCATGTGCATGTGTTTACCTCACCAAACCTCTGTTTATAGGGGCATCTGCAATGTTTCTGCTCACATTGTACTTCACAAAACCCAAAGACTTTGATTGGAGTTTATGCATCTTGGTTTCTGGATATTTTAAACATAATAGCATCTCAAATAGATAGTTCACCCAAAAAAGAAAAAGAAAATTCTGTGATAATTTTTCCCACTCCCAAACTTGTATGAGGTATGCATAACCTTTGCTGCTTTAGATTAACTGAGACTTGACATAGCACTTACATATTATTGCTCTTTTGGTGGTTTTGATTGATACTTTTTTCTTCATTTGTACGTCGGTTTGGATAAAAGCTTCTGCTAAATGACTTAATGTAAAAGTAAATGTGAATGTATAAGTCTCTTTCTGCTGATGATCACAAAAGAATATATTTTGCAGAATGTATGGGAAAAGAATGCGTGGAAAGTTAATGGCTACCATCAACTGTTAGGTTACCAACATTTTTCAAAATTTCTTTTTTTTTGTGTTTCTTATTTCCAGCAAATGACACCCGGAAACTTGTTTGAAAACAATCAGTATTTTTTTCTGTTTGCTGACATTAAAATGGTACATTTCAGCTTTAACTCTCTAATACTAGATTGATTCAGAAACTTATTTTGCCATCAATAACAAACAGTACACCATTTTTTAACCTGGGATTTGGAGAATGGAAGAGACAAGACACAAGAGAATGACTGGCAGCCATTTGAAATGTTTCCGTTTCCTTGGTTACAATGGGGTCAGTCCGAGCTGTACGTACAGCTTCACATTAAAGATTCTCTTTATTCTCTCTCCTTTCATGTGGCCACCCCCATGCTCCCTTCACCCCTTGTGCTTTTTTTTCACAGTGCCACATTTAGATGGCTGTCTAATAAAGGTTAGCACTTTTGTTCCGCCCTCTCTTTTCAAAGATCACCATGTCCATTTACCGAATCCATATGCTTCATTATCACCAAAGATCACAGTGAAAAAGATAGAAAGAAAGTGAACTTATAATGTGTTTCTAACTCAAATGCTTTTCAAATACTTGAGGCTGTACATCAGGGGAGCACTTACCATTTGATAAAGACAAAGTAACTGTTACTGTGGGACACTTAGATGGATTCAACCGTAACTTGTGGAAGAAGAAACCTGGGCTTTGGAAAACCTTAACAAGCAGATGTGCTTCTTATTTACAATGTGGCAGGCAGCGGTGTGCTTAGAGCTTTGTGTCTAGTCCGTTAATGTGTGAGAGTGGATGCGCAGTCACATACTTGATGGGACCGTTGGGGGGCAAAATGGTAGATTCACTGATGGGAGGGCAGAAGGGGCCTGCTCAAGCCAAAATAAATCAGCCTGCAAATTAGCTACTGGCTGATTTAGCTTTGATGTGGCATCCGTGCCTAAGAGCCCTCCGTACTGCAGCACCTGGGTCTAGAGAGTAACTGAGGGACTGTGGACTCGATCCAGAGCCAATCATCGACTAGGCCTTATTGTTCCCCATCTGACCTTCCCAACAATTCAGAGACGAGTAAAAGGAATTAAAATTGTAAGGAGAGGAGAGGGAGCTGAGATGCCAGAGAGCTCCTAATGAGCATGTTGAATGCAGCAGCGCTAGGCAACTACCAAGCCCAAAACACTAGAACGGAAGCAGGCCTCTAGTCCCGGCCTGTTACAATAGATCTCTAATTGGGCTCCCAATAGTGGTAGGCTAGGCTTATATCCAGCACTGTGTACACATGACCAGCCAAGTGAGAGAAACTATATTACACTTAGAGTCTTAGAATTGGAGAGAGCTCTTGTGCTTCCTCTGGACATTCCTACACAGAGTAGCAACAATTGGCCAGGAAGCAAATGTTTCATTCATTCGTTCGTTCATTCGTTTATAATTATCATTATATATAAGATGAAACTAAAGTATCTTCTAAAAAATAAGAAACCAGGACTAGTTGTCACACCTTTTACTCCAGTGAATATTTGCAGTCAATATCAACATACTGCCATGAACATTTTAGTGCTGTTGGCCTGAAAAAAAAGGATATAGTTCAATGAAAAACATGAAATTACTGCAACATTTTTAGAAAAATGTATACGTTTTACCAACAACAAAACAATCAGTCAAAAATCAAAAATGTAAAGGTAACAACTACTGTTCAAAAGTATAGGGTCAGTAAGTTTTTCTTTTTATTTTTTTCCCCCTTTTTTTAATACTTTTATTAAACAAGGCTCTATTAAGTTGATCACAAGTGACACTTAAGGCATTTATTATGTTATAAAAGATTTGTATTTCAAAAAATGCTTTTCCTTTGCACTTGTATTATTAAAGAATCTTGAAAAAAAGTATTACAGTTTCCACAAAATATTAAGTAGCACAGCTGTTTTCATAAATATTAAATGTTTCTTGAGCACCAAATCAGCATATTAGAATGATTTCTGAAGGATTGTGTGACACTGAACACTGGAGTAATGGCTGCTGAAAATTCATTGCAGGAATAAATTACATTTAAAAATATATAGAAAATAGAAAACAATCATTTGAAATTGTTATATTTTACAATATTACAGTTTTTACTGTATTTTGATCAAATAAATGCAGCATTGGTGAGAGATATTCAAAAACTTGTCTTGGCCTGACATTTATTAAATATATCCTGATTTGGTTTAAATCTGCCTTCCCTGTGTAAAAACTAACCCTGGTCTCCCCTGCTTATATTAAACAATTGATTTAGCAGAATGGTTGAGATTCACCCAGCTGAATCCAAATATCTGTCGTAGATGTCTGGCACTCTGATCTAACTGCTCATATAGATGTGTCTGTCTGTGTGTTATGCTGGATCCATTTAGTCGTAAGTCGTAAGTCTTGAGATCAGGTCTAGAGAAACATATGGTGTAGTGAGACAGGCTCCTGTCAGCAGCTTCTAGCACCTCTGTGTGGGGCAGGAGAGCTTATGTGCAGAATGGACCTCCTGTTTTTTTTCTGTGTGGTGTTAAAGCAGGGAGGTATTTGTTCAGGTCACAACAAATAGTGAATGATGTTTTGGAGTTTTTGTCTTTTGTGTGGCCTCAAGTTTAGGATGGACAGAAGTGTGTTTAGTGAAAGAAAGTTTTCAGTTTGTGGAAAACCACTGTGCCCATAAGAGAAGTTTGTTATGTTTCAGAATCTTCATATATTATAGTTTTTGATTTAGAAGACCTCCAAAAAAAAGACGCAAAAACCTATACACTTGAACAGGGGCGGATTTAGTGAATTGGGGGCCCCAGGCAAATACAGGAATGGGGCCCTATACATTTGCACACATTTACCTAGATCAACCCTCGAGGTCCTTTTTTTGTCGTGATGCTTGCTGCTGCACTATGGTGCCACATTGTTGTGTCCAATGTTTCTACATTTTTATGTACATGTTCTAATGGGATTCATTAATTTAAATTTATTCATTTAGCAGATACTTTTATTATTTCATGTTGTAGACCACGAAACAGAAATTGATTTACCGTTTTTTTTTTAGTTTTAACATAAAACAAAATAAATTGTAAAATGATAAACCTCACAACTGAAACTTTATATTTCTGGGATGAGTCAGAAGTATAAATTATTATATTATTTAAAAACAGATTTATGTGGGTGAATATTTGCATGGGTCTGAACAAAAACCTGCAGACTGGATTATTGAAAATGCACATTCATTCTCTGCCAGTAGGAGGTGCTTTTGGAGACAGAAATATAGTGGTTTCCCTGGTAACAGCTCTAAACAAAAACAGCTCAACTCATAAATGGTACTTTATCAGGGTAAAATGAAAATGTGAGTTACCAGCGTAAGCCTACATTTTATTTTAGTCATTTTAACTTGCTGTCAATTAATTAAAATATATAATCACGATTAATGGCATGATTGTCATGAGTTAATCGCACATTTTTATCTGTTCTAAATGTACCTTAAATTAATATTTCCCCATGGTTTCACAGACAAGGCTTAAGCTAGTCCCAGACTAAAATGCATGTTTGAGCTGTCTCAGCTGAAAATATCTTGCTCTGACATATCTTAAAACGTATTGTTCTGTGTCAAGATGCATACTGTAACACTTTCTTTTAAGGCATTTTTGTAAAATTTGCTTAAATATCTTAAAATCCTGGCTTAAGCTAAGCCCTGTTTGTGAAACCCGGGCCTTCAAGTTTTAATCTAATCAACATGGGCATGGACAAATAATGATCCTTTATGCAATAAATGTTTATTATTAGTGAAACCATAGTTAACAGAGCATGAACAGTAGACATGTTTCATAGGTCATAGATGTTTTTCAAAGAACTCTGTTCATGTCTATTAGGACACATGAAAAAAAAAAAAAAACAGAAATACTAGCTTCTTATTACTTCTCTTTCTTTGCACTGACACTTTACACACAAACATGTTTGCATTTTCGCACGACAGGGCAGCTCACTTCTGAACATGCAAAATGTACATTTATTATTTATTATTACATTTGTTTGCCCTCTCTGTGCCACATACTGTATTTTGATGCAGCAAAATTCTCAAAACTGTTTTCATTGATATATTTGACTGTTTGTTGTCAGACAACCGGATGAATATGAAATAGTGACTGAAACGCGACCCATTAAGACTAACCAGCTCTCCCTTCCGAGAAGTTAATCTGCAAAAAAAAATCCTGTTTTTTTTATCGTGCTGTCTCTCCCCCCTCTGATAAAAAAAATCAAATAGGCTACAGAATAGCTTGAAGACAATAGCTGTTGCTGTGATTTCAGCTATACTTATATGTAAAATTAGAGAAGCAACATGTCAGTGTTTTTTAACTGAAAGCGCAGCTCCTTTCAGCCGCGCGCTGAACGCAGAGAGAGAAGTGTGCGCGCGCGCGCTGGGAAAGAGGGACCTCGCGCTCGTGCGGCAGTCAGCTTTAGATGCATACAATTTTATTTCGCGACAAGCTGGATACACAAGAAGCACGTTCAACTCGGACGCGCAGACGATTGTCGTGCATAAACACCGTAAACAGCAACCGTTCGCGTGTCCGCGCTTAATGCGCACCTCCTATATGAAAAGCATTAGGGGGCCCTTGGCTTTTGGGGGCCCAAGGCAGTCGCCTACCTTTGCCTAATGGGTAAGTCCGCCCCTGCACTCGAATTAAAAAAAAAAAAAAAAAATGTATGACATGTAAACCTAAGGGAATGCAAATTAATTGTGGCACATTTTAGAAAGCCCTGAATAATGTCAGCCATATAAAAAGCAACAATAAAACAAACAAAAACAAACCACTTTTAACGCTGTTGCTTCTTTTGGAATAAAACAGCCTCTTGTCTGACTAAAATTACCAGCAAGTGTTATGTAAGAAAACTGTTGTCACACAGAAGGCATTGCATTGTTGTCACAAAACAGCAGCAGATGATCTTCACTACTTTGCAACAACTGCAAAAAAAAAAACAATGGGGCCAAATGAGCACGAGTCGTCAATGTCTGACTGTTAGACAGATGCTCCACTCAAGGGACCTTTCTGCAATCTTATGGAACCGTGGAAAGTTTAAGAGACTCACAGAAATTCAGTGTCTTTTTCAGCGGTCAGCCTGGCATGTAGAGAAAAAAAAGTGTTTATTGTTATTATTATAAGTAGTAGTAGTAGAATAAGTATGTTCATATATTAGAATCATAAATAATTAACTCTAATTATAAAAATTAAATTTTAATTATAATGTTTTAAATTATTGTAAAAATGTAATTGTATTGCTTCCCTCTGAAACATGTTGTGCATCAGGTTATACAGTGATTTCATTTGCAGTCTTTAATTTTAAGCTAGTCTGTATCACGATTATCATGCAGCAACAGTTATTTGTTTTAATTTTACATTCAATAATTATTAGCTTTTCATCAACTCATAAATTCCCTGCAGTTCTCTCAAAAACTCCCATTTGGAAAACCATGTTCAAAAAAAGTATTATTAAATATTATTATTATTATTATTATTATTATTAAATTTTATATTTAATAATAATATATATATATATATATATATATATATATATATATATATATATATATATATATATATATATATATATATATATTATCTTTTATTTTAGTATCTTGTTTTTAAAGGTGTTTAAATATTTCTACTGCCAAATAAAGACAATGAATGACTTTTTCTGCAGTTTATTGTTTTCCATTCACCATATGGCCATTTATGCAGAGTGCAATCTAAAATTAAATCCACTAACTGAAACCGTAAGACAGTTTTGTTCCTTTGAAATGCAAGTGAACCTTTCCATCATTTGCACATGCCAGTGCTGGAGCTATCATAACCAAACCTGTTGCTTGAGTTTGACTGCTGCTGTTGTTGAGTAATTGTGTTCTCATATGCATAAGGGAACAGGAACATGATGTGAGTTGGGGGCTGTAGAATGAGACGGTTGTTGAGGTGTGAGGAGTATGTGGAGGTGTGAACAGGTGTCTGGGTTCACTGGAGTGTAGGAATGGAAGCTCCTCCAGGTGCACAGCTGCAGGGAGGGGCACCCCTGACACACAGACACATATATATCCTTGGGGGAAGTGTGTTTATGCAAGCATGTAACTGTGTGTGGGTGGGTGGGCAGGTGTTTTGGTCTTATTTTCTGGAAAAAAAAAATGTCTTAATAATTATTTCGAAAGCAAAACTGTATAATGCAACATCTTTTATTTAAAAAAATTCTCTAAAATCTAACATTTCATTGGATAATAAAAATTTAAAATTGGGGGAAATATCATTATGAAATAAATGTTTTTCTCTAATACACATTGGCCACAATTAATAGCCCCCTTTTATTTTATTTTATTTTGTTAGATTTTTCAATACTTTTTGAAACCTTTATTTGCCAGTTTAACAGCTCTAAATTTTCTCCTATAGTGCCTGATGAGGTTAGAGAACACCTGGAAAGAGATCAGAGACCATTCCTTCATCCAGAATCTCTCCAGACCCTTCAGATTCCCAGCTGCATGTTGGTGCTTCTTCTCTTCAGTTCACCACACTCATTTTCTGTAGGGTTCAGGTCAGAGGACTGGAATGGCTATAGCAGAAGCTTGGTTTTGTTCTCAGTGACCCATTTTTGTGTTGTTTTTGAGGTTTGTGTTTGGATTATTGTCCGGTTGGAAGATCCAAACGTGGCCCATTATAAGATTTCTAACGTATATATATATATTGATTTTTTTATCTGTTGGTATTTGATAGAATCCATGATGCCATGTATCTAAACAAGATGCTCAGGACCTCCAGCAGAAATATAGGCCCACAACATCAAAAATACAGCAGTATATCTCATTGTACACATGGGGCATTTTTATGTGTTCACCAAACCCATCTTGAGTGTTTGCTGCTAAAAAGCTATTTTTTTTTAGTTTCATCTGATCATAGAAGCCAGTCCCGTTTGAAGTTCCAGTCGTGTCTGATAACTGAATATGCTGGAGTTTGTTTTTGGATGAGCGAGGAGAATTTTTCTTGAAACCCTCCCAAACAACATGAAGTGATGTAGGTGCTGTTTGACAATTTATTTATTTTATTTGTTAGATTTTCTGACCCTAAGACTATTTTCTGCAGTTTTCCGGTTGTGGTCCTTGTAGAGTCTTTAGCCACTCAAACTCTCATTTTCACTGTGCATTAGGATGATATAGACACACATCCTCTTCCAGGCAGTTTTGTAACATTTTCTGTTGGTTGGAAATTCTTAATTATTGCCCTGATGGTGTAAATGGGAATTTTCACTGCTCTAGCTCTTTTCTTAAAGCCACTTCACCAATTTGTGAAGCTCAATAATCTTTTGCTGCACATCAGAAATATATTCTTTGGTTTTTCTCATTGTGATGGATGATTAAGGGGATTTGGGCTTTGTTTTCCCCCCTATTTATATTTCTGTGAAACAGGAAGCCAGAGTTGGATGATTTCATATTCATAATCACCCTGGAGTACTTAAAATTGTGAATATGAATGGGAATATACTTCAGAGATATTTTACTCATAAGAATTTCTAGGGATGCCAATAATTGTGTCCAACGTGTATTTGAGAAAAAACATTTATTTCATAATGATATTTCCCCCCATTTTAAATTCTTATTATCTATTGAAAGGTTAGATTTTTGTGATTTTTTTAAATAAAAGATCAAAAGGATTAACAATACAGATTAATTTTCACAGCCGCCTTTGATCATATTTACCAATGGTGCCGATATTTTTGGCCATGACTGTATATGTATCAAAAGCCGAAACCTTTAAAATATTTACTTAAAGTACGCTCTGAGATTTTCAATATTTTTCAAGATATTTTAAGAATTTAAAGACATTTGCATGTTCACAGTTTTCTTATGTCATAATAATAATAATAATATATACACAGCACACACACACACACACACACACACACACACACACACACACACACACACACACACACACACACACACACACACGCTGTAAAAATAAATAAAATAAATCAACAGCTGAATAGCAAATAATTTTCAGTAGTAGTAGTAGTAGAAGAATTTTTATTTTTATTTTTATTTTTTTAATCTCTTTCAGGAACTATATCTTGAATTAAGTTGATTGTTAATTGAGTATTTGTTGTTTAAACTGTAATATTTTTTTTGTAGTGTATGCATGTGTGAATGCTGGCAGAAAAACAGTGTGAGACAGAGGCGGTTGTATTTGTCTGGTGTGAATATTTGACCTTTTCCCAGTACTGTTCCAATGACTTCATAATTAAACTGCGAGTCATTTGCAAACTGGCCGTTCATCTGTTTTATTGGAAGGCTGATGCAAATGGCAAGCATGGCTTTTTTCTCACAACACTGGCCTCATCCATCATAATTTGGGATGGGTTAGGATTAAACAAGCACTCTCATTTATAAACACTCACGACCTTCCAGTTGCTGTAAGACAATGCGCCAACAGCAAAGGTCAGAACTGCACTCACATGCACACATACTGACCTTATAGACCAAAGCTGCTAGCAGCAAGCGGTTTAAAGGAATTGGTCACCCAAAAATGAAACGTCTCATTATTTACTCCATACTATCATTATTAACATAAAAAAGTCACTATTCAGTCATAAATCAAAATATTCATACTGTAAAAAATGAATTTACAAAGTTGTAAATAAAACAAAGATAATTGGAGTAGGTTTTACATGAAAATAAAAGTCTTTGTACTTAACAAATATCCTGTAATTCAATGTTCTTAACAAATGTCCTGTAATTCAATGTTCTTAACAAATGTCCTGTAATTCAATGTTCTTAACAAATGTCCTGTAATTCAATGTTCTTAACAAATGTCCTGTAATTCAATGTGTTGCTGTTTCTTTGTGATTATTTGTGAATTTTACTAGCAATTTCTGAGTGAATTTTTTTTTTAAATAAATCCTGCACCTAATTTTTGGACCTATGAGACATGTTTATTATGACATTTGGACACAAAACGTGAAAGCAAACGATAATTTATGATATCTAACCTGTGCATTTGCTTTAATTATTTAATTTGGAAGTGAATAATAGCTTCAGTTTCATTCTATTCATCACACAAATCTATAATATCAAAATATTATGTCACATGGACTACTTTTATGGTGCTTTTATAGTGTTGGCTTTGGGTTTGGAACTACATGATCTGAAGTAAAAAAGTACAAAACCCGTGAAAATTTATCAAAATATTTTATTTTGTGTTCCAGAGGAGAAAGAAAGTGATATGGGTTTGGAACTACATGATCTGAAGTAAATAAGGACAAAATTATCCTAAAACTCAAGGCACAGATGTCCAGTGGTCTGACATTACAGACAATCTTCAAAGTTAATGATCCTGTAACTCCAGCAAGTAAATGTGACTACTTATATGCTCTTTTCACTAACATTCCTTCCCTTATGTCAATGTAAACTTCAGGCACTGAGCCAGACACACACCCTAACCTCTGGCTGTCCTTGAGACTGCGCACATGCATTCATCATTCTTTCATCCAATGAATTTTAACAACATTTTTCTTCTTTTCTTTCTATTTCCATCCCCCACGCCTGTGGTCTCTCTTGCTGCATTCTGAAGCTGCTGGATTTATCTCATTATTATCTTTCAGAACTCCAATTACTGTATGTCCCGTGGAGAAACAAAGCCTCAGCACACCGTCAGAAGAATTGAAAAGTACAGTGCATGACAATATCCTCCGGATTGCTTGGAGAACATTGTCTGCTGCCGGCTCAGCAAAATTAGTTCTCTGACAAATGAGTATAAGACGGCAAAGCTTCAGGGCTGCTTCTAGCTCAGAGGGATGGGAGACAGAATAACGTACTAAAGACCCTTAAAGGGACAGTTCACGCAAAAATGAAAGGTCTGTCATTATTTAACCACCCTCATGCTGTTCCAAACTTTTAGAAAACTTACTTTCTTCCATGAAACACAAAAAGTAAATACCCTTATCCCAAAGAAGAATCATAAAAGTGATCCATACAACATGTGAACTATATTTCAAGTCTTCTAAAGCCATACTATAGATTTGTGTGAAGAAAAGATACTTCAAATGAAAAAAGCAGGATCCACTACTAAACCTATATAGGAGAGATTAACTTATAAATTTAATGTTTTCAAAACGTTTGATTATCCTGATGATCCATTTGTGTTTTTTGTACAATAAAAATCTATAAAAACATTGATTAGGTTTATAAGTGAGTGCGGATTAAAAAAAATTCATGGAGAACAGATAAAAATGTAAGTCTTTTTATCTGGCACAGTCGTTCATGAGTGAAATGTGAAATGCTTATTTTTTTGTGGAGAAAAAAAAAGTGGGAGAACAGATAAAAAATGTAAGACAAAAAAACTTTTAGAAAGGAAAAAAAAAAGAAACGATCATAACTGGCCAAAAAAAAAAACATTCAACGCGCAAAAAGAAAACGTTCATTGATATCTGGAAATGTGACAAATGCTTATTTGTAAGGATTTTTTTTTTTTTTTTTTTTAGTCAAGCAGTTCACAGTTCAATTCACAAGCAATTTAAATGATTCAATCACAAATTTGAACTCAGAAAAGATTAGCAATGCATACTATGTATATAATACTAGACGTGTATATATTATATTATATATATATATAGATATATATATATATTTATATATATATATATATATATATATATATGGTTTTATATATATATAGTATATAGTTATGGAAGATTTTGAGTCATGTGGAACACTTTTATGATATTTTATAGTGATTTTGCTTTCTTTTTTGAAGCTTAAAACTCCCCTTTTTCTAATATTCATTCCTTATAATGAGAAAGAGTCACACTCTCAAAATAAAATGGCTGTCACTGGGGTGGTACCCTTTTAAAATGAACTAATATGTACTCTTAAAGTAATAATATGTACCTTCAAGGTAAAGGGTGCTTCTTCAGTGACAGCTTTTGTACAATTATTATTATTATTATTATTATTATTATTATTATTATTATTAGAATTATTATCTATATGTATTTCATTATTATTATTATTTTTAGAATGCATTACCTTTCTTATATTTTGTGTTTCAAACAATATATATATATATATATAAACTGTCTGTGATTCACATCAAACCATAATTTGCAATCAATGTATGCCAACCACACCATCTCTCTGACCTGCTGACAAGTCCTAATCACTCTTTAATAGCAACAAGCAAGGACCGATATTTCCAGCACTTTAAAGTAACAGAGGGCTGTAGAACAGGGTAATGAACAAATGAAAATGAAAAATACCATTAGCCCAGGTCAAAAGAGTGACCAGTCTTTGAATTAAAGGTTATATGCAAATCAGCATTCAGGCAGAAAGATAATATGACGCCCTACATTGCACATTTCAAGAATGTCAGAATCTATTAGAAATGGGAAGCTAATTACCACAGACTCTGGGGTTGATTAAAAGAAATCACTAAGCAGCAGCATAGCTCATTATGCTAATGATCACTCATTTAGAGGTGTCATGGTTTGCAGCTCTTAAGAGGATTTTGGGAAGTGTGCTCCAGTCTAATGTCATGTGAGTTCAGTTTGGAGGATTATCATGGCAGTGTTTCCAAGATGATGTATATTAATGATGCTGATCCTCTTCCCAAACTGTTTTTCTCCAGAATCCAGATTTATTTTAAATAAATAAATAAATAAATGAAGTGTATTTCCTTTAGATATAATTAATTTAAAAAATAAATATAATTAAACTGGAAAACAAATAAGAAAAAAGAAAAAAATATATAAATAAGAAAATAATAATAAAAAATAAGCTAAAATATAAATATTATTAAAATAAACATTAACAAAGTATATTCATATATCCATATAATATGCAAAAGTAAGGAATGTGCTATTATAAATGCATACATTTTGCAAATGGTTTCAGTAATTCAGCCATAACAATAATATCGCTTGTTGCATTTTATTATATGCATTTGTCTTTTTCTGCTGTCTGTAACCTTGTCAGTGTTGACCCACCAGTTGAGGTCCACTGAGGTAGAAAACTTGGTCCTACTCAGTTGTTTAGAATGCCGTGTTAAAATTGTGTTTACAATATTCATTTGTTGTTATGAAGGCAATAAATTATCCTTCGAATAAAAAAACCCAAACTTTTCATCATAGTATTCTTGTTTATTTTACGATCATGCATCACCACATGCAGCATGAATGGTGCTGGAAAGGATCTTTCATTGTCATGGAAACATTCTGACATGATCTTACAGGATGAACTGCCAGAGCATTTGTCATTAAGCGAGCTAAATTAGCCTTGAAATATTCCGGCACAAATGAAGCCGATCATCTGCGACTTTGACACTTCCACAAAAAGAAAGATAGAAAGAAATCAGCACTATTAAAGTTTCGCTTAAAAGCATTACAAATCACACAAAAGGGAAAAGTAAAAGATGGCCCAATCTACGATCCAGTTGGTTTTCAAACAGAAGTACAAAGGCATACTGTACGTAATGCATTTAGTGCTAAAACTTATATGGAATGTGTTTATGTATTCAAATGCATCATCCAGTAAGAATGTAAAGATGAGCTTATTACATTTGAAATGACATTCTGCTGTCCTTAAAGACACAGTGCTTCATTTTTGTCACCTACAGTAGTTTACTAAACTAATCACAGGTGCCTGATCTGTTTTATGATACAAATAACTACTATTCTACTACTATACTACTGTTCAGAAGTTTGGGGTCAGTATTTTTTTTACCAAATCAGAATGATTTTAAGGATCATGTTACACTGAAAACTAGAGTATTGGCTGCTGACAGTTCAGCTTTGGAATATATTTAAAAACCAAGCACAACAGAGGTAAAATTAGGAGCTAAGGAGGTGTCTTTAATTACTCAGTACAGACCAGGGTTCTCAAGTTATTAGCAGAAATAAAGTTGTTATAGAAATAGAGTTTGAGATAAAGACTCCAAATTCGCTATGGTTAATATTGAGACTGTCCTCTATCTGTGTGCCAAATTTCTTAACTTTACTGCAAGTGGTACTGTATAGGCTGCCATATACGTCCAGAGCAGAAGAAGAAGAAGAAGCGTAATAATAATAATACAAAATAATAATAATAAATAACGGATACAATAGGTGCCTAAGCACCTTTGGTGATTGGCCTCTAATAATAATTATATATATATATATATATATATATATATATATATATATATATATATATATATATATATATATATATATATATATATATATATATATTCAGATATTAAAACAAAATCAAAACAGACAGCATGACTGTTTATGATCAAATAAATTTAGCCTTGATGAACATAAGGCTCTTTATTCAAACACATAAAAATCTATCTGGTAATATTCAATGTAGTATATAGTAATAGATATATAATACTCTATATCTTTATGGTAGTATATCTATAAAATCTGATAATATTCAGTAAACTGAATTCATCTTTGTTTTTAAATTTTAGGTTAAACATTTCTGATTGAAATGAGAAGAGATAATCTTGGACATGAAACTAATTACCGTTATTTTAAGGTTATTCGTAATTATAAAAAATATTTGCCTTAACTAGTTAATTTAATGCTGAACTAAGGCTGAACTAAATAGTCCTATGGAAGCAAATGCATTTTTATTAACATTGCATGCAATCGCTCAATTAATATCTTCACACATAATAATTGTAACATAATCTGAAAATGATGTTTAAAATTAAACGGTTTTAGATTGAGTAGAGTCAACTTCCCCAACGTTTTTTCGTCTACTGTTATATCTTTCATTTTTCCACATTAAGAAATACCTCATATTTCAGGAGATATATTATTTAAACAATGGGGTAACATGCAGTGAAGTAAGCATATAGAGAATTAAATATGACACTTTTAGAGCCCTGAAGGAGGTAAACAGAGAGTAAGTCCCCTACACAAGGATACAATCAGTTAGCTATCAGCACTCCGGAATACACATTGTATGCACTTCACACTCACTGTTTACACTGGTTGGTAAATAATGAATGAAAAATAGCAAAGCTTTCCCCTTCATTTGATAATGCAAATAAATACTGTTTGTCAGGGATATTCCAGTTCCATATGAAACTACACGGATGTGTTCACATGCCATGGCCCCACAAACATTTATACTGTATGCGTATGCACACATGCGCACTACAATGATCAAGAACAAACACGGACTTACATAAATAAAACAAATATTTTCTGTGTATTTCAACCACATTCAATATTTAGATATTCACTTCCTGTGTATGGATTCCACAATGACACCAGAACAGAGGACTTTAAGTTTTTCAACCCTGTAGGGGTTAATCCACTGACTGAAAAGAATCACTTACCACTCTGCTTCCTCTGCCTTTTAGGATGCCCCTCGGTAATCCCATAATACCATGCCTTTCAACATGAGTCCTGTACTGTGTGCTATCTCAAAGAAAGGGATGAGGGAGGGGAAGAGAAAGCAAAACATATCTTGAAGAGGTAGTGTGTTGGGCAATTTGAAATGCATACCCCCACTATATTTGTTCATTCCACAAGACTGGAGCAATTTCCCTTCCAGGCCACTGTGGAGTGGATTTCTCAACCACATATTGTTTCTTAACACACTGAGTTGGACTCTATGCATACAGAAAAAGAATGGCAAATTATTACCCACAGATAACAACATAAAGCACTGTATCATTCAGTTAGGAAATCTATTATCTTGTTTACCCATGCAATCCATCAAGTTACTTTAGAAGACAGAGAAAAAAATGTCAAATAATAATTTTCTCTGTGAGATTGCTTTTATGACCAGCACCAATTTAGATTAATATAATTAAATGTAATTGTCTGATAACCACAACATAATAAGCACTAAAATGCACAATTAATAGTTTTATATTAATATTATGAATAACAGCAAGTAAATATTAATAGTGCATATTATACATATATATTTTTTACAATCACAAATTAATTATTTATTTCCTTTGTTTTGTGTCATTTTTAAACTAAACATTTTTCACTGTAGAATGAATTGAAAGCCCTGCATCTAGTAAAAAATCTAATTCACACACACACACACACACACACACACACACACACACACACACACACACACACACACACACACACACACACACACACAAAAGTCCTAATATTACCTAATTAATATTGATGCTGAACTCAAAAATATAAATACGTTTTACATCACTGTCACTGTTTGGATGTAGTAAAACACCCACAGATGTAACAGGAAACATCTGGGTAATGATTGCTTTTTCTTCTGTCACTGGCCGTAATTCTATTCTTGAAATCTGGATTAGGCATAAAATAATGTCCTCAGAATCATTCATACATGTGAAAATGTGAGAATTGAACGAATAGTTGTACTGGCTCAGAGAAATATGAATCATATCTTTATGTCAGTTTTTATATAAAGTGAGGAAGAATTTTTTAACCTACAAATGGTTTTCAGAAGCAAAATTGCTAAGAAAGTGCGACATGCTACAGCAAAACTACTTTTGCAATCATCACCATAAAATTAGTAAGAAACAAGTATTGGATATGGTTCAGCAAATATGATGCAAGGCAGGGGTCAAATATCAGTAATTTAAAGAACCCATATCTAGGACCATATCTATGCATAAACCCAAATCTATGAACACCCTCTATGAATACCTAAAAACAATATGAAAGGTGAGAGGGCCTAAATGATCCGCCACATCTGTGTGGCCCCCCAGAATGCAGTAGATCCCCTTCATCTTTCTGAGTGCCCTAGAGGCAGGGCAGGCAGCCCCAGCTGCAGTCATGACTGTTCTGAAGGCCCATGTGAAGGCCAGTATTGTCCATTCATAGGGTTCACTGTGTGAGAGGTCACAGCAGAGGGAGAAGGGGGCAAAGACGGCAGGAAATGGAGGTGGTTTAGCCCTGTGGGCTTATAAAGGCTGCTATTAACAGAATAAACAGGCAAAAGTGGCTCACAGTTTTGTCTGTTGCTGCCCGTTAAATATTCTCACATTGTGGCTATGTGGAGAGAGAAAGGGAGAGTTGTATTTATGTCACTCGGTCATTTCCCCACCTACAAACTCCCGTTCGTAGCTTCCCACCATATATTTAAGGGCAGTTAAGATACCCGACAGGGCTGGGTCTGGGGAGCGCTTCGCAGATGTGCAGATAAATCTTCATTTTTCAGCCAGTTAAGCAAGCGTAGGCCGCCACCATGCTGGCTCTGGCCAAAGGCACCTTGCAGGAGCCAGATATCCTGCAGAACAAATTGGGGAACAAACAGGCACACAGGGTCAGTCGCACTGTCCTTTATCTACAAAGTTATGAGGCCCTATTGGGAGGACGCCACGACTCAACAATGGCCAATAACAGACATGTTACGTTAGTACCCCACTGGAGCTGTTAAAGACCACTGTTCGTGAGAGACTGATGCGTTAGACAGTCTAAATCACACACAATCAAAGGTGTCTGGCTGGTGTCTGGCAATTTAAAATAACCATTTTCTATTTTAATATGCCTTAAAATATAATCAATTCTTCTGATGGCAAAGCTGAATTTTCAGCAGCCATTACTTCAGTCTTCAGTGTCACATGACCCTTCAGAAATTATTCTAATATGCTGATCTGGTACTTAAGAAACATTTCTTGAAAACAGTTGTGCTGCTTATTATTTTTGTGGAGATTGTGACTCATTTTTTTTTTTTTTTTCACTTTTTATTCCAGGATTTATTTAAAATGTATTTATTTTTTATAACAGTATGATCAGTCTAAAATATTCTTGCTGAATAAAATCATTAACTTAATAATAATAATAATAATAATAAAAACACTTAATAGCCCCAAATTTTCAAAGGTAGTACTAATTTGTTCCCTTATTTTAATTTAAACAAAAAGAAGGAACCAACTGGTACAACATGGCTATGATTTACAAAAATGAGGGAACAAGTTAATAAGTCATGGGAATTAATTTTTAATTCATGGCCACTATTTAACTAAAACAAGGCAAAGGTTAAAAAAAAAAAAAAAAAAAAAAAAAAAAAAAAAAAAAAAAAAAAAAAAAAAAACCTTGTGGAACCGAATTCTTATTTTGTGGCCATGATAAATACATTTTTGTCTGCATGTCTCGTGCGTGGCTCTGTAACTTTGAGAAACTGGTCAATGTTAAAGATTATTTAAGATTATCAAGAAACAAAGTAGTGATGGTTGTACAACTTCACTTTGTTAACAATAAACAAACACTATATTGAACAAAGATAGCTAGCTAGCTAGATGTGATTCTTTCTTATGGCTACATAGTGATTCTATCTAATTTAGCAATAATTCTAAATCGTTCTCATGCCATTATTTTGCTGTCATGTCACAATTCATATGATGTAATCATCAAAGAGTGACACTCTTTTCACAGAACTCTTCTAAGCACAGAGGAGCCCACCGCTTGTGAGGTCTGGTGGGCCAAACAAACACAGAGAGTTCTTCTAATCCTTCATCAAACTGCAGTGTGCTTTTTCATTATACTTCCTTACTGGAAAACCACATTTAAATACACTTAAAAGACTCAAAGGTAACTGAAAAGAACCAGGAAGGCCTCAGATATTAGGAAAGGCTATTCAATAGCATGGCCAGAAAACATCAGAGTAATTTGTTATTCTGACAAAACAATTTCAGGAGCATTTGTGAAGCTTTGAGTCTAATAAGCCAGTGAGCTACTGCTAGCAGATCATGTCTTGTCTAGACACGGCTGAACACAGTAATGTTACATGAGCCTAATACTTTACAAACGGTGTTGGTTCTATTAACAGTCATGTTAACCCATTTACAGAAAACATAGCTGTGTAATGCTGAGCCTCTAATGAGATTTACAATTAAGGCAGCGTGTTCAACAAAGATTCAACAATAATGGTGGGAACTCCACTTGAGAATGATTGCAAATGCCCAGGTCTGTGGACATAATACACCTAATTACTTCTTCGTAAGCAGGCTCTTTTCACAGACAAGCTAAAGCCACACAAAAAGAGAGCAAAATACTTAGGCACAGAGAATGTCAGACATGGGGGAAGTTTCAAGCACTTATAAAGCTTAACAAGATGCAGAAAGAAAGAAAGAAAGAAAAACAAATAAAGGAAGAAAGAATCTTTACCGAGAATGAAAAAAATGTATACATTTTGTTTCCTTTTTGGTTTGTATTGTTGCATTTTTTAATGTTTAATGCCAGAGAAGTGAAAACAAGTTAATGTGCAACAGAGACTAATAAGAACAAAGAGGCAAAAACATGGGAAAAGAAGTTCAATTCATTTTGTGCTCAAAGTACAAGCTTGACAGAAAGAAGATAAACCATAGAAATGTAAAAAAGAGAGACAATGAGAGTTGAAAAAAAGAGAGTAATTGGGTTTCTTAGAGGGGGTGTGTGACTGCTGACCAACTGACTCTTCAGTGCATCAGTGACTGGTAATAAATCAGAGGAATTATCAAGCCTCTCAGTATGTTTGTTCTGATCTAAAAAAGCCCCAGACAGTGATAATTACCACCCACACAGATACACTGAATGGCACAAACACAACACATTACATACACAACAGATCAATAAATAGTTTTAGTCATAGAAGTTCTGCAGGTTATTTCTCCTACATGGTTTATGTAATATGTACTTATATTATTGTTCAAAAGTTTGGGTTCAGTAAATTTATAATAATTCGATATTGAAAAAAAAAACATATATATATATATATATATATATATATTTTTACTGACATCTGATTCGATATATATATATATATATATATATATATATATATATATATATATATATATATATATATATATATATATTTTTTTTTTTTTTTATTTTTTACTGACATCTGATTCGATGAAGAATACAACCTTTCCATCGCTATAAAGGTTCTTTATAGTGGAAAAGGGCTCTGTAGATTAATAAAATATTCTTCACACAAGGAGAAAAGGTTCTTTAGGAAAATAAGAAATGTTTTTGAAAACCAATTCAGAATATTAGGATCATGTGACACTGAAGACTGGAGTAATAGCTGCTGAAAATTCACTTTGACATCACAGAAATAAATTATATTTTAAAATACATAAAAAATAGAAAACAAGTATTTTAAATTTAAATACTAGTTCACAATATTACTGTTCTTGTATTTTTGATCAAATAAATGCAGCCTTGTTGAGCAAAAAAGACAAACCTTAAAAAACCTTACCAAACCCAAACTTCTGTACAGTAGTGTATGGAATCTTATGCATATGTAAAATGCTTGAATGCAATCTTTTAAAATCAGACTACTAGTGTGAAGAAGGATTGAATTTAGGTATATTTTAAGAATCTGGATTTTAACACACCACACTTTGTTCTTGGCAGTAAAGACTTAACATGTAACGTTTAGTAAATAATCTCATCGAAATCCTGTTAAAAGCAGCTGTTCTGCTCCACAAGTTGCCTTGAAAATTTCAAACTGGCACAAAAAGAGTGAAGCAGAGCAAATCACAGGCTGCTGCCACAGCTGCGCACCATCACATACAGCACAACCTGAGAGAACCCAGGCAGCTACCACGGTGATTTGTTGACATGTCTTGCACGCAGGAGCGAAAATCACATCAACTATTTTCACATATCCACACAAATACACACAGCCCTCGATGTCACCGCACTTTTTTTATTCCTCTGAGAGAAAGCCCTGTTATTAGGATAGGCTAGGCATAGGAATGGCTACAGTAAATGGAGTCTGATCGGCTGTCAGGCAACATTACTGTCACAGCACAGGGGAAAGGTTGTCATACAGTAATCTGCCAATGTGATGTTTTCACATGTCTTTGTAAAGGGCTTATGCACCTGCATATAATTACCATGGATAATTATGATTGGCTGGACAAAAGGCTATGCAATTTCACAACATCATATCCCCAAAGGTGATTTACATTACAGTGCATAACACTGCAATCACAGGGTGCTCATTTTGTAAGTGTAAGAGTGTTTCAAGAGATATTCTCTAGCAAACTGTTGCATTTTGCTGAAATAATGAAATATCAATCAAATGGACTACATTCAAAAAAAAAAATGCCATCCATTCCCTCCACATACACAAAAAAAAAATGATATTCATAATCCCCAGCAGATTATGTCTGCACAAGGAATGCATAACCACCACAGGTCTATCATCTTTACATTACTCATGTGCAGACAGAATCCCACTAACACTTAAAAAAACCCTAATAATAACCCTATAAATTATTATGCACAATTACAGTACATAACTCCCACTAACCCTTAACCAAACCCTAATACTAACCCTATAATAAGTACATGTTGTTAATTAATGTCACCCAGCACTTAAATTTAAAATGGCTGTAACAGGGACAACGTAAAATAATGTGTAATCTATATATATCATATGTAATCTATATGTGATATCATTCAAATATAACATACACTGTACTCTTAGAATCAGCTAATATATTAACATGTTGGCAAAGAATATATATGTATATGTATATGTGTGTGTGTGTGTGTGTGTGTTTGTTAATAGGATTAAATTAAATATATAATAATAAATATATGAACACATTAAAAATATCACTTTTAAGGAACTCTTCAAGGACAAATTAAAATCATGTTTAATTTCATATAAATAGAAAAACAAAGCAGCATCAGAGCTGCATCTGAAACTAGAGACTGGCCAATAAAACACCTTAATATGCAAAACGGTACAAGATTAAACATTAGGAAGATCATAAAGTTAAGCGACAGGGTGGTAATGACTTCATTTAGAGTATATAGAGATTGAATATCTATCAGTGCCACCTAATTGAAATCCAGCCAGTTGTGTCATGAAAGTCTTCCTTAATAAAAAATTTGTTCTCATAGATCTATCTAGAAAGTTTGTGGTATCAACAAAGACTGTGGTATCAACTATTTCTCAAGGGCAATTAAAAAGATCAATTCCACTGGTACAGAACTGTTCTTTCTCATTAAATTAAAGTTAATGCCAACATAATGTGTTACAACACCTTTTATTTAGTGCACCATTGATTTTAGCAGCTCAGTGAAGGATTCATTAGGCTTGTGTTCGACTGATATCTACCGCTACAGAGGGCCTCAGTAGCACCTGGCTCCTAGAACAGTCCCTGGCACATCGACAGTTGAAACCTAACACTGGCGAGCTGCACTGTGAATAGGCTTTCAGCTGTGTGCTTCTCTCACTGCAGGTCTTTCAATCTTAACGGTGCTAGGCGAATAGAAAATGTGTGTCAAAACAGACAAAGGGCCAGGTGTCTTTCTGTGCTTAGACTTGACAATATTTTGGGTTAGTTATTAATTTAAAATTCTTCTTACGCTGTTGCACTGTTCAAATGTTGTCATAGATTAAAGGAATAGTTTAAAGAAAATGTACTTAACCTCAGGCCATCCAAGATGTAGATGAGTTTGTTTCTTCATCTAAACAAATTTGGAGAAATTTTGCATTTCATCACCTGCTCAGCAATGAATCCTCTGCAGTGAATGGGTGCCGTCAGAATGAGAGTTCAAACATCTGCATCATAATAATCCACATGACTTCATCATTAAGACATCTTTAACTTCAAACCATTGCTTCAAGCTAGAATATCCATATTATTTCTGCAAGTGAAAAAATTGTGACCTGAATCAGGAGAGATATATGCACAGATCAAGCACTGTTTACAAGCGAAAACAGTCCAAAACAAATATGCACTGTGGATTTTGATGTTGCAGGACAACAGGGGATGGACTTTTTCACTGGAGAAAGTGGTATTAGGGATTACCGTCTTGTATTTTGTATTAAATTGTGAAGTTAAAAATGCCTTATGATGGATTTGTTTCTTATAAACTCTTCTTATACATTCTTACAAACATTTTTCACTTCATTAGACATTAAATGAATCTTTTCCAATAAGAGACAAACTCATCTACTTTTGGATGGCCTGAGGGCGAGTACATTTTCAGCAGATTTGAAATTTCCCTTTTTAAACTACGTACAAAAAAGAAAAAATAAAAACATATTTAATTTATAGATTTATAAATTAATCATTAAATATAAATCATAATTCCTTAACAAGATCATCAAATGCACTTCCATATTTTCTTTCAATGAAAGAGCATAACACAGAATTATTATACATGAAATAAAGCCTAAATGAATAATAGATTGATGATGGAAACGCTTCTGTGAACCCTGTAATGAGATGCAAGCAATTCTGGCATATCCCTTTAGTGGAAAGACACCCTGGTGACAAACCCAAATCTGAATCTGACAGAGGATTCTCATGTACACCTCTCACCCACCTATCCTTGAAAACTATCCAACCTGCACAGCACAGCAGACATCTGTATGTATGTTCACAGAGAGAAAAAAATACATCAAGTAGCTAAAAATGTATATTGTTATTTTCTAATAATAGAAAAAAAAAAAAAAAAAAAAGGGAAATTGAGCTACCGGATTTCCAAACTAGCTCTTTGGAAAATAATTTCTATAATACATGGTTTACAAAGTGATAATGAGCATCCACAAATGCTTCATACTGAATATCTATGTTCAGAGCAAAAATAATACAGAGCCCGGCTGTGTGTAAACACCCTGGAGACACTTTGCTGCATAATGCAAGAAAATTAGATTAGCAATCAACTTATGAGGGAAAAACAACTACCATCAAATTGAGTTTGATTGGATGTGTTTGGCTGAAACATGATATTGTGAATAACAATAATCTTTGCTTATTTCAAGAATGAAAAAAAAAAAAAAAAAAAAAAAACAGAGAACCATCAGAGAAGAGGAAAATGATACAGATGATTCCACTTCACGAACAAACTACATAAATTATGTATTAGACAGAGATGTAGTTACAGTCAGAATTTCTTATTAATTGAACTTTAAAAATTTGTTTTCCTAACATTAATAGGCAAGAAAAAAATATAAGTACAGTACAAACATAGTATATTTATGTAATCGGACATTTAGATTACTGTAGTTAATTCAGCATTTGATTTCTGCAATACATTCAGACTAAACTGCTTATCAAACAGTCTCAAATCATACTTAGTATAGCTGTTTTATCCATTTTTGGTTATTTTAAATGTATATTTTTAAGTCTTTTTAAAATACACTTTAAAAATCTCCATTTGACTTACACTGATAAAATGTTTGCTCTTCAAGTCCAACAGTGATGACATCATCAGACTGTATTGATCTTTTTTTTTCTCTCTCTTAAATCCATTTGCATACTAAAATGTGATTTGATTTTCTTTGAGGCTGCTTTGTTTGATGTTTATTAGTTTGTACTCACTAATTGCTCATTAGTTGAAGGGAATATAGTGCTGTCATTCAGGTGTTTGTCCTCTTTGAATGTTGCTTTATGCTCTGCCAATGGAACAGTGATAAATATTAAAATATCAACACAGAAAGTCCTTACATTATATAGTGGATAATTCTCCCAAAAAGTTCTGCAAAAGAAAGAAATTAATACATGTTTGAAATGACGTGAGGATGAGTTAATGATACAGAATTTGTATTTATTTATTTATTGGTGAACTATCCTTTTAAATGTATTTTTAAAAAGTAGAAAATTGATTAAATTGAATCAACAAAAATGTATGAACATTTTCTTAAGGATGAAAAGTCTACAAATGTGAAAATGTTGTATTTTGAGTTATATAAACATAAAAATATATATCCCGTGGGTTTAAAGCCTTGTAACTGGGGTTGAAGGAAGCTGTTATCTGGTGCAGGTGTTAAACAAAATTAATTGGGTGCTTGGATATGAAGTGGAATGGTGGCCCAGTGATGATGTGGCTTTTTGTTAGATATATCCATTCATTCTTTCTATTTTAGAACCTGATATATGTGGAAAAGTCAACATATCCCACAAATGCACTTTGGATACTTTCTTCAAACCACAATTTAAGTGCTTCATTGCTTCGGTTTGCATGTAGAGCTCTTTACATGATGCAGTATATTGGCTCACTGCAATGCATCTTGTTAAACCAATACAGATTGCTGCTGTTGGACTTGTCTCTGTTCATTACCTGAATCCTGACTCCCAGAGGCTTTTCCCCTTTGCAGCTTTCTAAGGCCGCTGCCACTGACTACTTTGCTCTTATAGAAGATGGTTCATTCTAGGACGGCGATAAATGGTTGGTCTTTTAAAATATGTATGAATTATATGATTGTGAAAAAGATATAAATGTAATATAATTAAGATGTTTGCACTTAAAGAATCATTTGTGATGTGTGCATACATTAATATCCTCACGGCTGCCCTTCAGAGAAAAAACATCCAAAACCAGTATAATTAAAAAAATGTAACATTTTATTTTTGATTTAAAACTTGTAGGACAAGTGCTAGATGCCCTGTTCCATTAATATGATAGCATCAGTTTCCACTCAGCTGATCTCTAATGAGTTTTCTGCCATTTTCAAACAGAGCTGTAATTGAAAGCTGGTCATGCAAGACATTGCAGAGGAAGTATTCTGTCACATTACAAGCTTCAAGACAATCACTGAAATATTTCCTTCTTTTTTAATACCTGGTAATTGAAGTTTAGTTGCTAAATGTCTTTATGTGTGGGATATTATACTCACTGGTCATAAATCTATTTGCATACTTGACCATAAGATTTTCAATTGTTCTTCTAATTCTGTTATTTGTTTCTTTGATCATAAATACAGTAAATACACTAATTGCAAAACATTTAAAACCAAGAAAAAAAATGATGTTTTTACAACTTTTTTAGAAGGCTCTGGACAAACAATCACTTTATGCATAGTTTGTCATTACAATCTACCTGATCTAATTAAATGCAAATAGCTTGCTTTCTCCCATTACAACATGTCTATACTTCTAAAGAGCAAAGTGCTTTACGATAGCAGCTCATTCAGCAAGACGCGATTAAACCAGAAAAAAAAAAAAACAAGCAAACACTTAATTAGAAAGTTTAGATTAAATGCAGACAGCAGTCACATATTAAATCCTCTAACACAGAGTCATGTCTACATACATATAGACAGAGCTATATATATATATATATATATATATATATATATATATATATATATATATATATATATATATATATATATATATATATATATAGGGGGAGAATTGAAGATATTTAATTTGCATTATAACAGATGTAGCCCTCCAACCCAACCCCCATAACCGTGATTTGTGCCTTTGAAGTCTGCACTGGAAGAACATAAAGAGGCTGTGGAAAAATCTGTATACATATCCTCTTACATCCCTTTAACATCAGGTAGCATTTATACTTTTTATTGTGTAGGTGTGAATGTACTCGGTAGTTTCCAGGAAACAGAAGTATTGAATAACAACAAAACAATCAAAATAGTAGCAACAAGCACACCTGTTATGAGAGTCTGTTTAACCTGAAATGATTAAATATATAATGTCAGCCCACAATAAACATTTTCTGATGTGTATTAAACCCCTTTCTGTCAATTTGTCTTCACTTTGTAGTGTAAGACGGATATTAAATATTGATGGATTAAGCATCATGGAAGCACTCCGGAGTGCTGGAGAAAGGTCTAGACCTTTCATCACCACAGCACAAAGGGAGCTATCATTTAGTGAAGTCTTTGTTGCTTCCTACGAAATCAATATTCCCTGACATTTTTAGTAAGGGGTGGGCCTATGGGGGGGGTGTAGAACCAAGCAGTGCTGGAACAAAGGCAATGCTTTTGAAACTATGACAGGCATTGCATGGCCATTAGCTTCTCTCTGAATCCTGCCGAGAGGTGGAGAAAGAGGGGGTGGCCGCCATAGAGAGACTGTCATTTCAGGTCGTTCTGTTTCATCAGTATTCAACACTCAGTGACACTAACACCTACCAGGATGCAACTCAGTGTACAGAAGAGGTGCAAATAATTAAACAGGGATGAAAACACCTGCTTAAATTTGAAACTACAATACAGTAATGTCAATAACAATTATAAAATACAAAAATACAATTTAATCAAATCAAATTTGTGCTAAATATATCTATAGCTCTGGTGAAATGTAATGGGACCCTGATAATTTATTTCATTCCTCCGGGAGTCTCATCCACAAATTAAAATGCAATCATTCATATGAAGAATCCTAATGTAGGATCCCGAGATGAAGGAAATGCATGAACACTCTCAGTTATGTTAATAGTATTTACATAATTATAGGGCATGAAAATCAAATGATGATACCCAGGCATGAGGATATTAATTATAGACAATTAAAAAAATTATAATAATTTTGGGTCAGTAATGAATAAATGGTGATTTATTAACAAAACAAAAATGTACAGTAATATTCTATCTATCTATCTATCTATCTATCTATCTACCTATTAAATAATTTTATTGAAGCTAAAATGGGTAATTATGGGCAGTAGACAAAGGAATGGCATCGAAACATATCTATCTATCTGTCTGTCTGTCTGTCTGTCTAAATACTACTGAATACTATTGAAACATTAACTCTCTCTATATATATTATAAATATATGTAGATAGATAGATAGGTATATAGATAGATAGTTTTGTTTTGTTAATAAATACTTTTTTCATTACTGACCAAAAATTATTTGTAAGTTTTTTTTAACAAAAATGTTATATATAAAAAATGCTATGCTATAGAAATACTATATATATATATATATAAAATCACCTTAGAGTATTATCCCTGTGCAGAATATTACATTTCACTCTAGATTTCTGGAATGTATGTCTAGGGGCTGTTTTTTTTTTTTACAGAAATGAAAGAGAGAGATAGCACAGTGAATGTGACTGTGGATTGCATTATCGATTGGTTCTGGAGGGAGAAAATTTATCTTTATCATGCACAGAATGTCTCTGGTGAGTGACGAGATCGAAGCCGGCCAGTTCACATCAGGCTTTCCTTAAGGCAATCTCTCCTGTAAAATGAATAAAATAATGAGGGGTAGTGAGAGGGGCAGTATTAATGTTTGAAAAAGTGTTCCTGTCAGAGCCCTCACTGGTTCAGTGGAACTTTACAGGGGTTTTTATGAACATGTTGTGTGCTGTCCATGTCACAGGCTGAATGGACAGACTAGCCGTGGGCTACTTATGTGTAAGGCTGCTGCATTTCTCACTTTTTGACCTCCACACTAGCTGACAATTCACTCTCAGCAATGACAAGAAACTGCCTCGGGCTCTTCCTCGCTGCAGACATAAAAACATACATGAACCAGACTCGTTTTTTATTTATTGGATTCTGAAGTGTTTATCCGTGCATTCAGAGAGACTTGTATCTCTCCCTCAAACACAAACATACTGTAGCTATACAAGTCTGTTTCTGCCTCAGAGTAAAAAATAAATAACAACAAATTGTGAGATAATATAGAGATATGAGAAATTAAATCATGTTGTCATAATGTGACAGATGTAAAGTCACAATTATGAGAAGTAAATTCAAATTGTAAGATTTGAAATCACATTGTGAGATATAAAGTCATAATTGCGAGATATAAAGACATATAAGTACAAAAAAAAAAAAAAGTAAGATTGCAATGTATGAAGTCATTTTGTGACAAAGTATCACTGTGAGATATCAAAATCTCATAATTGTGGGATACACAGTAGTCAGCATTTGAAGTGGATCAAAAAAGTTCATCAAAGTTGTCCTAAGACAAGAATGGGTATTGTTTTAATTGTTTTAGGACAACTTTGATGAAAGGTTTTGATCCACTTCAAATGTTGACTACTGTATAAAGTCACTATGTGAGATAAAAATCTGCGTTAACAAGAAATACAGATGCAACTGCATGATATGTTGTATTGCAAAAGTTAAAGTCATATTGTGGGATATCAAGTCCTAATTAAAAGATATTCAATAAAGATGCGATTGTAAGATAAAGTTTCATTTACCAGAAATAAAGCTGATTACACAATATGAAGTCACATTGTGAGAAATAAAGTCACAATTATATATATTACAGTTGCAAAATGCGAAGTCATAGTGCAAGATATAAATTCACATTATGGAGTATAAAGTCATAACTGTGAGATTTCCTTTAAAGTCACAATTGTGAGATATGAAGTCACACTATGTGATATAAAATTGCAATTACAAGAAATAAAGCTGCAATTGCAAGATTTGAAATCATATTGTGAGATATAAAGTCACATTGTGAGATATAAAGTCATAATTGTGAGGTGTAAATGTGTAATTGTGAGACATAAAGTGACAAACATTCCCTAAAAAAGATAAATTTTAAAGGAAGTATAGGTTGCAAATGCACCAACACCTTTATGTATTTGTTTTCTGTTCCTCTCTGCAGTCATTCAAAAACTGATATTCAATCCCACGTGATGTCCCTAAGCAAGTGCACATACCTATTCATTTACAGAGGCAAGAGTATTCTTCTTGTGCATGGCAGTTGAAGGCTCCAATATTTCACTCGTGCCAGTGAAACCTGGGAGATAATCAATATGACATGCCAAACAATAGAACACAATGATCGGAGTTTAATACCCTCAACTTGAGAATCGCTAATGTTCCTGTTGTAGAAAATCGATCCTTCTAACACCACAGCAATTTGAACTTAAACGCACACTACTGGAGGATTATAGCACCATCAATGGGAGTCTCAATAAAAACAAAAAGTAATAAGACTGAATATTTTGGAGGTTGGGGTTCACCACATTAACAAGGGCATTTCTCTCCTGTAAAAACAAATGCTCAGCTCCTGTTTATTAAGAGACTGTGAAACATCCAGAAAGGATATTATGATATGTGCCTGAGGGATTCATATAGAGACAGACAGATGAGCTGTCATTTTAAGAGAGGATAATGTAATACAATCTATTTACTTTGTCTTTTGTTCTTGATAAAGCTACAGATCTTATTATAACCTCTTACATACAACATAAATTAGACTAAAAATAAACCTGTTGCACTAGTGCACAGTCTTTAAAGCTAAAAGATTATGTGTTCAGACATGTCTTTGGGAGTAAGGGAAGCTTTTAAAGAGGGGCTCGATCAGGAGGGCTACAGATAATTAATTAAACACAACCTGGGGAAGCTGATGACAGCCATATTGCTCTTCTTCTATAATAGGGTGTTGAATTCCCTGCCCCTGAGGCTCGCTGCCGCTCAAGAACCTTTTTCCAATATCAGGGAGGTGATAAATATTCAATGACACAGAGACTTGTGGGCAACAATTTGATACGTTTCTCTCCGTGTTTGAAGGAGGAGAAGGAGGTTGCTGGCTGAGTGACAAAATGTGTTGATCCTGTGTGAAGCTGAAGTCAAGACTTTTATTAATGGCCCCTAGGATACTCCCTCTGATCTCCAAACCCAGAGATACCGATGTCCAATTCCCTGATGTCAGTAACCAAACCCCAGAGCTCACTGTGCCTACTCTTCACAGGTAGATACTAAAAACACTTGTATTATTGGTAGACTGACGAGAGAAAAAGGTGCGCACAGTACCTTTTTGCTTATGTTTCACTGTTTTTCTTCTTTTTTCTTCATTTTACTGGTTCTGGATTTATACTAGCACCTGTTGGTGTTAATGCTTAAAATCTGTTGATTAACTGCTGCTTTACATTATATTTGTTTCTTTTTGTTTTGTTTTGTTCCTTTCCATCAATATTTTTCTTTGTACACTTCATATCCACAAAATTGATATTTTTGGATTGAATCTCAAATATTTTTATTTGTGCATTGTTGGTGGTTAGTGCTACAAATACAATTAGCTAAACATTTGATATTTAATATTTGAATATAATGTCCAGTAAATTACTCTATTTTCATGAAATTTCACCATTTTGAATTTTAAAAATTCATAATCTATGTGATTCATGTAATGTAATTTGTATTATAAGTGAGAAGAATCATTATAATAGAAGATTTTTCTACTCTATTACAGCTCTATTTACTAAGAGAATTTGAAAAATTGTGCCAAAAGTCAGAACTGATTACATATGTGACCTTTATCACAGTTATGATTAAATGTGATAAAAGTGTCCACTGACCTCCCTAGCAATCTCAGTTGCTGGACCTCTATTTCTAAAACCCTGCTTGCAGCTATGCTGGTGGGGTTTTTTTTCTGTTGTTTACATCAATACACAAGTAGGTGGCAACAAGTCTTTATTAGTGGGTCAATTCAATCATTTACTCAACCGATTAATTCAGGAAACGTCTTTATGAGTGAGGCAGTGAAGCGTTTACTGATTTATTTAGTAATGAAGCAAGAAATGTAATGAGTCACTGAATTGCTCACACAACCGATTTGTTTAAAAATTCAAATTAATTCAGAAACAGAACACCACTGCCCAGAAAAGGGCATTTTTCTGCTTTGACTTTGTTTTGAACTACTTAAATTGATGCAGAAAAAAATAAAAATAGGAACGGAACAAAATTGCCAGTAACTGATCATACTACGTAGCTTACATTTTAGAGACAGAAAACTTCTTGTTTATCAAACACCATCATCCACCATTCGTACCCTAAACCTACAAGGCTTCCGGTATAAAACACCACCAATTATTATCAGCACAAAAAAAAACAGTCAATCTAATCTACTCTACAAACTGGTAAACATGCACCCAACACCCTAATCCTTAAATTGTTTAATTGCACCTTTAACATTAGTTTAGGAAATGTAGTTATAGAGGTGGATAAAAGTAAAGGTTTGCAATGGAAAATTTGCTTTCTGTCAGTATAACGGGTTAAATGATGAGTGTCTGGCCTTTCGCTGACATAAGTCATTGGCTGACAGACTGATCAATAGAACAGATTAGTTCCCACTGTCAGCTATCACCTTTCCCTTGGTGTAGGCTATTTGAGCTCGGACTAGTGGTTTTGGGAAGCAGTGGTAAGTGAAGGAGGATTTGAAAGAGAGAAAAGAGAAAGAAAGAATGAGTAACACGGCATGCAAATTAGAATTACATTACTGTTGGACTACTTTAAAATGTCTCAAACAGAATTCTAAGAAAATAATAAAGAAGAATGAAATAAAAATGATTTAAAAACTCAGAATTATTATAAACAAAACTGGTAGAGTGGGGGAAAAAACATTAATTTTGGTTACTTGACAAAAGCATTTCTGGTGTTGTCATATGAACAAAGACAGAATATGAAATGCTGATAGCGCCCATCCCAGACTGCTATTGTTTAACCGCGTCCCCTCAGTCAGCCAGTGTCCCAGACTCTGACCCTAATTAAGTCATCAGACACAGGCACTTGACCAGGGGTCGCCTTCTCCACTGCAGTCTGGATTCATGAGGCTCAGTCTGAATGCTAAAAACACTTAGAAAGCAGCTCTGATAACCGGCTCCACTCATCACCGTCCCGTCAGCGGCTCTGGTCGTGCTCGTTACAATATTCTTTGGGTTCACTGACTGTATTACTTAAGCTCTGAGTTTTAATAAAACATTTCATATGTACTGAGAATGAAAAAGCTGCTTAATTATTCCTTCAGCTTGACAAGGCTCTGAACCTTTCATTGAGTTAAGGGCCATAATCCAATGATCAAACATAAAGCTGTTTCTGATAAAAGATGAGCAAATTATTGCTTTTATTAAATTGTATGCATTGTAATTTCAATAGTCAGTCAGTTTGATTTTGAAATGTTTTTATGCTCTTATACTCACAGAGACTGCATTTATCTGATTGAAAATACAGTAAAAATAGCAATATTGTGAAATGTTGTTGCATTTTTAAAATAACTATTTTTTTTATTTATTTAAATATATTTTAAAATTACATTTATTCCTATGATGGCAAAGCTGAATTTTTAGCAGCCAAATATGCTGAATGGGTGCTCAAGAAACATTTTTTTTTTATCATCAATGTTGAAAATGATTGTGCTGCTTATTATTTTAAATATTTTTTGTGACATTATAAGTCTTTTCTTTTGATCAATTTAATGTGTTAATTATGTGTTGCTGTCAATAATGTTTGCCTTAGCATGCAACACTGATAAATGGGAACAAGGACATTTGTAATTGCATTGCTTGAGAAAAAGAGAGATTGCCCTGAAGATACCCAAAGCGGTGTTTATTTCATGCTATTGATGCTAAGGGTGGAGGCTTTTGACAAACACATAAGGCGGTGTCAAGGAGCTGTATGGCTGCTATGTCGAACATTTAATCACATCCACTTGACGGTAATTTACAGTATTTAAACTGTGTCAAAATCACAAAGAAACACTGTAATTACCATACACCTGAACCATTATTTGTCACTCAAGTCTGTAACTCTGTGCCCATTAACACTAGGTTAGCCTAACTGTATATCAGAATATTCAGCATTCTGTGTCCCTTATTATGTTTAGGAATGTTTATTAGATTTACCTTTAAACAACACCCAACCTTTGACCTGCATCATATTGATCACTCTTTTTCCTGTGGCTTCTGTTACCATAGTTACAGTGCTAACCCTTGGGAATAACCTTTTAACTGACAGGCACTATTGGGTAGTCTTCGGTTTGTAGGACAAACACTCAAACACACTGGCTCAGGTGTCAGAATAGGCAATGCATTTAATTACTGGCTGATTCATCTCCATTCAAAGTGTGGATAATGGTACTGGTGACTAATGACTCTATCAGCCTGTCATCCACAACACCAGCCATCTGCATTTAATATGACAAACAACTTATAGTTTTACCAGGAAAGGTCAGCGCTATGACCTCTATTGATTTTTCATTGATTTGAGAGCAAAATAAAATATAAATGCCTTATATCTTTATAATAAAACAATAATATTTGATACAAATGTGTGTTAGTCCAGTAATACTTTACAATAAGATTCAAGTTGGCATTTGGCAACATGATTTAGCAACAAACTTTATTTATTTATTTATTTCTTTTTACAGCATTTATTAATTCAGGTTTATATATATGATCTTTTTCAACATTTTTACTGTTTTATATATATATATATATATATATATATATATATATATATATATATATATCAATTTTACTTTTATTCAGAAAGAATACATTAAATTGACCAACAGTGAATTAATATTTTATTGTTCAAAGTTAACACTATAATTCAGCCAAATATTCTGTTATCATTTACTCACTTTTGGCTGAACTTTATTGTTCAAAGTTAACACTATAATTCAGCCAAATATTCTGTTATCATTTACTCACTTTTGGCTGAACTACAGCTTTAATTCATGCTTGTTTATAATAAATTAACTAATGTAAGATGTAATGAAAAGTAAAATAAATAAACAAAAAATAAAAAATAAAATGAATGTGAATGAATTGAACCAATCCATTAAATTAAAGTGTTAACATTAACTTAAAATCTATCTTTTGAAAATAATTTGTGGATTAGCTGACATTTAAGCAGGGGATTTTTGTGCACTGTAACTTATCACAGACTTTCCACCACAACTTTTTTTTGTTTGTTTTTTGCATGTTAGATTATCAAATGGCTTTCCTGGATTCTAGAACTGAGAATAGAAGCATCAAATGACTGTCAGAGCAAAGCCAAGACTCCTGCTGCTTTATGAAAGAACACCTGTAATGTACCGCAAACCACTGGAACAGTCAAGAAACTAGTATGAGACACAGCCTGCAGCACTGCCTGTTATTTGTGAGTGAGCATGGAAAAGGAAAAAAAGAGAGAAAGAGAGGGTCCTATAATTAATCCGTCTGTCTGGCTATGTTGTTTCAAGTGACAAGAATCTGAATCAAGGGATGATGGGATATTATAAGGACACATGTATCTGTTGATAAAAACCAAAGACATGCGCTGTAGCAGGTGTCCTTGATTATTGTGTGTTTTTTCTCTAAAAACCAGATTTAAAGCAGTGGGGTCGCTAGACCCTTTTTACTGGGGCACAAGATCCAATGAAGTACTGCTGTGTCCCACTGATAAACCCTTGTCTGATGGTGGAGATCATCATATACTGACTTGATAATCATTTTCTGTGAAGATATTTCAGCAATCATATCATGTGTTTACCATCGGCTGTTTAGAATCAGAACTAGCGATTTGCAAATGAGTCATTATTGATCCAATGGATCAAAAGGTTTTGAAAAAAATTATTAAGATTCAGTTTGATTCATTCAGAGGGTTCAGTCATGCACTGAACCAATAATAGCGGTTTCTCACACCATAACATGATGCTTTATGAAACAGAAAACAAAAATAGCTCTATGTGAGATGATATTTACCTGCAGGCCATTATATGAAACAAAACACATTCTATTAATGTGTCAAGTTAAGCAGTTCTTTATTGCATGTGTGCAGCTTGTAAATAAGCAGCACCCTCTGTACTAGTAAAGACATTTTATATCTACAGTATATATACGTAAAACAGTAATAAAAAAAGAGTATAAATATATGGGGACTCTTATTTAATGGGGAAGGGCTTGTTCCCCACTGTTAAAGGTCTAAAACATTCCAGTTTAAACACATACTTAAAAAAGGTATTTTACAAGGTATTTTAGGAAGAACCTTTGTTCAATTAAATTGTGAAATCTAAAGTGCGAATCCCACTTCCGTGACGGCTACACGTCACGTGTTACACATTTGCATAATGTGCAAATAACTTGACCCCGCCCACAAACACGTCATTCAAAAAAAAATCTCGGGGAGTTTAATGCGGGATTCACTAAACGATTGCTCTTGAAAGATGGCTCAGAACCTACTTTATTTGGACCAGTTGGCTCCACTGTATCACAAGTATGATAAAAAATAGATGTTTATATTTTCTATTGAGCGTTCAAAATACGGAACTATGGCAATGAGCGTATTGTTTCCGACAAGCGCTGTACACAGTAGACCAATCACAACAGTCTGGGCCATCTGACCAATCAGAACAGAGTAAGCTCATGGAAAGGAGGGTTTTAGAGAGACTGCTTTGAACGAATCATTTGAGAATCGCTGGAAAATTAGGTCATATTAAATGCATATTTTGAGAAAACGAAAGCATTTTTTGGCCTTGCATGCATGTAATCTTGTTGTAGGACACTGCCAAAACAATATTAGGAACCTTAAAAATGGCATAATAGGGGAACTTTAAAGCACAAAATGGGCATAAATTCTGCCTTGCGACACCATAGCCAGTAAAGGTGAGTGAAAATATGAATGGTAACGGCTAAGACATCTCCAGATGATACAGACATTCTTGACTAGCACGCACATATCCCCCAACCCACCATGTTAATTTTTGCTAAAATTGGAAAGTGGGATATAAACTGATAGTTCTGCTGTTGAAAATGTTTGTTCTAGATCCAGCTATCTCAGCTGTGCTGCTCAATGATGCTAATGAGCTAAGGGAGTCTCTGATTCATACAGTATTTGGAGTTCCCTAGCAAGTACTGAATATATGTCATGTTTATAAACTGCTAGTGTTGGTTAGCTTCCAGTTTGACATGGAAAGTATGAGTGAAAACATTAATTAATTTGGTCTTATGTCTGTGTCTATAGTGTCCATACAGGGGTGTCTTTCTATGCCATGGCTGCAGACTACATGCAGCTCTTTCATTATTGTGCTCAATGGTGTCTAACCTCACATAATGAACTCCTTGTTGGTGCTAATGGTTACTATTATAAGAATCTGTCAAAAGTTCCACTTACAACAGCCCTCTATGACATTTACATCACAGATGTCTGGGAAATTGGCCACACTGGAGCAGGCTTTATTTTTAATGGCTTTGTGTCATGAAATGAATCCCTATTCCTATTTGTTGTTTGGTTACATCATCAGTTACATCAAAGACACTGTTTTATTTATTAAAGTCACAATGTAACAGAAGTAGCATCAGATATTTTCTTCTGTATTGTGACAAAAAGTCTGACATTTCACTGAAATATTAAGTTATATTTTAATTAAAATTTTGAACATTAAAAAAATGAAAATGTTCTACAGTAAAATATGTATAGATTGATTTGCTTGAGTGCCAAATCCTATTTAAATCCACCCATTCAATGGCCTCTACACATGGCCTGAAATGCAAATGGGTTTAAATATGGGTGTGTTTTCCATTGTTTGTTTGGGCACTAGAGAAAATGCAAGTGGTTCCACTTATACGTATGAGAGCCCTTCAGAACCCCTGTTTTATATCCCGTGTGTCTCCCTTCATGTGTCCAAACACCATTTGAGGTTTAATGTCAATTTCAAATGCATTCCTCAAAATTAGACTGGCACCCAGTCACATCACACAGCAGGGAGGACCGGAGCGCAAAAATTGGCATTGCAGTTTTGCTATGCTAGAATAAGGGGATTATCTTAAAAGCTTTTAATCTCCCACAGACACAAGTAAACATTCATTCTTGTATCGCTTCCTCATGCAATTAGTTTACATCCTGCGAGAAAGAGAATCTTAATCGATTACAGTTGAATGTTGCTCTTTTAGTTTGGCTTATCTGTGTGAGAGTATTTTACACAGAGCATTTTATTATTCAGGGTGGGATGTTGCTCTCAATATCATTACCAAATAATAGTGGAATCCTGTTATGTGGAAGTGATTCATAGGAATGATTTAGTGGTAAATATTTATATAAATCTTTGTAAAAAGGGCGATGTGATGAAAAACTGATATAAAAATTAATTAAAGCTAAATAGAAAATGACAAAAGAATATAACAAATTACTAAAACCTTAACAAACATTTAAAATAGGAAGTAAATAGAAACTAAAAATTCAAAATATTAATAAATACTACAATAATAAATAATGCTTAAATGACACTGGTTTAAATTTTGTACAATATATATATTTTTTTTGTGGTCGTGAATTCTAAATGAATTAGAAATTTCAAAATATTATTAAATATTTTAGTAACATTATTAATTAATTAATTAATTCATTATTTTTATTTTTTATTTTTTAGTCATTTATAAATAATTATAAAAACTTTAAACTGATTTCGAAAATGTGCAATAGTGATTTTATCCTTGTAGCAGATTTCTAATTGGTTAACACTTAAACATACACCTTGGTTCTTTAGTGGCCTGGGATGTCATCCACTACCCTCTCTCATTTATTCATTATCAACAGATGCTTAATGTACAGTATGTAAGTGCTGATTGTGGTGAAGCAGTTGCCCAAGATGCCCATTGAAGTTCCAGCAGAAAACAAAATATGCATTAGTTTATTACTTTGTAATTGTTATTAAAATATCATGACTTTTTTATACTATTGCGGCAGTTTAGAAATGAATCCAAGTTAGAAATTCATCCTGGGGCGCTAAAGACCTGAATGATTTAAAATGATGTCTCCCCTACTGCAGTGTCATATAGTAAGAAGTATAACAGTGAAAATTCAGAAGCGTGTGTGTCTTTGGTTTAGCTTAGAACGAACATGTATGAACAAGAACACACACACACACACACACACACACACACACACACACACACACACACACACACACACACACACACACACACACACACACACACACACACAAACACATAACTATCCAAAAGGGGACATTCCATAGGCGTTATGGTTTTTATATTGTACAAACTGTATGTGCTATTGCCCTACACCAACCCTACACCTAATCCTACCCCTCACAGGAAACCTTCTGCATTTTTACAATTTAAAAAAACCAACAACTTTGTTTACTTTATTTTTATACCAGTTTTACAAATGGGGAGGTTTTTGAGATTTTGTCAGGTTTAGCTCACTTTCGGGTACAAATGTGTCCCCAAAGTATGGTTAAGTAGGTACACACACACACCCACCCACACACACACACACACACACACACACACACACACACATACACACACACATACACACTCACACACACACACACACACACACACACACACACACACACACACACACACACACACACACACACACACACAAACACCCACACATACAAACCCTCATCCATTCCAAAAAGCTGGTTTGGCAACCCCGTGTTCTCTGAGCACCTGCAGTTTATCCAACAAGGTCATTGGCAGCATAGATTAGGCCTGTCTGAGGTTTGCCAGCAGCAGGACAAATGAGAGGAAAGCATTTCTTGTTCCAATCCAGCTCTCCAGCAGAGGTGACAATGGCTAAAGCAGCATGCCAATTCTCTCTTTGCAAAGAGATGCAATCACACAAATTTTTGATATCGTTGGCCACCTTTGGAGGTTTCCTTCAAGCCTGTTTCAAATGGTATTGCCGGAGGATCTGTGGCTTTTGGTCTATAAGAAGTTCGGTTGATTACAGACCTCTAAAACAATTGTTTGCCAGTAAGTGTTGCCAGTCATTAGCAACTGCAAATAAAAATTTGCATTTGCCATCATATTTGTAAGTGGCAGCCATTTGATTGCCGAGCAAAGTAATTGAAAACAGGTGCACCAGCTAATTACAAATAAATAACAAAAACTGTTTCTGAAAGCAACTACTTACTGTATATTAGAGTCTTAATATTACCATAACCACACTTTGAGAGATCAGTACACTGGTACTTTTTGTGGTTTAAGTGGATCAGCATAAGTGATGGTGACCTAATTAGAAGAGAATAGAGAATATTTGTGTGCATGCTAGTCTGTGCTGTTTTCGTAGTCTGTGGCTCAGAATACCAGAGCTGTGTCCCAATGCAGAGGCTGCATCCTTCAAAGGTTGCATTCCAATATTAAATGCATCACTGTGACGTGACAAAGGCTGTCCCATTTTGAAGGCTCCTTCAAGGCTTCTTAAACACGTCCCTCATTTCTTAGGCTGCAAAGGACAGAACTAATGGATCCTTTGCAGTCCAGAGTATCACAAGTTTCATTGGATGCCAGATAAAAAAAAAAAAAAAAAAACACTTTAAAATGGTTCAGATGTTGACTTACACCTTAACCGCACCTTAACCGCACTGCTCCGTGCAAGACTTGAACCCCTGGTCGCTGGCAATGGAAGGTGGGCACACTAACAACGACGCTAAAGACTGTAGCCTCTATCACCAGTCACTAGTGCATCTCTTGAGATCCAGGGAGTGAGTTTTATCTGTGCAGCTCTTACCAGCTGGAATCCATTACACTCACCCCCCAAACCACACTGCCGTCCGGGTCACGGCACCACTATAACCCCTGCAGGCCTAACTGCAATAATAATGCAGTGTATGCAGTAGCAGAAGCCTAGTGTTATATTCTGAACATACTGTGTAGTCTCTGTGGTGCAGTCATGTCAATCACTATTAATGTGTTGCGATTTGAAGGCAGGTTCCTGTTAGTTATTCCCAGAGGTGTGTAGGTTAAGAATGATCCTCTTAGAATTTGACTGAATTATGGCAGAAGGAATATTTTAAGGAATTATATGCTGATCCTATTGAACACACTTTTAGGCACTTGTGCATAAAAACAAAGGAACAGAGCTGATGACCCAATCAGAGGAGCCCTTTCTGAGAATGAAAGAACTTTGTAGTGTTTCTACATATGGATGCAATCCAGAATGATCTAAATGCTCTACTGTGTCTAACCAGCCCATGTTAGTGATTTTGTGAAATTAACATTGAAACCACAACGCAATGACAGTAGTAGTTTGTGGTCTGGCCATGATATAAATACCATATTATCATCTTTGCCAACTGTCAGTTTTTATTCTTTTAAACATGCACATCTCATACCATCATTCTCAGATTTATTTTTGCTCAAGAACAGTACTTTATTTACAATATTAGGGTTCTTTTGGCATTATTAGTGTTGTCACTCATACTGAAACTGAAATTTGCCAAGTAGTAGAAATTTAGGTTATTTGTGTAATGAGATATATAACTTTCATATTCCCAGTGACAATGTTTTGTTCATTATTTATAAGTAAAATACTATTGATGACTTAACATTTAATTTTTACTACAATCTCCAGACAAGACTGCCAATATTGAAATAAAAAGGCAAATGAGAAATTGCAAATCAGCAAGGCCAAATAACTCGTTTTATGAAACAAGGTTAAGTGTTCAGTATAAAGCCACAGTGGATTTATTATCAGTGTACTGAGAGCAGAAGAACATAATACAATTTCTATTAAGCTAAATGACACTTTTGATTAGATTTTGATTTTTGATTAGAGCAAGTAAAACTCCAATTTGCAGGAGAAGCTATAAAAAAAGAGGTCAGAGGTACTCAGCCAAAGTTGTTGCTGTTAACTAAAATGATTTTTTTCCAGATCATGGACAAAGAGCCATTCTAGATAATGTAGTCCATCTCTCAGATGTCCTAGCCACACCCAGCCAATAGTCCTTTCTCTTGTGTTCATACCCGCTGATTGATTGATCCCTTCAGGCAGGCTGACCGAAGCAACTAAAGTTCTTCAGCTTCACGGCTTAGAAAAACTGAAGTGTAGAGTTGCACAGCTTTGAGCTTTAGGGTGATAGTATATGAAAGAATAGCTAGAGGTGATATCCTGATAAAGCATATATAAAAGTATACTCTCACTAATATGTTGACTTATACGTAACATATAAAATAATAATAAAAACAATAACATTACTTTTACCTGAACATGCTTTAAGGATTTTTTGTTCAAACTAATTCTTTGTAGCTTTAATCTCACTTAAAAAAATTTTTTGATATGCGAGTTGGTTTGGTTCCATACTTTTGTCTGGTTCATTTTTTTTTTTATTTTTTTTTAAACAAACTAGACTTAACAAAGATAACTATGTATTCAGAGTGAGATCACAGGTATGGCTCTAATGTTTGCTTCTAGTCCTGACAAAAGTGAAGGAATTGCAATGTTTCCATTATGACACTGTGGATATGTTATGTTATGATGGTATTATAGTCATGAACTGATTTGCTGGGTCATCTGATACAAACGTCTTACCTAATTAATCTACAAGTAGTTGTGCAGCATGAATAGTCTTGCCCCTGCAGGTTTGAAATATTAGAATGGGAAAGAGGTATTGGGGTTTGGGTGGGTGGAGGGTTATAGGAGAGTCTACAGGGGATTACTTTTTGTTTCATAGCAGACTCTGTTAACAGCTATCATTCATCAATGTTCAGTGATTTTAAAGAAGACTTGGAAACCTTGTGCAACAAGATCATTGTACGCTAGTACAGGCCTAAATATTATAAAAGATCACGTTTTACTGTAATTACTGCTATATGGATTTAATTTAATTAAAATACATTACATAAAATAATAAAAATAAAAATAAAATGAAATAAAAATAAAATATTTATTAATTAAGAATTTATTTATATTTTATATATCAAACATTACTGCTGTAAATACTGCTTTATGCTTTAAATAAAAAAAAAAAAGTAAAATAATTAAAACATTTAAAATGAAGATTTATTTATTAAGAAATTATTTATTGCTAAAGTTTGGTGTTAGTGATTTTTTTAATAAAAAAATATACTTTAATTTAAAAAGGACACGGAAGAGTTATACATTGTTACAAGTAAATGTAAAGTTGAAGTTTTAAATAAAACTTTGTTCATCAAAGAAGCAAAAAAGTATCATCCACAAAATATATTAAGCATCACAACTGTTTTCAACATTGCTAATAATAAGAATTGTTTCTTGAGCATACAGTATTAGCATGGTTTCTGAAGTATCATTTGACACTGAAGACTGTAGTAATGGCTGCTGAAAATTCAGCTTTGCCATCATAGGGATATGTTACACTTTAAAATATATTAAAATAGAAAACAGTTATTTTAAATTGTAATAATATCTCACAATATTATTGTTTCTACAGTATTTTATCAAATAAATTACACCAAACTTTTGCATAGTATGTAATTATACTGAAGTTGGACTGTCTTGCTTTTTAAAGTCAATATGTTTCTGAATGTCAAAACAAATATAAATGTGTATCTGTAAATATAATGACTAATCTCATATAATTGCTTCTTCATGTGCTGTTCATTTCTATGCAAGCTCATAGCCAAAAGCAAACCCAGCATTAGGCCAAATACCAAGAGTATCAGCTGTGCTTCTTTTACATGGAGATTGAAATTTACCTTATTTATCTAAATTTATCTTATTTACTATTGATATTGTCTCTCATCGTGAAAGCATTAGTGTTGTATTTAGTATATGTTGGAGCATCAAAACTGATATGGGATGTTTACCATTTCCCTTTTAACTAATTTTGCAATGAAACAAACTGTTTTGATAAAACTCCATTAAACAACTCAGTCAGTCTCTGTTAGCTGTAGATATTGGGTTTGCTGATCATTTCCACCCAGCCAAGCAGGACATTTGACATTTCCAGCAATGCAGTTTTGTTTGGGTTATACACTCCAATGGACACCTCTTTCATAGGGACCCTCTTTCAATAAGAAGGTCTTAGATGAATTTCACATTGGCCTTTATAAAGGGCAGATTCTCAATAGCAGAGTGATGGTCACCAAAAGAAGATGGTACATGAAATATATATTTTGAGGCTCTCTCTTTCTTTAAGATTTCCGATATGAATTTATTCCATAAGTGAAGACAACATTTTAGGGCAATGACTTGCACATTTCAGAATGAGTTTTGTACTATAAATATAAGGTATACTGTGCCAGATTCCAGAGAAATTCCCCAGTATCCATACAATATTAACATCAGAAACCCAAAGTCGCATATACAAGAAAGAAAAAAAAGAAGAAAATGAAATAAATGAAGCCTTGATGAACATAAGGGCCTTCTTTCAAAAACATCTTTACAAAAAAAAAATCTTACCAACCTCAAACTTCTGAACGGTAGTTCAGCAATCAATAAAGTGCCTGTCAAACTAGACAATCCATCTCCTAAAACATAAATCCAAATTTTAAAACGACACAATGCTGTTTCATATGACAAAATCCTATTTTATATCAACAAAAATCATCTAAAAACCATGAAAAGCATCTAGAAAGAAAAACAAGGAAACATGGGGATTTTCTGCAAATGATAGGTTAGTGTACATTACAATATTTTACATCAATAATAGTCTGCAATTTAATGAATCTGGATGTTTATTCAAGGTGGTAAGCTGAGTAGAAAGTGCAATATGCATTGTTTTGGATTTCAGCTACATACAGACAGATTTCCAGGAGGCATTATGATGTGGGTAGTAGTTTATTCACATGCAATAACACAACCCTGAATGTGGGTGGAATATTAATTTAGGAGGTGAAATAACTTGCACAATCCCATAGGACTAACCAGGACCAGCACGTTTTCCTTCCTGACAGAAACATACAAATAATATTTTGAGCAGGACTGTTTTACTCCAACTACTTATTGTCAGAGTCAGTCCATTTACTAGTCTACTGACAGAATAATGTCTTAAAAAGAGCATTGTGTGATCCATAATATCCAAAGCCAAAGTTAAAAACTTGACAGGCAGCTTCACTGTAGTGGAATTTTTAAATACAGTATAAATAATTAAAATCCAGTCCATCATTCAAGACCCCCACCATCGTGGCTGCAAGCAGTTTTGCTAAGCTTTTTGTCAAGCAGTGCAACATTGACAAAGCAGTAAACACTAAACTGACTAAACACTTCATCCCACTCGCAACCTCAACAACTGAATCTAGTGCACTTTTTTATTGTATTTCATGTTTATCTGCACTGTTCACTTTGCATAGACATGCAATTTTCATATTAATATGCATGAGTAATCTACTACTGTATATTTACACTACTGTTTGAAAGTTTAGGATTGGTAAGTATTGTATTGGTATAGTTACCAACTAACAGAACCAACTAAAGCCTCAGACTAACTAAAGGCTTTATCTGAACAACTGTAATAAATGCAATCCTGCACTATGGACATTCTAAGTGTTGATATGTTGGGCCGCAAAATTTTGTTTTAGCAACAATAAATGGTCCCCTTCATTGAACAAATGCTCTTGATTAGATTTTGACTTATTTTCAGGAAAAAATAGTCAGTCATGTCTGGAAAAACTGTTGCCATGGTAACAAAAACAAATCTGAACTTTTGATTGGACAAGTCTGTGGTTAGGGCCTGTGTGTGCCTAGCAACTATGAACTTTTGTTTAGTTAGCACAAACAAAAACACAACCGTCACCTGTTGACACAAAAAATATGCTACACAGAGGTGTGGCCAAAGCTGGGCTGTTACTTGCACTGAAAGTGCAGGTCATGAAGAGAAAGGAACAGGTAAAACATCAAAATAATGAATAGATTTGAATAGCAGACTAAAATATGCCTGAATCAAAACATAGAGATCTATCACTATGCTTATACAAAATGCCTTACATTCATGCCTATTTTTACAGCAATTATTAATCTTGATGAATGTTCATTTCTATGTATACTAATACATTTCATGACTAAATGATTCATGAATTAATTTTAATCACAGACTATAAAAAGTGATTCCTAATGTGTGACTAATCCTTACGAACTGAACCTTACTGTGAAGTGTTAGCAGTATTTTTAGTTAGAATTGAATGGACTAAAGCAGTCATATCACCACATCAGACGCTGAAATTAGACCTGTTCTGTGTTTTCCTCAGAAGTGAGTTGTGCACTGGAGGTCCTGAAGTCATCTATTTATTAAGAGGGCCGACTGGAGGAAATCCTTATGGGCACAAGGCTCACTTTCAGCTGGAGAGGAGAAACATTTAACACTGAAATAGACATCCATGCTCTGCATATATCCTGAAGGGTGTGTGCACCTGGGTGGGTTGGGTAACTGCTCTATGCGTCAATATGGCAGAAAGCAGGAGTTAAAAGTAGGAACCTTAATTTGAGAAGCTTAAATGGAATTTTCAAACAGAGGTGACGGTTGTGTTTTTGTTTGTCATTTACTGTACATGTACTCAATACTTGGTAGGGGCTCCTTTTGCTTTAATTACTGCCTCAATTCAGTGTGGCATGGAGGTGATCAGTTTGTGGCACTGCTGAGGTGGTATGGGAGCCCAGGTTTCTTTGACAGTGGCCTTCAGCTCATCTGCATTTTTTGGTCTCTTGTTTCTCATTTTCCTCTTGACAATACCCCATAGATTCTCTATGGGGTTCAGGTCTGGTGAGTTTGTTGGCCAGTCAAGCACACCAACACCATGGTCATTTAACCAACTTTTGGTGCTTTTGGCAGTGTGGGCAGGTGACAAATCCTGCTGGAAAATGAAATCAGCATCTTCAAAAAGCTGGTCAGCGGAAGAAAGCATGACATGCTCCAAAATTTCTTGGTTAACGGTACTAAAATACAGTGTAATAAGCGGACAAAAGCTGGCTGAAGTGAATAGAGGGGACAAATGTACAAGCCTACTTTATTCAAATGTTTACTCACAATATGCTAATTACTGTGATATACATACAATACACACTACCGAACATTCAGGAAAAAACACTGACCAGATGTCTATATAAATGTGGGCTGTTACTGAAAGAGCATGTAATAATGTAAACTGATTATGCGATGCATGCAATTTCATCATGTTTTTATTGGCTCAGGGTCACATTCAAATGTGCCGTGCAGAAAATCATCATTGGAAGCTCGTTGCACATGTGCATGATGTTCTCCACTTCTCCTTTCATCCAAGATGAGCATTATAATATAATAAAATCATTTAGCAAAAAACTAATCTGTAGTCTTGTGTCAGGAACATAAAACAGGTTTAGGACAAAAAAATGTATAATTCTCTAAAAGTAATTTATCATGCAATGCATTTTGCACCACAGTGCCCCATCTAGAGAAACACTTGGTCCCACCGGCCCCTAATTGCAGTGACACTGACCACTTACTACATTCCATGTGTCTAGCATGAGCAAAAATAGTGCATGCAATAAGATAGAGCAAAATGTCATTCAGTGAGTCATTGGAATGGATGAAGCTCCTTAGGAAGTGACCTATTTTCTTGGATCTATATTGATGGAAGCTGTTTCACATGGCTTAAGGAATGTACGCTGAGTTTAAAGTAAGATCTCCAATCTGATTTCCCAAATGCAATGATTTCCCAACCTGATTTCCTCAAAATTACCGTGGCGGACTGGGAAGCTTAGAGACCGACAATTCTAGTATGTTACTGACACATTGCACATGTCTCAGCTGCCATTGTCAATGTGCAGTCAGAACAGCATATCCAGATATGGCTAAAAATGACTTTGGGTAGGCCCACATTTATTATTACACTCTTTCAGATCCTATTACAATTTCTGCTCCAGGGTAACCAAATAAATTATGTGTACAAGAGAAGTGGAGAGCGTCACACTCTCATTTAAAAACTTCCGCCAGTCTGACAAGGCCCATTGGTTTTAAGACCTATCTGCTGTCCAGCTCAGGCCCAGCAGCCTCAGCGAAGAGTGTTCAGTTTAGCACAGTGACAAATGACATTTCATAAAGCTAGCCTGCTGTCTGGGGAAACTCTTGGTGTCCCTGGAGAGAAATCCATAATTTATCCTTCCTCTACAACATATTCTAATCTCAGTTAATGCAACTATGTCTCAAAGGGGTGTTTGTGAATCTCCCTCATTCATATAATCCAACAGAACATCTCGGTTATGTATGTAACTCTAGTTCCCTGAAGGAGAGAACGGAGAAGACCAATGAATTGTGATCTTGCTTAGAGAGACCAATCCACTTTGAGTGTAGTCTAAACGAGCCAATGTACATTGGCATGCGATGATTGCATCCAGTTGGGTCTACCTCCTCCAGGGGCAGCACTTGCAGGCTCACCACCTGATCCCTGAAGAGAGTAAACCTAACCCATATAATAAACCTAAGGCCTCAGCACATCACATGACCCAGCAGCCAGCCGGGGCCAAACTCTAGACACGATCTGTCGACCGAAAATGCCTGCATGTCCCAGTTGCGACATGTGACAGGAGCATAGACCACCTGTGTTGATGTATGTGTTGATGTATGTGTTGATGTATGCAACGGTCGCAGTGTTGTCCACCCAGCTGGTGGTAGAGGAATCCGTGTAACCCACAGCATGCCTGGAATCCTGTTCCAGGGTATAGGACTATGCCAGTAGGACTACGATCTCCGCAAGCAAGATATGAGCATAGGCTGCCTTCACTAATGCGAAGTAGATGCTCCTAAGGTTGGGCATAACCAATCAAACTGAACAACATAGCAAAGGGGTTGGGGGGGTACCGGGCAAACTGAATCACATAGCCAATCTGATGGTCCACTGGAGCATGCGGGATGTGTTGGATAGTGCTAGCCATGCACCCAGACACCGTACAAGCAGGACCAGTGGAACCACCGTGGGGCAGCGACGTGGAACACAGGGACCCGGCCTGTGGGCGGACCGAAGAGGGGTCTGAGTGTGCGGTGCAATGCTTACCTGGTTCCATGGTCTGGCAGAGGTTGTGTGAGTAGGGCCTTTGATGATGCTCTCGAACTGCCCACTGCTGCCTGCTGGCGAGAGAGGAGGATGAGTGTGGTCCAGTGTAGGTCCGTCTGTGACTCTCCACATGCTCTTGGGACCCAGAGATAGAGAAAACTGCTCTATTGTCGAGATTTTTGGAAACAAAAGATTTTCCACCCGGCCCTCCTCCGGCAGAGGGAGAGGTGCATTCACCATCTCCTGAAGAGCATTTCCCTCCATTTCTGAGGGGAGGCACAGTTTGCCCTGCCAGGTGGAGGTGGTATTAGGACACAACTGCACCACATCCAACCGCACCACCCGGGGGTCCCCCATATACACCCTAGCTACACCACCATCGAGAGTGGTGAGGGAGGAGAAGTTAGCAGGTTGGTTTCCGGCACAAAAACCGGGGCGGGGTGCTGAGAAACAGCACGGGCCACCCTGAAAAAAACAATCGTCCAACCTTGAGGACTTGGGATACAGTGGAGGTTTCCACTCGAGCCCTACCCTCACGGCAGCCCGGGAAAGCATAGCCGTCATTTCCAGATCTGATTCAGTCATTGCTACCATCACGGACGGCAGCAGCACAGCTGAATCTTCCTCTCCAGAAAGCCCTAGCTCACCCTTCGATGCAGCGACTGACATCCGATCATTGGGAGGAGTGCCGAAAGATACTGGTGTTAAGCTCCTTGTAGAGGGCCCAACATGTTCCTTTGGCAGCTCAACTGGTTGCGGAATGCAAACGGAGCGATGGTCCCCCGAGGGTTGGTATAGGTGGAAAGTCTCTCTGGTGTTCATTCTGCATATATTAAAGTGAGACATAAATATCTGAATATTTGCATTATCTTTATAACTGTCTGCAAATACAATTGCTTCTCCATCGTAGACTCAAGCTATTTAAATTGTGAATAAGCTAAAGATCATGATTTACTTACAAAAAACCTCTTTTCAATTAAACGTTATAGCAGGAAAAGTGCTTGCAGATGCTTTTCAGCTCTTTGAGAGTTTGATGTCTTTCATGTGCAACTGTAATCTTGCAACTTGCTCGAGTTGCAGTTTGGATTTAATTCAGTTTAAGTTCTTAACATTTCATTCTGGGGACAGAGAACATGGCACCTAAAAGATGTAGATGTAAACCAGCTGTTAAATAATTCAAAATTTCTCTCTAAAATATATTTTAATGTGAGCTGACAGCACATACAGTAGAACAGGTATATAACATTCAAAAGTTTGAGGACAATAAAATTTCTGTTTTTGAACATCTCTTATGACCAAGGCTGCTTATTTGATCAAAAATATCACAATTTAAAATAACAATTTTCTATTTTAATATATTTTAAAATGTATTTTATTCCTGTGATGGCAAACTGAATTTTCAGCAGCCTTCCTTCATTCTTCTCCAGTCTTCAGTGTCACATGATCCTTCAGAAATCATTCTATGTTGATATGATGCTCAAAACAGTCTGCTTAATATTTTTGTGAAAAATGTAAATAAACAAAAAACAAACAAACAAAGAAAAAGATAGAAAGAAAAAACAGCATTTATTTAAAAAAGCATGTCTTTTGTAACCGTTAAAGTCATAAATGTCCTTACTGTCAATAAAAATATGAATTCCTTTAAATTATTTTACTGATGCTAAACCATCTATTTATCTGCCCAAAAAACAAAACAAAAAACAAACAAACAAACAAAAAATAATAATAATAATATAAATAATAATAAAAAAAAGAAGATAATTTAAGATCCAGCCCTGGATGACAGATCTTATCAGAAAATATCTGTCTGGTACCCAAAATCAGTGTTTTGTCTGGTACCCAAACCTGTATTAACAGTCTTCTATCAGCCAAGAGTTGACGGAGTAAAGGCAGAGAAGAGCAGAAGAAGAAGACCAAATGATGATGATAAAAAGTGCATAGTTTATTAAATAATCTTAATTGCGAATGTTTCAGTGCTCAGACTTTGCCTGACCAGCACAAATCAAACTAGTGTTACAGTATATTGCTTCACAACAACATCCCATAAACCTTGAATTTCCATAAACATTCCCTCTTATCTCTTATTCATACAGACAAAACAGTTCATGAAACCCCACAATCATAAGATTAAACAACAATGAAAATGCATAATCAATGAAATATACAAACAAAATTAAACAATAAATGATTAAATAATAAAAATGCTATAAATAATAAAAATAATCACATGATCAATTACATAAATGGCTAATGGTTATAAATTACATGGATAAATGATTGCAACGCACACAGTTTGCATATGAGGATCCTAAGATCTTTCAAAGATAAAAATGAAGAAATATTAGATGATTTGGAGATCCATCAATTCCTTTCTCCAGAATCCATAAAACAGAACATAACATTTTGTTTAAAAGTGTAAGAGTGTCTATCGCATTTCATTTCAACTCATTTGCTCAACTGCGTACATGCAGAATTGTTTTTAATGGTTTTTAGGTTTTATTTATTTATTTATTTTTTTTTTTCCGAAAGGTTTTATGTCTTTATTCCATGTTTGCCATCTTTGAATTGCTCTGGATAGTTACATCTGAATCTGTCCATTGTTAAAGCCACTTTTAAGTAGATTTTCATGTGCTGTTTGGACATTTGCCCACCTAAAGTTCAATAACAGCCCCTTGCTAAGGATCTTCAAAAAATCATTTTAAGTTAAAGATTAATGTTGATGTGAAATTTCAAGGGAACACATTACCTTTTAGTAATGATGTTTCAGTATGAGATTATTCTGCTTTTCCTTGTTCACAAAACACAATGGTTACAACAGATACAGTACAAATACATCCTCAGTGTATTGTGAAATCGGTTATAGGTATTAAAGAATGGCTCGTTTATGAAATGACCTGATCTGAGCTCAATATATTCAGCTGTTCTCACAGAATGATGGTGAGAGCGCATATGGAGATGTGCAGCTGTCTTGTGTTGACTGTATTACCGGCACATTACTGCAGCCTCCCTCTGGCTAGATCAGGTGTCTGCTGCTCAGGATGTGGTGAGACAGTTCATCCTCAGATTGATTCACTTCCTATTGAATTGCTCTCCAAACCTGAGGTGTAATTTAAGCTGTCCTTGTGAGTCATACTGCTTTGCTTCACTTGAAAAGATGAGGTTATGTTTTCATGTTGTCTTTTTTCTCACCGTGCCTAACATAAGCTGAAAGCAGATATTATTTGTCTGCAGTGACAAAATTTTCCTATGGAAGAAAGATCACGTCAACAACAAACAGTGAGGCACTGCATACATGTAGCTACTAGAAGAGAAACTCCAGCGTAATATCATGCAGAATAAATTTGCCACTATCTAATTATTTTCAAGGATATGCATGTTGGCTTTTGTTCAAATCAGTATCAGTTTCAGTGAATGAGAAAGCTAAGCTAATTAACATACCTCCTTAAGGCCAGGAATTGTCAGGCAGAGTGTGTGTGGCGTTAATTTGAGCTGAAGGCATTTAAACTTGAGGAAAGTCAAATGATGGGTCCAGTGGGTCCAGTCTCTGTCAATGAGCATCGCCCTTAGCTGCTGTTTTAACTCATGGCAATTTTTGATTTCCACTGGGAGATATCTGCTTCAGCACCTTAAAAACAATCAAAGCTAAACAGCAAAAATCAATGCAGCATGGTTCAAAATAAGGCAACATTAATATTAAAGACCATCCGGGATTAGGGAAGAATTATTTGCTAAAGTGGACAACTGCTGTCAAAAAAAACAAAAAAAAAACAAAACATCATCACAGCATGTTCTCTGCTTGACGCCAAATATATTCATGCATTAATCAAAGGGAAATTAAAAGTGTTTCAGTGCCTATCTCTTGCCATTTCAGTTTTTTTTCAATAATATATTCATACAGTTGAAATACATTTTTAATATTTAATATGTTCAAGAACCATACTCCTTTGATTAAGCTAGTAACCTGCACTTGCAATTTTCATTAAGTCATGTAACTACATTTGAATTACAATCTTTTTGTTTTAGCGTAGTTTATTTTATACACTAGCTTCTATGTTAGCTATTGTGCATGTTCGGTTAAAGAAATCAATCACCCAAAAACTAACAATTGCTGAAAATGTCCTCACCTTAAGGCCATCTAAGATGTAGATGCCAGCCCACAACTTAAACAGGCCCGGTGCGGGCTTGCCCAGGGGAGGCCGACAGCTTTGGGCTCACTGCAGGCTCTTTGTGAGCAACCTACACTATGGGACTGCCCACATTAATCCCACGATTGCCCAGTGTGGGCCCAACATGAGCCTGTTAATAAGAATTTTGTGGGCAGTTTTCTTCCTTACCACTAGGGATGCTAGGGTGTTGTAGGTTTCCTTAAGTAAAGCCATGTGGTAGAGAGAGTTAGCAATAGCAAGCAGCAGTAGTCAGCATGGCTCACCTGCTGAACACATTGTGCTGTGATGCTAAGAGTTTAAGACAGACAGTGTATTTGTATGCATTTTAGAAAGACTCTTTATTGGTGAGGACACCACATCATCGTCCAGCCTGAATATGGATTTAGAGTTGTTTTTGACATGAGACCATAGTCTGGACTATTTTTAATTGTTCTGGTTAGGAAAAGTCTGGTGTTTGTGAGCTGTGGCGTGTTTTCATTACAAGAGGTTGGATTATTCATTTGCTATCAGCCAATTTCAGCTACGGACAGTGTTTGGAAATTGATTGTAACGGAGCCGACAGAACAGGAAACGTGCGGATCCAAATGCAAAGCTTTATTAGACCACATGGTAAGACAGGCTAAGATCAGACAACGGCAAACAGGAACAGAGGATACAAGATGAAGAGTGATGCATAGGCGGGCGTGGATCTGCGAACAATATCCAATAGGGTAGTCAAATGGGGTCATCCATATCCAGGCAATGATCAGGCAAGGGGCAGACAATCTCCAACAGGGGCAAGACAAGAGAGGTAAACTAAGGCAGGCAGAAGGTCGAGGCACGGGATGAAACTAAAATGATTAAACCAAAGCTAAGACAAGAAATAACTAGAATAGTAGAACTAAGACTAGGAGCTAAGAACTAAGGCAAGGAACTAGAATGACAGAACTAAAGCTAAGACACGGAATGAAACTCAGACAGGGAAATGGCTCTGCAAAGTAGCTAACAACACTCGGCCCAGATGAGCAAGAGAGCGAGCCTTTTGTAGAGCATGTGAATTGGCCTCAGATGTGCATGTAATCAGTGAGATGCATTGTGGGAACTGTAGTCCAGGGTGATCTGTGAGTCTGTGTGGAGCAAGAGTCAATGTAAAGCACAGGCATATTCTGGTGGCGATCGGACAGAAAACTAAAAACCAGGTTCGTTACATTGCACTAAAGATTTGACTTTCTCACACATCAACTTTCACATGACGAAATCCTACAATCTTACATTGCTTTGTTTGCTTTTTTTTTTTTTTGTACTTTTGAGTATTTGCAATTTTGCCTATATGTAGCTGTATTAACCTGAATTGAAATTGTTCTATTTTGTATTTAATAAATCCTTTGATTTGAAATCCCTTTGACTGCTGTACATTTTTGACAATATAGACATTAGTTATGTGGTGACTGCATCCATTTCAGATGTATAATAACTGTTTTTCCCAAAGACTTAAGTTATAGTATTTGAAAAGTATTTAAAGTGAAACAGATGTATTGTTATAGATCAGGGGTGCATCCTGTTCCTGGAGATCTACCTTCCTACAGAGTTCAGTTCCAACCCTGATTAAACAAACCTGTATGTAATTATCAAGTGCTCCTTCAGATTCTAATTAGTTGGTTCAGTTGTGTTTGATCAGGACCAGGTTGGGCACCCCTGTTGTAGATTAATAGTGTGGGCTATATGAGGGCTGCCTGTGCAGGGCCAGCACTAAGGGGCCAATGTTTTGCCAATGAACAAAATCTCAGAGGCCCTGCACTGGCAGCCCACTGGGGTCCCTTAGGCTAGCCCTAAGTGGGCCCGTAATGGGCCGGTACAGGCTTGTTTGCAGGGAATCCACACGACAAGCGATGTAATGCTAAATTTCTCCAAACCTGTTTTGATGAAACAGAAGTTCATGTTCGAAAATTAATCCATCGATCATTTTGATGTGTTTTCTGACTGTCCAGAAATGACACACTGACAGAAACAGTACAGCTAATGTAAAGTTTTGTGATTAACCAATAGCAGTTCAAAATACTGAGTATTTGAAGGCTGTCCTCACAGCTCTAGGCCAGTGTTACAGTACATCTTGATGCTTTTCATTTCACTTGCTTCTTTTTAAAAAAAATTCTTCATTCTTCCTTTCCCAAATCCTCTCACTTCCATGACAAACTAAATTCGAAAATGCTACACAAAGAAAGAAAATGGTAACCCAGGTAACAACACCCTTCAAAGGCAATGAATTTTTAAAAAACATCATATCTCCATTCAGAGAGGACCAGGGGGCACGAGCATGCGCTGCTCTTTGATCTCTCTGGGTTTTTTGCCTTTCATACCTGCCTTACATGGAGGAGCCATGACACTCTCACTAATTTGACCTGAACATGCTGCACTGTAACTGAAAATGAAAATGAATCATCACTGTCCAAACTTCCAAGAACAATTATTCACATTTCAACACATGATCACAGAATCAGCCAAACAATCAAATCACTCTGTCACATCTTCCATCCACAATGATCTTTCTGTGTGTCAGACTCTGTTCCATGATTTGTGTGTTCTGCTTCCTATGTTTCCTTATGCCCTTACTTGGTTCTTCCTGTTCCTGTTCCCTAATATGGTTTATTTGTCCCCGATGTTTCTAGTGTTCATTTTCTCATTGATTTCAGGTGTTCCTCTTTGTGTCCCTCCTCTAGTCCTGTATTTAATGGTTTCCTGTTTTGAGTTCGTTGTACGGTAATGTACATCGATCCCCATGTCTATGTGAGAAGTAATTTATAGTTTTTAATTTATAGTTATATTATAATAGTTAAATTTTTAGTTATATTGATTTTAGTTATATTTGATTGCACCGTGGCTGAGGGTGAGCTGAGTATGGCATGGCGAAAGTGCCAAAACGAAGAGGTGAGGGCTCCAGCCCCCAAATCCAGTCCAGAGCACCCTCCAGTGGCCGCTCCTCCAGAGCGCAGTCCTGTTCCGGTGTTCAACCTAGAGAGGCCTTTTGATCCAGAGTTTAGCCCGAATACCTGGAGGCTTGCGATTGACTGCCCTCCCACCCTCTCCTGCCTCCTCCTCTGCTGTCATCTGGCAGCCCCTCTGCTCGCCCTCAGTCCACCATCTATGCGGTGCGAGCTCCGTGGGCCTGCCATCCTCCAGCGTCGCTGTTTCCCTTGACTCTGCTTCTAGCCTCCAAGGCCTGGTCTCCGCCTCAGCACATTGACCTGTCGGCTCCACCATGGCTCTTAGCTCCCTCCTTTTTGCCGTGGCCTGGAAGTCCACTAGCTCCGCTGGGCTCCCTTGTTCCTCCGGCTCCGCCTTGGTCTGGCGTCGACCATCCCGCGCCTCAGGACTCCACTCCTCCGGTTTTGCCTTATCCATTCGTCCCTCCGGCTCCGTCAGGCTCCACCTCAGTCCTCTGTGACTCCGGCTCCACCACAGCCTCCCAGATCCACGCCTTTGTGTCGGTTGCTGGCTCCATCGACTCCGCCTAGGACCTCTGGATCCTCCCCGTATATGACTAAATTGTGTTTGTATATTGTAAAACATTCTTTTTTTTATTTTCTTTTTTCCTTAGGCAATTTGCAAGTGTCCAAGTAAAATGGTAAAACTTTTAAGCTTGAATACTGATGTGATTCACAAATTCCCCACTTTAAATGGAATTTCTTTGTTATCTTGACTGTGGCATTGAATGTTCTCCTAAAATGAGCAAACAAATGAGAAAACTGGTGCAGGGGGTTTTAATTGCAGCTAAAGCACTTAGTGATAATTATGGCACAACAAGTCAATCAGAGAAAAACAAACATGCCTCAAGGTTTGTTCAGAGGAGGAACAGCAGGGCTTGCTGGGGTTGTAGGGGGCTCTGTGTCTCTAGAGATGTAGACTAATTAAACAGACTTTTGTGGTGATGGTTGGGAGGGAATGCTAAAAGTAGCAGGATAGCAGAGGGAGTTCTCAGCAAACATAAGCAGATTTTGTAGGGGTGGGGGTGAAGTTGCCTTCTTTGGCAGCGGGAAATGGTGGATAATGCCCACACTGGTGTGCACAATTTGCAGCAATTTCCTGCCGCTGTTTGTACAAAGCTTGAGGCTGTTTTTAAAGGGTAAGGATGGAAAAGCAATTCAGACTCCTGCCCGGGTACTCACTGTGTGCCCACACCAACACATCCTACAACTACAACTATGTAGATGTCAGTTACTTCATAATATATATATACAGGTCCTTCTCAAAAAATTAGCATATTGTGAAAAAGTTCATTATTTTCCATAATGTAATGATAAAAATTAAACTTTCATATATTTTAGATTCATTGCACACCAACTGAAATATTTCAGGTCTTTTATTGTTTTAATACTGATGATTTTGGCATACAGCTCATGAAAACCCAAAATTCCTATCTCAAAAAATTAGCATATTTCATCCGACCAATAAAAGAAAAGTGTTTTTTAATACAAAAAAAAGTCAACCTTCAAATAATTATGTTAAGTTATGCACTCAATACTTGGTCGGGAATCCTTTTGCAGAAATGACTGCTTCAATGCGGCGTGCCATGGAGGCAATCAGCCTGTGGCACTGCTGAGGTGTTATGGAGGCCCAGGATGCTTCGATAGCGGCCTTAAGCTCATCCAGAGTGTTGGGTCTTGCGTCTCTCAGCTTTCTCTTCACAATATCCCAGAGATTCTCTATGGGGTTCAGGTCAGGAGAGTTGGCAGGCCAATTGAGCACACTAATACCATGGTCAGTAAACCATTTACCAGTGGTTTTGGCACTGTGAGCAGGTGCCAGGTCGTGCTGAAAAACGAAATCTTCATAAAGCTTTTCAGCAGATGGAAGCATGAAGTGCTCCAAAATCTCCTGATAGCTAGCTGCATTGACCCTGCCCTTGATAAAAACACAGTGGACCAACACCAGCAGCTGACATGGCACCCCAGACCATCACTGACTGTGGGTACTTGATACTGGACTTCAGGCATTTTGGCATTTCCTTCTCCCCAGTCTTCCTCCAGACTCTGGCACCTTGATTTCCGAATGACATGCAAATTTGCTTTCATCCGAAAAAAGTACTTTGGACCACTGAGCAACAGTCCAGTGCTGCTTCTCTGTAGCCCAGGTCAGGCGCTTCTGCCGCTGTTTCTGGTTCAAAAGCACACGTGTGCACAGTGGCTCTGGATGTTTCTACTCCAGACTCAGTCCACTGCTTCCGCAGGTCCCCAAGGTCTGGAATCGGTCCTTCTCCACAATCTTCCTCAGGGTCACCTCTTCTCGTTGTGCAGCGTTTTTTGCCACACTTTTTCCTTCCCACAGACTTCCCACTGAGGTGCCTTGATACAGAACTCTGGAAACAGCCTATTCGTTCAGAAATTTCTTTCTGTGTCTTACCCTCTCGCTTGAGGGTGTCAATGATGGCCTTCTGGACAGCAGTCAGGTCGGCAGTCTTACCCATGATTGCGGTTTTGAGTAATGAACCAGGCTGGGAGTTTGTAAAAAGCCTCAGGAATCTTTTGCAGGTGTTTAGAGTTAATTAGTTGATTCAGATGATTAGGTTAATAGCTTGTTTAGAGAACCTTTTCATGATATGCTAATTTTTTGAGATAGGAATTTTGGGTTTTCATGAGCTGTATGCCAAAATCATCAGTATTAAAACAATAAAAGACCTGAAATATTTCAGTTGGTGTGCAATGAATCTAAAATATATGAAAGTTTAATTTTTATCATTACATTATGGAAAATAATGCACTTTTTCACAATATGCTAATTTTTTGAGAAGGACCTGTATATATATATATATATATATATATATATATATAAAAACTCTAGACTTTTTTTTGTAATGAGAAAACAAACATTAAGACAAATCAGGGGAAAAAAGTTGGCACGTATACAGTACATAAACTAACATAATAAACAAAGGAAAAACAAGACCAAAATAAGAAATATAATAACACTTTACAAAAAGTTTCCATTTGTTGACTACATTAGTTAACATTAACAGTTAACTAAAATATATAATTGTATATTGTAATATTGTATATTTTATTTTATTTTCTTTAAGCAATTTGCATGTGTAAAGTAAAGTAAAATTGTAAAACTGAACTGATATGGTTCATGAATTTCGCACTGTAAACTGAATTTCTTTGTTATCTTAACTGTGCATGTTCTCTAAAAATGAGCAAGCATTTCCTCTAGACCAAAATAAGAAAAATAATGGTAACACTTTACAAAAGTTTTAATTTGATTACTACATTAGCTAACATTAACCAACAATTAACAATTATGTTTAATCATTATAATATTTGTTAGTGTTAATTAAAACATAATACATTCTTATCTATTAATATTACTTAATGCAATGCAAACTATCATGAACATATAGTGAACAATGGTATACACATATGCTTTAAACATATTGTTCATTATTAGTTCATGCAGACTAATGTAAAGTAAAGTGTAAAGTGTAAAGTGTTACTAAATAAAAAAAAAAAGATGTTTGTCCTTTATATTTAAATAAGCACATTTGTAAAAAATCTCTTGTTTTGATATTTTTATTTATTTATTTATTAGCAGGGCAAAGCCATCGACGCAGCTAAAGGGTAAAATACTCTCCCTTTTTAATTACATTCCAACGATTACATTTATGAGTGACCTACTTCATAAACTTTCGCTACTTGATAAAGACAGTGTAGCACTGTAGCACTGAGGGGAGAATACATCACACAGAAGCCTCCCTAATCAATAATGAGCTTATGACAGTGATGGACTGCCTGAATCTCCAGAGAAACAGGAGACAAAAGTGTTCACTGCTCACAGTGCTGTGCCTGCCCTTGTGCCAAGGTCATCTACTTTTTCACAATGACTGGAAACAAATGTCTGGATAAGGCTTTTGTATTATTATTATAGTACCTTCTAAATAACCTTGGCCTGAAAATTACAGTATTGCATATTTTGAATGTGTGACTATATGCATTATATGGAAAAAGTTTGGTGACCTAGTGTAGTTTATCAAAGAAATCTTTTTTAACTAATTCCTTTTGTGAAATTGCTGCAGATTTGAACTCCTTTTAGGAGCCGGGTGGTTTAGCAAGTGCAAAGGCAATCATGATACATTGTCAGTATTTATAGTAGACTCAGTTTTTGTCCCATCTCCAGGCCTAAATTGAAGCTTTTGAATGGGAACCGCATTATGGGATAAATATATTGCATGGGTTTGACACTTGACCCTTAATGAAAACAAAACAAGCAAAAAAGCAAGTTTAACTCACCATGGGGCTGTAGCACTGAAATGTATTTCCTTTTATTAGCCATAAAAATAAATTGGCTCCCTATCTATTATTTTAGCGTATAGAGACTTCTCTTCCCTGCTTCATTTGAGCTATACAGTAAAAACTATTGCAGCCTTCACAGTGTCACATCTTTAAATCCGTTGAATCTTTGATATTCTGTTGTTAACATCAGAGAAGACAATGGCGAGTGTATTAAAATGTCATCTCAAAATGAGTTGCAAAGAACTGAGAGAATGTTCCTAGGATAAATGTTTTTAACCTAAATGTGTTCATCTCAGATTATGCCTGTGGAGAATTGAATAAACATGAACATCATTTCTCTGAAGAAAATCAAAAAGTGCAATCACCTTGAAAACTGAACATGAAATGTTTCAGTATGACTTACTGTCAATGTAAGAAATTCAAATTCTGCACACATTGGTTGAGTTCTTTTTTGAGGTCTCGAAAAAACCATGACATTGGACTACTAATGTTGGCAGTATCCCAGCTGCATAATAATGAGTGACTGAGTAACAAGACATTATGCATTACAAACAGTTACCAAAAAATTGTCCAAACAACTTTCCTGTAAAAACAATAACTTGTTTTTAAACTCCTTTCTCACAATACCGAGGATCTACTACTACTAGTATAGCATAGCAATTGCCACCACATTCACATTACCACATATAATCCACCAAGCAATGTAATTTTGTGCAACAGAATCATTTTGTATTTAGGGCCATGGATGATTTTAGAATGTTTTCTTTAAATTGGTAACATATGCTTCAAATGCTCCGACTCTAGGCACGATACATTATTCTGCCAGAGCGCTTAGCATACTTCTCATTGCATGGGGAAGGGCACAGGCTAATATAACCCAAACTGTTTTTTAACAAGCCCTCTATTTCCAGCTGTGTTTCCTCAGCATGAATCCCTTAGAAAATGCTTCAAGTGATTTACTTTTTCACTGTATAACTAAAACAATTAGAAAACAAGTCTTGGTTAATATGAAAAATAATTTATATTTGTTTTGCTCAAGATTACATTTCACAGTGTTTTTAGATTATTACTGTAGATTAAAATAAATGTTAAATTACTCCAAGGGAAGCTAAATGCATAAATAGAAAAATAATGCATGCACAGTTATATAAATTGGTGTAGAAACAATTTTCACTCAGAAAGTGCAAGTCAATTTCACAAATAATTACAAAGAATAAGAAAGTAACAGAATTAAATGTGATTTTTTTTTGCAAGTTTTTGTAAATGTAAAAACAAATATATCTTATAGTTTAAACTAATATTTTAAGATAACCAATTATGGTACCAATATATTGTGCATCCATAATAATAAACATGCAAACTTCCATTAAGACATTGTTTAAGCATTATATTGTGTAATTAGAACAGTGAGAATTTATAAACCAATCAATTCCCGGGATCACATCTGTTTTAGAATCTGCAATATAAAATGTATGACACCAATCAAGTATCTCTATAGTGCCTGTGACATTTATAGACTAGAAAAACATTGTAAAATTATGTGAAAAAAGTTGTAAAATTATTTTAAATACAGTGCTTGCCTTGCAAACAAGTCATACACGCACACCGACACCATTAATACCAAGATCTGAAGTTCAATACTTCCCATTGGCTGATTTTATGGCCTACATTATTGAGCTCACATGCATGCACAGGCCAAGAAAGCAGGAGTTTAGTCTGGTATGCGCTTGCTCCAAACCCATCACCCACACCTCAGCAGATTATGAATCCCAGCCCAATGAGCCTCAGCAGAGATCAGAGGTAGCCACACACAGAGGTCGACCTCAGAATCCTCCCATCACACAGTTTTTTTTATTAAAGCTATATTTCAAAAAGCAGAACGTGGTGAACGCACACGCACAGCTCCAGCAAGCCACACTCTGGCAAGCAGCTCCACATTAACAGAGACACCGTACGGGAATGGAGAGCCATCCTTGGACAAACTTGAAAACAATCTCTGTCAGAGTTCTAAATAATGCACAAAAGCTCTGAGGACTGTCTAGCCTGCAAGGAGTCGTAAATACAACACACATGGTGTGAAGCCTTGATAAAATATGCATTTGCTCCAAGTTGCAAACAGCAGGAATTTTCACCAAAGTTCAAAGCTGGAACATGGGTGACAAAGGACATTATGTTCAAAAACGGCTTTTCACTTGATGTGTGTTCAGCCTAGCAAGTATACACTCTTATGTTCTTCGAGATTCTGGCAGAGGTGGGTCAAAAGACCATAATGTATTGCTTTTCCATAGGCTACACTTTACTTCAAATTGCTGCTGTACTTCAAGTTAAAAGGATCTGAAAGAGAGACGGTAGAGAGTGAGATTGAGGTTTATTAGGTATTACTCTCTGCCTCATCTTTACCTCTACCTTCACTTATTGCTCCCACTCTGATCTTATGGAGGCATAGCCATGAGAATTATTCTGAGGCTCAAAAACCAAAGACATATGGCTGTCTCTGTGCTTGTCTAGTTAGTAGGGAAATATTTCACCAGGCTATTAGCGATAAACTTACAAACAGTCATCATCTCCCTGTTCTAGCATGTAAAAAAGTATACAAAGCTGAACGAAAGCACAAAATACTCCAAAAATAAATACTGCTTTCTCTATCATGCTGAAGGAGGCCAAACCAGGAGATAATTAAAAGGGCATAAATCACGTTGATAAGGATGATGTAATTAAACACATTTCTCTCACAGTCTCTTGTTTTGAGAATGCATAACACTCTCTGCTTGGAAAGAGACTGGGTGGAAAAGACAGTCTCAGATTTGAGCAAATGCTTATGAATGTGGGTAAAACCTTTATTTTTTGCTGCTGTTAATATTTACAGTGGCCACAGAAAGTCTTTGGACATGTTTGGACATGACAAACACACTTAATAATATGTCGTACCACTGCATATGCAATAACAAAATATGAAACTAGCTTTTCTCGAAAATACTGTAGTTTTTTGTGACGATTAGTTAACAAGAGATGCACTTCATCACAATAATAATGGGTTAAATTCCTTAAAGTCTGTGTACTAGAAAGTGTCCAAATATATTTTGTCTAATTTTTGGGTTGGTTCTATCTGTTTTATCCCTTATAAGTGTATTTGTGCTATATTGTTTTAATGTCCCTTGGTTTAACAATTGTTAATAATTTTGTTAAAATATGTTTTGGGGCCACTGTGGTTCATTATGCTTAAACTACAATTAAATGTTCTCTATTAAATTCTATTTCTGATTTATGTAAATTTGTGTTCTGGCTTAATTTTTAGATTTTATTTATATGTTGTTCTTACGTTAATTGTATTTTATGTAATTTCACTGTCTTTGTATGGTGTGTGTGACAAATTACATTTTTATTACACAAAATTTTAATAAACTTGTTCACAATGAATTACAATTATAGAGTAAATGTAAATAATATATATATATATATATATATATATATATATATATATATATATATATATATATATATATATATATATATATATATATATATATATATATATGTATATTTATAACAGCATAGATTTGTAAGGTGTGAACAAAAAACAAAGATGTGCATATTATAATTGACAGTATGTATGTATTCATTTATTTTTATTTGTTATATTTCATTTCACATCTGACAGGTCTACTCCAGCCACTTTTGTCTGCCAGCCAGTTGTGCTGCCTATCAATCCCTTATTAGATGATATGGGGCTCACAAAACAACATGCCTTTTTTGTACCGCCATTCCAAATATACCAAAAAGGGATGGAATACTTGTGATCTAATTACAGTTCCTCTCCGAGTAGCCTCATGGCTTACTGTCAGCCACTGTTCTCGCTCATCTGAGGGTCTTTACAACTGTGCATGTGCAAATCTTGTAAATGAATGCAGGCCGCTGTCTCATCCCTGCCCAGTGAACTCTGAATCCCTGAGTCTGTGTGTCTGGACTGGTCTGTCTGGGTGGTGATGAGTTACAGAGGTATAAATCCTTTGTTATTTGGCACACAGAAAAGACTGCTCCATTGAAGGGTTGTCACTGCATCTTCACCCCAAGACAGCATGTGTGCATTCTTCGAAGGCTTGAAATCCCTGTGGCATGTGGTTCTGGGGCGTCATCCAGAGCTCCACCGCCAGCTGAGCAGATTTAACTTGACAATTTGCCTTGCATGACTATAGTCCTCGTCCCAATGGCCTGAACCTGAACAAAAATAAATAGTGGCATAAAAAACAGAGGAATAAAAAAAAAAAAAAAAAAAAAATGGAGTAGATCTAGGAAACATCTTTTGATAGAAAAATAAAAGGAATAAAAGCCTATGTTGACAGATCGAGGGTTGGCATAAATGATATATGGAAATTTGAGCTCTATATCTGGCATGAATTATAAACCTTTCAAGTCACACCATATCAACATGGAGGAAGTGAGATATCTGTGTTGTTTTATAGCCCTGATGTCGAGTCTTTGTGATTAGTATCCTTTCAAGGTGCTGAAGGATTGTTATGGCATGAAAAGAAGGAGAAAACAATGTTTAAACATGTTTCAGAAATAAATAAAAGGTTTCTCTACTTCCATAAAACAGTTTTTCCATTAGTCCGTGTGCAGGTATTGTGTCCTAAGATGTTAATTCAAAATATTTTGGGACCACACACACTTACACAAGTAAAAGTGGTGATGAAAACAATCTCTATTGGGTAAAAGGGGGAAACAACTTGATCAAACAATATCTTAATAAAGGGTTTCTTCATCATAGTGTTGATATGCAGTAACATGCCAAGACAAGGTTTTGGTGCACACAGTTTCTCATTACTTGAGTTGGTCTGCATGTTCCTGCTAAGCAAACATTAGTTTCATTCATTTGCAATATTTATTCATCCCTGTTTGTAAATTTAGATGGATCTAAAAATAAGTTATGTATAATATGGTGTTCAGTTACTCACATCTGTTTTGAGCTAACTTGTGGTATTTATACCCTTGTGTAATGAATTAAAGGGATTGATCACCCCAAAATGAAAATTCTGTCATTTACTCACCCTCAAAGAAAGAAACTCATGTTTTGAACTTGATGAGTAAATAATGACAGAATTTAAATTTTCGGGTGAAATATCCCGTTAACATGTTTGGAAGTTTATTGTTGATCTTAAAACATCTTAATGTCTGTTAAAGGAATAGTTCTTCCAAAATGAAAATTATGTTGGGTCAAAGTCGTAAGACCTTCATTCATCTTCAGAACACTAATTAAGATATTTTTGATGAAATCCAGGAGATTCTTTCTGAACCTGCATTGACAGCAATGCAACTGAAACATTCCGAAGGCCCAGAAAGGACATTGTTAAAGTAGTTGTACAGCAGAACGGCGGCTCCTGCGTCAGCAGCACCACACGCATACGTTGTGGCACTCTACTGAAAGCGCTGAGAAGACTGACACAGAAGAGAAGAAATTGTTGAATGAAGTCTTTTTTTTCATGGTGAACAAAAAGTATTCTCATAGCTTCATAAAATTATAGTTGAACCACTGTCACATTTTAAGAATGACCTTATACCTTTCTGGACCTGTAAACGTTTGAGTTACGTTGCTGTATATGCAGGGTCAGAAAGCACATGGATTTCATCAGAAATATCTTAATTTGTGTTCTGAAGATGAACAAAGGTTACAGCTTTAGAACGACATGAGGGTCTGTAATTAATGACAGAGTTTTCTTTTTTAGGTGAACTATCCCTCTAAGCACCTGAAAGTTTAAATAAATACAATGTAATTTAATTTGTAAATATACTAAAATATAATTTTAAGGATTTGCAGAGCTTTTGTAAGCTGTCCCACACACATATACACACATGCGAACACACATAATCGATCTCCGACTGCCACTGAGATAATTTGTGTCTTAGGTCATTCAATACGGTCTGATCTATTACCTATCAAAGGCCATCCAGCCGTTCCTACAGAGGCAGTATTAAATACAAACCCAAACCTCATTGATCTCCTCTCACGAGGCCCATGAAAACAATGAGTGTGAGGAGTAATGTTTCACAGAGGAAATGTTTGGAGTAGATATCTTTGAAAAGGTGGCAATGTAACCTTTAAATAAAAACATGGTTCAGATAAGCACAGAAAAAAGCTTTTGGGCTTTGAAAGAAAGCAGTACATTGTACTCTATCTATCTGTTGGCGCCGAAGAGATATGATTGTTCGCAAGTCTTTAGATTATTTTGCAGGCCAATTGTTGAGCATGGAATGGATTATCACTTCATTACTACAAGACTTAAACAAACATAGTTTTGTTAGCATAAGAACATTACGATACATACATATTAAATTTCCTAAATATAATTAAACAATAGTTTAAACTTTTTGCATAATATATAAAACATATATTTCCCATATTAATTTAAAGCTTAGTACACTAATCTTGATACACTGTTAATTATGCAAAATTGCTTTTTGTAGTGGAAACGACATTCAGACATTACACAACAACAACAAAAAGTAACATTTCTGTTTATTTTAATAAAAATCACTTGCATCTGAAAGTATATATATATATATATATATATATATATATATATATATATATATATATATATATATATATATATATATATATATACATACAGTGTACATATATAATATACTAACAAACAAATACATGTAAAAAAATGATTAGAATAAATTAGAATGAAAGAAAATAATTAGACAAAACAATACAATTATATAAGAATATATAAAAATAATATTTTAAATAACAAACAAACATATACATGAATAAATAGAATGAAATAAAATAAGAATTTAACTGAAATAAGGAAATATAATTATGTAACAAATATAAAAATAACAAACAATAAAATATGATTTTTCGCAATAACCAAGCTATCAGCACATGGCAACAAAATTGTCTGGCCTATGTGTCTGATATATATCTGAAAGACATATTTCCGAACTAAAAAGGTGGCTGCTTTCCCTTAATGCTCAATTTGATGTCTCCCACTTTCATCAAGATGTTCTGCGCTGAACCGCCAAGTCAGAGCCTCTCTTGAATATAATATACAATCTCTATGAAATAAAACTCAGACTGCCAACTGTACAACCAAGAGATCTCAGCTCCTCTTTGTCTGCCATGCCGTTCACAGTAAATTTAAATGTGTGGCTGGCTGACTGTGAACATGGGCAGGCAGGTAGACTTCCCATGAGTTACTGCTTTCATTCAGTGCACTTCCAGAGCACTATGAAAGTTGATGATACTGAGCAATTTCAGCTCTGACAGAGTTGCTGTAGAAATGCTGCAACAGAAAGGCAATACATTTAGCAGCATGCATTACAGGTGCATTTTCATTTGAGAGGCAATTACTCTCTGCAGTAAAATAGCTTTCTCACAAAGACAGTTCCACCACTCGAGTGCTGGTGATTTGTTGTGGCAGGCTACTTGGCAGGAAGTACAGGACTGACTCTGGTTTTCCAAACCATTGTTTAAAAAATTGTAAATTTGTAAGCAAATTACTCCACCCTGTCCCATTTGTCCCATCTGAACAGGGGTTCGGTCAGGTGTGCTACTCTCACAATTCAAACATGTCATTGCATGCATGGAATGTGCTAGTAAAACAAATAAGGTTGACATCAAACTCTACAGGCTCCATCAAGCAATCTTTGGTTAATTTCTTCTGTTAGACGAAACCACAAAATATTAGTTTCTACCTGCATGCTTCTTTTGGAGAAGAAGCTATTCACAAAACTTTGGGTTAAAGTTTTTTTTTCCTTACTTTCAGATGGCAGTGATTTTTATTAAAATAAACAGAAATGTAACTTGTTGTTGTTGTTGTTGTGTAATGTCTGAATGTCGTTTCCACTACAAAAATAAATTTTGCACCATTAACAGTTAGTGTATCAAGACTAGTGTACTAAGCTTTAAATTAAATATGGGAAATATATTTCTATATATTATGCAAAAAGTATTGTTTACTTATATTTAGGAAATTTAATAAAATGCTATGCTATATGTAAAATGTTAGCTATGAAATTAGCATTAGGCAAGACAAAGGAGATGACATTTTATTCCAAAAATATCAAAAAATTACTGTAATTTTCATCACAGAAATAAAATAAACAAATAAAATAAAATAAAAAAGATAGAAAAAAATAATAAAAATATTAAAAAATACTATATTATATAAAAAACACAATATATTAAAAGTATATTATATTATATTATATTATATTATATTATATTATATTATATTATATTATATTATATTATATTATATTATATTATATACACTATTATTAAAAGCTAATAGTGTCATTATTTTGCTCAAGTCAGTTTAGAGTTGTTTCTGTTCAAACAGGGCTGCATGATGAATAACACTTTTTAATCATGATCATGATGTCTGCTTCTCTCAATTTATTAAACATAATTGTCTGAAATATTTGCCTGCTGGTTACTTATCCTAAAAATGTTTCACTTTAATATGGCATTTGTGTTATATCTTATTGGTAACAAAACTCTGCAAGCTTTCTTGAGTCGTAATATAATATACTTTAATAATAACCCTTACCACAGGGCCAAAAATGTCCATACTTGAAAAAAAAACTCATATTCTGTAAAAAGTGCTGCCTTTTAGCACTTTTTTTTTTTTTTACTTTGAGAAAGGAATACTTCTTGCTTAAGGCTAATCTACAGTACCAATTTCAACATGCATACTGTAGTTTTCACTCACAACCACATCATATTCACTTCATATTCTGTTTTTGAAAGTATTCCATACTTTGTTTAATCCTCAACAGTCCATCTGATAGAATCAGTCTTGAATATGCCAAAAAAAAAAAAAAAAACATATCTATATTGCTATCTGTTGGCAACCAGTTGAGCGTAAACCAATCTTGCACATGGCCCTTGTGATTGAAATCTGTATTTTCTATTACCTCTCTGTAAACAGATGGCAGATAAGAAATGCCAGCAGCTTTGAAAATGCTGCCTCCCTGGTTCCTTCCAGTAGGATGAAGTACAGAATTGGGTTCTTCATGGTGGTACGGGAATAATTACCCCCAATCTGTCTTAGTGCTGCAAAGCTTCCCTGTGGACTGCCATGACAGCTCAGCTCAGAGGACAAAATGAACATTTTTCACTGAGCAAATTGCCGGCTTGGTGCGATACAGTTTTGCACTAATTGACAGATGATGTGTTTCCACAGTTCTTTATGAAAGTTAATTGAAATGAAAGCAGGACTGTGAACCTTTGACCTTGAAGCATGCTTCATAATAGTGATGCATTACTAGGTATAAGAGAGAGATTCTAATTATAACACAGACAATACAGAAAGGCACTTGAATAAAACAAATGCAGAAATATATTCTTCATGCACTTAATTTCCACACATTGTTTGAGCAGCAATCTTCATTCTCCCATTCTCCAAGAGTTTTATTAAATATCTACATGGTTGCTACTGATTACAGCTTACGCTGGGACACCCAAGACATGTAATACGCAAGGTAGACATTTCATAAATCATTTAATTAGGATTCCATTAGTGAATTAATCTGCCAGCTGCATGCCGTGATAAGACAGTTCACCAGAGGGTGTCCAGGGAATTTACTCATGTCTATCGGTATCTAAAATGGCCTGTCTGTCACACTGCTGTGAGGTTTGGAAGGCTGTTTCTGAAATGACTTGCCTTATGAATGTTCACCTTACGCCGCAGTGACAGCGGGCAGATTGCTCTCCTTTGCGTGCTGCCAAAGCTGTGTGACTAAATCGCACATCACAATAGACCTATCTTTAGGAATTGGAAAGGCATGAAATCAAGGTCAGGTAACATCAAGCTATTTGTTTACCTACAGATTCTTCAATCCAGCTCTTTATGGAGGGGTGAAAAGTAGATTTTGGAATCATTGTAGAATAAGTTTTTTTTTTTTTTTTTTTTTTTTTTTTATCTGTACTGAGCTTGACTGGCAAGATTGCAGTAGAGAAAGGTTATAAATAGCAGATAAAACTCGTATAAAATGTGCCAGTGACATGAATTCCAGAGTACGTGTCTGACTCGGATGAAAGACAGGAACATATTGCAAGCCAGCAGGGGCGGGACTTACCCATTAGGCAAAGGTAGGCGACTGCCTTGGGCCCCCCAAAAGCCAAGGGCCCCCTAATGCTTTTCATATAGGAGGTGCGCATTAAGCGCGGACACGCGAACGGTTGCTGTTTACGGTGTTTATGCACGACAATCGTCTGCGCGTCCGAGTTGAACGTGCTTCTTGTGTATCCAGCTTGTCGCAAAATAAAATTGTATGCATCTAAAGCTGACTGCCGCACGAGCGCGAGGTCCCTCTTTCCCAGCGCGCGCGCACACTTCTCTAAATCACGACAAAAAAAGGACCTCGAGGGTTGATCTAGGTAAATGTGTGCAAATGTATAGCTTTCTCTAATTTTACATATAAGTATAGCTGAAATCACAGCACAGCTATTGTCTTCAAGCTATTCTGTAGGCCTATTTGATTTTTATTCAGACGACAGCACGATTAAAAAACAGGATTTTTTTTGTGCAATTAACTTCTCGGAAGGGAGAGCTGGTTAGTCTTAATGGGTCGCGTTTCAGTCACTATTTCATATTCATCCGGTTGTCTGACAACAAACAGTCAAATATATCATGAAAACAGTTTTGAGAATTTTGCTGCATCAAATACAGTATGTGGCACAGAGAGGCAAACAATGTAATAATAAATAATAATGTACATTTTTGCATGTTCAGAAAAGCTGCCCTGTCGTGCGAAAATGCAAACATGTTTGTGTAAAAGTGCTCAGTGCAAAGAAAGAGAAGTAATAGGAAGCTAGTATTTCTGTTTTTTTTTTTTTTCATGTGTCTAAATAGACATGAACAGAGTTCTTTGAAAAAACATCTATGACCTTGAAACATGTCTACTGTTCATGCTCTGTTAACTGTTTTCACTAATAATAAACATTTATTGCATAAAGGATCATTATTTGTCCATGCCCATGTTGATTAGATTAAAAAACTTGAAGGCCCGGTTTCACCAAACAGGGCTTAGCTTAAGCCAGGATTTAAAGATATTTAAGCAAATTTTACAAAAAGCCTTAAAAGAAAGTGTTACAGGTATGCATCTTGACACAGAACAATACGTTTTAAGATATGTCAGAGCCAAGATATTTTCAGCTGAGACAGCTCAAACATGCATTTTAGTCTGGGACTAGCTTAAGCCTTGTCTGTGAAACCATGGGGAAATATTAATTTAAGGTACATTTAGAACAGATAAAAATGCGATAACTCATGACAATCAGTGCCATTAATCGTGATTATATAATTTTTTAATTAATTGACAGCAAGTTAAAATGACTAAAATAAAAATGTAGAGGGTTACGCTGGTAACTCACACATTTTCATTTTAACCTGATAAAGTACCATTTATGAGTTGAGCTGTTTTGTTTTAGAGCTGTTTACCAGGGAACCCACTATTTTCTGTCTCCAAAAGCACCTCCTACTGGCAGAGAATCAATGTGCATTTTCAATAATCCCAGTCTGCAGTTTTTTGTTCAGACCAATGCAAATATTCACCCACATAAATCTGTTTTAAATATATAAATAATTTATACTTCTGACCTCATTTTCCCAGAAATATAAAGTTTCAGGTTGTGAGGTTTATCATTTTACAATTTATTTTGTTTGTATTTTTTTAACTAAAAAAAAAACGGTAAATCAATTTCTGTTTCGTGGTCTACAACATGAAAATAATAAAAGTATCTGCTAAATGAATAAATTTAAATTAATGAATCCCATTAGAACATGTACATAAAAAATGTAGCAACATTGGACACAACAATGTGGCACCATAGTGCAGCAGCAAGCATCACGACAAAAACAGGACCTCGAGGGTTGATCTAGGTAAATGTGTGCAAATGTATAGGGCCCCATTCAGTATTTGCCTGGGGCCCCCAATTCAGTGAATGGAATTGCCATATTGCAAGCCAGGACTAAAAAGGGGGAAGGAGTATCTCCAAAACGCAGCCTTCCAGTGAATGGAATGGCCATAAATGTGTAGGTTTTGAGCTATGTTTGCACAACATTGTGTTTGTGATTTTGCACTTACACACAACTCTCATTGAAGTCAAACTGCAGTTATTGCAGTCTGTACTGTGATTGCTTCACATTTGGCTATGTCTTGGTGTAATGGCACAGTATCAAAATAAAAATACAAGTGATTAAAATGTTTGTTCACTTGGTAGCAATTAAAAGTAATGTGCCATCATTAATTAATCACCAATAGACAAAAAATAACTATGACTATTTATATCAAGGCCATCCAGTCCATATAAGCTGTGAATGCTCTGCATACCAAAGGCATTTGAGAGAATGCATTCAGGGACTGGTTAAATATTAACATTAAAATAAATCCCATTGTCATTTAAAGGTGTAACATAAAGCTTACGTAACAAAATGTTGGGTATATGTATGTAACTGTCGGTAATTTTTATTTATTTATTTTTGCCAAACGATGGTAATTTTTTGCTAATCTGCCAACTATGGAGAGATTCAAGTGATTGGATGCTCAACTGCTTTGGCGCCTGTGTTCTATTGTTATGAACCGTCACTGTTGGTATGTGGTGATTTCATGCACAAGTGAAAAAAAAAAGACTGTTGCTGCCAGATCTCGATTACAGTAAATTATATTGAGATTTATACAAAACTAACTCAAAAAATAAATAAATAAATTGATTAATTAATTAGATTGCATACCCAGTTATTTGTACTTAACAAATTTTTACCTAACCAGCATAGGAAACTACTGAGTAGCTTCAGGAAAACAGAAAACTATGAAGGCCACATTTAATCACAGTGTCATGATTATTTTTGTTGAGTTTACAGCATCTGCAACACAACACATGCATCACATATCAACTGTTTATTTTTCAAACACAAATAATAAAGATCAAAATTGTGTTGAATCGGTAGACAGTCTGGAAAAGTAGTAACAGTCAATTATGTCTAAAATCAGACACGTCTGCAACAATCTACCTCATGAACGTTTCATTTTCATTACTTTGTAATAATAAAGTTTATAATTTGATATATGTATTTGTATGAGTGTATACAAGAAACACGACAAGGCAAACATCAAAAACACAAGCAATCCAGCTCAGAGGCTCCACAGTGATTGTACACAAAACTAGACCAAGTCTTTATGGTATCCAGCCTTTATGAGTATGACATGCACAATTATCACACCAGACCTGAAAACCCTTCTCTAACCATTCCACTGTACGGGGGATATTACTGCCAGAGGCGGGCCTGGTCATAGAGCCATAAACAGATAATAACTTAATGGCAGACCAATTTGGAATCAGCTGGAAGCAGGTCTATAGAAGCAGCTGTTTTAACTCAGCATGCACTGGCACACTCACACACTACCACAACAACCACAAGATATCTGATTTCTGCTGCATGGCTTATTATATTTGCATTTTATACATGATAAGTGAATATGCCGGCTCTTAGATAAATGTGTCCAGACAGACACTAACACACATTGCTCATAATACTCTAACCTCTGTGCATGTTTTGCAACATCTCTTACAACAATACAGATACAGTGGCATGAAGATACAAAATAAACATATGCATTTTAGAATTTAGAATTAACTTGTGTCAGATATTCTAAATATGCCAAACCTTCAAAAGGCAAACTGAGAAATCCTGAGAATCCTTTTTTCATCATAAAAAAAAAAAAATCTATTTATTTCTGAGGAATAACAATAATAACACAGATATAAAGCGTTAAGTAAATTAGTAAATAAATAAATAAATAAATATATAAATAAACAAGTATTTACTTATTTCCAATCAATACATCAATCAATCAATCAATTAAACTGCTTATCCTCTGTAGTGTCATGGGTAAGTAAATATGGAAGTAAGTAGTGGATTAATTAATTAATTAATTAATTAATTAATTAATTAATTAAAAGGGAGCAAATCTTGATTGGGATATGAAATAAATATCCATGTCGACATTATGAATTAAACTATGTTATTTACATAAATCTGGGTTAACACAGTTTATAATCAAACTTCACAACCCTACAGAACATCGCTCATTACCTATTCTGTGCTTTTCCTCTCCTGATGCACTGTAAGGGTTAAAACGCACATTTGCAAATGTCTCTTTGATTACAGATTCAGAATCTACAGCTATAGCCATATATCTACCAGACCACTTGGGCGGAACTGAATTCATAACCCCACTGGACCCACCATCCCATTCCTCATTAGTTCAGCCTAACTTCATGGGAATAAGACATCTCGGTGAAGATCCATTTTATTTGGTTTAGAAAACTATAAGCTTATGCATATGGTCACACTGTTATTTTGTCCAGAAGCCATTAACATTCTTAAACTGCAAATAAATAAATGCATTTGATATGTGGTAACTATTCAAGCGGTGCATTCATATTTATATCTGTAAGGCATGCATTATGGATCAGAGTGCATGATGGTCACATAGCTTCAGGACACATGTTGCCCTCTGCTGGTCGCTGCAGCACTCGTCTGCGGTCTGGGACGACATGTCTAAAGTGCTCATTAGAAAACCGTTGCGCACATTCCCGCGGCCACAAGCTAAGATACTGTAATTTTGTGGCTTGGACGGCTCTGCGATCTCGTAGGAGTTCTCTGCTCCGCTTACTGATTTACTGTACTGATCTCATAAGCACAATTCAGACTGTTCATATTACTGCTGTCCACCCCAAACACAATACATCAATCAAACCCACACCTGTAATATTGCTCTTTTTAAAACACACATTTCTTAGGGGATATGAGTGTTGCAGCTTGGAAATAAAATTCAAGTCTTATAATTCCTGCATTGACTTTTAAGTCAATTTTAAGGCAGAGACACCAGCATCCTGTACAAATTTAAAATAAAATCCTGTGGGTAATGGTTTGTGTCAAAACACAAGAAACCAACCATTTGTTTGAGTTAACTAAACAACACGTCTAAGCACAGCTTGTTACACATACACATTCAAAGAAACACACATTCTTAATACCTATTTAATGACCACTGTGCCTAAAACAGCTCAAAAAGAGAGAAACCAACCTTGCCAAAACAGTGTAGATTTGCTAAGCACTTGCTAAATGACAATATCCAATATTATTATAGGGGGAAACGACACTGTCCTTATAGAAGCCAGTGAAATAGACCCACACATTCACATCACATTCTTTGTTAGTCACACAGATAACCTTTCACAATAAAGACGAGCAATTAAACAGCATAGAAAGCAAATTATGCAGTCTATCTAACTTGATTGTGTTATCTGAGTGAACCAATTTATTGCAACACTATAGCTTTTGGAAAATGTACAAAGATTCCCAAGAAGAGAGAGAGAGAGAGAGAGAGAGAGAGAGAGAGAGAGAGGGTGGTGGGGTGGGGGCGGGGGGTTGTATTGTGCTTGTCCTCTGTCAGGCATATCAGTCCAAAACTCACAATAGCAACTTTATAACGGAGTAAAACACAGCCCCAGGCTGCATACCTCGACTAGCTCTTATTCTTATTCACAGCTGTGAGAATGAGGCACATGATCCCTCATTTGCTCTTCCTATATTGCACAGATTTGAAAGAAGTACTTGAAAACTTAACTTTCAGTATTTCTGAACATTACAAGGTCATTTGGGCATGCTGGTTTTGGTTGTTCATGCCAAAGTAATGCATGTGTCAAATGCATATAACATTGTAAACTTTACACTGTGGAAGCTGCATCTAAATTGGCATATAAATGACAAAACATGTATTTAGACAGGCCATTTAATGTTGCATAGAGACAGCATAAATGCATTTACATAGAAATAATATATATAAGTGTGACGAGTGGGGTGGGGCCGAGAGCCGTGAGTGGAGCAGTGAGCCGCTCATTTCCCAATCTCGGCCTCGCCTGTTCCCACGGCTCTCGGCCCCCCACCCCACTCGTCACAATAAGTAATATAAATAACTCTAAATTTAAAAATTCAATTACAAATCATAAAATCACAAATCATACTCTGCCATGACAAAGTCTAAAATTGCTCTGAAGCTGCATTTTCTTCACACACACTGTCAGAAAAAAGGTACAAAGCTGCCACTGGGGTGGAACCTTTTCAAAAGGTACACCTTTGTACCTAAAGGTTCCATATTGGTACCTTAAAGGCACACGTGTACATATTAATACCTAAAAGGTACAAAAGTGTACATTTTTGTAGCTTTTTTTCTAAGACTGCAAAACGAAAACAACATTCAGAGCAGCTTCTCACTGCAAAAGTCATTCTCTTAATCAGTGTTTTGAGTTCTTTTTAAACAGCCCTATTGACAAATTGTTTTTGTTTAGTTTATTTTGTTGTTTGTTTTATTGTTTGCTTTGTTTTGTTGGTTTGAACAAACAAAAATTATATAAAAATATTTGTTTTTAAACAAACAAACAAACAAACAAACAAACAAACAAACAAACAAACAAACCAAATTTACCAAATGGGACAAGAAAAATAAGCTTAATTCTCTGAAAACCAGCAAGACAATATGACAACAAAACAAAACAAAACAACAACAACAACAACAAAACAAACAAACAAACAAAAAACATTTGCATTGCAAAGGGTTAAGATGGCTCCATGCAAATCTTTGCCTTTGGCATTCATGCCAAAATCTTTCAACAATAATTCTTTTATTTGAATTCCCATGGGAGAAAAACTCCGGCATTCTGACTGCAGCTTATGAACATTCACAGATGACACAAGAAGACGTTTCCCGTTTGTCACATTTACAGTTTAGAGCAGAGTATATGAAACCTTGATGTACAGTACATGAGCCAAACCATTTTGGCCAGAGACAGCTGTGACAAGTACATTAATCAATAATGACATTAGAGAAACAATAAATTAAATAAGAACTTTATGTAGTTTTTTTTTTTTTTTTTTAATGTTCAGAAATCTTAATGTATACCAACACACACTCTAAACATGTTTTAAAGTGCTAAATTGTTGCCTCTCCATTTGCAGATATGACATATTTTCAAGTTAGCACATGTTATTATATAGTCTATATATATGTTATAATATCTCCATATCTGCAATTAATTATGATTATTGCTGCCATCATTTACACGAAGTCGCTGACTGGGTTGTTTTGATATAGCCTGAGTTTGAAAGAAAGAGACGGGTGTTGTAATGAAATAAGCCTGCAATTAATTATGATTATTGCTGCCATCATTTACACGACTCCAGTTATAAATCATTGAAGTTGTTTACCACAGAAACGCAACGTAAAAAGTTCTCAGCAAAAGTGTTTCTTTCAGACCTCTTTCTAACAGCCAAGGAGGCAAGGACATGGATAAACAAACAACTCAGCGTTCTACACCAGGGCTCATGGCGTATGAAGATAACACACTAAATTATTAAAAGCTCAGTTGATTAGACTGTTGTGCCACAGTGCTATTTTCATCCTAGTCTCAGGTCAAACAAACCAGCTCTGATTTCACTCTCTCTCTCTCTCTCTCTCTCACACACACACACACACACACACACACACACACACACACAGAGAGAGAGACAGACCCTGCATGTACAGTCTGTCTGCAGCACTTCTGTGGAGCCCACTTGCACTTGCCCTAGAATGCAACCTTTATAAAATCTCCATTTTGACCTGACAAGTTTAAACAAAGCAATTTCAGGCGCAGCTGCACCTGCCGTGTCCAGAAACGTCCTCTGCACTGTCTAGCAGGAAGACAATCATTTGTCTCGTTACACGGCTGAAATGAGCTCAGGATCTCTCTTGCTTGCTTGCAATGTGTGTGTATTTGGACAGAAAATTGGCGTAAAGAAAATATGTTGTGCAGATGGTGAAAAAGTGCGCACAACAGTGCACACCATAAATGAACTATTAAATACTGTTCAGTTTTGCATTTGGTACAGCACAAAGACATACAACAGTTTAGACATACCAGAAAATATTTTGAAGCAAATCTAAAGCAAGTCTGTGCCTTATGCAGAAATGCAGACAATACTGTTCCGCACCTTGAATTTCTGAGAGACCACTGCATCACCATTTGAGATCCCCATGAATATGGATGTTTCCCTTTGTGCATTTTTTTTTCTCCAGGTTTTAACAGTGCTAAGGGGCCATTAAGGATAAGTGAGATTTGAGGAAGGATTTGAATAATGGCTGATGTGGAGACCACTGGAAATAAATAATAATAAAAAAAACATAAATGCCCACTATAAAGAGAAGGTCTTAGGTCTTCATACAGTTTTTAAAAACTTTTATACAATTTTCAATAAAAGTTACATATTCTTCTTTCTTGTATATTTATCTTTATTACAGTAATGTATACATTAAACATTAACATATTTACATATTTAAAATGTATAATAAATATATTTATATAAGTAACTATATTACATAATTAATTGTATATAATAATAATAATATGTAAAATGCATAAATGTATAATAATATATATATATATATATATATATATAATTATGTTTATATATATATATATATATATATATATATATATATATATATATATATATATATATATATATATATATATATATATATATATATATTCTCGTTCATTAATTTTTTAATCTTTACACATAAATTCTTTACATTATCAAAATGCACCTTATAAAAGAATTTATTCAAAAACATTGCATTTGGTACAAAAACATAGCAGTTCATACCAGTATAAAGTGCTGATTATAAAAGATGTACTGAAGACAGTATATGTATGAATAAATAAATACTGTACATCCAGGCAAAACAAAATGAGCGTCATGTCACTGACCCACATGCATTTGGTTCATTTGGGTATTTAAAATGTCATTTGGCTAATCTCCAAACTTAGTTTGTTAAAATTCATGCATGCTAATTAAAGCAGGCTGACATGGGGTATAGCATTATGAGGGTTAATCCATTTGTCTCCCTATTTGAAAAGATCCATTATTATAATTTTTAAATAGCGGATCGACTTTCCCTTCTCAGTTCCTTCTATGGGCCTAAGGGGCCTGTTGCTAGGCAATAGTGGCTATCTCTGAGGTGACGTGATCTCCCGTGGGTCTGCTTCTCACACATCACCTTCCACATAAAGACATATGCACACACACACACACACACACACACACACACACACACACACACACACACACACACACACACACACACACACACACACACAGAGATAGGCAAAGGCATACACAGACATATGCATAAAAAAGAAATGAAAGAGAAAGTTAACAGTCTAAAGATAACAAGGTGAAAACAGAGAGCGTGAGTGCAAGTTAAACACATTCACGTTATCACATTGCTTCCTCTCGACTCGTGTCCTTATCTCTAGCAGCCTGTTCTCACTCACTCATTGGAGTGCTGAGAGGGGCTTCCACACACAGGACAGGCCTCAGTCACTGTGAGGGACTCGGCACACCACAGGCCCTGGAGGACAAGCAGATGGCTGTAATAAGGAAGCCATGGGTGTCAGGGCGGGCATCTGGCCATCTCCCCCCTCTCCCATCATCTCTTCTCTTCTCCAGAGCTGTGAATTGAGCACTTCAGGCCTTCTTCAGCCAGAAATTAGCAGAGACATGATGTAAGAAAAATTTGTTCCGAAAGCTTGAAACAGCAGCCCCCTCAGTGGAATTTAGGCTTCAGTTTATTTGCCACTTCTTAGGATTCTGCAGAGATAGTGAGAGTGCTTGAATCACGGTGACAGGTTATTTATACTGCTAAGGGGAAGTTAAAATAAAAAAAACACAAAAAAAAAATTAACCAAAAAATATTAAAAAAATTCAAACACTATACATGTACAACTAAAACAAATATGAACCAACAGTTTTAAAGGTGCTGTATGTAGGATTGAAACCGAGTGGTTGAACTAGGTATTGCAGTCCAAATTCAAAATATTGGAGAGGGGTTTTTTTCACCCGGCCTTTTCTCCTCAGACTTGACACACAGAGCGGTTGCCAGATTGACAACACCAACAGGAACGAGTGCATTTGACGATGAATGAAATGCTCTGTTTTCCGCCAACTCACAAACCAAAACAGAGACCGACATTCCGGCCCGGAATGCACATTTTCAAAGGAGAATAACTGACTATAGCATTGTTTTTCAGATAAACAAGTATGTTAACTTAGCATGTTTCTTAAATATCTGCAAACATATTATGGTATTTTTATGCTTTAGTAGAGTCAAAAACTTACATACAGCACCTTTAAAGTTTGTGTGTGCACCATGTATATTTATTTATATACAGTCGGGGCCAAAAATATTGGCCCCCTTGGTAAATATGATCAAAAAAGGCTGTGAAATTTCAACTGCATTGTTAATCCTTTTGGTCTTTTATTTAAAAAATCACACAAATGTATCCTTTCATTGGATAATAAGAATTTAAAATGGGGGGAAATATAATTATGAAATAAATGTTTTTCTCTAATACACATTGGCCACACCTGACAAGAGATCAAAGACCATTCCTTCATCCAGAATCACTCCAGACCCTTTAGATTCCAAGCTCCATGTTGGTGCTTCTCCTCTTCAGTTCACTCCTCTCATTTTCCGTAGGGTTTAGGTCAGAGGACTGGAATGGCTATAACAGAAGCTTGATTTTGAGCTCAGTTACCCATTTCTGTGTTGTTTTTGAGGTTTGTGTTTGGGTTATTGTACGGTTGGAAGATCCAAACAGGGCCCATTATAAGATTTCTAACAAGAGTCAGTCACTTACTGATTTTTTATCTGTTGGTATTTGATAGAATCCATGATGCCATGTATCTAAACAAGATGTTCAGGACCTCTAGCAGAAATATAGGCTCACAACATCAAAAATACAGCAGTATATTTCATTGTACACATGGGGTACTTTTTTTCTCTGTGTTCACCAAACCCATCTTCAGTGTTTGCTGCTAAAAAGCTCATTTTTTAGTTTCATCTGATCATAGAAGCCATTCCCATTTAAAGTTCCAGTCATGGCTGATAAGTGAATATGCTTTAGTTTGTTTTTGAATGAGCTAGGAGAATTTTTCTTGTAACCCTCCCAAACAACATGTGTTGATGTACAGTAGGTTCTGTTTGACAATTTTTTTTAAAGGTTTTCTGAACCAGAGACTCAACTATTTTCTGCAATTCTCCAGCTGTGACCCTTGTAGAGTCTTTAGCCACTCAAACTCTCATTTTCACTGTGCATTAGGGTGATCACATCCTCTTCCAGGCAGTTTTGTAACATTTTCTGTTGGTTGGAAATTCTTAATTATTGCCCTGATGGTGTAAATGGGAATTTTCACTGCTCTAGCTCTTTTCTTAAAGCCACTTCGCCAATTTGTGAAGCTCAATTATCTTTTGCTGCACATCAGAAATATATTCTTTGGTTTTTCTCATTGTGATGGATGATTAAGGGAATTTGGGCTTTGTTTCCCCCCTCTTTATATTTCTGTGAAACAGGAAGCCAGAGTTGGATGATTTCATGTTTATAATCATGCTGGAGTGCTCAAAATTGTGAATATGAATAGGAATATACTTCAGAGATATTTTACTCATAAGAATTTATGGGGGGCCAATAATTGTGACCAACGAGTATTTGAGAAAAACATTCATTTCATAATGATATTTCCCCTCCGTTTTAAATTCTTATTATCCAATGAAAGGATATATTTTTGTGAATTTTTTTAAATAAAAGACCAAAAGGATTAAAAATGCAGATGAATTTTCACAGCCTTTTTTGATCATATTTACCAAGGGGACAAATATTTTTGGCCTCGACTGTATGCCTATATGGCCATTAAAATTAGAGCGAGTTAAAGGGGACAAAAGACACACAGTTTCACCCAATCTCATGTTGATCTTGAGTACCTATAGAGTAGTATAGCATCCAAAGCATAGAGCATAGAGTGCATAGCTCCAAAGAGTCTTTAGTTTTATCATATTTAGAAAAGAAAGATACAGCTTTTCCTGGAGGTGCGCCGTGGGCAGAGCTAAAGAGTGACGAGCACTTGCGCCAAGTGCCAACAAAACACAGACATTTAATGCTGTTTCACTTACCGTCTGCATTTTGTTTTTTGAAACTTTGGCCATGTTTAGCATGTGAATCCAACTCTTCAACCATGTAAATAACTCAACATGCATGAAATAGCATTCACTTATACAAGTTGTTTGAACTAAAATGTTTGTTGGCAGTGTGTGTACACAACCACCCTATAATGATAAAAATCCACCCCGTGTTTTTTTTTTTTATCTACTAAAACCTTTACCCCTTTCTCAAATCGAGCCGATCTCAGATGCCTGTCTTTGTGACATCACACAGACAGGCTCCTACCACGATAGTTTGACTGACAGTAGCATTTCAGCACAGGTTGGATTGGTGTCTTACCTTAGACCTGTCCTGTGTGAGCTGTCATCAGGCCACCATTGTTTCACCACCGGGGCAAATGTACAGCTGCTGCTCATATAATTAGAATATCATCAAAAAGTTTATATATTTCACTAATTCCATTCAAAAAGTGAAACTTGTATATTATATTCATTCATTACACACAGACTGATATATTTCAAATGTTTATTTCTTTTAATTTTGGTGATTATAACTGACAACTAAGGAAAATCCCAAATTCAGTATCTCAGAAAATTTGAATACTACTTAAGACCAATACAAAGAAAGGATTTTTAGAAATCTTGGCCAACTGAAAAGTATGAACATGAAAAGTATAAGAAAGTACAGCACTCAATACTTAGTTGGGGCTCCTTTTGCCTAAATTACTGCAGCAATGCGGCGTGGCATGGAGTCGATCAGTCTGTGGCACTGCTCAGGTGAGAGCCCAAGTTGCTCTGATAGTGGCCTTCAGCTCTTCTGCATTCTTGGGTCTGGCATATCGCATCTTCCTCTTCACAGTACCCCCATAGATTTTCTATGGGGTTAAGGTCAGGCGAGTTTGCTGGCCAATTAAGAACAGGGATACCATGGTCCTTAAACCAGGTACTGGTAGCTTTGGCACTGTGTGAAGGTGCCAAGTCCTGTTGGAAAATGAAATCTGCATCTCCATAAAGTTAGTCAGCAGCAGGAAGCTTCCTGGTATTCGGCTGTGTCGACCTTGGACCTCAGATAACACAGTGGACCAACACCAACAGATGACATGGCACCCCAAACCATCACTGACTGTGGAAACTTTACACTTGAACTCAAGCAACATGGATTGTGTGCCTCTCCTTTCTTCCTCCAGACTCTGGCACCCTGATTTCCAAAGGAAATGCAAAATTTACTTTCATCAGAGAACATAACATTGGACCACTCAGCAGCAGTCCAGTCCTTTTTGACTTTAGCCCAGACGAGAGGCTTCTGACGCTGTCTGTTGTTCAAGAGTGGCTTGACAGAAGGAATGCGACAGCTGAAACCCATGTCTTGCATACGTCTGTGTGTAGTGGTTCTTGAAGCACTGACTCCAGCTGCAGTCCACTCTTTGTGAATCTCCTCCACATTTTTGAATGGGTTTTATTTCACAATCCTCTCCAGGGTGCAGTTATCCCTATTGCTTGTACACGTTTTTTCTACCACATCTTTTCCTTCCCTTCGCCTCTCTATTAATGTGATTAGACACAGAGCTCTGTGAACAGCCACCCTCTTTTGCAATGACCTTTTGTGTCTTGCCCTCCTTGTGCAAAGTGTCAATGGTCGTCTTTTAGACAACTGTCAAGTCAGCAGTCTTCCCCATGATTGTGTAGCCTACGGAACTAGACTGAGACCATTTAAAGGCCTTTGCAGGTGTTTTGAATTAATTAGCTGATTAGAGTGTGGCACCAGGTGTCTTCAATATTGAACCTTTTCATACCTCACAATATTCAAATTTTCTGAGATACTGAATTTGGGATTTTCCTTAGTTGTCAGTTATAATCATCAAAATGCTACAAAATGGCTTGCTCTGAAAAGAGCTGTTTTTGACAGTTAAAAATGTGTTTTGTAACCATGCAGCCGTCAGCTACGAAACGCATCAGACAGTGCACTATAGATCCCCTGAGGAACAGTTCTACTTATTCTCTACTATAGGAGAGGAAGAATTGTATAAACTTGTTAAATCATCTACACCAACAACATGTATGTAAGACCCCATTCCATCTAAGCTCCTAAAAGAGGTGCTTCCAGAAGTCATAGATCCTCTTCTGACTATTATTAATTCATCATTGTCATTAGGATATGTCCCCAAAACCTTCAAAGTGGCTGTTATTAAGCCTCTCATCAAAAAAACACAACTAGACCCCAAAGAACTATCTATTCGTAGCAGTGAATGAAGAGGTATCGTATCGATCACAATTGCAGTATGGAGTACCTCAAGGCTCAGTACTAGGGACGTTACTCTTCACGCTTTACATGTTACCCTTGGGAGATATCATCAGGAAACACGGAGTTAGCTTACACTGTTATGCTGATGATACGCAGCTCTATATTTCTTCATGGCCCGGTGAAATATATCAATTTGAAAAACTAATGGAATGCATAGAAAAACTAATGGAATGCATGGAATGCAAACTGGATGATGAGTAATTTCTTATTGCTAAATTCTGAAAAAAAACAGAGGTGTTAATTATACGACCTAATAACTTTGCATGTAATAACCTAGAACGCTGTCTAAGACTTGATGGCTGCTCTGTCAATTCTTATTCATCAGTTAGGAACCTAGGTGTGCTATTTGATAGCAATCTTTCCTTAGAAAGCCATGTTTCTAGCATTTGTAAAACTGCATTTTTCCATCTCAAAAATATATCTAAATTATGACCTATACTCTCAATGTCAAATGCAGAAATGTTAATCCATGTGTTTATGACCTCTAGGTTAGATTATTGTAATGCTTTATTGGGTGGTTGTTCTGCACGCTTAATAAACAAACTCCAGTTAGTCCAAAATGCAGCAGTTCTTACTAGAACCAGGAAGTATGACAATATTAGCCCGGTTCTGTCCACACTGCACTGGCTACCTATTAAATATCATATAGATTTTAAAATCTTGCTTATTACTTATAAAGCCCTGAATGGTTTAGCACCTCAGTATTTGAACAAGCTCTTGTTACATTGTTACGTCCACTATGTTCTCAAAACTCTGGCAATTTGATAATACCTAGAATATCAAAGTCAACTGTGAGCGGCAGATCCTTTTCCTATTTAGCGCCTGAACTCTGGAATAACCTACCTAACATTGTTCGGGAGGCAGACACACTCTTGCAGTTTAAATCTAGATTAAAGACCCATATCTTTAACCTGGCTTACACATAACACACTAATACGCTTCTAATATCCAAATCCATTAAAGGATTTTTAGGCTGCATTAATCAGGTAAACTGGAACCGGGAACACTTAACACCCGATGTACTTGCTACATCATTAGAAGAATGGCATCTACGCTAATATTAGTCTGTTTCTCTCTTATTCCGAGGTCACTGTATCCACCAGATCCAGTCTGTAACCAGGTCAGATGGTCACTGCAGTCACCCAGATCCAGTACGTATCCAGCCTAGATGGTGGATCAGCACCTAGAAAGGACCTCCACAGCCCTGAATGTCAGCAGAGACCAGGACAACTAGATGAACCCCAGATACAGATCCCCTGTAAAGACCTTGTCTCAGACGATCACCGGGACAAGACCACAGGAACCAGTTGAGTCCTCTGCACAATCTGACTTTTCTGCAGCCTGGAATTGAACTGTTGGTTTCGTCTGGCCAGAGAAGAACTGGCCCCCCAACTGAGCCTGGTTTCTCCCAAGGTTTTTTCTCCATCCTGTCACCGATGGAGTTTTGGTTCCTTGCCACTGTTGCCTCTGGCTTGCCTTCATTTACAGCGATATTGTTGACTTGATTGCACAGATACTATTTAAACTGAACTGAGCTGCATGATGACATCACTTAATTCAATGATGAACTGCCTTTAACTGTCATTTTGCATTATTGACACACTGTTTTCCTAATTAATGTTGTTCAGTTGCTTTGACACAATCTGTTTTGTTTAAAGCGCTATATAAATAAAGGTGACTTGACTTGACTTGACTACCATTGAGAAATTTTAACCAAACTATGTTACAGACTTTTCATTAAGACCCTAAAGAATCATATCAACTTGTGGAAAATGGGTATCCGATGACCCCTTTAAGGGAACAGTGGATGCAGTCTGTTTCTCTAGGGCAGCAACTGAGTTCCCGTCGTTTCGGTGATGAATGTTTTGTAAACAAGGCCGAGTTCGATGCTGGATTTATTTTACAAATTGTTTGATACTGTAAAGCCCCTTTCACACTGCCAGCAACTTTTTCGCTGTATGTCGCTAGACTCTGTGCTGTGAAGACACTTGTGGGCGTTCCTACTGTTGTTCCTCTAATGTTATTGGTAGACTGCACGTCTGCAGACACATCTGGACACATAAAATGATATCATAAACTACATATATTGATGGTAAAACTAAGGTATCATTATATTATGACTAGAAATTAGACATAAAAGAAATAAAGTACCATTCTACTGTTGGAGAGTGTTTTTATATAGACTACACCAGTGCTAATGCGTTAAATCATTAAACATTGTTAAACTGCTCACTGCATCATATAAACAACTCGAACCATCAATGTATGAATCAAACTCACATAGACAGCCAACAGTTTCTTTTCTATGCAATTTTTTGTTATATCCATGTATGTGGTTACAGTAAAATCATATAAAACAGTGAAATCGGTAAGGAAATCTGTCCTGTCCTGCCCTTCACTCAAGACAGTGACGTGCGAGTGCCACTGACAGATTCTTCACTCCTATAGGTTGTCGCTCGTGAAATTTGCTGTTCATTTGCATAAAGTTAAACAAATCTTAAAGGGGTCATATGACTTTGCTAAAAAGAACATTATGTTGTGTATTTGGTGTAATGCAATGTATTTATGTGGTTTAAAGGCACATATTCTTAAGAAACACAGACCCGGTAACATAGTTTGATGATGACGTGTCTGAGTGTGGAATCATGGGAGTTGTGGTCTTCTTCCCCACAGCTGATGCAATCCGATGGGACTTGGGCAGAAATCATGTTTATGGATGAGCTAATGATTTGTTAACACAGTAGAATGAAGCAGGGTGAAGCTGAAAGCCGTCAAAGCAAAACGAGGCCGCTGAACGAGCTTGACACACGGTTCGAAAGCAGCAGATCTTTTATTATGCCACAGTCAACCACTTCCACTCCTTCAGGTCGTGTGTATGTTGGTTATAGCAATGCTATTTTATCATACTAGATATATTTGAATGTTCTGTTATAATGCTACTCTGTGCGGTCGTCACCGGTCTATTAAAACGCACAACATATTAAAGTGTCTTTGGTGTTTCCATATGTTTTCTACAAAACAAAACCGGAAATCGATGATGTATGATGTCATTGGCAGGCGACACAATGACATTATGGACACGGTCTGTGTCACTAGTTAAAATTGCTTATTTCTCTGGAATTAAACATTCTTCAAAACATTTGGGATAATGTAAGTACACAAGTCAGCAAAATATATAACACTGTTCTAGTGGTTTTTGGATATTTTAATAAAAATCTTACATATTTTGCCTTTAAGGTTAAAAAAACACATTATTTTCCACATAATGTGCATTACTGTTGCTCCTCTATGCCCCACCTTTCTGAAACGCATCGATTTTTACAAAGCTCATCATTCTGAAAAGCGAGGTGTACGCTAATTGGCCAGCTTACCAGTGTGTTGTGATTAGCTGAAGACTTCAAGCGTGTGACAGAAATGTTACGCCCCTTAACTGGCGCGACAAGACAAATACAATAAAACCCATTATAAACAAGGCATTTGTTGCATCCAGTTGGGACATAATTACTGATTATAATGACTTATACTGTCTTTTTACCCATTGCGTTGCATATCGTGCTGCGTAAACATAAAACATGTATGTAAAAGTGCATATAATGTAAACGTGCTCGCAACTCTTTAGCTCCGTTCATGGCACTCCTCCAGGAATTCGGCTGTTTTCATAGAGAATCGTAAAGCTGTAACTTTCTTTTATAAATCTGATAAAACTAAAGACTCTTTGGAGATATGAAGGATGCAATACTACTCTGTAGGTACTCAAGATTTACATGAGATGAGAAAATGAGATGAGAAAGTGTGAGTTATGTCACCGTTAAAACATGGGTAGAGTATCAAATGAATGAATATGCATATTCTGTTAAGATGATAAGATGATAAAAAACAACAACAACAAAAAACAACATAAAATTTAAATAATCATTGTTTATGTACAGAGTCATATGCATTTATTTATAGGGTTAAATTTATTGTATCCTTGCTGAATAGAAGTAGCCTATTTTTATATTGTTTAAAAAAAAGATACTCTTACCCCAAATTTTTGAACAGTAGTGTACATTACTGTAATGTGTATATTAGTGAACTTTTCTATTTATCGTTTAACAGAACTTTTGCTTTTTTATCATTAGCTTTGGTTGATGATAATATAAAATTGTGTTTTTTTTTTTTATTTGAACTGTAACTTGTGGTAGCAACCTGGCGTATTGGCATTTGCCACAGAAGACCCCTGTATTAGAATATTGGGTTGTTTCATAGAATTTCTGTCTTTGTAGAATGTTCCACATCAGTCATTTATGAGGTTTAATGACAGTTAGTAAGCTGTCTGTGTAGGCTGGAGGCAGCATACTGTGTTTTGGAACAGAGCTTTAGTGTGTGCCAATCTTTTAAGAGGAATGTTTAAGTCAAATAACAGTGAATGGTAGTCTGAGGGCTTAAGCCAGTTCCACTACTGCCAGAGGGCCAGCAAAGGCTGAGTGAATGTACAAACTGCATGAAACAGAGCGCCCATTCACCACTTAGCACGACATGACAGGCTATGTCTGCTGAGCATGGCTGTGCAAACACACACTCACACAAATAACCGCCAGTTGGTTTTCAGCAAAGCCAGTAAAGTCCCCATCAGCAGAGTGTTTATGTGATCTCGGTTCAGAGGCCCTAAACAGGCCTGACTGGGTACCATCTCTGCAGCATGATGAGAGACATGTACCTGGATCCTGTGTCCATCCTCAGAGTGGCTAATCCATCTATCATGCCCAGCACTGATAACCTCCTACATGTTTGGTCTTTCATGTCACCATTGCTTTGTACACTTATCTGCACTATAACATTGGATTGTGTGAGATCAGAGAGTATTAAAGGTGCAATAGGTGATTGTCTTCAGAAACATTTTTTGTTATGCTGATTGAAAGTCTCTTCACATCCAGATAGTCAAGTCTGATTTAAAGTAAGTGGTCTATATATATTTATATATTCTGTGGAAGGCATAGGACCTTTAGTCCAATCAAACTAGTTTCCTACCTGCCTGTCAACGTATGTATTTGCATACCTCTGCGCACCCTGTTTACGCAGAGAGGATACGTCATTAGCGCGTTCACGTACACTGTGCAGACAGAGCGAGAATGACAGGCAAACAACAACAACTTCACCTTCATTCATTCTTTGGTAATGTAGTACTGTTACAGTACTAACTGTACTATAAAGTTTTCTCACTGGTGAATGACACATGATGTATTGTAGTAATGTTGTCTCTGGTAGTTGGTTCATGTATTCAGGAGGCGTGGCTTTGAACGGCGATTTGCAGGGAGGGTGGGACATATGCTTTCAGTGCTATCTGGCTAAAGTTAGCATTTTCCAAGATGTCCTACTGAGTATAGCCAGCATCAGGGCAGAATTGTCTTGCGCGGCCTATGTTGGGTGGTTGTCCTAGAATGGGTCAATGACATGATGTTCACTTTCTGTACTATCCATTTATCTGTTCAAAAACACATTAAAAAAATCACACATACAATGACTAGAATACACCTCTCCTAGGATGAGCATGTTTTTAATTTCTGTAAAATAATTTATTTTTATAAAAAAATTTTGGCATAAAATTGAGGGGGGCAAACAATCATGGTGTCAGCTGTTCTGTTCCCTTTCACTCTCGACATCACGTTGGTGACCGATGAATTGGGATCTTGCTTAGAGACAATCTATTTCGAGTTTTAACTAAACGAGCCAGTGCACGTTAGCATTCGATTATTGCATCCAGCTGCCACTGATCACAGCGTGAGCATAAAAAGGCAGCCAGTGCAATGCATACCAGCTTTTCTCTTTGGAGCCGAGCAACAACATAGTTCTGCTCCTACCAAACTGCTTGAAGTTACGGCGGTTTCGGCCGCTGTTGCTAGACAAGCACGTGTTGGTTCGCATAGACAACACTGTGGCTGTTTCGTACATCAACCGACAAGGCGGTCTACGATCACGTCGCATGTCTCAACAGCGGCCGAAACCGCCTCTGGAGTCAGACGCGGCTCAAGTCGCTGCGTGCTGTCCACATTCTGGGGGAGCTCAATCGTGCAGCCGACGTGCTCTCATGACAGCTCACTTTCCCTGGGGAATGGCAACTCCATCCCCAGATGGTCCAGCTGATCTGGAGTCGATTCGGAGAAGCCCAGGTAGACCTGTTTGCTTCCCACGAGCTCTCCCACTGCCAGCTGTACTATTCCCTGACCCAGGCCCCCCTGGGTATGGATGCACTGGCACACAGCTGGCCTCGGGCTCTACGCAAGTATGCATTTCCCCCAGTGAGCCTGCTCGCACAGACACTGTGCAAGGTCAGGGAGGATGGGGAACAGGTCCTGTTGGTTGTGCCTTACTGGCCCACCCGGACCTGGTTTTGGGAACTCATGCTCCTCGTGACAGCCCCTCCCTGGTGCATCCCCCTGAGGAGGGAACTCCTCTTTCAAGGGCTGGGCACCATATGGCACCTGCGTCCAGATCTTTGGAACCTCCACGTGTGGCTTCTGGACGGGACGTGGCAGACCTAAGTGATCTGCCACTGGTGGTGGTGGACACTATCACTCAGGCTAGAGCACCCTCTACGAGGCAGGACTCTGCTTTGAAGTGGAGTCTGTTCACAAATTGGTGTTCTTCTCACCGAGAAGACCCCCGGAGATGCTCAGTCAGAGTCGTGCTTTCTTTCCTGCAAGAGGTTGGAGCGTAGGCTGTCAACCTCCACCTTGAAAGTGTATGTTGCTGCCATTGCAGCCCATCACGATGCAGTGGATGGCCAGTACCTGGGGAAGCATGACTTGATCGTTAGGTTCCTGAGGGGTGCCAGAAGGTTAAATCCTCCTAGGACACCCCTGATGCCCTCCTGGGACCTCTCTATTGTCCTGGCTGGAGTTCAGAGGGATCCCTTTGAGCCGCTTGATTTGGTTGAGCTGAAGTTTCTGTCTCTCAAGACAGTGCTCCTGATCATGCTCACTTCCATCAAGAGGGTCGGGGACCTCCAAGCATTCTCGGTAAGTGAAGAGTGCCTTGTGTTCAGGCCGGCCTACTCTCACATTGTCCTGAGACCCCGGCCTGGATACGTGCCCAAGGTTCCCACCACTCCCTTCTGAGACCAGGTTGTGAACCTGCAAGCACTAGCCCAGGAGGAGGCAGATCCAGCCTTGGCGTTGATGTGTCCTGTAAGAGCGCTTCGTATATACGTGGACTGCACCAGGAGCTTCAGAAGCTCTGAGCAGCTCCTGGTCTGCTTTGGGGGTCAGCAGAAAGGCAGGAAGTCTGTCTCCAAGCAGAGGTTGGCCAACTGGATAGTGGATGCCATCGCCTTGGCATACCATTCCTAAGGCGAGCCGTGCCCCCTGGGGGTGAGGGCTCACTCCACACGGAGTGTTGCCTCCTCCTATGTGTTGGCGCATGGCACCTCTCTGGCAGACATCTGTCGAGCTGCAGGCTGGGCGACACCTAACACCTTCGCAAGGTTTTACAACCTTTGTGTAGAGCCGGTTTCTTCCCTTGTGTGTAACAGGTGATTGGCGGGAAGAACTGGCTCGGAGACATGCTTACTGAACCATTCCCCCTAACACACGGGGATGTGAGTACCTTTTTTCTCCCAGTAGAGTTCCCCGGTTGGTGTACCCTGGTCGAGCATCCTCCAGCACCCTTCAGCGTTTAGACTTGGCGGAACAGTCTGTCGCCAGGCCCAGTACTGGTGTTAGCATGCCCAGAGTCCCGGTCAGCCCATGTACTGGGCTAGGTGTCCATATGGCTCTAAGGTAGGACCTGCCTCAGAGACCCATTCCATATGTAGTGGGGTCAGTCCATATCAGTATCTCCAAGTCACCTCCCTATGGATAGGATGTGGTCTCCGTAGCGACCTTCTCCTAGGCTCGCTTCCCCATCGTTCTGCCTAGCTGAAAGAACAGATAGGAAAGATTTGAAGCAATCTTTCACTGAAGGTTGAAATCCCTTCCAAAAAAATTTTTGTGGACGGAACAGCAGCATGGCCTTCTCCAGCAGTGATGTACTCACCCTTTTGGTCCCCTTCAGTACCAAGGTCAGTGAATTTGAACTGGGGCTTTGGGAAGGTTACGACCTTAGCGTATCTTTTGTGTCAAGCCACGGCTTGTTGACAATTGCAGCGCCACAGGGTTGTGACGGTCAGAGGTGGGTAAAGTACCCAAAAACTGTACTCAAGTAAAAGTAAAAGTACTTATAGAAATATTTACTCAAGTAAAAGTAAAAGTTCTAGTCTAAATAGTTACTTGATAAAAAATAAAAAAAAATAGTTAGTTACTTTGGGTCATATATACGGAGCCTATTTTTATTTAGATATATAGATAAAATGTATGTGTGTGTGTGTGTGTGTGTGTATAAATGTATATATTTCATCAGGGAATTTATATTTATTTTTACTTTAAGTTTAAATAAATATATATATATATCATCAGCCTTTACTCCAGTCTCCAGTGTCGCATAATCCTTCAGATATCATTCCAATATGTTGATCTACTATCAATGATGTTCTTTTTTAGCTTTCCATTCATCAAAGAATCCTAAACAAAATGTCACAAGTTCCAAAAAATATTAAGCAGCAAAACTGTTTCCAGCACTGGTAATAAATCAATATATTTTTTGAAGGATCATGACTCTGAAAACTAGAGTAACAGCTAATGAAAATTCTGATTTGTATCACTGAAATAAATTATATTTTAAAGCATGTATTATAAATGTATAAATAACCTCACACAGAGAAGATTAAAAACTCCTCACATGACCGCTAAGTTACCGAACATCTGAACATCACAAACCAAATGCACATTGATGGATCTTCTTCTGTCTATTCTGCAAAATGTACGCATATGTATATCACTGCAAGCATAAATATTGTGGAAATATTAATATTAATTGTGTATAGGCAAAAGCATTCCTCCTGGAACAGAGCTAACGTGGGTTTGGAGGATATTTATTTCATACTCTGTGACAGCTTATTAAATGTAAAAATAATATTTTATTTAATGTATAAAAAGGGGGTCATGCACTCATTATTTTTGAGGGGGCACGAGTGGGGGGGGTCGTCATGTGACACACAGCATCCACAAGAGCATATTGGCAAATTATTATTAAGCATTATTTTATTTTATTTTTTCATTTTTATTAGAAACATTCCCAGACGCATGAACTATATCATGAAATATCTCGATTTTCGCCTTCATAGATTATGTTAGATAATTTGCGATGGTCAAAGTAGCATAATAATGTAATCTTTTAACTATGCATAGAAACCTGTCTGTTTACTTAAAAAAAAAAAAAAAAGACGTGACCCCATACTCAGAATACTAGTAAGAGATCAGTAAGATTTTATCACCTAAACTAATTACTTACATTTATAAACACACAAACAAACTGATAAAAAACAACCAGAGCAGTGGGCAGCCATTTTATGCTGCGGCGCCCGGGGAGCAGTTGGGGGTTCGATGCCTTGCTCAAGGGCACCTAAGTCATGGTATTGAAGGTGGAGAGAGAACTGTACATGCACTCCCCCCCACCCACAATTCCTGCCGGCCCGAGACTCGAACTCACAACCCTAATAACAGTAGAACGACTCTCTAACCATTAGGCCACGACTTCCCACTTAAGTAACAGACATGGATGTCATGCCATAACATATTTTTAATACGACTGACTTTATATTAAATGTGAATTTGACATTGAAAGTTAATGTGATATAAAAACGGCTACTAATCTTTCATTGTATATAAAGAAAGCAAAGAACATTTACATTATCAAAGAACATTCTCACTGACAGTCTAGAGTTCAATCACGCTCAAAAACTTCCATTAAAATCACTGAAACTGTTAACACTGTGAAATCAATATCTTATTTATAGATATGTACACACATCTGCAGAGAATTCGCCAGAAAGAGGTATTCAGTCAGAGAGCGAGTGAAGGAAGCACCGGGATTTTAGCGATGACTTATCGGAACACCTCTGATTGGCCATTGCATTCATAAGTTCAACAGAATCTTGTGTGATTGGCTATAATGCGCAGTGCTGTAAAAACGCGTCCGTCTCTGGCTCAGCAAACGCAGATCTGAATTTAGCAGCTGATGATATGACTCGCTGAACGTTCTCACGCCGGTGTGATTGTATCAGATATAGAAAATATTAATCCGCTATTTGTTGTCTTTTGGAATCTGCATTCAACTTGGCTCCCCTCTGTTATAAGTTACACGTACAACAAACTTATGTCATAGTGGTATCGTGTGCTGTAATCGAGTGTAGCCTAAGTTATACCTGTCGAACCGTAGACAGCACACGTGGTGTTCATCTAATAAAGATCTTCATCGCTAGCAAACAATAGCCTTTGCAGACTTGCTTTCAATTCAGTGCAGATCCAAAGCCACATCTTCAACACTCTTGATGTTCTTAAACTTTCTGTTACAACTCTGAGTGAACCACTTCAGACGGCTCAGCTCGCGCGGCAGGGAACTGAACGAATCATTCAAACTGATTCACAAACCAATAGAGATTGCTAATGTGTTGTCATCATGACGTATTCCCAGTGGTGAACGCAAAGCATTTTGGGAAACTGCGGCACAAACATAACACGCCAGACTTCTATGCATGGAGGGAAGAACGCTGTTATAAACTGGAATAGTCGTTTCTCACGATAGAAGTGGCGTAAAGCTTAAGAACGGAATATCCTTTTATCGTTTTCCAGCGTGGAAAAAATAATATACCTTCCCATGTTTCAGAGATGACAAAAAGTTGACGAATGGCATGGATAACGTTAGCAGCAGTAAGGAGCCCAAGATTACCTTCGATAACACTTCACACGATGGTGTGTTTCAAAAACTTTCACAAAGGTAAGTTACAATTACTCTCTGTAAATGTTATGTTGTGGGTAAATAACCAGCGTGTTTTTTTTTTTTTTGACTTAACCTAGACCATTAGATTTGACGTTAGGCCAATGTTAACTGTTAAGTAGCATGAAATGGCTAGAAGATGAGCTTAAGTTACCAACGTACTAAAGCGTAACGTTAATCAGTTTTAAATGTTGTACATCTAGGCTACATAGCAATTTATTTGGTGACTGTGTTTGCAGGCAAACCTGCCTATGAAATGTTGGAGCGTGATCCTGACTGGACCCCTTCTCTGTACCTCGGCCATACTGAGGTCAAAGCTACGAACACAGACCGGTTCAAGCCCTTTTGGAGAATTATATACCATTCTCACATCTAATATGTAAATGTTTATTGTTTTCCAAAAGATTTTGTAATGTCTCTTCTCACATGTAATGATTTTTAGCCATGTCTGTAAATAAAATACACAAAGACTGAATGAAATTCTGCCTCCTTTATCTGTATTAAGGAATAATTGTGCAAAATCAGTGTTCTTTGGTTGCAAACACAAGTACATAACTTAAATAGTAGTAACAATCCAACTTAATTTCAGTTTCTTTACATATTTAACATGTAAACACATTTAAATTAATACATTTACATTATAAAAAGTCCATAGAAAACTTTGTGTGTGTATGCACTAACACTTATATCATGTAGTATCATGTAGTTGTAAATATATGGGTGCTGGAAGTTGGGCAACAGTTTGACGTCCCTTGACCACTCGCTCTGCTCGTAAGGATCCAGTCCTTTGATTCCCTTTTTTTTCTCGTCATATCTCGTCTTTGCATTAGGATTTAGCTTTAGGCGGTATGGTCTGACAATGTTTTCTTTAGTCCGCTGCATTTTGTACGATTATATTCTGTTTTTCACGCTTTTTATTCATTATTTTCATGCCAGAACACTAGCCTGCTATGCCAGCCCAGGTAAACTGGCCAAACATACGCATAATTCTTTGCGTTCCGATGACGTTGCCGCCCAGTTGGTCACATGTCTTAGCGATCTCTATTCACTTCTTTGCCAACTGGTTTGATCAAGCCTATGAACAGAACTGACTCAAATGAATGAATCATTCACGAATGGGCATCGCTCATTGCCCAGAGAAAAGTAGACGGCACATTTGGAATAAACTGAAGCATTTATAACTTCTTTTGCATTAAGATAAAGTAATGAGAGGAGCGTCGCCCACAGTAACGAAGTAAAAGTACAGATTTCCCCCCCAAAATGTACTTAAGTAGTATCTTTAAATATACTCCAAAAGTATTAGTTACCCCAAAAATTTACTCAAGTAAATGTAACGAAGTAAATGTAACTCGTTACTACCCACCTCTGGTGACGGTGTTCAGGTTGTGGCGTTTTTCATGGATCCCATATGTCGTTCAACATAACTGACAGTGACCGACAGATAGGGAACGTCTCGGTTACGTACATAATCCTCGTTCCCTGATGGAGGGAACGGAGATGTTATGTCCCCATGCCACAGCCTTGAACTATTCGCTGTTGCCGGGACACTTCCTCAGCGTAAAATTTGAATGAGTGGATCCACACTGTCGCCTTATATACCGTAGGCATGGGGAGTGGCTCAGCATGCTAAATCCACTAGCCAATTTTCATTAGCGTTTTCTCTTAAACTCAGAGATGATTGGCCTCCCAAGTGAGACCCCATATGTCGTTCGACTTAACGTCTCCTTTCCCTCCATCAGGGAACGAGGGTTACATATGTAACCGAGACGTTCCTTAATGCCGTGTCCCAGACCAGCCTCTTCAGCGACATGGTCAAGAGCTTTGCCCAGCAGCTTTAAGCTGCACAGAAGCAGACTGAAGCGGTTTGTCACACCCTGCCCCAGGGGGCAGCTGCTGCCTCCACCCATCCAGCGGCCACAGCACTCCAGCCTGCTCATCGCTGAGGGCGGCCACCTGCATCTGCCCCCGCTCCCGCTCCCTTGCCACATCCACAGCAGCCTCCAGCAAGCAGCGCCGTGGAGTTGGGTGTAGGCAGGCTGCCCCACCCATCCTGGCCCCTTCAAACCTGGCAGTGAGCGGAAGAGAAAGAGGCCCTGGGACGGGCGACCCACAGAGGAAGGAAGCTGCTCTTTGGGGGATGGTGAAGGCACCTCTCCTTCCCCTGGAGGAGGGCCTGGTGGAAATTCCGAAAAACCTTGATGAGAGAGCGGTTTTCTCTGTCCCTGTGTCTTGAGAGGGCACAGAGAGGTGTGGATGGACCAACACCAGACCACACTCATCCATTGCCAGCAGGCAGCAGTGGGCGGTTTGAAAGCATCAACAAAGTCCCTACTCATACACCCTCTTCCAACCTGTGGAACCAAGTAAACATTGCATCGCACACTCAGACCCCATCTTCGGTTTGCTCACACCCAGCCCATCTTTAGCAAGCCTCTCAGTGCCTCCACCAATTTGAGGTGAGAACACAGGAGGATACCGGCTCCACACGAAGGATATGGAATCTAGCGAACGTGCTGGGGGTCGCTCAGCCCGCAGCTTAACAAATATCTGACAGCTTGCTAAAACTGCTCCAGTGTGTCCATACTGTAGGCCCTGTCGAGCTCCTTTATCCCCTTGGCAGCCAAACATGGCGGAACGTCCAGCGCCAGGCCTTCACTCTGTGAATCCTTGAGAACCGGTAAAAGGTTCCATATGTGAGACCTAAGTGGATCCCATATGTGTAAAGTCCACGGTATAGCCTCAGAGCCTGTGTTTCCCCTGCAGACTCCTGCCATTTCCATGAGGGTTTTCCCTGAAGAAGGGAACAGAGACGTCACATCCAGTCACCACGGCTGCTGTACCACCGCTGAGCGGCCAGGTCACTGGCTCAGCTCCTCAGCAAAAACCTGGTATGCGTTGCACTTGCAGCCTTTTTATGCTCACGCTGTGATCAGCTGTAGCTGGATGCAATAATCACATGCCAATGTGCATTGGCTCGTTTAGTTTACACTTGAAGTATATTGGTCTCTCTTTAAGTGAGATCCTAATTTGGATGTCACCGATGTGACATCTCCATTCCCTCCTTCAGGGAACGAGGGTTACATACGTAACCAAGACATTATCCGGTGTTGTTTTCACTTGTTTTCAAATAAATATATAAATGTATAAACAAACTGACAAATTTAGAAAAAAAAAGTACATAAAATTACAAACTTTTTAAAAATTTAAATGAAAACTGAATATATATATATATATATTATATATAATTATAAGTTAATTAAAAATAACAATAGATGATATAAATGTGCATAAATAACAATATAATAAGATAACTGTTATCATAATGAAGAAAAAAAAATCTTAATTAAAAGAATGAAATTCTTGAAAAAAGATCCTTAGGTAGTTTGGCAGAGTTTTTCAAACAAATAAACAAACAAACAAGTCACGTGGTCCAATATGTAAAAAAAAAAAACAAGACATAAAAAAAAAAAAAAACCCTGAATGTTAAATGAAAAAAAAAAAAAAAAACCCTGAATGTTAAATGAAAAAAAAAAATGCACGTCAAGGTCAATATCTTAAAATACCAGACAATAATACAAATATAAGAATGTAATGATATTTATAAATTAATTAAAAAAAAAATATTTAAAACCTTTTTTGAAAAATGTGCAAAATTAATACAAAGAGTACATTTCTAAGAACTTGACACGTGTGTTTTAAAAGTGTAAAAGATCTGTTTGTGCAACTGTTTAAAACTGTTCTGTTTAAAAGATCTGATTCCCATTTGTGCAACTGCCTTGATGTCCACCATGGGAAAATTGTAGTGCTGAGTGGGAAAACCTGTGAATGTGATGCAGAGCTCCATGTCTTTGTATTCAGTATGTGGCTGTCTTACATGTAAACAGAAAAGACATAATAAGACAAAGAAAAAGTAAGTAAGAAAGAGAAATTATAGTGTGTATGAAAGCTTTTGTTAACCACACTGATTAAGATTGAGTTTGCTGATATTTAGGACTGCTCACACTTCTGGACAGATGCCTTTTGTGCCAGCGAGCCAAAGATGTGTCTTTCACAAACACAAAGCTTCTACATGCAACATGATACACAAATATACACGATCTTTTCTTAAACTACCCTAAGACAACAGGCTCTGGGTAACATTTGCTTCACAGCTGTGCACACACACCACACACACACACAAAAACACACACACACACACACACACACACACACACACAAGATCTTTTCTTAAACTACCCTAAGACAACAGGCTCTGGGTAACATTTGCTTCACAGCTGTGTGGGCACATCTGTGATGGCAGGAAATTCAACGGCTGTCAGTGTGACGTGCAATGAATGTTTTCCAAGCACTTCAGAGGATGAGCTAAACTACAAACCTCCTCCCCCCTCCAGAATTTATGGAGTCCAGCAAGTGGTTCTCATTAACTATGTCATCTTCTTAACAAATTGCTGTGTTGCTCTCACAGCTGGGGCTGTGCTTATGGGGACTTATTATGTTATAATTTACCCCATATTGTGCTCAGTTTTGGCTGAATTTGAATAGGTTGAACGGTTTCAATGTTTTTTTTTCACCTTCTACATTATTGTTTATTTGTCTGCACTATGGGAACATTTTTATGTGCATGCCAACCAAAACTGTTACAGAAATGTTCTTGAAAAGTTAAAAAAACATTTTGTCATTTTTTAAATGCATTTAGTTATTTTATATGCATTGCATATCATGCACTTTTAACAATGCATTTAAAGCCTTAATTAATAAGTAAAAATGTGACTAAGATCAGGGTTATTTTATTATCATTGTAATACTGTTATAGTTGTTTTCTGTTATTTTAGTAAAATTTTTAATAATTTACTTTTAATATTTTTTAAATATGTCAATAGGTTTCATTGATTTTTATTTCAGTTGTAATCTATCAAATATATTATTTCAGTTAAAGGTTTTTTTTTTATTTTTTTATTTTTTTTTTACTTCAAGTACAAAAATTGCTTTATTGTTGTAGTGTTAGCCTAGTCTTAATTACTTATAATAACCCTGATTAAGATGAAAAAAAAAGTATGCATTCAAAAAAGTCAGTTTGCTGCTTGTGAATTCATTAACTTGTAAATTAAAGCTCAGTTGTTTTATAGCACATTGAGCAAATATTTATTTATTTTTATCTGTTTTTGAAATTTAATATTATTCTCTCTGCTTACTTTTTAGCGTAATTATGATATAATAGCATTTTATAACAGCATTCTTCAAAAGTGAAATCTGGAAAATATCACAAAGAGAATATGTATTTTCTGTGACTGAAGGGTGAGGTGTGACTTGAAGCATCTGTCCAGCTGTGAGCCTGACAAGGAAAATAAGCATGAAAGAGAGCTGAAACTGAGGAAAAATCCAGAGAAAGAAATCCACACCTTTATGGAGAGGCGTTTTTCTTTCCAAAGCCACCCTGCATTAACAGCTTTCATCTGGTTTTCCTTGGCAGCCAAGAACTAAGATTTGTCCAGCAGGAATTATGGTATAAATTGTTCCTCAGACAGAAGAAAAGAACTGACTGCACCTGGCCTGACACAGCTGTTTTGCACATAGCACAAGGATCAATAGACATCCAATTGTTCATCACCCTGAAAAAAAGCTCTTGAGAGCAAATCAGTGATATAGTCTGTTAGAATCAAGAAATGACCACATCAGCAAAAAAACATGTAGTCCACCCAACAAGGACCTTGCAGGTGCCACAAAATGACCACTGAATACACTGTGAGTGGGCTGCACAGTTAAGGAAAAATATCTGACTATGGACAAACAGTATTATTGCACCAAATATTTTTCAGGAACAATAAAGATCAGATGAACCTTTAGTAGAAGTCCTGTGTGACAGTCATAAAATAAAGGTCTTAATAAGAGTCAAAAGGGGCTTTACAGCCTGGTGGGAAAGAAGATGGATCTATATTGAATAGTTAATACTTTTATAGAAAGTAAAAGCCTGTTTAGTATAATTCTTATGCCTCCTCTTTCAGGTTGTGGTACATGATTGATTGATTGATGTGAAAACATTTATAGATTTTTTTCTTTTTTTAAAAAAAAAGGTAATATAAGACTAACTTTTATATTGTTAGTAAGATTTCAAGATGAACATTTTCTGAACTGACACAATATAGATTTACTTGATTATGCATATTTTTTAGAAGAATGTTAAAACATCAAATATAATCAAAGTATCAAACAATTATCAAATATAATACAACATTTGATGATGAGGATTTATTTGTACATCTCTCAGTCATCATTGTTTTACACTGAATTGCATGGTTTTCACCCACAATAAATAGTACTGTGCTTTGATTATAAAACTAAGCATGTACATATCATCTTACTGAAACATATTTTTGGAAGATATACTGTAAATAGTCTGCTGTACTGTTATAAAGATCTAACTGATCAAGATTACAAGCTATCAGAATGTCATATTTCTTTTTGGCCGTGTAAATATTTGCAACTGTACCAGATTGCACATTTTTGCTCAGTTTGGGCCTCTGAATAACACTGAGGTGTTTTCCCCTTCAAGGATAAGCCCATATTCTCATATATCATTCTGTATGAGCCATAAAAGCCTGATGTATCATATAAGATGCTCAAAAAAAAAAAAAAAAAAAAAAAAAAAAAAAAACAATATGCAGTTTTTATTGTTATATTTTAATTATATTTTGTCTTAAGGTTTAATACATTTTCTTAAAAATTTAGCAAATATTTTATTTTATATTAATATTTCATATGTCAGGCTTTACATGGGAAAGTAAGGTTGTGCAGCAAATAGTCATTGTGGAGGTTTTTCCTGTAGAGCAGAAGGATGGCTGCTGCCCCACATGCAGATGGAGCTCTTCCAGTGTCAGACATTCCATGAGCAGCTTGTAATTTTTCCAAGCCTGGCTCAGTCACATTCTGACGGTCATGCACACAGCTGCAGAGCAGTACAGTAATACCGCCTTGAGGATGTGAGCACATTACAAAATGGGGCCCGTTATGGTGAGAAAATATAGCAATCAAAACTGAATAAACTACAAATTAAAAGTTTCAGCAAAAAACCCAAGGCAGCATGAGCGAAATAGCTGAAGTCTACAAAAATACTCAACTCCACTAATGCAATTTGTCATGTAAGTTCCATGTTAGAAAAAAAATAGATAATGATTCTGCCATTCTGTCTTCATACAAAACAGCTAAATCAGCTTTTACTAGTTCTCTGGTCATGATTGTACTTTGTTTTCCTTTGTTCATGTACTTAAGGGATTGTACTATAATGACAGTACAGTATATACTATTTAAAATTACAGTATGTAAAAGCCACCAGGGGTTTTATTCCTTGAATGGGCCTTTGTACACAACATATGAGCAAGGCTTCAGGCTCACCACAATTTGTTTGGTTGAGACAGCCATGCACATGTTACAGTCATCTTTTTAGCAATTATCAAACAGCTACTTCTACAACAATGCAAAGTTGTGCAGTGCCCTTGGCGAGGATTTGCAAGTAAGAGTTCATTTAAATCGAAGCCTGCAGACTAAAAATGAGTCTGTTGTAGATTAAGACTCTTGCAGTTTAAATCCACTTCTTACAGCGGGACTGTCTGATGTCCCTCTCTACACCTGTGGATTGACTCTGTGAGCATGTCACCTCTGCTCAAATGGCTTCAAGGGCACCTAATAAAGTGAACATATTGTGTGGGTCAGCATAAAAGTCATTATCAATGTCAAAAATTTACCTTCTTTTTTTAAATGAAGCATTGTAGTGTTTATTTTATATTATTTAACAGTGCACATCATTGTTTGTTTATAATTCATGTGCGCTGCATGGTATTCTTTAATCAAAAACATGAACTTCCCCTCCCCCGACAACAACATCTGCTGTCTGACAACGTGTGCACCGTCACAAGGATGGGAAAAAATCTCTCCCCTCCAGCAACCTGTCACTCACATGAAATCGCAGCAATTAGCAGTCAAAAACAATCCAACCATCCAATCAATAATTCCCGATGGACAAAATCAAGTCCTGCCCTACATTTTTTTCTCATTCAAGAAGTCATTTCACTTAAATATGTCACAATAGAGAAGAAAGACAATCACAATTCCCATTTTTTTGTCGACTTAAAAAAAAAATAAAACAAGGAAATAGATTTGTGTTCTGACTATATATTATACCACTCCACTCCAGTTCTGCTCAGGGTTTTCCATTTCCCGCTCACCCACACATCAATGTTGGATTGAGAAAAACAAAAATATGCACTTATTAATTTTAAACCCAACAATAAAATAACTGATTAAAATGACCGTTAGCAAAAATTCTTGTTTCAAATAATCAATTGATAACTACAGCATATTCACAAAATTTCACAAAATTGTATTACATTTATTGTCTTAGGCCACACACTGCAGCTAAATATGGTTGTCAGTTCACCTTTTACTTCTTAATTGCGTTCTGTACACACATAAATCACTAAAATATGGGAGTGACAACCGCATTAAGTCCCTAAAGATACAGGTAGTGGCAACCATATTTACAGAAATTCTATGTAGTGTGTACGGAACCGATTGTTAATAATGATGTCACAAGAAGCACGCCCATAGATATGTACATAGATGCCTCATTAGCGTCTGTTTTTATGTGCAACTATACATAAGCCGTCCGCCATATTTAAAATTGCCATCATACACTATAACACTAACACAATGTTTCAAAACTTATAATATTGAGTTAATACAAATTTGAAAACACAAACCAACCCATTCTCACCTGTGAAAGGTTATCCCATTTCTTTGGCAATTTAAATCCCGGCGGTTTTACAACCACTGGCTGTGCAAGAGATTTCCGCAGATGGTGTATTTAAAAGTGCTAAACAGTGCAGAATTAAATTGAAGGCACTGAAAGCTGAAGAAAAAAAAAATGATCATAACAATCATTCTGGGAGGGAGAGGCAGTGATTTAAAAAATGTAAACGTCTTCGCAGTCTAATATTTGTTTTGTCAACAGCAGCTAACACAAAAGTAGCTAATCTGTGGGCCTCCATTCTCTCCGAGATGCCACAACATTGCTATGGTTACCAGTTTTGGGAGTGAGTCGTGTTCCGTACACACATGGAATGATAATTTACGGGACTCACTCCAGCATTTAAATGTGGTTGTCACTCCTGAAACTTGCATATATATATTATATTATATTGTGTGTGTTTCAATAATATTTGAATAACAATAGTAGTAGTAGTAATAAAAATAGTTAATTTCACACTATTTCATTAAATAAAATGTTATTTTCATAGGCTAAAATTAGTCAAGAATAAAATTGGTGTAATGTGTGTGAGATTAATGAAATGATAATAATGATAATAATTGTTAATTTTTTAATGTAATAAAATGTTATTTTCAAAATAGTCTGAATAAGATGTACTAAAATATATCAAAAATGATTTAGTTTTAATTAATCTGACAAAATATTAACTAAATTTAAAGAATATGTTTGTCAAAAGACAATATTGATAACTGAAAAACTGTATATATATATATATATATATATATATATGTATATATATATATATATATACATATATTACAGGAAATATATATATATATATATATATACAAGAAAATATATATATATATATATATATATATATATATATATAGGCTATATATATATATATATATAAATATATATATATATATATATATATATATATATATATATATATATATATATATATATATATTATTATTATTATTTTATTATTATTATTTTTTTACCAGAGCATTGTCTGCATTTGTCACAAAGAATACACAGGAGACAAGATTGCAAAGAAATTTGCTGCACAGAATGACTGCTTTATTCCATATGCCATGCCTGAGCAGCTTTTGCTGGAATCAGCCCCAGCTTTCCAGAACCGAAGGCCTCTTGATGGAATGTAAAACAGGTGCCATGCCATTGGTTCCCCCAACAGTGGAGGAGTAAGAAAAACTCCCACCCACACAGGAGCCAGGACATGACTGACAGCACATCACATTCTTCTGCCAGATGTGTCTTCTGCTGATTTTCCATTAAAAAAATCCCAGGAGACATGGGGAAGATGCTCACCATCACAGCAAAAATCACCCAAAAGAATAACACACGTCTGACCACACACGCGACTTGCAAGCTTTGCTGTGGTTTTCTTCTCTTCACACCTTACTTATTGCATTTTAAAGCTTATTCAGGTCTTTTTCTTCAGACATATTGCGATGCACCATTCTATTACTGGCAGTTAGATGAAAAATCATTGGCAATAATGCATATTCGCTAAAGAAATCAAACTTCCCTATATTTCTCATTGATCCATGTGTGTTTCTCACAGTTCATTTTCCTTTGGTATGACCTAAGCCATAGGATATTTTTGGCAGGGAATTTAAAGAGTTAAACTGCTATTTGAATCAACACCAAAGCCTCAGAGATTACCATAATTCCACTTGGAATAAAACTGCCAACTGCATGCTTGTGTGTCTGATTATATGACCTTTGTACTGCCTCTCCTTGATGCTCATGTCTACATAAGCATTTCAGATACTAAAACAAAGCACCAAAACAAATTGTGTGTTGTGGATTTATTGTGTGTGAGTGTGTGCACATATTTCTACAGAAAAAGCTGATTTGGACTTAAAGCAGTGGTTCTCAACCTTTCTGACTTGAGGTCCCTGTGTTGTACAACACTATATTTAAAGGCCCCTGCATAGAAGTTAAGATATTTTGGGTATTTCTGTTGCAATTTTGACTGCTTGGTGCTTAATCAATCTATCAACCAATCAATAAAAAAATTAAAATCTGTTTATGCACCACATTGATGAAAAATACAAAAAATAAGAAAATAAATGTTATTAATTATATTTAACATCATAAAGTGCATTAAACATTACATTATATCAAGGTTTCCCAAACTGGGGTTGGTAAAAAGAAGAGTTTAATCAAAAGCTAATAATTAATTAAATCATAAAAATGGCATATTAAAATAAACTATTTAAGAATATCATCAATCAAAATAAAACACATACTAAAAAAAGATATAATGTAATATAGGCTAATATAGAAATATCACATTTGTGTGCCTGCATGTCATGTGACCATTAACCAACATCAGAGAACCGTGAACAGACAAATGTGATAATTATTAAAACATTTATTTTAAAAATCTCAGGGGTACTTAAAGTAAATATATTAGGTGAAAGATGTTCAACTGACAAAAAAAGTTTGGAATCTCTGCATTATATGTAAATAAGAATAAACATGAGTTTGTGCATTTTTATGTGTTTAAAAGACACAAAGTAATACATGATCTGAGTGATAATTCAAAAAAAATAAATAAATGTTTTCATCAGTAGTTGATGCAATATTGAAACAGTTCAATGATTTTCAAAAACCCATTAGCCAAAATGCGGTGTAGCCACCAGACAATTGAACACAAAACAAAATTGGAGGACTTTCTGAGTGTACCGTATATAAGCGGTAGGCTATTTTAGAAAGGAACATCTGAAAAATGAAAAAGAGGAATTAGGGAAAATCAATAAATTACTAATAATGTATTGCTATTGTGTGAATAATATGTAATCATGTAAATCAATAAAAAAGTAAATGTAGTCTGATTAGAAGTATTTTAAAATGTTATTAAATCAAATTAATTTGTGGAATCTGATTACATAATCCGGATTACATGTAATCAGTTACCCAGCTCTGCCTACAGGTTCAAAATCAGTTTGAGAGTGAGTAAAAGATGACATATGTTTTATTTTCAGGAGAAGTATTACAATTAAAAATCATCATAAATGTCATAAGAAATGTAAATAAACAAAATTTGCACTTTGATTAAACAGTCTATTCTTTAAGCACTTAAAATACAAGAGGACTGTATTGTTATTTTCTTACAGTATGTCAATATTTAATGCAGTCTCAAATCTCCCTAAAGAATATCACATAAACAAAGAAGCTCAAACATAATATCATTACAAAATTGATAATATAATTTATAATATCATTTCCATGTTCACTCACACATCATTTCTACTATTAAAATACTATTTCAGTATTTTATTATTATTATTATTATTTGCATATCTTAGAGATACTTCAAAGTATCACCCTCTTGTTTTGTCTTTCTCACCCCGCCACCTTTCCTTCTATCAAACCGGCCCCGATCTCGAAGCCCATCGCCTCCTGACCTTACCTGCTGCGGTGCAACAATGCTCATATTCACAGCCTTCAGACAGCAAATTGCTTCTCTCATTCTTCACCACACCCTGTGCACTCAGCCACCTGCAAAATGAACCCTGCTGGAAATTTCACTACAAATTACCCTGTGTCTGCTCAATCCCCCTGGGAGAAGAAAAACCCCTATTCTCTCCAGAGCCCACTGTAACTGTGTTTATCAAACACAAATATTTACAATAAATCAGCGCCTGGATTAAAGCTACAATATATGCACCTTGAGCTTTGGGTGCTTAAAATAATACATATTTATGTGTGTACTGTATATGTTTATATAACCTATATATACATTCCCATAAACCAAGCCTGGAATTGCTATGTGCAAGAAAGTTTCAAGGGACAAATGAAAGCAACACCTGTAAGGCATACCGTAAATAACAATCTTCTACATGGAATACTTTCATTTTTTTTTTTCCTGCAACTTTAGTATAAGACTGCCCTCTAATGGATATTGTTCATAAAAACATCAAACCGGGTGATATATGCATGCAGATGAATGAGTTTGGGGCAAAACTGCTTGGAAGATGAGTGTTGAAAGCTCCTTGGAAAAAGGATTAGGGCTGTTTTGTGGTCACATGTCATTCTTCTAACCACACAAGTGAGGAAAGTCTTTAAAGCCACAGTGCCTGAATATCCTTACTCTTGTTTTTTATACTAAGCACAGATGCTTCAGATTGACTGATTTGTCCCACAAGTACACAAGCTTGAGCCTAAGAAAACAAAGCACTTCTCTACAAACACACAACACACACAAATAGCTACTTGCTCCCATTTCGGACCCTTCAAAACAAGATTCCTCTCATAGTGATGTGAATATATATTCTAGATGTTTAAAATTGGTTTCAAAACGTGCTTTCACAGCAATGCCATAGAAGAACCATTTTACGTTTCCCAAAGAACAAATCAGCAAACCGTTCTGAGCTTTTTTCTTCTAGAACATTATAATAATCTAAAGAACCCTTTTCCACTATAGAGACCCTTTTGTGCAATGGAAGGTATCCATGGATGGTAAAGGTTCTTCAAGGAGCCGTCAATGAAGAACCTCTTTTTTTTAAGATTCCATGGATGTTAAAGGTTCTTCCTGGAACCATCGATGCCAGTTAAGAACCTTTATTTTTTTTTTAAGGTGTGTGCATGTTTTTAATTTATAGATTTATAGTTTGCAAAACCCTCTGAATACACACTAAGGGAGGTGCTCAGCCTTTCCAATCTGTGCTAACAAGTCTGTCTGTGTACTGTCTTACCAACTTTCAAAATTTGAGACAATGTTCCTAAATCTTGGATCATGCAGAAAGCAAAAAGCACTATCACACAGATCACATCAGAACTTGCTCTGGGAGCGTTAAGGTTTGCGTAATAACTGCGGTTTGGGTTTGCAGACAAAGAAAGGGGTGGTCCTCTCGCTGAGACACAGTCGGAGAGAAGGCACGGGGCCAAAGCTGTGGGGCCTGGAGCAGGATCACAGCAGCGCCTGTTTCTTAAGTGTGAATGTGATGTGACATACAGCCAAGTATGGTGACCCATACTCAGAATTCGTGCTCTGCATTTAACCCATCCAAAGTGCACAAACAGCAGTGAACATATACACACCGTGAACACACACCTGGAGCAGTGGGCAGCCATTTATGCTGCAGCTCTCGGGGAGCAGTTGGGGGTTCGGTGCCTTGCTCAAGGACACCTCAGTCGTGGTATTGCCGGCCCAAGACTCGAACCCACAAACTTAGGGTTAGGAGTCAAACTCTCTAACCATTAGGCCACGAATTCCCCACAAATCTGAGAGATGAAGACCTTAGGTTGCTAGATCACATGGGACTGGGAGTCTAAGCAGCTGTTGAACAAACGCTAACAAAACTTGTGCTTGTTAGTGTTCGTATTGTGCATTATTATATTATTAACGTACAGTATTTGATTGGATGATCATGTTGAGAGTTTTACCACAGTCTGTCACTATTTACGAATACCATAAAAATGAATGTGTAATGCTCTAAAATGAATCCTACCTGTCAAAAAAACTCTCTGTCATTCCTCTCATAAAACTTCTTGTTTCCCTACAACATTATTATCCACAGAATAAAATGTAAATACAGGTGCATCTCAATAAATTAGAATGTCGTGGAAAAGTTAATTTATTTCACTAATTCAACTCAAATTGTGAAACTTGTGTATTAAATAAATTCAATGCACACAAGTAGTTTAAGTCTTTGGTTCTTTTAATTGTGATGATTTTGGCTCACATTTAACAAAATCCCACCAATTCACATCTCAACAAACTAGAATATGGTGACATGCCAATTAACTAATCAACTCAAACACCTGCGAAGGTTTCCTGAGCCTTCAAAATGGTCTCCCAGTTTGTTTCACTAGGCTACACAATCATGGGGAAGACTGCTGATCTGACAGTTGTCCAGAAGACAATCTTTGACACCCTTCACAAGGAGGGTAAGCCACAAACATTCATTGCCAAAGAAGCTGGCTGTTCACAGAGTGCTGTATCCAAGCATGTTAACAGAAAGAGAGAACCGCAGCCTTATGAGGATTGTCAAGCAAAATCGATTCAAGAATTTAAGTGAACTTCACAAGGAATGGACTGAGGCTGGGGTCAAGGCATCAACAGCCACCACACACAGAAGTGTCAAGGAATTGGGCTACAGTTGTCATATTCCTCTTGTTAAGCCACTCCTGAACCACAGACAATGTCAGAGGCGTCTAACCTGGGCTAAGGAGAAGAGGAACTGGACTGTTGCCCAGTGGTCCAAAGTCATCTTTTCAGATGAGAGCAAGTTTTGTATTTCATTTGGAAATCAAGGTCCAAGAGTCTGGAGGAAGGGTGGAGAAGCTCATAGCCCAAGTTATTTGAAGTCCAGTGTTAAGTTTCCACAGTCTTTGATGATTTGGGGTGCAATGTCATCTGCTGGTGTTGGTCCATTGTGTTTTTTGAAAACCAAAGTCACTGCACCCGTTTACCAAGTAATTTTGGAGCACGTCATGCTTTCTTCCACTGACCAGCTTTTTGAAGATGCTGATTTCATTTTCCAGCAGAATTTGGCACCTGCCCACACTGCCAAAAGCACCAAAAGTATGTTAAATGACCATGGTGTTGGTGCGCTTGACTGGCCAGCAAACTCACCAGACCTGAACCACAGATGAGAATCTATGGCGTATTGTCAAGAGGAAAATGATAAACAAGAGACCAAAAAATGCAGATGAGATGAAGGCCACTGTCAAAGAAACCTGGGCTTCCATACCACCTCAGCAGTGCCACAAACTGATCACCTCCATGCCACGCCGAATTGAGGCAGTAATTAAAGCAAAAGGAGCCCCTATCAAGTATTGAGTACATGTACAGTAAATGAACATACTTTCCAGAAGGCCAAGAATTCACTAAAAATGCTTTATTTTTTATAATTGGTCTTATGAAGTATTCTAATTTGTTGAGATAGTTAATTAGTGTGTTTTTGTTAAATGTGAGGCAATCATCATAATTAAAAGAACCAAAGACTTAAACTACTTCAGTCTGTGTGCATTGAACCCTGAACAACCCTGACCCTGAAAAACTACATAGGACATTACTCAGAAAACAGAAAACCTTTGAAATTGTTTTCTTATTGGTCAATTACTGAAGAGCTGCACTGTTGAATTACAAGATGCCATTTGAAAACATTTTTCACTATTCAACATACATTATCTGAAGCTGTCAGACTATTAGAACCCAATACCAGACATTTTTCCCTATTATTTTTGTATAAAACAAACAAACAAACAAACAAACAAACAAACAAAAAAAAAAAAACACGGTACGACAACTCAAAATATATATTTTAATATCCAAAGGTCAGAATGTGTCCATCTGCACATGCACATAAATACTTCATTCATTCATTCACATGATTCTTTATTGCACTTCAAATGACTCAACAAACAGTTATTTAATACAAGTAAATTTTCTGGCACTGCTGGCACATTGAAAAAACTATTTGGCTGTAGTTGTGTAGTGTTCTGGCAAAATCAAAACAATGAAATGGATACAAATGATAGTTAGCACAAAATACCATTCAGACGAACAGGTATAAAGTTGCAAAACATCAAACTTTTTGATTTCTTTTCTTTTTTTTTCCTTCTTTGCTTTTTCTGTAAAATTGCATGAATTGCACCAAGCATTGATATACAAAGACAGGACCACAACACATATGATCAATTTGATGAGAAAGGCTGTGTTTCATAATGACTTTTTTTCTCCACAAAGAAAAATTGTTATAACCATTTCATAATTCAGTTAAATAATAGCACCCATGAAACCAATAACAACAGTTCCAGCAGTCTGAGTGTGGAGTATAAGCAGATGCAACACTCAGTTTGTAATGCAAACTCAATCTCATTTGTTAAATTGTCACGTTATGTACCTTCACTACGCAAATTAAATTAAAGTGATAGCTCACCCAAAAACTTATGTCATCATTTACCCACCCTCATGTCTCTCCATATTTATATGGCTTTCTTTTTCTGTGGAACACAAATTTTGAATAATGTGTTGTTGTTTTTTTCATGCAAAATAAATTGGGATTATGTGTGTCATACTGTGTCATAAATGTTAACTTTTTTATTTTGTGTGATCTATTCACTTAAATGAATGTACCATAATAATGTGAACTTGTAATACAAAGTTTATCTGCAAATTACCTAAGAAACTTGTAGGCATGAAACCAAATTTCAAATTTTCAAATGTTATACTTACTTTTATATATCCCTGTGCTGACGCTCACCCCGTACTCTTTGAGGTATTTAAGCTGGCCGTGATGTTGCCCACTATATTGTCCACAACTGATTCACCATTATCTTGAGTTTTAAAATATACCACATAGAATATTGGCAGGACAATGCCAATGAGTAACATTGCAATTACAGCGTTCCACCACTGGATCCCCCAGTCTGCACCATAGCTGCGCAAACGCCGGCTTCTCCACCCCCATCGTTTGGATATCCAGGAACCGCTGGAAAATACCTCTTCTGAGGGGTCTGTGCTTTGGATCAGACGCTCAATGTCACTGTCCACCTCTTTCAGGTAACTGGTGTACTCCTGCACCTGAGGTCTTCCCGAGATGTTTGCTTCAGCACTGTTTGATGATGCTACATCATTGTAGTGTCTTTGCTGGGGGTTCCTGAGCTCAGAGTTGGCCTCGGTTAGCAAGCCATGCTTCTTTACTGGGATTTTGATTGACTTCAGTGCATACATGTCCTGCTCTTGAAAAAGGTTGTTCACCCTTTTTATGTCAGCCACCTGAAAGGCATAGAAAAGGATTATTTTTAAAGGAAAAGTTCATCCCAAAAATAAAAGTTTGCAGCAAGTGTACTCATCCTCAGGCCATTCAAGATGTACTGTAGATGAGTTTGTTTCTTCATCGGAACAGATTTGGAGAAATTTTGCATTACATCACTCTGCAGTGAATGGCTGCCATCAGAATAAGAGTCCAAACCGCTAATAAAAACATAAGAATAATCCACAAGTTTCAAAGTGATTCAAAGACATGACGAGTAGCCAGGTATGGTGTCCCATACTCTGGAATTTGTGCTCTGCATTTAACCCATTGAAGTGCACACACACAGCAGTGAGAAGTGAACACACAACGTGCCCGGGGAGCAACTAGGGTTTGCCTTGCTCAAGGGCACTTCAGTCGTAGGTGTCGAAGGTTAACGTTGGTTTTATTTTAGGTTCCTGCCAGGACTGAGAATCCAACCTGTGACCTTCAGTTTACAAATCCAACTCTCTAAGTATTAGTCCACAACTTCCCCACATATTGCCCCAACAGCGCCATATTATTTCTAGCCAAAATATGAGTCTATAATCCATAATATCACTGTGCTTTCAAATCACAATTCACCAATATATTTGTTAATAACTGTTATGAACTGTTTTTGCTTGTAAACTGTTTTTTTTTTTTTTTTTTTTGCATATTTCTCTCCTGATTCAGACAAGATTATTATTATTATTTTCACTGGAGAAACAATATTATGAATAGAGGACTTGTGTGTTATCCGGAAGAAATGGTTTGAAGTTAAAAACATCTTAATGATGGCTTTTCACTTCACAAGACATTAATTGATGGACTGGAGTTGTGTCAATTACTTGTGGATTACTGATTGTTTCATCAGCTGTTTGGACTCTCTTTCTAATGGCACCCATTCTCTGCAAGGGATACATTGGTAAGCAAATGATGTTATGCTAAATTTCTCCAAATCTGTTCTGATGAAGAAACAAACTCATCTGTATCTTGGACGGCCTGAGGGTGAATAAATTTGCATCAAATTTTAATTTTTGGGTGACCTATTCCTTTAAGGGCCTAAATGAGAATGATCTACGCAATCAAACAAGATACCTTGCATCCATATTGAAGGGCCAGTTTGTTGAGATTGTCTTCATGTGAGATGTCCCGTTCCAACAAGAACAGTTCTCCCACTCTTTCTCTCTCCTGTGAGGACAACTCTCTGCTCCGCGGCCGGAGCTCCATGACATTGAGTTCCTCATCCTCAGATGACACTTCTGGTTCTTCTTGTCTGTATCCGAACATGTACACTTGGCCATCCGCACTGGCATGTACATCCACAGGAGCCTGAAAGGCTCGAGGGAGAGGATCTCCTCGCCTCATCACTGCAACTAGACCAATATCTAGAAGAATAAGTAGTAAGGACTGTTCAGTTCAGTTGAACACTAATATTCAAAAGTTTGGGGATCAGTATTTTTTTTATTTTTTTGCATTTAAATGAATTAAAACTTTTATTCAGCAAAGATGAATTAAAATGTGACAGTAAATAATTTACAATGTTACAAAACATTTCTATTTCAAATGCTATTTCAAAAAAATCATGATTTCCACAATATATATATATATAGAGAGAGAGAGAGAGAGAGAGAGAGAGAGAGAGAGAGAGATAATACAGCACAAATGTTTTTAACATTGACAACCAAAAAATGTTTCATCATATTAGAATGGTTTCTGAAAGATCATGTGACACTGAAACAACAACAACAACAACAACAACAAACAGCAATTTACAATGTTACAAAACATTTCTATTTCAAATGCTGTTCTTTTAAACTTTCAATTCATAAAAAATAATAATAATAAAAATCATGATTTACACTATATAATACAGCACAAATGTTTTTAACATTGACAACCAAAAAAATGTTTCATCATATAAGAAAGGTTTCTGAAAGATCATGTGACACTGAAACAACAACAACATAAAAAAGTGATTATCACTTGTAAAAAGATTTATAGAAAATTACATTACATTAATATACACTGTTAGTATTGTGTTAGAAATTGATATTAACCAAAATAACTGATTTAGGGTGTGAAAACTTGTCTTTTAAAATAATTTAGTTTTTACAAGACCAAAAGTGCCCATAGTTGAAAAACCAAACTCCAGCACATTGCTTGAATAACTCTTACAGATAAACAGCATTCTAATCTGCAGTCAGCAGATAACAGTCTAACAGCAGGTAAATATCAACTTTATTGTAATAAAGAGTTTGTAACTACAGTAAAAAAACATACTGCAGAATGTAAACAACACGCAAGCGTCCGTGCATCATTGTTCATAAGTATACATCTACTGGATTGTGACACTGTGGGTCTTGGTAGTAGAGCTGGAATGTGATTATTGTCTGTAAAGTTAGCTGAAACAACAGCGGATCAGACCAGAACACCATTACGTGAACAGAAATGACTCCCCCCAAACTGCACAAAATATAAGGCAAAACTCAATAAAATATACCTTATATTTGTTAAGAATAAAAATGGAGTATGTGTACAGTAAACACTTATAAAGGTTACAGAAAGTTAGCCGACACTCGTAACTAACTATCAGCTCAGTTAAAATCCGATTTTTCATAACTTTCCAAGTTGTCTGAATCTGAATACTACTCACCTTTCTAGAAAAAAACAGCTACATCGTACAAACAAAAATAATCTCAAGTGTCATTTTAGAAACGACAAACCCCAACAAAAAATCCCGTCCTCTGACATAAATCCACAGATATATTAAAATACCATCCATACAAACAGCTCGCTTAAGAAATACCTTCCTCATGACATCTTAATTTATAAATCAAAATATGGAGCCATGCGTACAATAGATTACGCTGCCTATTCAGTGGTTGCGTGCGAGATACTTTTTGTAAATAATATATGACATCTTTATTTCGAAATCAAAATATGGTGTCAGGCGTTCAATTAGAATGGTAAAGTGCCACCATTTCCATGGTGGAATACCCGTGGTTTATGTTTTCCCAAGACTATAAACTTTCTTACTCTATTAAGTGTGGTTGAGAACACGGACGCCTCTTACGTGTCACGGCAGGATGTAGTAATTCTCAGAAGGTGAGACCTGTAGGTGTAGTCACTAGGTGTAGTTTCATTTGAAACACTCGTGCCTATTATCATTTATGAGTAGGTGTGCATATTTAGTCATTTTATCAACAATTGTTACTACTATATAATCATAATAAATTAATAGGCATATCCTTCAAAATCCAAAATCAATATGAAAAGATCATTCTTTCTAATTTAATTTTATATAATATCATAAATAAATTAAATAATAAAATTTAATTATACTTATTATTTATTTAATTATTATTAATTTAATTTATTAATATATATATGTGTATATATATATATCATATATATATATATATATGTAGTGTGTGTGTGTGTGTGTGTGTGTGTGTGTGTGTGTGTGTGTGTGTTTTTTTGTGTGTATATATATATATATATATATATATATTTTTTTTTTTTAATAATAAATATTGAGTCAAATTATCTTCGGACCATATCTGGAAATAATAATAATAATAATAATAATAATAATAATAATAATAATAATAATAATAATAATAATAATAATAAATGAAATGGGTTTTGTATTCAAAAGCCAGTAACAAAAACATAATGCGGTTTTTGTGTTACATTGCTTCCGCGTTGATATTCAAACAAGTCAGTATGGTTGGAAATATGAAGCTTTGGGTAAGACATTGTGACAAAAACTTGAGCTGAACAGGTTGAATCAAGTGGTTTCGAAAATCAGAATTATTTCGAAAAGGTCATACAGACTTGGAATGACATGAGGGTAACTAAATGGTGGTAGAATGTATCATTTTAATAGGCCTGTCCTTTTAATACACTAAATAAGAAGAATATATATGCATAATATACAGATTACTCTGGGATAAATGTGCTAGCAGTGTTCAAGTATCTTTTCAATCAGTCTGCTTAGCAGCACTTGTCAGTTTGACCTCAAGATGTCGCCATATATCTGCAGCAGTTTCAACCCAATTTGCTCAAGGATGGTATGCAGTAAAGTGTTTTAAACCTCTATTTGGTTCATGTCCCTCATTCAGCTCCTTTGTCAGAATATTCTTTGTCAGCAACAGAGAAACTTGTCCGCTCCAGTCCAGGAGTCAATTACCATGGCAGGGCTGTGTCAGAGAACGCGGTGCTATTGAGGTGCTTCAGGTCGCCTTAGTCATTCCTGCTAAAGCACAGGTCAGCGCTCAGGCTCAGTAGTTCATGATGGAGGACACGCGCCTGCCATAGTTGATCCATGTTTGGACACCGATGTTAGGAGCCCTGGGACATTTGTCAGTCCTCTCTACGGTTGACTAGCAGGCTTTGTTTGAGCAGATAGTGTATGCCCTCTGTTTGCCATGGGTCAGATATAACAGCAAGTTACAAGTTTTGCCTACATGTCACACTGATCTTGAGTTGTGTGGAAAAAGTGTGATCTTTTCAAATCCAATTTGGCCCATGGTCATATATGGTTCAGGATCTAGTGCATGGCCATACAACCCAAGTGTGAACTGTGAAATCTGAATTTATTTTCAAAATGTAGTGTTAATTAACAATGTAAACAGCCAATGCAAAACTATCAGATAATCATAAGTAAGCATAAAAAAGTGTCAGGAAATTTATAATTTTAACAAGATATTATAATAAAGTTTTAACTTTAATAAAATAAAAATAATAAATCATGCAGTCCCATTAACAGTCTCAGAGGACAACAGCACTTTGGTTTAAAAGGAATAGTTTCTAAAAAAATGCTGAAAAGTTACTCATCCTTAGGCTGTCTAAGATGTAGATGAGTTTGTTTTTACAATGGAACAGATTTGAAAAACTTTAGCATTTAGAATCTCACATCAAAAGCTGTCAAAATATTTATTAGAACTGTTTTGAACTGTTTTCACTTGTGAATGGTGCTTGATCTGTGCATATTTCTCTCCTGATTCAGACCAGGTGACTTTTTCCACCGAGAAAGCAATATTATGGATAGAGGACTCATAGCAACTTTTTGCTTGTCAAGATAGACTGGAGTCGTGTAGATTAATTAGGGATTATTGTGATTTTATTAATCATTGTTTTTGTGTATTGTGTTCTATCAGCTGTTTTGGACATTGTGACGGCAACCTTTCACTGTAGAGAATCCACTGGTGAGCAAGTGATATAGCCTAACTCTAAATTCTGCAAACTTGTCTTAATGAAGAAACAAATTCATTTACATCTTGGATGGCCTTGCTGGTAAATTTCTAGTAAGTTTCCATTTTTAGTTGAACTATTCCTTTAAGTCATACTTGGAATTCATTTAAAGGGACAATGCAGATTTTAGAAACCCTTCTTATTAGCGACCTGGCGTGGCCGATAAGTGAACTGCAGCCAGCAACTTATTTATCGTACTCATGCACATGTAACATACAAGAGATTGAACGTACGCTGATAGGAATATATTGCAAAGCTGCTGTACTTTTTTTTATTTTGCTTAGCTACAAGTAAAACAACGCCGTCAACGCTGCGTGTGGTGTTTAGATGAATATGTGCTGCACGCTTTCCTCTCAATAACAAAATAAACACAACAAATGACAGCGGTGAGAAAACAGCAGTTAAGAAAGCATCTGCGATGTAAATATATTTGCACAAGCTCTGCAATTAACCAGCATCATGTCATCAAATGAGGTAAATAAAATTTCTGTTATGATATTTTGATTAGTATATTCCTAAAAATATATTATATAGTTCTATATTGGGGTGTCAAACTCAATTCCTGGAGGGCCAGAGCCCTGCAGAGTTTTCAACTCTAATTAAACACACCTGATCCTGAGAGGCTCCTGGGAGCACATGTAAACTTCACATATTTTTGATTCTCCCTGCAAAAATGTCCAGAGTCTCTCACATAAAATGAAATAGAAAACTATTTAAATATCACCAGATCTTTTAGTAAATATCTAATTGCTCACTGCTGAAAGTCAATGACAGGCAAATATGTCATTCATGCACGACAGTACAGTTAACCTTCTCAGTACAATCCTTTGAAGAACTGGGCATATGTGCATTCTCAGTGGCAGATTACACAGACAACATTATCTGATGAACATACAAGCTATTATCTGGGTTTGCACTAGTCTCCAATTTCACGCCCTGAAACATCCATCATATCTGTAGCCTACTGTTCCTCTTCACCTTCATTCTTGGCAAAAGCAGTCTGTCACTAATATGTCTTTGCCATTTCGATAAGTCAGCATGTGTGTTTAGCAAGTGTTTTGAAGTGTGTAGCATGCTAATGGAGTGGAGCATGAGCTAATTGAAGCGTTGCATATTTCAGTGCTTTCCGCTCTTATGAACTGTTGACATTTAACTGACCCCATGATTTATATGTAGCTCTTATAAGCCACTTTAGCTTTTAAAAATAAGTACAATTATTTGTATATACAGTATGTCAGATGTATTTTACATTTTACCAACCATGCACACTTAAAACCAAATGCAAATGCCTTCTGAAAAGGGCAATCAACTGACCCTTCAGTTGACCCCATATAGTACCTCAAATAAACTGTAAGCACAGCACTTAACTACAGCTGACCTATTTTTACATAAATGCGCAGTGAGTGTTTCAACACTTCATTCTGACCTGAAAAAAAAAAAAAAAAAAAAAAAAAAAAACAAAAAAAACATTTGCTTACATACAAGTATGTTTTACTTCAAGTAGATGCTTAGCAGTTGTATTCCTATTGATTTTTAAATTGGTTTAAACTGTCACTGATTCAAGGCAACAGATAACAGCTGAAAACACCATCCAGTGCAAAAAACTTCCCTGAATGGGGGGGCAGGAGCAAATGTGACAAAACAAAAATTAGCACGAAGCAGCACATCATATCATTTACATCACATTCAGATGCAGGGTGCAACTCTGAACACGGTGCAACAGAGTGGCATAACATGCTGTGTTTCTGGGCCACTGAGCAGCATGTCAAACTGACAGAGAGAGAACAAAAAGATGGAGAGAGACGCGAGAGAGAGAGAGAGAGAGAGAGAGAGAGAGAGAGAGAGAGAGAGAGAGAGAGAGAGAGGAAGGTCAGATGCAATGTACAGTGAATAATTTGTGGATAGTACAACAGAAGAGCAGCAGAATTGCAATCATGATATATACAAAGTGTGTCTATTAATCTAACTACCTACATAGGCCCACACATATATGAATAATAATAAAAACTAACTAAATTTATTATTAATATTAAAATAATAAGCATTAATTATGATCATAATTACAAAACTTAAATGACAAATATACTTAAATGACGATACTAAATATATTGAATTGTAATTTAAGTGTCATTGTCATTTAAGTATTATTATTTATTAATATAATCTTAAATTAAACATGTTGGAATAGTTGTATATAACATTAGGTTATATTATACACAAATAATTAAGCTTATATTAGGTTAGGTAGATTGTTATCTATTGTATTACCATTGGTTTTTAAATTGGTTTAATTTGATTCAAGTATCCAATTTAAGGCAATTAAGAAAAAAAAAATATAATATAATATAACATAGTATAATATAATATAGTATAATATAATATGATATAACATAATATAATATAATATAATATAACATAGTATAATATATTATAATATAATATAGTACAATATAATATGATATAATACTAATATACATAAATAATTGTAATTGTAAATAGTAAATTGCTCTTATAAGCCACTTTAGCTTTTAAAAAATAAGTACAATTATTTGTATATACAGTATGTCAGATGTATTTTACATTTTACCAACCATGCACACTTAAAACCAAATGCAAATGCCTTCTGAAAAGGGCAATCAACTGACCCTTCAGTTGACCCCATATAGTACCAGTCAAATAAACTGTAAGCACAGCACTTAACTACAGCTGACCTATTTTTACATAAATGCGCAGTGAGAGTTTCAACACTTCATTCTGACCTGAAAAAAAAAAAAAAACAAAAAAAAAAACATTTGCTTACATACAAGTATGTTTTACTTCAAGTAGATGCTTAGCAGTTGTATTCCTATTGATTTTTAAATTGGTTTAAACTGTCACTGATTCAAGGCAACAGATAACAGCTGAAAACACCATCCAGTGCAAAAACTTCCCTGAATGGGGGGGCAGGAGCAAATGTGACAAAACAAAAATTAGCACGAAGCAGCACATCATATCATTTACATCACATTCAGATGCAGGGTGCAACTCTGAACACGGTGCAACAGAGTGGCATAACATGCTGTTGTTTCTGGGCCACTGAGCAGCATGGTCAAACTGACAGAGAGAGAACAAAAAGATGGAGAGAGACGCAAGAAAAGAGAGAGAGAGGAGAGAGAGAGAGAGAGAGAGGAGAGAGAGAGAGAAGGAAGGTCAGATGCAATGTACAGTGAATAATTTGTGGATAGTACAACAGAAGAGCAGCAGAATTGCAATCATGATATATACAAAGTGTGTCTATTAATCTAACTACCTACATAGGCCCACACATATATGAATAATAATAAAAACTATAATTTATTATTAATATTAAAATAATAAGCATTAATTATGATCATAATTACAAAACTTAAATGACAATTATACTTAAATGACGATACTAAATATATTGAATTGTAATTTAAGCGTCATTGTCATTTAAGTAGTATTATTTATTAATATAATCTTAAATTAAACATGTTGGAATAGTTGTATATAACATTAGGTTATATTATACACAAATAATTAAGCTTATATTAGGTTAGGTAGATTGTTATCTATTGTATTACCATTGGTTTTTAAATTGGTTTAATTTGATTCAAGTATCCAATTTAAGGCAATTAAGAAAATACATATATAATATAAATAAGAGAAATTATCAAAAAAAATAATAATAAAATAAAACAAAATATAATACAAAAAAATATAAAAATATATAATATAATATAATATAATATAATATAATATAATATAATATAATATAATATAATATACATAAATAATTGTAATTGTAAATATACCATTACAAAATCCCATTAATTTTATCCCAAAGCAAATATAAAGCCATTTAGTTTAAAATACGTGATAGACCACAACAATTTGAATGATATCCTCAGCTTATTATTCAATATAAGATGTATTTAAGCGTCTGTTCTTAAATTTTCATCTGATCTGTATCCACCTCTAGATGGCAGCATATTCCTTGGTATTTTAAAGCTATTGCAGACCAGATGTTGTTAGACATTTTTCCAACATACTACAGTATAAACAAAAAGGTTTTTTTTTACAAAAATCCATTATTTTGTGTAATACATATTGCAAATATTAATGTCTGTATAAATTTGATCACCAGCCTTATTTCTACTGAACCTAAAGCTTCATAACCCTAATTTTAACAGACCTTACAGAACATCAAATAGAGACTTCAGCTGATTAAAGAAACACTTTTAAAAACCTGATGTGTTTGAGAGGGGGAAACCGTTGTTGTTTGTTTATGCTCGCTGCATGTCCGTGTCCATGTTTCTGGCACAGGTGATTTGCCGATCAGCGTGAGGCCAGTCGTTATGTCTGCAGGGGGTTACCAAAAGAAATCAGGAAACAAAATTAATCCTCGTGGCTCTAGGTTATGGCAACAGGTCAGGAGTTTATTGATTAAATGTCAGTTACCCAGGTGAATGTGATTCGTAACTCTGAGGAGGCCCCTGTGCACGATCCATCATGATATCCAAAGGAAGATTAAAGGCCGTATGACAGACTAAACACTTTCAGGAGTGATGAAGGTTCTGTCATTCATCCGTTTATTCGTTCGTCCACCAACCTCTTCCACAATTCAAAACTAAAGTCAACAAATCTCCTTTACCCGTCACTACATTGGTTCCCTTTCAAGGGAACTTCGAACTGCGTCCTCTAGGGGTCGCTATGGGGAACACCTCGTCGTGACCCGTGTCTGAAGCATACAAATGAAAAAACACCAACGAGTTGGCCGGCGACAGCCTCTGACGTCACTACCGGTGCGACTATAAAACAGGCACCGGGAAACACGTCATTCATCTTCTTCGTCTTCACTGACTGTTTTGTTTGAAGCGTGCATCTGAAAGAACCGGTAAGAGCGCTCTTTCTCTGTCTATCATGGCGACTACTAGCAAGCGTTTAGACAATGTATGCATCCGTGTCGGCGTTATTTGACACCTGATGACACACACGATCTTTACGTGATTTCTTTGGGTAAAGAGCACGCACGCGATGTCTTTGAGGAGGCAATCTGCGTGCATTGCGAGCATTTTTTTCAAGAAAAAAGCTCCGCTCTCGTTCGTCTCTCTTTCCGGAAAAAAAAAAGGGCAGCCATCTGCTTCCCGCGGTTTCAGGCCCCGCCGTTGCTGAGGCACGGAGGAGAATGAGCTCGTGAGAATTTCAGGTGGATCTGTCTGAATGGTTTAAAGAGGGACTTTCCCTTTCGCGCGCTCAAAATGGCGGCGGACGAGAGAGAGCCTCGGGAGGATGATGTTATATCTTTAACCACTTTCTGATACTGAGGTTAGTGCTCTGCTGGGTTTTTTACCCAGGAAAAGCAGGAGATATTTGAGGATGGTGAAGAAGCTGAGGCTGAGCCTTCTCAATTCTCCTGCCCTGCGTATGTAGAGCTGTTGGAGTTTATGGATCGCACCTCGATGAGCGTTATCTTTCCGACCATAGCCCTCCAGCTCAGGTGAGCCTTCCATTTCTGCCTGATCTCCATACAGAGATCGAAAGGAAATGAAAGAGGCCGTTTTCTTCTCGCATCCATCGTTTCAGCATAAAGAGTTTTGCCGACATCGAGGCGATGCGCGAAAACGGCTATGAGAGGATGCCCCCTGCAGAAAGAGCTTTCATTCTGCGGGGGAGACATCCTCTCTTAATCTCCCTCCTTGCCATCTAAGCCCCTTCAAGCAATGCATATTGCTTAAATGGCAAGGCATACGCAGCAGCAGGTCAGGCTGTGGCTTTATTACAAAATAAATGCTTCAAGCATATCAGACTGATCTGCTGAAAGACCTGGATAGAGGCAAAGGCCTTTTTCCTGATCAGGTAGCCGAGCTGCGCCGCACCACAGGCCTCTCTCCGGGCTACCAAGCAGGCCGCCTCTGCCAAGCGCAGGACTATGGCGGCCATGGTGGTGGCAGAGAGACATCTGTGGATGAACCTAGCAGACATCGGGAAGAAAGAAAAGGCTTTCTTCTCGATGCTCAGGTTTCGCCTTCTGAACTTTTCGGTATTTCCGTTGAGACGGTGATCGAGAAGTTCGGGGAGACGAAGGCGCACTCCCGCTGCTTTCAGATCCTTCGTTCCACGAAGGTCCAGGTCTGAACAGTGAGCCCGAACAACATAGGGGTCCTGGCCTGTCTCGATCTGAGGATCAAAGACGGGCACAGAAGGCTAGTGTCGCGACTCACGCTCCTCCCCCACCTGCGGGCAGGGTTAAGAGGAATTGTGGGTCACAAGGGGGTAAGCAGAACCTAAGGGATGTGATCCAGACGAGGCAGCGTTCTCGTCTGAGTCAGAGTGATACTGAGGTATCTACTCGTTCCCTTTAGGGATTTTTAACTTCTGCTTTTATCCTCCCCTTCCTAATTCCCCTGTAACCACCAGCTCTCCACCTGATCGAGGTTAGGTGGAAACCTCTAACGCATAACAGTCTCCTATGCTGGACCTATAATGTTTTTTGGCTGGTCCTATGTTCATAGCAACCACCTTACTGATGGTCCGGACTAAAAGGAGGCGCCCCTTGAGCGGGGCTCCAGCGCAGGAGGGTGGGAGTATAAAAATAACCCTTTCTGTATATACTTATGTGTAAATTGCTGGTGGTTATGTGTCTACTAATAAACTCTGTGAGTTTCCTTTGCAGTGCTCAGCTACAGTGTTTACTAAACACTCGTCAGCACCAGCCATCCGGCTTCATGTTCCGGTATTAGGCGGCTGAGATCACAGGTTTCTGCGGGAGCCTCCTTGATCATCAGGCCTGGCACAGCACTGCAGGGAATTTCATGGATGTCCCGGCCCGGTCACCCAGAGGGGTCTCCTGGCCGCTTAGGTGCTGTCGCATCCAGCGGGAAGTGAAGGTGGCAGTTACAGAAGTCTTCTTGTATATGCTGCCTCAGGTGATGGTCCCCTCGCTAGAGGTTTATAAAATTTGAGCTTGCCTCTCCCGTACGGTTCAGCGCCTCTGCGATGCTTAGGAACCTTTAGGTACACACGCTAAGCTCTGTGTACTTTCTGAAAGCCACATGGTGGTCAGTGTGCACGTGAACACTTTGCGCACTTTCTAAAAATCCACGTATTGGTAAGTGTGCACGCAAGACTCTGCGCACTTTCTGAAATCCTGTATGGTAAGGGTTACGCGCTCCGCCTCGTTCCCTTTCTTGAGATGATTAGACCTTGGTTCCTTGGGCTCCATTCAGCCAGTGTGTATTTGTTTATACACCTCAAGCATCGCTTCCCTCAACATGAAGGGCTATTCGGGCGATTCTCGTGGTAGTTTAGCAGCGCTCCCCTTTTCCAAGAAGGGTCGCCTATGAGTGTGCTTCTCGGTATTCAGGAGTTCTCCTCTCATATGAGACTGAGTTCACTGTTTTTCCCAGAGCGCTACAGCATTATTTTCCACAGATCGAGTTGATGACTCTCAAACATACTTTTTTGAGATGCACCATTCCATCTATGAGCTGCTCTATCAGAGTGCCACGAGAGCCCTTCCCTTAGAACAGTATTTGAAAATCCATGATATGGTAAGTGTGCACGTGAAGTCTTTGCACACTTTCTGAAATCCACACGGTGGTAAGTTCGCACGCTAGTACTCTGCGTTCTTTATAAAATCCTATATGGTGAGGGCTTCGCGCGGTTGCTTCGTGCCCTTTCTTGAGCTGGTAAAAGCCCCGTTCATCTTGGGCGCCACTCCACCCATGTATCCTCGGATACCTATCTAAACAGGGTGTTGCTACTGGAGATCTGTTGAGACAGCTCCTTCAGCAAGCTTTTGCGGAAAGCAAGCTGTAGCCCCTGTGTGACAGGCTAGACTTAGTATAAAATGCTAGGTTCCTAGCTGTATCCCTTTAAAGGAATCTTTCATGATTCCAAGCCTTTAGCTCTACCACCGGGCCGAGGCCCTAACAATTAAGTTGGGTATGTAGCTTAGGCCTTTGGCCGTAAGGGGTATTGTCACAGACAGCCGTCTAAACGTCCCGGGGGCAACTCCCATTGAAATGGTAGAGTTGGTACTTAGTGTTCGCCATGATTCTGGCCTGCACTCCCCTCAGCATGGCGGCGTGGGTATACTGTTCCCCATAGCGACCCCTAGAGGACGCAGTTCGAAGTTCCCTTGAAAGGGAACGTCTCAGGTTACGAATGTAACCATGGTTCCCTGAGTAGGGAACAAGACACTGCGTCCTCTAGCTCCCTGCCATGCTTCGGACGCAAGCTTCAGACTAAGAAGTGAATGACGTGTTTCCCGGTGCCTGTTTATAGTAGCGCCAGTAGTGACGTCAGAGGCTGTCGCCGGCCAACTCGTTGGTGTTTTTTCTTCATTTGTATGCTTCAGACACGGGTCACGACGAGGTGTTCCCCCATAGCGACCCCTAGAGGACGCAGTGTCTCGTTCCCTACTCAGGGAACCATGGTTACATTCGTAAACACAAACACTTTTCATGCAATTTGCCAAAAATCTACACCATGATAAACACTAAAGATTCACATAAAACAAGCACTCTATTGTAGCTTGTCAGAAACTAAAAATAAATAAATAAATAAAATATGTGAGAAATGTAATAATTCCCATCAATTTTATTGTTATTTTATGTTGTGTTAGGGGTTGATTTGAGACATATTTTTTGTGTTCTAAATTTTGCTGCTCAGACACAAAATAAAACTTTTTTTTTTGTCATGACTACTTGTAGTGACTATTTGCACACTGAAGTGCAAATAACTACAAGTATAAAAAGTATCTAATGTTATTTGTATATAAAGTTGCATTCTTTGTTATTTGTAGGTTACTTCCTCTGCTTTTTCAATGTCTATTTCTTAAACCCTTGTGAGGTTTAAAAATGGGTATCTCGTGCTTTTTTTTTCCCTTTCTTTCTCATTGCTACAACAGTCTAGTAATTGAGATAAAAAAAAACTATAATAAAAAAAATAAAAAATACAGATTTTTGGCTGTAAATCTCAACTACAGTAAACTACATTTCCTTGGATGATTCAAAAGACAAGCCTCAATTGGGAGTAAACTTTGAATCTTAAATTTCTCATGTTCACCTGTAGTTCATATTTTTGTGTTTGACGAGCTACAATAAAGGTTTTCTGTTTTTACCTGACTCTAGTGTTTTTCAAAGTGTTGACTTTTGGCAAATTGCATAAAAAAAAACAATGGATGTTTGTAAAGCATTTCCAAAAGACATCTTTGAGTTGAGACTTTGCATGACCACAAATCATAAATATTCACGAAGAAATAAACGTTAACCAGTATTTCAAGCAGTTTGTTTAAAATCAAGTGTTTGCCATATTGACCTCAACACAACAGGAGGGTTAATGTCAAAATCCATAATCCTACATACAGCCTTCCAATCCCTTGAGAAAGGTGGGTGCGCACCATCATAAGCAAATTTGATTGACAAGTGTACTTCAAGGCCCAAGGTTAATGGTGTTGACATCGAAACTGTTCAACGGGTTAAGGGGTAGAATGAGAGTTTTGAAGATCATACTCTCTTTGTCAAATTAAACTCTCTGCATTTGGTCCCTGTTGAACATGTAGAACAGAGCTGTGGGCAGCATGGATGTCCTCAGGGTCGTGGGAAGTTATCCACTGACTCCAGCCACCCAGAGGATGTGCCACAAGGGATCACAAAGTCTTTTTTGGCCTCACGGCACCAATGGAGCCCCAGTTGGACGGTCTCTTTACCCTAGGGGTAGGTTCACAGGCCATACTGGACTCTGCAGTAGCTCAGAGTGCTGGGTGACACATAACCTTGCCCTGTCACCACCCTCACCAGTGTGTCAGCTGATATTAGACTGATTGACGTTGACCCGCCATTCAGGCTCTGAGGGTTTAGCGGCGCTATATAACCTCGCCTTGACTGTTCACCAGGCTGAGGACATTGGAAGCAGGGAATCCTCAGCTGCGTCCTACTCCTAAACAAGGGCGAGCGCTTCTGTCGTGTTATAAGAATTACAAATGCCCACTTTGATTTGTAGATTTTTTGGGCATGCACATTACCATATAACATATAACCTCTTACCATGCAAAAATTTAATGCTAGCTTTTATAAGAATACAACTGGGGAACAATCTATCTGGGGAAAGACATTACTACTTTTACTCAGTGGGGACGCATCAAACTGATCAAAACTGACAGTAAAGACATTTCAGTTGTTACAATTATTTCTGTTTCAAATGAATGATGTTTTGATCTTTTTTTTATATATTATATATATATATATATATATATATATATATATATAGATATATATATATGTATGTATGTAAAATGTTTATTGAGCAGCAAATCGGCAGTTGAAAGAAATGTATCAGGCACTCCAAAAATATTAAGCAGCACACAATTATTTCTGTTTCAAATGAATGATGTTCTTTTTTAATTTTCTATTCATCAAAGAATGTTGAAAGAAATGTATCAGGCACTCCACAAAAATATTAAGCAGCACATTCAAAATGAAAACATAAAAAAATACATATACTGCTGAAAGCAGCAAATCGGCATATTAGAATAATATAATAATTATCAAATTACAATGAAAAACTAAAAAATGGAAAAAATGGCTGCTGCTGCTGAAAATTCAGCTTTTCCATCACTGGAATAAATTACATTCTAAACTATGTTAAAACAGAAAACTGTTATTTTAAATTGTAATAATATCTCACAATGTGTTGCTGTTTCACTGTGTTTTTGATCAAATAAATGTAGCCTTGGTGAGCATAAGAGACTTCTTTCAAAAACATAAATGATAGTGTAAAAGTAGGTCTACACGAGAGAACTAGTGATGTTTGACGTTACTGATGTCCAACCTGTGTCACAAATGCCATGTTTGATTTGAGACCGATCTTGTGTGAATATTGATTTACATTTTATAAACAAGTGGGGTGACTTGGTAACACAAGGCAGAGGTGAATTAAACATGGATGACAGTAGGGAGAGGAAAAATGTCATTTCCAATGATATCTAAGTCTGTCTGCCATTAAAATGTGCAGTGACCCGCACTGCATACAAAAATGATATCATGAACATTAACTTCCCTAGTTAATGTTGTGTGCTCTGCTGGGTGCACCGGGCTGACAGTGCACTAAGAGCATGCTTTTAATATGCTACATGCCCTGACTTCCTCTTTCCGCCTTCCTGTGGGGATTCCTTCTGCTTTTACAGCACACTGTCAAAGTGTTTCTGTAGATTGCGAAGTTCATGGCCTGAAGTAAATACTCTAATTAAAATAGTAAATCTCAATAGGTTTAAAGCTCTGATGTGACACTGATCTTGCTTGCACAAAAGGTATACTGACAGGCAGTGCGCTAAGAAGTATAAAGAAGGATTGACACACCATGTGTTTTATTGTGTCCAAGTGTATTTCATGACATACGGTAGCTAGAGGACCTTTTAGTGTATTAAAAAACATAATTTACAGTATGTTGTTGGGCAACAAAAAAGCCTGTCATTTCTTAAATTTGCTGATATCGTTGTTGAATTCTATGATATGAGCACAGTATAATATGTGTTTAGATGTCATGAGACTATAGTAAAACATAATTAAAAGGGAGCTTGGAGCTTGATTTCACATAGGCAACTTGACATATAGCCCATGAGATCTCATATCACTGTTTATGTAAATTGCTAGCAAAAGGGTAAAGGATGCATTTCTTTACTGACAGCACAAAAACTTATAGTATTGCATGTTTTAATGAGAATCGCTAATTTAAGTGATTTTAAGAACACAGAAGAAGATATTTTGAAAAACATTGACGTCCGAACAAATTTGGACCCCATTTGGACCTCATTGTATGGACAGAAACGCTGAGACATTCTTCGAAATATCTTCTTGTACATTCTACAGACGAAATAAACTCACACAGGTTAGGAATGACATTTTCATTTTTGAGTAAACTATCCCTTTTAAGGTTTAATTTTTAAAAGATTCATTTTGAATATGATAACAAATAGATTTACATACACTACTTTAAAAAAAAATGGGGTCAGTAAGATCCAGGGGTCAGTCATTTTGAAAGAAATTAATGCTTTTATTCAACAAGGAAGAATTAAATTGGTGAAAATGGCAGTAAAGACGTTTAGACCATTACAAAATCCACACTCTATTAGAACCAAACCACCATATTAGAATGATTTCTGAAGAATCAGAATCAGAAAGAGCTTTATTGCCAAGAGTGTTTACACACAAGGAATTTGTCTTGGTGTCAGAAGAATCATGTGACAATGAAGACTGGAGTAATGGCTTTTCCGTCACTGGATTGAATCACATTTTAAAATAATTAAAATATAAAACTTTTCATTTAAATTGTGAGAATATCTCAAAATATCACTGTTTAAACTGTATTTTTGATCAAATAAATGTAGCCTTGTTGAACATTTCATAAGAGACTTCTTTCAGAAACCCCAACACCAATCTTCTGAATGGTTCTTTCACCTTTGATAGACTCTTTGTTGCACTCGTTAACTTCATCACTGCCTTACATGTCAAATATATGCGTTTGGGGATTAGATGCCATCAGTGGTAAGGTTTGAATCAGATTGCATTTATGAATAAGACATACAAACTCCTAAGAGTGGAGTAATGTGCTCCGTTTCAACCCTCCATGTTTAAGGCGATTAATAATGAAACAGGGAGAATTATGCATGACGAGGTGACTTCTCTCCTTCGTTCTGAATGCACTAATTGACACAGAGTTCAGGCCAACTCAAGAGTTGCGGTTTAAAGGCTGCTTGTAACATACAATCACAAGAGAAAAATTGAAGACGGAGAACACAAAGGTGAGAACTATTGAACCTGTAATGGTTTGTACCCTCTGTGAGAGTTCAAACCAGAGTCACGGGCATCACTGTCTTCCTTCATCTGACAGGATGAGAGTTTGCTCTGACCTGGGGATTTTAATAATGTATACCGATCACACAGTGAAGGCTCCCGCCTCAGTTTAACCACCACATAACCTCAGCACTTCTAACTGTACATTATAGTTCGGACCAAAGAAAAACATATACCTTAAAATATTCATCTTGTCTGTACCGGGGTCCTTATTCGGTCACTGCTGTACGACAACATCAGCCAACTTTTACACTAACAAACAACCTCTTTGGTCGTATTTCACATTCTGTGTCAATGCATCTGTGAATTGCTAACCATACAAATAGGATAATGTACATAATTATGTTCAGACACGCAACTATAATCCATGTTGAGTGGTAACCTTACAATACAAGGAAATTTGTCCTGTGTCTTCAATCTTTTTATCCTAAAAAATTCACTTCAAGGTAATTTTGTGTGTAACGGGTCATAAGATAATAGCCTTTATTGAAGGCTCTTTTTTTAATCTCAGTCTAATTCATTCACACAAATATAATCATCTTAAAAATAAACACTGCACTTGTGGCATCATTCTTCATGTTTAGCCAGCATTTTTGTGGCAGAAGGCAGGCAAATATTTTCACTAATTTCAGCCACCTCTGCTCTTCCCCAAAATAAACCTCTACCCTGGACATCTGTCATTCCATTTTAGTACAGCCTCAAATGAAAGTGCAAGAAATTTCACACAAGACCTTTCAAACTAATCATGAAAGAATGGTCAGGGATGTGCGGGAAGAGACATAAGATAGGGAGAGAGAGAGGGGGAAAGTGCCCAGAGCCCTGGATTGTCAGAATCAGTTGAAATGAGGAAAATTCTTGCATGAAGACACTCAGCACGGGTGCCCTTTGAATGAACCAGTGGAAAATGGGAGGGAGCGATGAAACAGGAGGATGTTGCTTTGGAATAGATGATTGCAATCCTTGTAATCCACAATGAAATATCTTTAATTCTCACATTAAGTCTGTTGATTAAACTGACAAAAAGCTGAACGGCAAGTTAAATCGTCTCATGATTATGTGAATAAAATGGATTGGAAAAACAATGAAAAAGAAGTCAAATAATCTCAACTACTGCGGTGACTGATAATACATGTGGGGCTTTCGCAGTAACATGGTATTCATCAACCATGAATACCAACATGGTATCCCTCCCCCCCCCACCCACATGGCATGTGTGGTTCAAATTAATGGCTCAAATACAATTGTGACCCAGAACTGAGGAGCCATGATCATAGATGGCAAAGTTTAATGAAGTGTTGCTGTTATCTCATTTACTGAAATAAAGCTGAAATCATACAGGCATACACACATACATACATGCATCACACACACACACACACACACACACACACATATATATATATATATATATATATATATATATATATATATACACACATAAAAACACACACAGTGTCACACACAAAAAAACACACACACACACACACAGGGGTGCACATAAGTTTTACAGCCTTGCACTCATATGAGGACCTGGAGATTTGGTTTGGTCCTCACACGGCACATGGTGGGACCCATCAAATATAACTATACATTTTTTTTTGCACTTTTAGATATATACAGTATATATATATGCATATATATATTATATATATATATATATATAATAAAACTTAAATAAAATTATAATTAAAGTGTGATTATACTATTTTATTTTAAAATAAAAAGGGAGTATAAAATACAAATACAATTATTTTATAGTAAACTTAAAAATAAAAAGCATTTTTTTTATTATTATTTTAATTTGAACTCTAATTATTATTTTTAATTTGAATTATTTGAATTGTTTATTTCCAAACTTAAAATCAGCAAGCTTTTATTTTGGCAGGTTGCCGGCAAGTAAACCTATGCGCTTCCGGGTTTAGGGCTGCCGATTGTAGAGCGTCAGTGAATGAAATGTCACAGTTTTGCATTGTGCTTTGAAAACGTCAGCCTAGATTTATGCTTTCAGTTTAAATAGAAATCTTATACAGTACAGTTTGTCAATCTGAAATGGTAATTGTGCATTAACATAGTTAAGCTTTCAACCATGTCGGTACGCAAACGCACACTATGAACTAATTTACACAGTGCATTTCTTATTTTGGTCGTGCATTCTGACCTGCGGACCACTTACGTGTGCCCCTGTGTGTGTGTGTGTGTGTATATATATATATATATATATATATCTATTATATATATATATAGAGACAATCTATCATTTATTGTGTGTGTGTAATATGGAGATATGGAGTGGAGATCAAAATTAGAGGACAATCTATTTATTTATTTCATATTCAAATGTGCCAAGACAGATCCTTACCCTGTTCATCACTGAACTGGGGAGCAATTCCAGCTGCAGTGTTGAACCAATTCCCCACTGAGAGTCTCCGCATTATCCTGTCTTCTTGTTCATTTGTCTTACATGGTTGACCAGCCATTTTGGGGGACTTAAACAAATTAGTATTATTATAAAGCTGCAATATTCAAGAAATCTTGGAATGACCAACTTATATAGCAGTGGCTGAAAGGCCCTTTGGCCTTCATTCGGACAACCTGCTGCTGCAGGGTTTCAGTCACTTTAAAGTGACCTGCCATCTTGCAATTTCAGTGAAAATTATGAAAATTAGAGGAATGCTTCTAGTTAAATAGATATCAGTATCAGAAAGAGTTTTATTGCCAAGTATGCTTGCGCATTCAAGGAATTTGTTTTAGTGACATTTAGCTTCCAGTACACAGAGACAACAACAACACAAAGACAATAAAAATAAGATGAAAATAAAAAATACACAAATGTGAATATAAATAGACAAAAATTGAAAAATAAATTGAAAAATAAATAAATAATATGTACAGTTGTGCTAAAGATGATTGAATGGAATAGAATAAAAATGAGATGCAGGGATGTACTAGGATGGAGATGGTAACAAATAAATATAGGTTATTGCACATTTTTATTGCAAAAGGTAGTTTGCCTGGGGGAAGAAACTGTTCTTGTGCCTGGCTGTCCTGGTATTTGGGGCTCTATAGCGCCGGCCAGATGGCAAAAGTTCAAAAACTTGGATGTGAGGGATCCAGAGTGATTTTCTGAGCCCTTTTCCTCACTCTGGATGTATACAGTTCTTGGAGGGTGGGCAGGGGAGCACCAATAATCCTTTTAGCAGTCCGAACCATTCTCTGTAGTCTTCTGATGTCTGATTTTATAGCTGAACCAAACCAGACAGTTATTAAAGTGCACAGGACAGACTCAATGACGGCTGAGTAAAACTGTTTCAGCAGATCCTAGGACAGGTTAAAGTTCCTCAGCTGGCGAAGGAAGTACAACCTTTGTCGGGCCTTTTTTACATACAGTCAATGTGAGTGTCCCTCTTCAGGTCCTAATTGATGATGGTCCCAGGAACTTGAATGTCTCCATTGTAGCCACAGTGCTGTTCATGATGGTGAGTGGGGAGAGTGCAGGGGGGGTTTCTCCTGAATTCCACAATCGCCTCCACTGTTTTGAGCGTGTTCAGCTCCAGGTTGTTAAGACTGCACCAGACAGCCAGCTCCAGCAACACAATGAACAAAGAGATTAGAGTGGCTAAAAGGACCTACGCTAAAATGTTGGAAGATCAGTTCACTTCCAATGACTCAACTTCAGTGTGGAAAGGCCCGAGAGCCATCACAAACTACAAGACACCATCCCTCTGCACTGAGGCGAATCATCAACTTGCTAAAGACCTGAATGAGTTTTATTGTAGATTTAAAACCCCCTAAACCAATTCTGACCATCTCTGTACACAACCGTTAACACCTCCTGCAATCCCCCTCTCCCCACCTCCTGCTCTTCAAATCAGTGAGGATGATGTGTGCCAGGTATTCAGGAAGAACAAAAGAAGAAAGGCACCAGGCCCAGATGGTGTTAGACCAGCCTGTCTGAAAACCTGTGCTGACCTGCTGGCCCCCATGTTTTCACAGATCTTCAACAAGTCCCTTCCTGCTTCAAATGCTCCACCATCATCCCCGTTCCAAAGAAACCCAAGATAACAGGACTTAACGACTACAGACCTGTGGCTCTAACATATGTCATCATGAAGTCATTTGAAAAACTGGCTCTGGCTTATCTGAAGGACATCACTGGACCCTTACTTGATCCCCTTCAGTTTGTTTACCGAGCAAACAGGTCATTGGATGATGCAGTAAACATGGGACTGCACTTCATCCTGCAACATCTAGACAAAACAGGAACTTATGTGAGAATCCTGTCAACACCATCATCCCAAGAGCCCTCCAGACCAAACTGACCCAGCTCTCTGTTCCTAGCTCTATCTCTCAGTGGATCACCAGCTTTCTGGGGGAAGTCTTGGCCTAATGGTGAGAGAGTTTGACTTCTAACCCTAAGGTTGTGGGTTCGAGTCTCGGGCCAGCAATACCATGACTTAGGTGCCCTTGAGCAAGACACCGAACCCCCCAACTGGTCCCCGGGCGCCGCAGCATAAAATTGCTGCCCACTGCTCCGGGTGTGTGTTCACTGCTGTGTGTATGCACTTTGGATGGGTTAAATGCAGAGCACGAATTCTGAGTATGTGTCACCATACTTGGCTGTATGTCACGTCACTTTCATTTTCACTTTCTGACAGGCAACAGCTAGTGAGACTGGGGAAATTCATGTCAAACAGCCGCTCCACCAACACTGGTGCCCCTCAGGGATGTGTTCTCTCCCCATTGCTCTTCTCCCTGTACACCAACGACTGCACCTCTAAAGACTCCTCTGTCAAGCTCCTGAAGTTTGCAGACGACACTACAGTCATTGGTCTCATCCAGGACGGTGACGAGTCTGCTTACAGACAAGAGGTTGAGCAGCTGGCTATCTGGTGCAGTCTTAACAACCTGGAGCTGAACACGATCAAAACAGTGGAGATGATAGTGGACTTCAGGAGAAACCCCCCAACTCACCATCATAGACAGAACTGTGGTAGCAGTGGTGTCATTGAGATTCCTGGGAACCACCATCTCTCAGGTCCCTTAAGTGGGACAATCACATTGACTCCATTGTTAGAAAGGCCCAACAAAGGTTGCCACATCTCACGAAAAAGTTTAACCTGCCACAAGAGCTGCTGAAACAGCTGCTGAAACAGTTCCCGTCACTTCATATAACCCAGATTGCACGTCTGATGGCAGATGGAGTATTCTGACGACGACTTTCAACCGTTTATGGACCTTGACACTGTTATTTATTTGGCAGTCTATGGGACAGTCTCAAGCCTCCAGATTTCCATCCAAAATATCTTAAATTGTGTTCTAAAGACGAACGGAGCTTTTATGGGTTTGGAACGACATGGGGGTAAGTGATTAATGACAAAATTTTCATTTTGGGGTGGAGTATCCCTTTAAGAAAGAATTTAAATTTTGTTGAGCACAACCCAAACGTTTTCCAATCTCAACCAAATTGGGTTTGTTTCCATTTCTCACGAAGGGGAGTTGATCCTGAACAGTATGAAGGTGAGAGCAGAAGATTTCAAAAGTTCAGAAATAATAGTTTTTTGGACTTTTGAAATCGCGGACCTTTCCTAATCCCGCAGTCCCCCCATCCCCACTTCTCCACTTACTGTCCTTTTGAAATAAAGGCATAAAATGTCAAAAATAAAATCTAAAAAAAAATAATAATTGCAACGCTGCTGATGAGAACTGATCTTAGAAAAATTGCGATCTGATCTAGATTGTGATAACAATCTGATATGTCCTTTAGCCAAAAAGTTTTTCCCTTTTTGAGAACCGAATCTGAGAATGGCCTGCATATAGTTGTTTTAATATAATATATAAGAAAAAACAACAAAAAAACAACAAACCAAAAAACCAAAATAAACACAATAAGAAAATTAAAAGCAAACAAAAAAAACAAACATCAACCAATTTTACAAATATGGAACATCCAAAATGACAAAATCAAATAAGAGAACGAGGCAAAATACAGCGGCTCACCTAGGAGCAGTTTTTATAATGAACTCCTGAAGTAAGTGAGGACGAAATATGCAGTCTTCACACAGGTGCATGAGTGTGTTCTCGTGTCAAGCACATACACAGGTTTGCGTGTGCTGTAGATGCAGTCTATTAGAAGCAGAGCTGCTATTAGCGACATTACCTTCTTCAGAAATGACAGGTGTTGGCAGCACCATACTCCTGGCACCTTGCTGCATGTGACATCTCCATCGCCTCAAGTTAAAAAGCCATCGCACATTGCTAAAAGACTGAGAACTCTGGTAGTAGATTTTGTTATTATGCCTAATGCTAAACCTCCATTAACCGTGATTAACAGATCAGATTTTAGCATGTTATGTATGCTTGATGCTAATGCGCCTAATGCAAAAACCCCAATAAAATCAATTACAATTTATCTTATTAATTTTATAAAACAATAAAAACAAAAAACTATACAAACAACGAATAAATACACAAATTCCAAAAAATAAAAATGGAGGCCAAGAAACATAGCAAATGTGGATTATTATAGAGCTCAGCAAAGGTTGTAATTAGACATATTACAGCTTATCCAGTCAAATTTAAAATTCATTGAACGAGGACAGATTGATCAGTCTGTGTTTTAGTGCTTGAATTCTTTTTGCAGGTTACATACAGTAGAATGTGTAGTGTGTACAAACCCCATCATAAAACAATAATCCGCATAAACAATCAAGCAACTGAAACATTCAAAAAAACTATAACTATTCGAAAACAAGCCTCTGCATTTATGAGTAAGTCGCTGAATCATTCACGCAACTGATACTTTCAAAAACACTAATTCATGCAGGAACGAAACAAGTGACTGACTGCATCCAAAATAACATAATCTCTAAGTAAGTACTGTACTTCTTTTGAACAAGTAATTACTTTTCAAATGTTAAAAATGTATGTTCTATATAACTCCTCTCTCATTATCTCATGGGGTAGTAAAGTGTCCATTGGATGCATACTTCAGAATCTTATCAGAAGTAGTAAATCAACCAGTTTGCTTACTTTTTTTATGAATACTGTGAATTTGGACATACCACTCTTTTCACATAATGTTTTGTCTGCTATATAGTAGGGAGGTACTGTATGCATATTCAGATGCAGCCACTTATGGCTGAGGCACTGAATTATTCACTTAAACCATTCATTTAAAAACTTGATTAGTTCAGGATCAAAACAAAAGGGTCCTCGCTGCAGGCTGTTGTGTGTAGTGGATTTTTATAACATACTGGACTTGTGCATAACTGTGCATTTACTCATAAAAATTTATAAAACTTTTTTTTTCTTTGTATAAAAGCATTATTACACTTGTGGCTGTAGATATTTGAAATCTTGTACATATATTTTTGCTTAACCATAGAAAGCATTATAGTGTCAACAGCAGTAACACTATAATTTATAGCTATTGCTATTACTATACTGTAATCAATGATTTTCATGCTGGTGTTTTAGGTCGGCTGGGATTAAAAAAATTGTTAGGTAAGTAAAGTAAGAAAATTGATTGTTCTATACTTTTTTTTTTTGTTGTTGTTGTTATTCTGTGAATGGAGGATGCTTTGAGAAGTAAATAAATAAATAAAGTAAATTTCTAAAGCAAGGGAGGCTGGAGAAGAACGTTCACTTTTAAGGTTAATTGGAGCCAAAAGTGTCACATCAATCTAGTAGTTTACCAGTGGAAATTGGCCTGGCCTTTTGTTGAGAAATGGCGGAGATCACCACATGGGGTTTTTCTATAGACACAGGGTTGTTAAATTTGTAATGGACTTACTGTGCTGCTGACCTGGTCTGTTCTGATATATAACTGTTTGTGGTGTAGACAGGACCCAGCCACCTTCACAACTTGTATTAAATTCATATATCAGGCCTCCTGAGGTGCGATAACAACTCTCCTGTATGAAGTTGCTTGCACATCTTGCCCTTCAGTTTGTTCACATGAAGATTTGAACATAGTAGTTCACATGTTTCCAGCTCAAAATAAAAGTCTCTGTACCAGCCGTGTTTTGGATGGTGGCCCATCAAAGAGATTGGTGGTCCATATTGCTTTCTATTTTGAATTTATTGCATCAACTTGTTGTTGCTAATGTGATTGGTTTCCCCAGTGCACATATTTCATTTTAGAGTGATATTCTTTGACATTATAAAAAATAAATTTAAAATTTGGCTGTAATTCAAGGTCTCTGTAGTGTCTGCAAATAAGGGAGAACAAGTCTTTATCCCCAGATGATTGCCCAGAATAATGATAATAAAAAGGATTACTCCTGGTCTAAAGAAGGCATCACACTGAGCTAAGGTCTAATTGGTGAGTTCCTTTACAAAGTTGATCAAGTTCTGGGGCTGGAAGTTAGTGAACTGGTCAATTAATCTTTCTTCTCCCTTAATGAGAAGAGGGATTTCCTGTGGCTGGAGCCCAGCACAAAGACAGACATAGTGCCCAAAGGATGTGGCGTTGCGGTACCAAGTGAGCCCCCCAATTAAAAACGGACACCACCAAACCTACCCTCCTCTCCAGGTGGTAAATTGGTCTGACCCAGAGAGATCTTAACTATGACTTCAAATCAACTTTACAGGAGGATAGGGAAAAAAGGGGAAATGTCCTCCATGAAATAGGATTGCCATGGTCTGCAGCTTACATCCTCAAGATCCAATCAATTCTTTTGCTAAATAAAAAGAAACTTGTTAAATCCCTCCTACTGAGTGCAGAAGAGTTTCCGAAACATTTTGTTGCGGTCTGATTTAGGATTTGGGGGTGGTGGATGAATGTCAGGATGAAGCAAGCAGGATGAATAGGGGAATAAATGAGCTTGACATGGTTGGTTGGGTCATATAAAATCCGTGCTTATTAGAGGTCACTCCATCAGGAAGGGATCAAAGGTGATCACAGCAATGGAAGATTACAAAAACAATACCGTATGCAAGAATCTCATCAAAAGAAACGTTTATAAGAAATACACATACAAGTCCGGCCATTTTGATGACTGCATTGCATACCCCAACACACACACACACAGCTTTGGCTATGTTAAAGGAATATTTCACCCAAAAAATAAACATTCTGCCATTATTTACAGAGTGATTCTTTCATCTGGCCGCAAATTTGCATTGCCCAACATCCTTTTGTTCTGTACAATAAATAGAAACTGGCTGTTTTACAAAATAAGCCTAAGTTTATGGTAGAACACTCTCCATAGTAAGTTTCCGTGATTTCTGTGTTTCTGGAAACAATGACAAGTTCATCTCCTGAGTCTGGAGCATAGACTGTAAAAAAAAAGATGGACGACACATCTCTATTTCCTTCTAGTGCAGAAAAAGGAAGCCAAAATATCCCACAAATGGCCACTGTCATCTTGCATTGATGTCATTTGGAGCCAGAGTCTTCACAGTAGGTGTTTTTTTTTTTTTTTTTTTTTTTTTGGCTCACATTCTATTCGTTTACATGGAGATGTGTACAGCACACTTGGTCCGGTGACCCCTGGCTACAGCTTGCTTGAAATTATTATTATGTTTGACTTGGCACTTTATTACAATTCAGAAAAAACTAATTCGACCAGAGTCTTGCATCTAGCTTGCATGTTAAATTGTCTATAATGTATGATATTTTTAGTATCAAACAAATAACAAAATAGAACAAAAGACACTCTAAGACTAATATTTACCCTTAACGTGTAGCCAGCCTTCAGTTCAGAGAACACATTATGACTTAATTCTAAAAACATTGTTTCCCGTTGAATTCACCTTCCTCTATGCTGAAATGCATAATGAGGGCTAATGTTTGGTCAAGCCTGCTGACCATGGCTGGGAGATCTCTGTCAGGCTGGTGAGGCAATGCAATTGCGCACAGCTCAGACAGAGAAACTCCCGAGTCAAGAATCCAGCCCTTGGCCATGTTTGAGTTCAGCGACCTCTCATCAAGACCAGGACCTCCAACAGCAAAACACAGGGCTTTCAGTGATCCCTGCTTCCAGAAGGTTCCCTTAAGCAGGCTACAGCAGAAGCACTTGTTACTTTGCGAGTCATTGGACCACGTTTCAAAATCCCTAAGGCAAACCTGCCTTTGTCTACAACAGTGGAAGTAGACAGAGGTAAACCCTCATACAAGCAGAGTCAGTGATCCATGTTTCAGGCATCGCAAGCATAGCCTTTGGAAAAGCCGCTTGACCGAGCTCCCCTCCCTCATTAGATTGATAACATGGGTTAGTCTTCTAAAGAGCTTAACATCTGCTTTTGGACTGTATGTTATAAAAAATTACACTAAAAGCACTGCCGCAGATCAAGAAAGTTTTGACTTAATAACAACTTTTTTACATATTCACAGAGGCATAAGGAAATGGGCACAGTAACATTGGGAACTTGTTTTTCCACCAGTAGGTGGTAGTCACATTACATCAGAGCATGAGGTTTGTCATGGCCCAGAGACATAAAACAGAGTTTGTGGAAAGCCAATCAACCTCCCTGTATAAATAACACTGAAGGTCCCACCCTTTCTCTTCCTGAAAGTGATCAGCTTAGAAGTTAAACTCAGGACAAATGTAGCTGCGGAAATTATACTTGACAATACATAATGGAGATGCACTAGTTCAAGCGTGGCTTCTAAACTGCATCTTGGTTTTAAACTAATATAATTAATCATATATAATAATAGTTTTTTTTTTTTATCTTTTTTTCAATCTTTTTTTCATTTTTTTTTTTTAGCAATTTTTAAAAAAATATTCTATGAATAATAATGATTAATTTTAATATGATATAATAAACTTTTATTATATATGTTATTATTCATAAAATAAATATCAAGTTGTATACACATACATAGATACATTAGAAAATGTAGTAATTGTATACTTGCACTATAAATGAACAGTGTTTTTTTAAAATATGTATTATTTAAAAAAAAATAATATATAAATATTATTAGACCAATGCTATAAAAAAAATACTCTATCTATATATATATATATTATATAGACAATAATAATAATATCTATACTATATACACACACACACATTGAAATATATATATATACATGATTGTAAAACATATTGTGGGGTTACATTTCTACAACAATATATATATATACATGATTGTAAAAACATATTGTGGGGTTACATTTCTACAACAATGTAAACAATAAAACAATTAAAAAAAAAAAAAAAAAAAAAAAATATTACAATACAAAAAAAAATATATAGAATATCGATATAGACTTTTACAAGATTCTTCTTTAAATGTCCCATGGTTATGTTCTACAAGAGTTATAAATACATTCTGAATATGTTCTAATTTGTCTATAGTATATGCACAAATGGATGGGTCAAGTGTAGAGTCAAGTCTTTTTGACCATGCCTTCCAGAGAGTGGACTGGATGGAGAGTAATTATTTCTGGTGAGTTGAGGGCCCTGGGGGTTGCAGGGTGGGCGGAGAAGGCATGGAGTGCGGTGAGATGGAAAGCACGCCAGTCTCGCTCACGCTTGATGCTCAGTGAATCTGAAAGTTCATGTCATGTTTTCTGGCAATTGACTCAATGGGTTTGGATTCTGCAGCATAAGGCTGGTACGATGTTTTGTGTGTGTGTGTGTGTGTGTGTGTGTGTGTGTGTGTGTGTGTGTGTGTGTGTGTGTGTGTGTGTGTGTTTGCGTGTATGTGCTTCTGCTCCACACATTTACTGGGAAATGTGCCCCTGGGTTGTTTTTCGCATTGACCTTATTACCCTGCACTGTGACAAGCTTGCCACAGAACTTGCTCTCTCACACACACTCCCTCCCTCTCTCTCTTGTTGTTTGTTTTTCTCCATATCTCCACCTCAAGATCACTTCCAACATTAAAACAATAATTCAAATATCAAACAAAGAACGTACATTTTTGGAATTGTTTTAGAGCAGATAGAACAAGGAGTGGGAGGGGAGACAGAAAAGAAAAGCATTTTTCAAACTCTGTTGCTCTAAATGAGAGGAGACAAACACAGAGTAAGGGCAATATTAGCACATTTAATTAACGCCGATCGCAATCATCAAACACAGGCAGCTCAAACGCATCCAGCAGCCAGGCTAAACCACACAGGACCTCCACCTGCATTTGGCTCCATTCTCTGATATATCTCTTGCCTCGCAGCCATTTCTCCGAGTGTAATTTACCAGAACAATGTAATTTTAACCTTTCCCCCTGCCTCATCATCAGGGACTTTAAGTAATTTAACTGGAAATGAAGAAACACATCTGTGTCTTTTACGGCAGAGGACACACCATAAAAGCCGAATGGTTCCATTAAAAAGGATCCTCTTCCTCTGAATTAATCCCAACTGTGCGTGCCATGTTGTGTGAGCTAAATGTTAATCATCCTGAATGCTTTGTTTGAATGCATTTCCGTATGCACTTGAGTATTTAAACTGTTGCTATTGGAATTTCACATTATTGTTACAGCCTTAAAGGAATATTCTGGGTTTAATACAAGCATTTGTGGCAAAATGTTGATTACCACAAAAATTATGTTACATTAAAGCACTTACAAATGGAAGAAAATTTGAATCAGAAATGTGAAGATAATTTCATAATTAGAAGAGATCATTTGTAGATCATTTTCTAAGAGCGCTTACATAATTTTTCTGTTAAAACATTATATTCTGAACATATGCAGACCACCCTCATTTAAAAAGCTTAATAGTAATAAATATAACTATTTAAGAGTTCAATAATAATTTATGAAATATGTTATTTGTAGCCTTTTATTTCCAACTAATTGCTACATCTGCTTAGGATTTCTCATGTAAACACCCTGTATTGTTATGAAAATCACATACAAATCATATACTATCGAAATCGTGTGCTTGTTAGCTTCATGTTTCATGCGTAGAAACATTTTTCTGGGTTTCTTATGTATAGAACAGAACACAGAAGTGTAATGGACGTCTGTCATCAGAAGAGACAGGGCGGGTTATGAACGCATAACATGAGTGATAAGATGAGCAGTGAATAAGCTTCCTCTAAATCAATACAGCGAAAGCAGAAGAGAAAACACAGGTAGACAGCACTGGAAACAGCTAATGCACATCAGATTGTGGAAATCAGTGAAAATGAATATTTCTCCAAATGTGCGCACTGATCAACATAAAAAAAAAGAACTTACATGGATGAATCATTCAGAGTAAGATCTATAACATGCATTTACAAAATGTAATTTTATTGCATGTCAAATTTAATGTTTACATATTGGTTAAATATATAAATTGGCTATATATATATATATACACTCACCTAAAGGATTATTAGGAACACCTGTTCAATTTCTCATTAATGCAATTATATAATCAACCAATCACATGGCAGTTGCTTCAATGCATTTAGGGGTGTGGTCCTGGTCAAGACAATCTCCTGAACTCCAAACTGAATGTCAGAATGGGAAAGAAAGGTGATTAAAGCAATTTTGAGTGTGGCATGGTTGTTGGTGTCAGACGGGCCGGGTCTGAGTATTTCACAATCTGCTCAGTATGGGATTTTCACGCACAACCATTCTAGGGTTTACAAAGAATGGTGTGGAAAAGGGAAAAAACATCCAGTATGCGGCAGTCCTGTGGGCGAAAGTGCCTTGTTGATGCTAAAGGTCAGAGGAGAATGGGCCCGAACTGATTCAAGCTGATAGAAGAGCAACTTTTGACTGAAATAACACTCGTTACAACCGAGGTATGCAGCAAAGCATTTGTGAAGCCACAACACGCACAACCTTGAGGCGGATGGGCTACAACAGCAGAAGACCCCAACGGGTACCACTCATTTCCACTACAAATAGGAAAAAGAGGTACAATTTGCACTAGGTCACCAAAATTGGACAGTTGAAGACTGGAAAAAATGTTGCCTGGTCTGATGAGACTCGACTTTCTGTTGAGACAATCAGATGGTAGAGTCAGAAGTTGGCGTAAACAGAATGAGAACATGGATCCATCATGCCTTGTTACCACTGTGCAGGCTGCTGGTGGTGGTGTAATGGTGTGTGGGATGTTTTCTTGGCACACTTTAGGCCCCTTAGTACCAATTGGGCATCGTTTAAATGCCACGGCCTACCTGAGCATTGTTTCTGACCATGTCGATCCCTTTATGACCACCATGTACCCATCCTCTGATGGCTACTTCCAGCAGGATAATGCACCATGTCACAAAGCTCGAATCATTTCTTGAACATGACAATGAGTTCACTGTACTAAAATGGCCCCCACAGTCACCAGATCTCAACCCAATAGAGGATCTTTGGGATGTGGTGGAACAGGAGCTTTGTGCCCTGGATGTGTATCCCTCAATCTCCATCAACTGCAAGATGCTATCCTATCAATATGGGCCAACATTTCTAAAGAATGCTTTCAGCACCTTGTTGAATCAATGCCACGTAGAATTAAGGCAGTTCTGAAGGGTGTTCCTAATAATCCTTTAAGTGAGTGTGTATATATATATTACACTTTTACTAATATATATATATATATATATATATATCAAATTCTCAGTGAAAATATTGGCTTCTTTTTACTTTCATAGCATGACACTTTCATTTAAATTGCCTCACTGTAACACAGATTCTACTTTTTTTTTTCTTTTTTTTAACCAAGAGGAAATTATTTTTGTGGCAATCAGCATCACACCACAAGTGTTGTGGATTGAGCTTAACTTATATTGAACCCTGAATATTTAAAGGTAATTGTTTGTTATTCATGCTAATCTCTGTCTCTCTCTCCATGAGTTCGGCCTCACACTATGCCTGTCTCTCGCTTAGCAGCTCGGTGGCAGAGCTCCAGAATCACTTAGATCATTTTACCTAGGGCACAGAGAGGGCAAAAAGAAGCCACTGACCCCCGTTTGCCCATGCAGGAGTTTACGCCTCGCTGACTTTCCTGGTGTGACATTTTTCCCCATATCTGCCCTCCCCCACCCACAATTCCCTCTCCGACCAACTAGCACAGCACGGGGGGGTTCAGAAAGATCATTGTCTGCACAGATATCAATCAAGTGAACAGCAGCCTGGGTCAATCTGCTGTCCCAGCATTCACAACTCACCACTATGGCACTCATGCAAAATGACAATAATGACAGAATGCCACAAGTGATATCACATCTAATAACTTTTTTAAAGGTATAAGAGAAGAAAGAGGAGAACTTGTGTCCATCTTGCATCACCTGATCACGTGCCACATTTTCGCAAGACCTGGAAGGTCCCCTTTTCTCTGTGATGACAAATATAGCCCCTTCGACAGGTCATGAGACAGTCATGACATTATTAAAAGATCAATTGTGCCTCTAAACATCGCCGATCTACTGTACAGCTATGAACGTGACAGATGGGACTTATGTAGACGTGACTTTAATATCTATTTAAAGAGGTTTTACTGACAATGATCTAGTGAGACAAACACTTTTGAAACCTATGGCTTTGACACAGCCCTTACCCGAGCCAAAGTGACAGCTGTGCTGATGTAGCTTATTCCAGAAAATGTGGATTGATTAGGAGCAGGAAAGTCACACATGCCAAGAACTGAAATGCTGGAAAAATAAATTAAATATATTGTGACAATGTTTCATGTTAGAAAATATCCTACATAAAATAAAAAAAAAGATATATATTGTTTGCATAAGCATTCAGTTCCTGTGTTCCTATGGAGCATTTTATAAATATTTCCATATAACAAGGTAAAATACCTTGTATTAATAAATATTACTAGGGTTTGATCATTTAAATGCACTGCGTAAAGTTTTTTGTTTTTGATGTTTGTTTTTGAAAGTATTATTTTATGCTTACCAAGGCTGCATTTATTTGATCAAAAATACAATAAAAACAATAATATTGAAATATTACACTTTAAACTAGCTGTTTTATATTTTAATATGCTTAAAATGTAATTTATTCCTTTGATAGCAAGAACTTAAATTTTCAGCAGTCATTACTCCAGTCTTCAGTGTCACATTATCCTATTTAAATATACATACATATATATATATATATATATATGTATAATATATATATAGTATATATATATATATATATATATAAAAAATCAAATCCATCCTACATATTTTTATTTGTGTTTTGTATATTATCTTACAAATAATAATAAAAAAAAAATCAAACAATATTTACACACAAATATATTTGGCCTCTGCATTTTGGGGATTTTTTTCTCATTTGTGGTGGCATTTATACTCTGAGCCCTCTTTAATATTTGCCCTTCCCTGTGAATAATAAATGACCACATTTTGAGTTTGGTTATTAGAAAAATGTCACAGAGGATTCAATATTAATGAAAGATTAGTAATTCCGTTAAATTAAATAAAACATCCTCAGGTTAAGGGTCTGCATACTTGTGCAAAAAAAAAAAAAAACATATGACCTCCGAGTTCAAGTGTGCCTTGTATACCATATACATTTGTCATGGGGATGAGTGGCATCTTTAGCTTTCAGCAAGCTCTGAGCATCACAGACATTAATGGAGTGAGTGTTTTAAAAGGTAGCATATAAGACGGATGATGTAGACTAAGAGCTAGCATGAAATATTCTTTGGCAGATCCTTCTTGCGGCCTCCAGGGAGGGCAGTGTTGAGTGCTTGTAGAGCAGATATTTAAGGTGCACTGCCACAGTTGAAGAGTTTAGATTTTCCTCATATTCTATAAAGCCGGAGCCAAGGGAGTTGACCGAGGAAACGTGAAGTGTGTGTATGTGTGTGTGAACGAGAAAAAGGGTGAACTAAAAAAGCAGGGCACACTGCGCCAGGATCAACACGTGTCTGCAAAAGCCTAGAGGTTCTGCAACAATCTGTTCCGCTTGGTTCGCTGCAGTGCTGTGACTTTGATTTCTGGACTGCTGTTGAGTGGCTCCTTACACTCAAGCACAGGACCGCCCTTCTCAATGCCACCCCACCTTAGCAAACATGAGAGTGTGTGTATGCGTGTGTGAGTTTAGGGACAGGGAGCTGCCCGTAAAGCTGTGCAGTTGGTGCTGGAAAGTGCTGCTCTCTCTGCCCCCTTGTCTAGGGTGGGATGAACATCTCTGCAGTTTGGCAGTGCTGAAAAATGACACTTTCAATTGGGATCAATTGGACCCCTGCCTCTGGATCTGAGATGGCAGCCATGACGAGGGGTAATCTCAGGATGAGGAAATAATTGGCTTTCTGGAGGAAGAGTCGGCCCAGGCAGTGGAGATAGGAGAAGGCTGTGGAACACTAGGGGTCAGTGGAAGTCCACAAAACCATTCCAAGTTTGTGTAAACCTGAGTGTAAGTTCCTACATATATAGGTCTACTGATGCAGCATGGATCACAGTGGATAGATCTGTGGGGAAAAGATGAATTATGTTAAAACAGGCTCCTACTGCCTCACATCCAGCCATAAAACAACATATTTAGTATTATCATCACAATTTTAGATGTCATCTTCATCATTTTTACCATAGTCACCATGATGTTTATTAAGAATGCAAGTATCTGTAAACTATTAGTCGATATTGGTTATTTAATTATTATTTTTTTATTTACTATTTGATTACCTTTATGAAAATTCAAGGTTTTTTCTCTTTTTACTGATATGCAAATGTACAAAAAATGAAAATTCAAGGTTTTTTCTTTTTTTACTATATAATTTGCATTAGCTTTGTGGATATGCAAATGTAATGCAAATGAAAATGTTTTTTTTTCTAATTTTATCTAAAATGGGATGAATTTTTGGTGTGTGTGTGTGTGTGTGTGTATGTTATATATATATATATATATATATATATATATATATATATATATATATATATATATATTACAGTCTTCATGATAATATTACTTAAAGAGTATACAAATTTGATATCAGCCATTAATCATTTGTCATTATCATTAAAGGCATCACAGTCTACACTACAGTTTATTGTTCTAAATGACATTTTGAAGAATTAAGCAACATTATTTCTATCATATGTCTGGCAAGCCAATGGGAATTCCCTCTGTTACTCTTGTCTCACCTCCCTTTCTCCTTGCCTCTATCTCCAGTTTGCTCTAGACTAATTATGCTGGGGTTTATGGAGCATTTTACTGCCCTTCTCCTGTACCTCCAAAGTGGTTTGCTAAAACAGTGGTGACATGGGGCTGTGGTAATTATCTAATTGTTTGAGAGTTGTCTGTCTTTGATTTATGGTGTTGCAGGCAGGCATCAGAGCCTGACCTGATTTATAATGAGGTCCCCTCACTTGTGAAAATCTGAACCTGAATTATGTGGCACATGCCCAATTATGAGGTTTTGGTGGCTGTTGACATTGATTGTTTGCATTCTCAAACAGCTGCCTGCCCAGCTTTTGCCTAACCACAAAAATATGAAAAATCATTTTAGAACAGACCCACCTCTCTTCTCTCGCTTACACCAGCTCAGAGCTGCAGACTCTATCGTTGCTCACTGCAAACAGCACCATATTTCTTCATCACCGCTGTGTTAAAGATGCTTGGTGCATTTCACCATCATCTCTGGCATATGGGTGCATAGGTTCCCCCTCCTCATCGGTTCCACCTGCCAGACTGGGACCGCCCGTCTTACTGATCTGTCTTTGGGGAGAACGACAACAGGAGCCGGCAAAGGACACAGCACCCCCAGGCCCCATAAATCCCGCCGACTCCCGATTACCCAGTTCAGGCCACAAAGTCAAAGAACTGGGCATTAAGTGGAGCAAGTTGCTTGCCACCAAGGACAAAGCTGACAGGAAACTTAAGGCCCCCACATGTGGCCCAGACATGAAGAATAGATCCGCTCGTGAGGACGTACGCTACACGGATGAGACAGTCCCTCTCAAATTAGCACTGAGCAGGGTGACTGCTGCAATGCCGGCTGATGAAGAGACACGCGGCTGCCACTATTTGTGCCGCTAAGGCATTCATCAAATTAATTACTGATACCTCTTTATTTTGAGTCCTGTAAATGGGGCCTCAGACGAGTCCTGACAGGGAGCCCTAATACACACACTGCCTCTTCTCCGACAACATAATTAATTGAAAACTTTGCTGTCTTGACAAATTGGAATGATGAATCTATCTTCTATGAATAGCTTAAGGAAATAGAGAGAGAGAGAGAGAGAGAGAGAGCAGAGAAGAAAAAAATGCATAATCAGTCAAAAATGTAGACGCAACATCTCTCTCTCTGCCTTTGCCGTGTATTGTGAGCCATTAGGGCCGAGAGGAGCCGTGGCACTGTGAAAAGACTGACTCTCCTTCCATCCACATCTCGACTGATAACTTTGGCTCTTCGATTTAATAGAGCGGTCAAGGTGGAGCCGTTCTTCTGTATGGTTCAAGAGAAATAAAGAGAGGTAAGATCATTAATCATGCACTTGTACTCATTTTTTTTTTTTTTTTACGGTGGAATGTAGATGGGTTACTTTCTCCAGTGTCTGTCCAATTCTAACCATGTTTATGGCTTTTGCTTTTTGCTGTTTCTTTGTTAAATATGCCTTTTATCAGGCCCTTTTTTCATTTTTTGCTTATTATGTTCTGAAATAATTTTAAATGAACAAGTACATAACGACATCATAGTCAACACATAATACATTTATGTATGCAAACGAACCTTTTACTGGCTAATGAGGAGGACATGCCACCTTAAAGCCATTTCAAGAAACTCTGTAACACATCTCTTGATTAATTACATTGATGTCTTAACTTTCATTATAAAGGTGCTGGTGTTCCCTAGAGTTGCAGTACAAACCCCAATCACCTTCACTTACTGAAGAGCAATAGAAATTGATAGGTGAGGTAATGACAAAATAAGTGAGCCATTCAAAGAGTCAGAGTCCATCAGAGTCAATCAAATACATTAATCATCATCATCATCATCATCATCATCATTTATTTATTTATTATTATTACTATTAATATTGCAATTTTTATTAATACTATTAAATATGGTAATCTCCATAAGCATAATTACAACCCCACACAAAAAAACATAAATTATAATAAATTAATATTTAAATGTAATTAAAAATTTAAAATATCCATAATATCAAATATATTAAAATAAAAATTATTAACTGTTTATCAATCATAAGAAATCAAATATATAATATAATAAACATTTATTAACTGTTTATCAAGTGGAAGAAATGACATGGTCTGATGTTTTATTTACTATATAGTAAGTGATTATATACATATTTTAAATTAATGTTGTTACCCAATTTCTTACAACACCGGACCCTTGATTCTTTACTTATATACATGGAGTAAACATGCAAAGACAATTCACAGAAGCTTATAAACCTAACTATTGAAAATCTAAATTAATTTGTAGGTTTACCAGAGCAAAAAGTTTTGCACACTAGTTATGTGTTACAGTATGTAGTTATGTCTATGTACTTGCTCAATAATGGAATTTTGTTAATTTATACAGTACTTAAAAAATCTTTAAAAAAAAGATTACCTCAGTAATGTCTTAATATTAGCTACATGTTAGTTTTGTAACATACAGTAACACATTTATAGATTTACTGACTGTCTCAGAGAGTCTTGTGAGAATATTCAGATGGATTAAGAGGATGCATGACCAAAGTGGACAGCCTATAAAGGATGAGCAGGTGGATTGAGGTGAATTATTAAAGTAGCGAGGAGGCACTTAAACTCACGCGTGTAGGAAAGTCACAAACCCCAAACATCTCCGTAGCGCTGGTTTTATACGAAAGGGATGTAGAGCCCCTTACATGCTTGTTTAACAAAATATTTTGTCTAATCTGATTATGTTTTCAGCCACCAGAAATAATTTATATCTATTTTTTTTTTATCCCAAAATCATGTAATTTTATCCCAAAGTCGTAGAAAAAAAGCTTAGTTCTAAACTTTATGAAAATTAAAACAACAATAGTTCAGCCGAAGTGACATTAGATCTATCATGTGCAAGCTTATGTACATGTGCACTACGTGTTTGGTATTTGCTTTTGTGGTATTCCTCACGGGCATATGTATGTGTTAGTGACCAATCATATATGTCTATGCAGGAAAACATGAGAAGGTTGCAGATGTGAAGGACACACCTTTTCCATGGTAAGTAGTCATCCTTAATAGGTAGAGAGGCCTGTTTGTGAAATATGAGAGGCAAACTGGTATGTGACATTACTGTCATCCCCAGGGAAGCCGGCAGACTGATTTCAGTTCAGAGAGAACCTAGACAGGACTACAGAACTAAATAAAGTCTCAGATGGATGGAACTGAACTCCCACTAGAAAACCTGCAAGACAATGAGATTCCCTGTGCCCTCTGAGAAATGTTTACACACTCTTCGAACACACACACACACACACACACACACACACACACACACACACACACACACACACACACACACACACACACACACACACACACACACACACATATTAAATATATACAACATTACCCTTTTGTGACTGTGCAGTATTAGGGATATAAATAAAAGGATTGAAATGATTATTTGTTATTCATTTGCAATATTGTTAGAAGATGCTTTATTGTATTCAGTCTAATGTATTTATGTACTATAAAAAAAAAAAACAAATTAAAAAAAAAAAAAAAAATAAACATATATATATATATATATATATTTGACTATATATAAATATATTTATATATATATATATATATATATATATATATATATATATATATAAATATATTTCAATCTAATATAATTAGAAAAGATTTTAAACATGATGATGATTAGAGAATATTTTTGTAGCACTGTATCGTTTAGTTCTTTCCAGGCCTCATTTTTTTGGACTAAATCTCCTGGATATTTGTGTGTTGTATTACTAGATCTGGGACCAAGTGAAATCCTTTTTTATGAATTTTTTTCCAAAGCAATCACTGCATTGCTCATGCATTAACTGGAAAATATTTATTCCTCATAATATCAATACTAAAATACTCCAGGAGATAGGAAAAATAATAAATTGGAGGAAAATCTTGTTAACAGGGATGAGTTGGATTTTACATGAACACGAATGGATGTTTTCTTAGACAATGTTTGATGAGTCTTGTCCATGTTATTTTATATTTTATTTATTGATTTTTAGATTTTACATAGGTTTTTTTGCATAGGTAGGATTTGTGATTTTATAATGCAGTGTCAGTTTTCAAATATATTGCATGTTTTTAATCCTTACCATCATACATTTATGTAAAAAGACTGATATACAAAAAGTAAAAAATAGTCAAAAAGATAATATCGAATAATACATTATTATTATTGTTAGAAATTAAGAATTAAAACAGAAAACTAAATTATTTATTCATTTTCACTCTCCATTTACTGGCAGTTCCCCTCAGATCTCTTGTTAAGCTGCTTTCTCTAAGTCTCATAGTCTCATTAGAAATCTTATTTCAGATGAAGCAATGATCCAAAAGCTCTGGAAAACAGAGCAGTTGAAATATAGGTTCACCCACCTGCCTTTTCATTAAAATGTGGGTGACTGTCATCTCCGAGTGCATTGCTTAGCCCTAATCTGCCTGCTTGAGCAAGAGCACTATACTTTTTCACACACCTAACTATATAATATTCCATGTAAATTTAAGCATCTTAGACCCTGTAGCTTAGAGCGGTGCAGAACAGGGGGTTGCTGGGTTCATGAATAAATAAGAATCTCCAAATGAGTTTGCTGACCTCTTAAACTCCATGAAATTAATATAAGCAGACATCCTGGATGCTGCAGGGCTGCTGCAGAGCCGAGGGAAGATCACTTAAGCTCTCAGAGTTTCCTGAAACTTTTATAAGCTGACTTTTCAAGACACATTGTTGCATTTTATTGATGGTGGCAGGGAGCAATATGAAGGCAGATAAACCTTCAGTAACTTCACTTAACCCCTCATATAAGAACGGAAAATTCAGGCATCACAGCATGTGGCGTCACCCGCTTTCCGACTGCTGGAAACACAACTCTTCGACCCTGCGTCCTTGATTTGAGCATCCCACTTGCTTCCTCTAAGCCTATGAAAACAAACACAGCTTTGGTGAAAGTAGTGGAACAAACAAAAGGTGTTTTTGAGACCTGGTGTTTGACGGTTGACAGTCAGCTCATTTTCTTATACTGTATGTCACAGAACCAGGGCTTCCAGCAGTTTTTGGCATAGTAATGCTGAAACATAATGTTTACTCTGTCTTTAGTCAAAGCATCTGGGATGCTTTTTGCTAAGCCAGTATATGGTGCCAACAGAGTTTTTATATCATACTTAAGAGTGGACAAAACAAATTACTTTTATGTAAATAAAAGGAGATCAAAGCTTGAGTGTATTCAAACACTTCAACAACATGCCTTTCATTTGCATGTGTAGTACATCTTTAAAAACTCTCGGCATGCTCTTTAATAGATGAGACGAACAATTGTTTTTCTATATAAACATTTTCAGTGAAAGGGTTAATTCACCCAAAAATGAAAATTCTCTCATTGGAACACAAATTAAAAAATCTTCAAAAAAATACTAAAGACTTCAACACACAGCATAAACCGAAACTTAACCCAAACTTACAAATACAAACTTCAACAGAGAGGATGACTTGAAATTTTACTCAGCCTTACTTATTCAAACTAGAATATACAGATGATGAAGTAAGAGAGATGGACACTCTATATCAGCTCCTACGTCAGCAGCTCCACACACATGCATCGTGGTACTCTCCTGAAAGCTCTGCGAAGACTGACATGGAAGAGAATAAATTGTTGAATAAAGTATTATTTTTGTTTTCTTTGCTTACAAAAAGTATTCTTGTAGCGTCATAAAATTACGGTTGAACCACTGATGTCACATGGACTATTTTAATGATGTCATTACTACCTTTCAGGGCCTTGAGCAGTAGTTGTGTTGCTGTCTACAGAGGGTCAGAAAGCTCTCGGATTTCATCAAAAATATCGTAATTTGTGTTCCGAAGGTGAAAAAAAGTCTTATGGGTTTGGAATGACATGAGGGTGAGTAATTAATGACAAGAGTTTTCATTTTTGGGTGAACTATCCCTTTAAGCTGTGCACATACTAGTGAAATGTCTACTCTTCAATGGTTATATGAGATTACAGACTGAGGCATCTTTTTTTTTTTTTTATAATTCAACATATTACACTGCTCTTTGCAATACCTGATTCTGATTTTTACATTTTGAGGTGATTTATTCCTCAATAACAACCGTCGCCAATAGCAATGCTGAATAACATATCATCCATCTGGGTACTGCAGACTCGCTCTCCCTTGTTTCATACAAATGCACCTGCCATTTTGCATCACTTTTATAGTTATTGAATGACTTGAAAATGATATCAATAATACTGTAATATTGTTGCTGTGAACAGGTAACATTTTTAAACCATTTCAAATCGATATATCTTGTCCCCATAATAATTTATGTGGTGAAAGTCCATGTAATAAGGAGCATGACTGTATCTTATCCCTTAAATGCTTGTCGAGTGTGAACTTGTTCATTCCTCTTGGCTAAAAGCCACTGGCTAGCAACTGTTTTCTTTGCTGAAGCTTGGCGTCTAGTGAGCCCATTAAATATTTCAACTCAAATCAATAATTTGTCTCCAATTATTTAGAAGTAGTCATGCAATAAGTTGATAATGTACATCCATATTGAAAAATAAACCCATTTAGGGTGAATCAAGACCCCTATGGTTTGACCTGGTCACCCTGTCAGGTTTTGCAAAATGTAAAAATATGCAATATTTTATCCACTTTATTGCAACACTGCAATCCTGTAGATTTTAAGTCTGCATTTCTTTAATTCAGCAAAGAGGTCACGCTGTGACACATCTATCTATTATTATGTCTAATCGTGATGGAAGTCAATAGGTGTGTTTGACTTCATACGGCGCTGCACAGACTGATGTGACTTGAAGCACTGCATGCCGGTAAGAAATTTTGTTTCTAAATATGTGTTTTTATAACAGTAATAACTCTTTTTATGTAATCCTAATGTTACATTCTGCCATGTTTATCAAAATAAACCTGGTAAAAATCATAGACTTTCATAGACTATTTAAATAGTATGTTGAACTTTATTCCTGCACACACAGGCACTGTATTAGGCAGTATGTTGAATGAAAGTACTTAATGAAAATATGAAAGAAATTTAGAAATTCCTGAATAAAAATGTCACTGCATAATATCTTGTTCCTCTTTCAACATCTTGCATATTTGCGTAGCACTGAAGGTTATTCATTAGAGCATGTTGAGTCAGGTTAAGATACTACATAAAGTTTCCTTTAAAGATTGGTGAAATAAAACTCTGTATCCTGCATTAAAGCCATTTATTAATAAGAACTCTCTTCTGAGGACACAAGAACTTGTATGAATGATTCTTCTTGCCAAACCTGTAATAAAATTTAGACACAAAACATGTTTAGATTAATGGAAATTGTTGTAGATGATTGAACTCCCTGAGATGGTTACAGAGATGTTTCCAGTGTTGCAATTTCCAAGAATAAATAATTAATAATTATTAAGCATAATAGCTTAAGAGTAACATAAAAATATTTGTATTCAGATGAGTACATGCATTGTCATTCTGAAATATCCATTTTAAATCCAATGTCGAATGATTATGAAACCCAATTATCAAATGAAGAGCAACAGTAGATGGCAGACTTGACTTAAAAAATTTGATCTTTGCCACAATATATTATGTTGACTCAGCTACCCTCCAAGATTAAAGTCTTGTTTCAGATTGCAAATATTAGAGCTAAAATAAACTCCTCTGGATGAAGACATAAATATCGAACAGCTCAAAATCAAAACAGTCTATATCTAACCCTGTCTCTGTTCATAGGAGTGAAAATGCTGCACTGTTTTGTGACTTTCAGATCAATTGCTCTGTAATGGATAGACAAGGCATGAAATGAATGCTCTAATAACTTATTTCTGCCACATTCATAAATGATTTTTGTTTTAACAAAAAAACAGTTTCAACAAAAGTTGATTCACACAAAATCTCTATGTAAAACTTTTTTCCTCCCAAAAAGTGGCTTGGATTTTATTTGGCATCATAACGATGAAAGTATTCTGGGTTTAGCTGCTACTTTCCACTGTGAAAAGCTCATTTGTGTTTGGCAAAAGTACATTCATCACAGAAGTGTCAATGAGATACATGACTGAACTGAATGAAAAGTGCCTTTTGTTGACTGCACAGGATACCTGACGAGAAGCATATGGGAAATTGACCAAATAATGAGCAGCACAGTGGATGATCTATTTATGTTATTTACAGTATGTACTGTAAGTGAAGAAAACAAAAATAACGACTTTATTCAACAATTCCTTTGTCAACAATCTCCTCTGTGTCTCTCCATATCACTGTATGCTGTGTATGCTCTTCTGTATCAGCCGCGCCACAAGGATTCACTGTTTTCTTTCAAAACCAAAGCTAAATACACGTAGAAACAGCGTATCCTTGTGGCGCAGATGATTCAGAAGAGCATATGGTGATATGAAGAGACACAGAGGAGACTGTTGACAAAGGAATTGTTGAAATCATTATTTTTGTTTTCTTCGCTTACAAAAAGTGTTCCCGTCGCTTCATATAACCCAAATTGCACGACTGATGAAAGATGGAGTATTCTGACGACAACTTTCATACCTTTTATGGACCTTGACCCTGTTATTTACTTGGCAGTCTATGGGACAGTCACAGGACTCCCAGTTATTATCCAAAATATCTTAAATTGTATTCCGAAGACGAACAAAGCTTTTACGGGTTAGGAACAACATGGGGGTAAGTGATTAATGACTAAATTTTCATTTTGGGGTGGAGTATCCCTTTAATTTAGAGTGAAGGAGGCCTGAATGTTGCTGTAGCATTATAGAGGTTTACATTATATTAACATACAGGTTAACATTTTTCATTTGAGCTTACTCTTCGTTTTTTATCAATGATGCATTTCAGAGGGTAACAGCTGGCTGTGTGATGGCCACATGCTAAATAATTCACACTTATAAATATTGCACATTCACACTCGGATAGAATCTCACCCGAGATATCTCTTTGGGTTCGGGGCACTCAGAGTTCAGGCGGCTCCGCCAGTCCAATAATACACTTTATGGGACTACTGAGACACAGCAATTTAAATACACATATTGTGAGTGCACTATTGTGAGGTAGGTCTTCATCCTATTTATGCTCATTTGGGTGCAGTACTGTACAGTATGTGTGGAAGTAAGTTTAATGTTTACTGAAAATGTATTTTTCAGTTATAGGTACAGTACATCTTTATAGACTGGTTGATGCTTATGTTTTTATTTGCTTCTAAGTGGAAAGAGTAGCATGACATTTTGTAAACCAATGCGATGTGCAGCACAGATCGTGAGCAAAAATGGTTAGCTTTGCTTATTTACTGTATGACGGTAACATTTCTGTTGCAAAATTTGTTAACTTGGATATGGTGAAACTTTTTTTTTCGTTAATTGATAGGTGATTTATTTTTTTGAAAAATGCACAACAGAATGCGGCAGTTCAATACCATCAACATTTTTTCTTTGAATATAAGAAAAGTCATTGAATGTGCCAGAAAAAAACAACATTATTTGTTGACAGAAATATATGTGCATAATTGTGTATATATAAAATTTAAAAATACACACATAAAAACTGCAATTGTGAAATTGTGAAATTTTTGTTAGTACAAAAGTGTAATTATAATCATTCAATAAAACCAAATAGTTTATGATTGTGAAAAGTGTTCTTGTGTACTTTTTCTGAAACTCATTGTTGATGTTATCATATAAAGTGTGTGTACCTCTGACACTAAATAAAGGAACAATTTAGTTATGCCACTCTAATCTTTCCCATACAAAGGAAAGGGCTCTGTGACAGGTGAGACTGTGAATAGTTACTGATGAACATTTGTGCTACCGATGAAGCTGTGCTACTGCAGAATTTTATTTATTTATTTATTTATTTTTATGGCTGGGAGTTTCTGCTTATTACATTATACTCACACTAAAATTAGTAAGACATTTTCATAAAAGTCAAAATATCTTTAGTTATACAAATAATGGACAATTTTATTAAGTTCTAATGCTAAAAATGCTAATCCAGTTAACCCCATCTGGCTTGTTTTCCAGTTGTTGTTTTAGTGATAATTACATGAATAAAACATCACAAACAATATCACAAAAAAAAAAAAAAAAATAAAAAAAAAAAAAGAAAGAAAAAAAATAAAAAAAATACACACGCTTTCAGGTAAAAGAACCAATACGTACCATTTAGATACTAATATGCACTCTTTACATACAAATATGCACCCTTTAGGGGTAAATAAGACACACAGATGTACCTTTGAAAGGGTACCGTCCCAGTGACAGCTTTTGTATTTTATTTTATTTTTTTTTTTTTCCTCTGAGAATGTATAATTGTGATATCTCAACCTGGACCAAAAGCAACCCCTTATAATATAAAGAGTTTAGTGCACCAGTGCTAAATAAACAACCACAGTATTTAGAAATTATGATCACAAATTCCAATTAACAATCATTTTCTTTAAGGCATCACAGTAGTATCACTTAAGGCTGGAATACACTACACAACTTTTAAAAACTGAAATCAGCGGAAAATCAGGACAAAAGCTAGACTTTAGAAGTCTGGTCCACATTGCAGTTTATTCTAGCCAGTAATAATGCAGTTAGGCAGTCTGTCCTGTCTGGTGTGAATTAGAGTTTTGTTTTTATGTGCAGTTTATAGACTGATTTAAATAGTTGATATCACAATAACAGATGGAAAAGTACAGGAAAAACAGCAAAAAAAAAAAAATAGTGGACAAAACTGTCTACGGCTCTGGCTGTGTTTGACTACCGCTTACAGAACTTTGACACCATCTCATGATCAAAACAAACATTTCACCTGCAATCCAAAAACAAACGAAAAAATACAATGCAATTAAGGCACAAGGTGGTTCTTTGGTCACCTCCACAAAAAGAACCTTGGCTAAAAGCTTACTGTTCACTTGGGCAAATCTGCAATGTAAAAAAGGCACCACAATATGACAAACTATTAAAGGTGTAACAGGAAGAAAGGAAGGATGAAGAAATGACCCACCTCTGAATAAGGAGGAGGAGGCTGGAGGTGGAATTGCTGAATGCAATCGAATGCTGAGCCATCTAGCAGCCAGTCTGGTTGTGGTTGGCAGGATGAAGTTCTGTGCTCCTCAAACTGTTCCTCTGACACAACCTCTGCATAGCTGGGAGGGGCTGTCAGGAAATATTACCATTCGAATCAAAGATGAAAATAAGTATATACACACGTATAACATATACACTGCATGTAGGAATCAACCCCTTATTAATGATTTGACATAAAAGTGGAATTCACTGCATTTTTAAATTTGCACCATACCTTCAGCTATGTCTGGAAGGGTAAATGTGGGGTATAGCAAGCTCATGTTCACAATGGAATGACTGTTCAAGCCATAACCACTGGTACCGATCACCACTGGAAGATGCACTTCTAGATTTTTGGCACCTGGTATCTGAACAATAACTTGAGCAAAGAAACAAACAACAAAGATACAACCATTCATATAAGGGATGTTGTATATAGTTAGTTTTTTGTATGTATGTTAGCTAGTAGATGTCACACAAAAGATCATTATGGAGAGTAAAAAAGGAATCCTTCAAATAATCAGCATAAAATTTGTACTCACTGCAAGTAAGTATTCCAGTCTCAGGATGTCTGAATTAAGAATGGAGGGAGAAACTGGAGGAATCTTCAGTGTGTTTCCATTCCACCTGCTGGAAGTGTCAGATGGCACTTCATTTCCTCTAGCACTGGCAACCACCTGTTTGATGCTTTTTGTTTTACCCTTGGCTGTATAAGTCTGTATCTGGTATATCACTGCTTTTGGCACAACTAGACAAGATGAACGGTTCTCAATCAGAGCATAGATTGGGATTGATTCTCCTGGAGAAGAGATGAAAAACAGTGCGTCTAAAGACAAAAAGCTAATTATTTCAAATAGTATACTTTTACTGCAGGAGATTATATTTACTTTGATACAAACTCTGAGGAATCAAAAGTTTACCCAGATTTAAAACACTTTAAAAGTTTGGGGTTGGTAAGAATTCTTTTATGTTTTTGAACATGCTCTGTTTTGAACAGTCTCTTATGCTCAACCACACTGCATTTTTTTGGTTATAATGCAGTAAAAATCCTGATATTATGAAATATTATTATAATAATAATTATAAAAATCACAAATTATTGTATATAATTTATTCCTGTTACGGCAAAGCTGAATTTTCAGAAGACATTACTTCAGTCATCAGTATCACATCATTCTACGGAAATCAATGCTGCTTCATTTTTTAAGAAAACTGTGATAGTTTAAAAGAACAGCATTTACTGAACTAGGCATTTTTTGTAACAAAGTAGAAGTCTTTACTGTCATGACACTTTTGATGCATCCTTGTTAAATAAAAGTATTAATTTCTTTCTGTAATAAAATGAGTAAAAGTAAAACATTTGAAGGGAATTTTAGGTTAAAAAAAAAAAAATCTAAGAATATTCAAATACTATCATCCTGACGCACCCAGAAAGCTCATAAAAATATAATTTCCCCTTACCATTGCAATAACCTTGTTGGCCTATGCTGGCAGTCAGCGAGATGGGACCAGAAGTAAAGATCCAGCAGCCAATCATCATCTTACATGTTTGTGACACTGGAGACTGTAAAAGCAACTCTCAAAGTCAAAGGTCAGGAGGATGTTCTCTAATACAGTGCTTCTTTGATTCATATTTTACACTGGACAACAAGTAGTCAAAGTAATAAGCCAAATTATTTTGCCCTTCTTACTATGCACAATTATATGATTAGTTACATTTTTAACATTGTTTTTTCTCTACTGCCACTGACTCCAGTTCAGAACAATTGCACATTCAGTCAGTTGAGAGTAACATTAATGTTCCAAGTGCTTCTATTTGGTGTCAGTGGTGTTATGTATTCAGATTCAAGTATAAATGAAAATAGCCTTTTCAACGCAGCTTGCTGTCAATGAAAAAAAAAACCACTTACATGCAACCTGTTGAGAGTTCATGTCACTAGTCCCACCATTTACCATCACATCCCACCATTATAGGTCGCACACAGTCTGGTTTCTATGAGGAAATAACTTAGTTAAAACTGATCAAAAATTGTTTTTAGAGTATAGTCTACAGGTGCTGGTCATACAATAGAATATCATCAAAAAGTTGATTTATTTCACTCATTCCATTAAAAAAGTGAAACTTGTATATTATATTCATTCATTTCACACAGATTGATGTATTTCAAATGTTTATTTCTTTTCATTTTGATGGTTATAACTGACAACTAAGGAAAATCCCAAATTCAGTATCTCAGAAAATTAGAATATTGTGAAAAGGTTCAATATTGAAGACACCTGGTGCCACACTCTAATCAGCTAATTAACTCAAAACATCTGCAAAGGCCTTTAAATGGTCTCTCAGTTTAGTTCTGTAGGCTACACAATCAGGGGGAAGACTGCTGACTTGACAGTTGTCCAAAAGATGACCATTGACACCTTGCATAAGGAGGGCAAAACACAAAAGGTCATTGCAAAAGAGTTTGGCGGTTTACAGAGCTCTGCGTCCAAGCACATTAATAGAGAGGCGAAGGGTAGGAAAAGATGTGGTAGAAAAAAGTGTACAAGCAATAGGGATAACCACACCCTGGAGAGGATTGTGAAACAAAACCCATTCAAAAATGTGGGGGAGATTCACTAAGAGTGGACTGCAGATGGAGTCAGTGCTTCAAGAACCACTATGCTCAGACGTATGCAAGACATGGGTTTCAGCTGTCGCATTCCTTGTGTCAAGCCACTCTTGAACAACAGACAGCGTCAGAAGCCTCTCGTCTGGGCTAAAGTCAAAAAGGACTGGACTGCTGCTGAGTGGTCCAGTGTTAATTTCGTTAACGAAGACGACGACGAAAAATATTCGTTAACGAACATTTTTTCTGTGACGAAGACGAGACGTTGACGAGCTAAAAATAATATCTGATGACGAAATTATGACGAAATTTATGCCGCGTTTTCGTTAACTAGACGATACTGGACTATAATGTTATTTGAGGACTACCAGACATTCAAAATGCATCCTATAGGCTTTTGTCTTTCAAAATGTGCGTCCCTGTCATTGGATTGCGCTCCACTTCCTCAGTTCTCATATACAGCGTGCAATCAGTTCTCAACGCTCAAATACACACACAGCAGTCCAAATGTTTATCGTGTAGAGTATCTCATGTAAACTACAGTAGGTTATGGATTAAGTGAACGTGAACAGGTGGGGTGCCAAACTGAACGTGTGTCAGTATTTCATGCATGCCTTCCGTCTTAAAAGGACAGCATTCCAAATTAAATACCTATCTGTCATTAATGTTAACCAACAAAAGATGTTAAATAAATGTATATGTTAAGTAAAACCTACTGTATCTGAAAAATGAGTTTAATTTGTATCTCTATTGTATTTGTCTTATTGTGCTTCTTTAAATAAATAAAATAAATATATATATATATATATATATATATATATATATATATATATATATATAAATATATAAATATATATATATATATATATATATATATATATATATATATATATATACTATTTTTATAAGTTGCTCCTTTTTCACTTAAAGAGAAAGTTCACCCAAAAAATGAAAATTGTCATAATTTATTCAAGATTTTCCAAATTCAGTCCTTGATTCAAATTTCTCATAAGCTTAATTGATTTGGTCTAAAGAGAGAAGAATTAATGATTATTTTAATTTGAAAACTACATATAAAATCTCTACCAAAATAAATTCTGGTAACTAAAGTTTGGCTAAAAACTATTGACTAAAAGTAGTGACTAAAAGTTGACTAAAATGCAATGACTTTTCGTCGACTAAAACTAGACTAAAACTATGAAAAGACTCAAATGACTAAAATGTGACTAAGACTATTAAGCATTTTCGTCTCAAGACTAAGACTAAGACTAAATCAAAAACGCCTGCCAAAATTAACACTGGATTGGTCCAAAATTATGTTCTCTGATGAAAGTAAATTTTGCATTTCCTTTGGAAATCAGGGTCCCCAGAGTCTGGAGGAAGAGAGGAGAGGCACACAATCCACGTTGCTTGAGGTCCAGTGTAAAGTTTCCACAGTTAGTGATGGTTTGGGGTGCCATGTCATCTGCTGGTGTTGGTCCACTGTGTTTTCTGAGGTCCAAGGTCAACACAGCCGTATACCAGGAAGTTTTAGAGCACTTCATGCTTCCTGCTGCTGACCAACTTTATGGAGATGCGGATTTCATTTTCCAACAGGACTTGGCACCTGCACACAATGCCAAAGCTACCAGTACCTGGTTTAAGGACCATGGTATCCCTGTTCTTAATTGGCCAGCAAACTCGCCTGACCTTAACCCCATAGAAAATCTATAGGGTATTGTGAAGAGAAAGACGCGATATGCCAGACCCAAGAATGCAGAAGAGATGAAGGCCATGATCCGAGCAACCTGGGCTCTCATAACACCTGAGCAGTGCCACAGACTGATCGACTCCATGCCACGCCGCATTGCTGCAGGAATTCAGGCAAATTTCTAAAAATCAAAGTATTGAGTGCTGTACATGCTCATACTTTTCAGTTGCCCAAGATTTCTAAAAATCCTTTCTTTGTAATGGTCTCAAGTAATATTCTAATTTTCTGATATACTGAATTTGGGATTTTCCTTAGTTGTCAGTTATAATCATCAGAATTAAAAGAAATAAACATTTGAACTATATCAGTCTGTGTGTAATGAATGAATGAATGAATATAATATACAAGTTTCAATTTTTGAATGGAATTAGTGAAATCAACTTTTTGATGATATTACAAACACACAAACACAAACACACACACAGTATAGTATGAATGAAGTCTGAACAATCTTGGCTTGGTCAAGTGACTTACAGCATCAGCTGTGTTGCTTTACTGCCGTTCACGGGATAGTAAATTGTGGATTCAGTCTTTTTTATGAATACCAGGAATTCAGACATACTACTCATTTTATATAATATGCTTATGTATAGGGAAGTAAGCATATTAAGATGCAGAGTTCAAGAAGGCAGCCCCCACAAACAAAATGTGGAAATTAGTACAGGTAGGAAAAAAGAAGGCACTATTTACATACTCACGATTAATGTTGGCACACTGACATCAATATGACTGATAATGCAAAGTTCTCTGTTAACACATTGACTTTCATGAAAAGGCCTTTTTAAAACTGCCTGCACCATGTAGTAAACACAGCCATGCTTTCCAGAGAAAGAGGGAACCAAAGAACTAGGAGACAAAAAAAAAAAAAAAAAAAAAAAAAAGTCACTGCTCTGAATAGGAAGAACATAAGAGTGTTTATTTTGAGAGTGAGAACCACAATTAATACAACAGAAATGTATATTTCAACCGAATAATCTTAACAGCCTTTATGATAGGCCTAAACACAATCTAAATACATAACACGATATATATGGTTGTTTGTGTGTGTATTGTTAACACTAGGGCTGTAAGCCCTCAGAAAGAAAATCTGAATTGACCAAGTGTGCCCTGCATTCTCTACATTGAACTGGGCCCTGTTCTACACTTGAGATGGTCCTGTTTAACATGCTAACAATCAAACATTTACACTAACCTTTGAGGTAATTGCAGATCAAAAGGGATCTCATATGTGCCACTATCAAAGATGAGGTCATGGGTATCTGATCAAATATTAATAAATCAAATTGTACTACATGAATTGATTCGGAGGCAATTCAACCTGTCAAACTTCAATCATCACAAATAATTCATCTATTAAAAGATGTTCAGTGTATATTGCGGGCCTACCTGTTGTTGCAACAAGTGTCTTGGATAAAAAGAGGCATTTCCTCTCTTCGGAACAGCGGGATCGTTTATGCATCCAACTCACCTGAGCATATCCCTTCATTAATACTTTTATGATTTTGACTGTGATGGCCTTCGAGAGTTTGAGAGAAATATGTCCATACACTACTTCACCAGAGCAGTAACCATCTCTCTGCTCGTTGTCAAGAATCACATCCAGTGATTTTACTTCAATATGTGTCATCTTGGTTTCTGGAGAGTAAATACGAGTACATTTTATGTTGTTTGTGTCGTTGCAATCGTGAATTACACACACACACACACACACACACACACACACACACACACACACACACACACACACACACACACAGAAGGCTTATCTAAATGCGTGTACAACATTTCTGACTCGTCTGCTGTTTAGGTGATACTTTGGTTTAAAATAATTTACATCAATTTACTCTGTTTGACAAAATAAATATAACTTTATGAAGACGCATCTACAATATATAGCAATGTTTAAAATACACTACATAAACAAAAAACAAACAAAAAAACATTACATCACCTTTTAAAGAGACTTCTCACGGCACGCCCTCCATGCGATATGTGACTGAGGTTGTTTGCAGACCACGCCCAGTGTTTATTTATATGCAGCAATTGGCTGATTTACATGTCTATCCCCATCTCATCTGGATGTTACAGTACAGAAACAGATAATATATGAAAATAACGAAATGAAGGTTGGAGTTAAATAAAAGTATACTCTGTCAAAAAAAAAAAAAAAAAAACCGTGTATACATTGTTTTGATTGGTCAGTTTTTTTGACTAACAGCCAATCAGCGTTATGCAGCCGAACTCGCTGGTTAGTTCTTCCTAGATGAATCTGGAAATCTTTTGTGCTTTTCAGAGGCATAGAAACTTCCAAAGAACTTTCCACAGAGCTCTGCCAGAGGTTTGTTATTATGTTCCCACTTGTTTACAGCACAAAAGTATATTCATTTAGCTGCATTGTTTCGGTCTTTATGTAACAAATACACTATTTTTGTAATTGTACTCATGTTCACCACTTTTTGTAAAGGTATCCATCACAAATGAACAGAAGTCTCTGTTGTATGCATATGTTACAATGGAGTACCATGGTATGCATCACTGATAAACATCCATTCAGACAAGTGCACAAATATATTTACATTGTTTTTAAGGTGACATGGGTTAATTTGTAGGGATTAAATGGTTTAGAAGGCAAAAACCACTCACTTTTGTACTGATAGGATGGTGTTTGTTCTGTAATCCGTTAAGACCACCTCAGCTCTCATACTTACCTTGCATCAGCGAACATCCCACCTTGAGGATGTTAGAAGATATTTTCAAAGTGTCTTCTCTTTATCACCCAATGGTAAGTATGCAAACCTACAAGACACTGTCTGCTGCATAATGTTCTCACTACATACGACCAAAAAAAGGGAGGTCAGTATCAGGTCATTGCATGCAATAATCTCAGTTACAGGAGCCATCAGTACCAAAAATGTGAGGGTTTGCAGCTTACCTAGAGTGTATTCGAGTTGTGTGTGTGTGTGGTGCATGGACTGCTGCAATCTCCCCTGTGGGGTAATAGATTCGAGATGACATGTTCTCTGCTTCCATGCTGAATGTTCAGTGAACTTTCTGGCACAGAGGCTGCCTCTAAAGTGGGTTCAACCAGAGGTTAATATAAACAAACAGCAGAAAATGGAGAGCCAGGGATTATTAAATGTTAGGATGACTGACAAATCCCTCATTGCCATTAGCCCCTGGCCTTCACCTATGCCCCGCTTTCCAAAAAATACTGTACTGTGGCTCGACAATTTTCTTTCTTTCTTTTTTTGACATTGGCGTGGTTAGTGCCAGCCATTGGGGGCTGAGAATTTGTAATGTGTAGTCAGACTGTGAGTCACTTGACCAGAGAAAGCTTTTGCCAAAATGTCCTGTCGCTACGGATGAAAGATTGTGTGCACATATTTTAATGAGTTTATAAATATAAAGTGTTGGGAGGTGTTTATGACAACTGATGTGGCCATCATCTAGCACATCATTTCTTGATGTAACTATTCTCATTATAAATTATATTTAGTAGGCATCCCTGCATGTGGCAGAATTTTTTTTTTTTTTTTTTTGACAGTATTTCTATGTTTGACAGTATCAATGTTGGGTTCAGGGTACTAAAACAAAAGAGAGAGAGAGAATATAACTATTTAAAATGGTGTTTTGTATTTTGAAGTATGATGAGGATGCGTAAAATGTTTTTTTTTTTATTATTCTCAATTTTATTTCGTTTTATTATAATTATATATATATATATATATATATATATATATATATATATATATATATATATATATATATATATAATATATATATTATATATATATAAGATTTGACAATACATAAACAGCTTAAAACAGCCCTTGTTTTGTTGAAAAATTTGTTTTCCCTAACACTTTCACAAGTTTTTCATGTAAATAAAGATCATAGAGGGAAATGAAAGGAGAAAATAATTACATTATTTTACATACATACAGAGCAGTAATAACAGTGCAGGCATATATGAATGAATTTGTATTTGCTTTTTGAAAAGTACTTTTTCCCACTTTATAGCAAATCCCATGCACTGCCCTCTTGTGGATAAGCGATTCAATTGCAAGCAGCATAAATAAATTGGCCATTTTATACTTTTTGTGATATAACAGACAAACCTCATCCACCATCAACGTTTGCAGCCTGCATTAATGAAGCAGTGAGAGTTAGTCTGTTATCTACAGCTGGGTAAACTTTAATTGCTTCTCCAGCTTTGACAGATTGTGTATGGTACATGATTGTGTGTTCTTTTAACAATATCTGCAGTGCTCCTTTGAAATTCCTGCTCATATGGAAAGAGTTAATTCAAGGATGTGAATTGTCCCTGTCCGAGCAGCTGAAATTTATCACTGCCAGCGCCAATGTGCAAATTTTGTGATGTCGGCAGTGCATTGTTAACAGTGATTGTCATCTAATTAAATCGTGGCTCGTCACAAGAGATGCTTTTTATGCTGAGATAAGCATTGGGAGTCTACTCAAGCATTCCCAAGATCAATAAAGATGTTCCCTTCTGGATTACGAATAGTCTGAGGGTTACATGGGGCAGAGGAATTAATTAGGAAAGAATTCTTATATCCCCCCATAGACACACTTTCATAGTTGGGTAGTTGAGGTGGGAAGAAGGGTGTTTAAATGGTTTGATATCAGCTTTCACTCTGCTTTAATGCAAATGTTTAAGAGAAAGCATCAGGAAAACTTCTTATTCTATCTCAAGCAAATTAAAAAGTGAAACTAATTTTAAGTTATGTCTCCTGCATGTGTTTTGTATCTATTCAAAGGTACTGCAAATATATAATAATAATTAAAAAAAAAACTATAAAAAAAATCTAATGATATATACAGGTTTGTATCTATATAGAATATATATATATATATATATATATATATATATATATATATATATATATATATATATATATATATATATATATATATATAAATTTAATATCAATTGCTTGTTTAGTATTAGATTTTCTTATTAAAATAAAAACGACATGCAGTCAAATTTGTTTTTGTAGATTCATGCAGATGTATTGATTGATTTAGTGCATCCAGGCAGCAAATGCTTGGTGAGCCCTAACCTGTCTAAGTATACTCTCATCAGTTTTAATGTGTTCAGTCTCATTGACTTGACACAAGCCAGGGTCTCCTCCTGAAAGAGCACAGCTTGAGACCCTTAGTAAAACCAACAGTTTTTTTTAGTGCTGAAATGCAATCAAATCAGTATATATACAGTATGTTTTTAACATTTACACTAGATTTGGCAGACTAAACGCTGGGAATTTTATTGTCAGTTGCGTGACTGATCTCTTTTGTTGTTGCTGTTGTCATGGAACAATCCCAGATTTCACTGTCTTTGTTCGAGCTCTTTGGTAGATGGCGGCACATATGCACATCGTGTATTTTTACAGTGCACTCAGGTGCACGGCAGTGTCATCCTCCATTGCTTAGACATGCATGTGCGGAGTGAGAGGTGAGCTTGCTAAAAGACACATAGAAAATAGACTGATTGCAGAATAAAGGTAGGCATGCCTGTTTAATGCACTCACACCCCAACCCTGCCATTCTTTCATCATTCCCCACACAGCCCTCCCCAAATACACACATTTTTTCCATTGGTCTTGTGCAAACTGAACAAAGAGAACCTGTAAAAAGTAGAAGAGAAAGAAAAGCAACAATAGAAAAGCTGATGTTCTTATCTGTATAATCCAAGGGTGCTCAGAAGTACCTTGGGGTTAAACCTTCCTTCACGCCTTGTTCCTATTTCACACTATAATGGCATTTTAATGCGACTGTCACTCTGAGGTAGGGTTCACGGCGTCAAAAGAGCTAGAGGATGCGAAAGCCTATAGTGCAATGAATAAGAAAAAACCTGTAGTCATATACAGTGCATATTGTGTATTTAATATATATATATATATATATATATATATATATATATATATTAAATACACAATATGCACTGTACACTGTATGTGTGTGTATATATATATATATATATATATATACACACACACACACACACACACACACATATGTATACAGTGTAAATATCAAGATATTTATTAATTTCCCAGTATATTTATGTTAAGAAATATATGTATTTTCCATAATAAATTAAATTCCCAATTTTACATTTTAGTAGTTATTGAAATTTATATAATTTTGCTTTTTATTATTTCAAAGAACTTCTAAAATGTAAAACTGCCAAACTCTGTTTCCTAATATAAATATATTTGGATATTAATGTATATTTTATGCATTTTCCATTAAAAAAAAATACTCTAGGTGCATTTTTCCTGTATCTCTAACTGAAATGTTTCAAACTATTATTATTATTATTATTATTATTATAAATGAATGTTGTTCAATTTGGTAAATCTGTTTGGTTTGTTCCTGTGTCCTTAATATCAATTTTATCCTGTTAGTCTTTTGTAATATCCCTTTATAATGATAATATTGAAATTGTAAAGTTGACATCCTTGCATAAGCTACTTCTGTTCTTTATTTTCATCCTGTTAGGCATCTTGTTAATTTTCATGTAAGCATTCAAGTTAGATTTGCTAAAATTTATCAAGAATAATTTCTAAAAAGGTCCAGCAATTAATGCATAACAAAAATGTCCATTTTCTTTCCAAAAATGGACAGTCAGAGAGAATTTTGTATGGGAAGGTGGTAGAGTGGGATTACTGTCCTGAGGGAGATGAGAGATTATTTACCTCATTTATTTCAGTTTGGATACACATTTGATTTGATGGGCTCAGATAGGATATACCTCAAGCTGTTCTCTTTTCTGAGCAATTGGATGTGCTCTGTTTTTACATAACATCAAAAACACAGACTGAGACAACCAGAAAGCATAGCCTACCTACATGTCTTTTTTATAGGAAGCACATTTTAAAACAGAAAAATTGTAATAGACATTGATTTGGCACCTGATAGAGTATATTGTCCTCAGAGAGTCAGAGCAGATACGTGTGAGGCAGATTCATTCAGGAGTTTCACATTGTTATTACAGCTGTTATGAAATCTTGACAAAGGGGTGAATTCCATTCTCTCTTCCTCAATAATTGCTGTCCTCCGTATCCATGGAAACCAAAATGCCGCACAGGATACACAAGAATTCCCGTTATTGCCTCAATGAAGCCAGCTGAATCTGAAGGGTCCGAGACGGTATTCAATAAACCATTAAGGGACATTTTTGATTATACATACCCAAATGAGCCTGAAATAATGCAGTGATAGACTAGTGAATCTCTTTGTGTACAGAATGAATAAAAAAAACATCTATTATTTGCTTTTGAAGTTTCCATGTACAACCCTCTGTGAGTTAAATGAGTGTGTGTGAGAGAATTAGAATATAGCTGCTGTCTATTGGGGGGGACCGAAATTTATCTGGGGGTGGGGGGGGGGGGGACAGAAGAAAGGAGGAAATAAGTTTATCCCTGGGGGTTCATTTGAAAATCTGCTCAGGTGTTGGCATTTTTAATGAATTTCTATAAATTCCAAATGACTGATAGTTGTTATCAACAGCAGCACTGGCAGTGATCTCTGTTGCATAGTTAATTGAACAGCGAGCACAGTAATTAATAAAGTTATTCTCAGTGCTGTGGGGCATTTGGTCTGAGCCGTTATGGATCAGAATAGAGTGCTCTGCAATCAACAGGAAAGTTCTCGTTTCAGGAGAGCACAGTTATCAGATGTCTCATGACCTCACATGATCAGGTTTGTAAGTGAACTGCAGTTAATTTTTACTAAACCAGAAATATATTTAACTGTTTTACTAAAAACAAATCACAGCATTTACAGTTATATTGTATAAATAATATTATAAATAATATTAATGTAAATGATATTGCAAATAATCGGTGTTGCAACGAGCCACCGACAGTAAAGTTATGCCTTGTTCTATGCTGACATACTTCTTTCAGCGACAGTGCAAACAAATTTGGATTTTTCGCTTTGATGTGTCAAGTGTAGACCGCTATTGAGGCTCAGCTCAGTCTGCAGGAAGTCCCGCTCAACAGTAATTGCAAAATACCAAATTTATGTAGAAATTACGATGATATTGTTATCGCAAATTATTTTAATGAAATGTGGTATCTTGACAGTCCTGTAAGTTTGAAATTGCCTTCATACTGTATATGAAACAGAACGGAGAAATTAGGAGTAATTCTCACTTTGTATGTATTTATCCTTCCAAGATGTGCTATACTGGCCCTTTGGGGCCCTTTAGGGCCCTCTACAAATCCTTTCAGTGGATTGGCGGAATGGGGTTGGTGCTGGCTTGCCATGCCTGACTGACTTCTGACCCTGGGGGTGACTCGCATGTCTAGGTCATGTAAGCTCCTGTAACCCACTTCTGTGGTGACGAGAGCCTGACAGCTGCTTTGCTCCTGCCTCACACACACACACACACACACACACACACACACACACACACACACACACTCACACACACACACACACACACACACACACACACACACACACACACACACACACAGTAATTACAATTACATTTTTTGTGTTCTTACCATTTAATACCCTATGCACAAATAATAAAAAGGGAAACCAACGCATGGTGTCTGTAATTGGTGGACATACAAAATAGCAAGCTTCTGGGTGTTTTTTGTCTGTTGCCTTGCGTGACAACATCATCCTCATGTTTCATCCTCATCCTCATCCTTTACATGGAATAAGCTAATTTTTTTTTTTATTATTATTCTAATCTTTGAGTAGGCAGAATGTTTCTCAGCACAGCTTGCCCCACATTGCTTAATGTGTCTGTGACTGGAGATGTCTGACCTCAGTCATACTATTTTTGCTCCCTCTGCTCTGAGTTTTACGTCAGAAGACACTGCTCTGTTTTATTGCTATAATGGATGCGGTCAGAAAGAATAGGACATTAAACAAAATAACCCCATTTCACCCTGAATGTAATGGTAGCATCACTCAGTTATAAATCTTTTTTTAACTTTCTTTCAGTTATTTCAGGATTATTTTGCTCTTCTTTCTGATTATAGTGGATGCGGATAAGAATTTGTATGTAATATGAGAACATTATCACAGTCAGCAACTTCATGCCCATTGAAACTGAATATATAAGTATATATACTTAATATTTTTGGAAATTGATTATTCGGTTATTTACTTGATTATTGTGGGTTAAAAAGTGTTTGTTTAAGTCATGCTTTGCAGAAATCATGCATTCACTTTTCAAGTCACACCGTCTGCAGATGATTGATTCCCCTCCCACAACAAATGTGTTGATGACATCATTGACCGTAATAAATGACTGAAATTTATTGTGAAGGCTAACTTTTGCTAGTTTTGACTCATGCTGTTGTCGGTTATGTTTTCCAAACAGCTACATAAAAAATATTTATAGAATTGAATGGAAATATTTAATTTTGGATTTGCTTTTTCAGTTTCCTAATTTAAACCATTGTTAGGCCCCCATGGTGCCTGTAGGGTGATTTCCACACAATTTGAAATGCCATTGTATTGTATTGTATAATACAGATGCTCTGGGCCTGTAAATTATATCTTAATAAAATGTAAAACTGAAATATTTCTTAGCTTAACTTTTAATATCGATGTGGGTGATTTCCAGTGGCACCAAACTGATTTTCAAGCCATTTGGGGCTGGACATAACAACATTGGCTCAACCAATGGTTCAAATCTGAGACAAGACGTGGAAAACTGGTGACATACTCTATGAAGCTTGCCATTACTTGTGGTTTCTGTTTGGTGGTATCATTTAAATGCAAATTATATCTACACACTTGATCTTTAAAGTTTTACCACATTTGAATCTATTCTGAATAATTTCTCAGTGTATTGATGTAGAGTTCATGAAAATATGTTGGTTCTGTGTGGTTCTAGCTACTATTATGTTAAATGGTCATCATGATTTTGCCAAGTAAGACATGTTCCTGGATCAACATGTTTTATTGATCCCGGAACAATATCGCTGTCTAAAAATATAGACCTAATAGTCAGAGGGAAATGATAGCTGAATTACAAAGCACCTTACAATGGTTGTAAACCATAAAAATGACATTTCTTGTATACTTCCCACAAATCTTCCAAAAGATCCCTCATATCTGATTGGTTGATTAAAATGTTGTTCCAGGATCCACAAGGATGTTGTACTTGTTGTACTTGCTGAAATCATGTTCACCTATGTAAAATAAGGAAGGATGATGTTCATTTTGTTAAGTTACGCAGGACTGAGTTGTGGTACCTAGGGAGAAGCATGTTGAGCGTGGAGACGTTTGCTCATCAGAGATGACAGTTGGGTTCTCGGGGCTGTGCTGAAGTGCTGAAGTGCTGCTGGCTATGGCCACTGAGAGGGCAACACCTGCTCCTCTGCAGCTAACCTCCTTCCAGGGTACAGAAAGACATCCCAGACAAACCCCCTTCACAAACCCCTCCTTACCAGACAGTCTTGCTCACTGACCCAATCCACATCTCCTGCTCTGTGGTCTCCAAATCCTCACTGACCTGACCCAGAACACTGACTTACACAACTGCCAACACCTCAAGAACCATCTGTATTTCTGTTTCTCTCCCCCTCTCTGTCTCTTTCTCTTTCTCTGTCTCTCTTCAGATCATTGTGTGTGCAATGCCCAATGCCCATTTCTTTTCACACAGAGTGGGGTAAGCTGTGCCACTAATATTTTGGCAAAGAGGAATGGGAAAAAGGTTAGACGATTATGTCTAATTCTAGGATGTCTGATATCAACTGAATTTAGGAAGAAAAAATGAATTATATAGGATCACAAGGAAAACAACTATTTGTTATTGATTGTGATGACCCCCATTGTGTAAGGCACCAAGCATTACACACTGATGATGCTGACGTTACAGAAATATCGTTATTGTTTTTGTTGTATTATAGAGCAGGGGTGTCCAAACTCGGTCCTGGAGGGCTGGTGTCCTGCAGAGTTTAGCTCCAGCTTGTCTCAACACACCTGCCTGGAAGTTTTTAGTATGCCTGTTAAGAGCTTGATTAGCTGCTTCAGGTGTGTTCGATTAGGGTTGGAGTTAAACTCTGCGGGACACGGCCCTGCAGGACTGAGTTTGGACACCCCTGTTATAGAGAGTTAATTTTGTGTTTAATAAAGCCTTTTTCCTTAGAGCCTAAGTGTTTGCAAGTGTTCCTCGTTTTGTTGCTTCCCTCTGAGCCAAGGGTTGTAACATTAATGCACAATTCCAATTTTAATATATGTATATTTTTGTACAAATAAATAAATATTCAGAGTATTTAAATGAAGTGAAATATAATTTAGCTTTTAACTTTACACACACATATGTGTGTTTTTTTGCAATGACAAATTACTGCCATGAAATCTGGATTGTTTTGCTATTACATAAAATTTTGATTTCATTTTCTCTAAACAATAAATTTTTATAGCACTTTCACTGATGTTTAGACAAGAATAAAAACATCATGAAATATATAACATGTACATATAAAAATAGAGAAAATAGCAATGGAAAACCAGGCAGTTTTGCCTGTCTCCTCACTTGTAGTAGGTCTATTAGCTCATTGCTGCACGCAGACTGCTCTGTCATTTGAGTCTGTTACACTAGTAAACTGCCTTGTTACCCCTGTGTCTTGTTGTGCAGCCTGACCAATTACTTTTGATCTTAAGAGGACATGACATTTGTAGGCTTTGCACTCTGAAGTGACTGCACATGTTAAAAGATGCATCATGCCTTTTCCCTCACAAATAATTCATGGTGCTAAGTTTCTAAGGGCATTGCTCTTTGAACCTAAAAGAACAAGGTTTAAATATAGGTCCTTGGAGTAACTTGTGATAGAGTGGTCTTTTTAGGACCACCTTAAACTGAACGGAAGGTCTTCTTGTCTTTAAATCCATACTTGCACTGGAACAGTATACCACGCCACAGTGTTAGCACTTTGAATTTGCATAAATTTGTCATCCTCGTGCATACATTTTGCGCATTTGTGGTTTTATGAATCTTTAACATTCCATGCAAAATTACCTTACCACAGAGCTCTTTCTGACAGTCACCGATGCGACTAGCTTAAACTTTTGAACCTGGTCATGTTCTATGCAAAAGGATGTTCTATTATGTGTGTATTCCCACAGCTTTTAGAATTGATCTAATAAAGCAATTAAATTTGAATTTAAAAGCAATTTAATTTGAACTAATCAAAACAGGCGTTGATGAGGATCACGTGTACTTTGGCAAAGACTGCATTAAGAGACAGTCTGAAACACTGCAGTGTTTTGAATCTTCAGCTCTGCTCCAATGTATTTGAACTCTTTGAGACAGATGCCCTCTTTCTTTCTGTCTTATGGTTCTTGCTAAGTCATGACTTGTTTGTACAAGGCTATGACTAGGACCTGTGCTCATTACCCTGACTCAGTTAGACACAACAGGTCATCTTTGGGACATAGCACTTTATTTGGTGGTCATATTCAGTAGTGCATAGCATAGAAATTGGTTGAATGAAAGTAAAAGTTCTATCAAAAATTTAAGTTCTGTCATCATTTACTCCCCCCATTTTTAATAAAATACTGAGAAAGTTTTTGGTAATACTTTTCAGAAATGAATGGAGGCCTGTTTCCACCACAGAAAAAAAAAAAAAAAAAAAAAAAAGGTAATTCTGATTGCGATATATTATTACTATTATTTTTTTAATAGCATTTCTGACTTTTTTCTATGACAACTGAGTTGACATTTTGCAATTCGGACTGGTGGTGGTGGTGGGGGCTACAGAATTTTAAAAAATTAAAAAGGTAATTGCCTTTTTTTATATCTCTCAATTCTGACATTGTTTCTTGTAATTGTGAGCTTATATCTCATATTTTGACTCTTCGTTTCTGAGTCAACATTTCTGCAGTTCTTGCAATTCTGACTTTTTTTGTTTTAATATCTCAGAATTTTAATTTCTCACAATTCTTTAAATCATCCTGCAGCCATTTTTCTGAGATTCAAAGTTGCTATGACCTATTTACTTTAAGTTTCCATAGAAATTGCTAATAAATTTGACAAATAATTACAGAGAATAACACATTGTAACATTGAATTAAGTGTGAATTTTCTTTTAAAACATACTCCAATAATCTTTTTTTTTTTCTTTAAAAAGTCTGGATTGCTTAAGCTTCATAACATTTTCAACTTTAAATTTAATTAAAATGTAATCCTGTTATTATTATTATTATTATTATTATTATTATTTATTTTATTTTGTGTGTGTGTGTGTATTTCTGTTATTAATTTTATTATATACAGAAGAAATAGTCAGGTTATCCTGAAAGTGAGTGAATGATGACAGAGTTTTCAGTTTTGGGTGAACTTTCACTTTAGTAAGTTTATATTTTTATGTCATTTTAGCTATATACCATATAGTATTGATAATCTGCTTGCCACTACATGATGCAGCTACATCAACCAATAAGCCACAGGTGGAAAACTGAGCTTGTGTAGTGATTTGTTTTTTTTTTTCCATGTGCACAGCATTATGATGTATTTGTTACTCAGATGGTAAAATTGAATGGAAGAGACCACGAGGCGATGCAAATGGGTCTTTTGATCTGTCAACAGCCTGCAGATTTTTGTTTTCTCTTTTACCCCGTAACTGCTAATGGGTAATATGATGTATTGCATGTCAGCTTGGCATTATTAGATACGCACTCAAAGAGTCTTGTTCATAAGGATTTTTTCCCCCCTTTTTTTGCTTATTCAGCCATTTGAATTCTTGCCTTTCATATACAAAATTACTCTGATGGATTGATAGGAAAACATGTACTGAGAGAGAGAGAGAGAGAGAGAGAGAGAGAGAGAGAGAGAGAGAGGCTGGCGTGGATGTTCATCCTGGCAGCACGGATTGTGGCATCTGTTGATGAAGAAACAGCATACTGCTCTTCAGCATGCCTAAGTCAGGTTTCTTCTTTTCTCATTCCCAAAACAAATTTTGATATCTTGAGTGTTGTCATCTGTTTATTCCTTCCTTTTAATGAGTTGTGATATTTACCTTTAAGCCTAAATTACAAATTTATAAGGCTGTGTGAGGTGTTAACAGTTTGGGATGGTGACTTCTAAACATGGAAATATAAAAAATATGTTGTAGTGTACATTGATTAATTTTGAGTAATATACGTGCACATAGTTTATTTTTAATATATATTGTATTATATTGACAGTCTCTAATTGTTTTGAATGTTGTAGTTAGTTTAATGTTTCATATGGACAGACTAGTGTAAAGTGTTAATTATGGATGTTATTGCACAAATGAAGAGTCACATTGCTTTATTCAGGGCAAGATGAGTGTCTTTTGTATCTTTAAACTCCACTTTAAGGAAACAAGTGCCCCCTGGTGGTAATGAAATGAACTGGAAAATGGTGATTTGACTGTGTTTACTGAAGTTAAATCCACTGCATTTCATATATTCATCATTCATTGCTCATACTGTTATGATATTTGAGTATAACATGCAGCGTGTGTGTAGTGCATCAGTAAGTGGAAGTGGAAATACTAAACACATACTCAAACAAACAAATAGGGGATGTGAGTACTTGCACAGCCAGATGGTTCAAGCATGCATGTTTGCACGTGGAGGTCATGGCAATGGAGAAAATGAGAGAGAGAGAGGACAACTCTTTTAATCCCATCGGCAGAGCTGCATTCCTATAATGGGAAGTTAATAACATGGGCATGATTTCAGATTAAACAGAGCAGTGAGGACCATTAGATCACTTTCATCGCTGGCATTAGGGCAGTGGATCAGGGATTTTTCCCTAACACAAATCCTGCAAAGTAGGTCAGTGTCTATTGAGTATTAGCACCATGGCTGTGATCCTGTTGTTTTAGCTCCAGGACAAGGAATTAAACCTTGGGGCATCTGAACAGGATAGGGCAGGGGTTGTTTGAAGGGTAAGTTGAGGGGTAGGATGGAGGGCATGATTGGATCAACCCCCGGCCACGAGGATGGACGTAGGCAAATGTAACGAGTCCTAAACCCTACGCTTTACTTCTAATACCCTCTTTGCATTTTCTCTCAATAGAGCCAACTAACACTGCTGGAACCAACTAAATCACCACCAGTACCCGCCAGCAGGCTTCCCATTAGATCTTCTTTATTACAATGCTCCACTTCTTGGACCGAAAACAATCAGCTGTTCTCGTCTTGGACCTTACTGGCTTAACTATAACTAACACACACACACACACACACACACACACACACACACACACACACACACACACACACACACACACACACACACACACACACACACACATATATATATATATATATATATATATATATATATATATATATATATATATATATATATATATATATATGAATGAAAAGTCAATGGGCACCAGTATTGTTGTTTTGTATTTAATTGCAAGATTATACAACACAAGACAGATAACATTCAAAAAGATACAGTACAGTAATATTGTGAAATACTATTAAAATTTCAAATAACTTTTTTTTTTCTATTTGAATATTTAAATATATTTTACTATATTTTAAAAGGAATATTCCTTGATGGCAAAATTAAATTTTCAACAGCCTTTACTCCAGGTTTCAGTATCACATGGTCCTCTAAAAATCGTTGTAATTTTAAGAATTTATTTATTTTGGTGAATGCTTCCCTGTATTGTCCTTTAAGAGGTCTTCAACACTGTTGTCTGGCTATGGGATCTCACACCTCTCCAGCGCTTCTTTCTGCTGTGATCTGATGGTCTAATCCGGGACAGGATATTAGACTGAAAACGGTGGGAACTCTCACAGGAAATGCAACTCTGAGGGGGGGCTGTTCTTGTTGAATTACATGCATAGTTTAAGACATATGCGCCAAGCCTGTGCCTAAGTTATCTCCACCTGACTGCGGAACCCATATAAGCTGGATTGAGGCAAGATGGCGATGAGCGGAAGGCAGCGTATAGGTGGTATGTGTACTCTGTACAAGGGCTCAAATGACTTGACACGGCTCCAGGGACTCAGCTGCCTGGCAAAAAAATAATCAGCATCATACCAGAAGAACCAATTACAATCAATTTCTGTAATAACCACGTCCCGGAGTTGTCAGTGACAAAGATCATGAACAGAGGTCAAGGCCCTCTCAGATTAGTGCGGCTTGTTTTGCTTCGGTAGCTGTGGGCCCTGCAGGGGAACAGGGACACTGGCAGTGCCTGTCAAATACCAGCGGAAATGAGCTAGGTTTATTTCTACATGGAAAACTGTCCTTGTATCTGACTAAAGAAGAGGCTGCAGTATATTCATCTGGTTTTGCTATGCATTATGGTCTCAGAGAATCAAGCTTCTTTTAATGGATTGATTTTTTTTTTCACACAAAATGTTCAGTCTTGCATTACCATGTCTAAAGGAAGTGAATAGACCAATGCTTCAAGGATAGATCCCAGAAAATGGACATTGGGTGAATAGTGGCATGTAACAAAGGATGACATCAGTATCAGTGTTATCCAGCAGATTTGAATAGGATGAGTAGATGTATGCAAAATTGTGCCTAATGGAGCAGGTATAATAGATGGGGAAATTTCTATTAATGACACATCAGCAACCTCAACTCTGGGCTGATCACTCAGTAATGTCATTAGCACTGGTATGCAGGATTCTGGGAAGAGAGAGTGGCGGAGTCTTCCGTTGGGAGAATAGTGTCTGGCGCATGGGAAAAGAACCAGAGCAAAAGGCAAAGGATAGTGAAGGCCATTGCATCGAAAGACTTTTGATGAAGGAGTTTTTGAAGAGTGGGGACTCTACGGGGAGTCACAAGCCAGGACTCAATAGTTGAGCCTCTTGCATTTCGCCTAGCCTCTGAAACCCAGAGAAAGAGAGAATTGGACTAAGCTCTGGGGTAATCTATGATGTCATTAAAAGTGACAACATCTGTTTCATCTGATCTGATGCTACTTTGTACTGTATGCCTCCCTCTACCACCTCTTGAAGTGCCAGACCACGCCAGATGTGCTGAAAAAACATACAATCATCTGTCTGTCTGTCTGTCTGTCATTCGTTTTATCAACAATCTGTCTTTTGTTCTCTCGTTCCACTATCTAGAGTTCTTTTAACTGTTCATCTAACATCATAGTCTTATATTACATTGCAGTTACTACTATTTTCAGCATTGACTATGTAATTCTCTGTCAGTATAAATGAACTGAATAAACGTGATAACCACATTTTTCCAAAGTCAAACAATGGGAAAACTTACCAAGTGATAGCTCATATAATGACAGGACAGGAGTAAAAGCAGACTTTAGATATTAGTTACTATGGCAACTTGAGCAGAGAAGTGTGTGTGTGAGTGTGGAGGAGAGATATGTCTCCCTGCAGTAGGACAATGACGCCAGCTGTGTGCATGATTGGCATCCCAATCTGTTTTGAGTGATGTGCCAGAGGAGAGGTGGGAATCCAGTGCAAATGACCTCTTTGACCTTTTTTTTTTTCAAGCCCACATTTCACAAAGTTTTTTTTCCACTATATTAGAGTCTTTCACAACAAACAATCTTCTTCGTGTTCATTATGTGCTGGTCAGCAGGCTCTGTGCTTGGCTGTGTCATTTTATTTTTGTAACATTTAATTTTTTTAAACCTATGTTTAAAATTGTGTACCCTACATATAAATGCCTCATTCTAAAAATTATTTTGAGAGACTGCAGAATCATGGTGTCAAGTGGTAGGGTTAAGTTATCTATGCAGCACGGTTGTTTTAACTGTCATTATCAAATCTTTCAATGCATTACACAGTAACTTAAAGAGAATTATAGGTGAAGGTCAAGGCTGTTACAAGTATTCAGAAGATCAGATCACACACTAAAGAAAGAAACAGTCAAACATATAAAAAAAAATGATTAAATAAAAAAAGGAGTTAGAGGAGTTACAAACAAGCTTGTGAGACATATGGAATCACCTGTCAGAAGGCTCAGGTCAGTGGGTTTATAGCTGATAATATGATGCTAGATGGTCCAGTGGAAAAGGAGGGGGCAGCGAGAGGTGAACAGCAAGCAGAACCAGTCGTTGTCTCATTAGTTCTTCTAAAACAGAAGATGACCACACCAATTAGCACAATATACACAGAGCAGTGCTTTTAAAGTTTAGTTTCTCAGATATTTACCCTTACATTACAGAGGCTTGACCGTAAATCTTTTTTTGTATTTTTTTTTTTACATTTTGAATTTTCATCCATTTTTTTGGCATCAAGAGAAGGCAAGTCGGTACTTTACTTTGCGACATCAAGGGTAACAACTCTTTTTTTAGTGCAGCCATGCACTCACCTTTTCTGGCTGCAGAGGGCACTGAAGACACATGGCACTGCTAATGTAAGACAACCGCTTTAAGAGAAAGAAACCCATTATCTGTGGAGAAGTTGTGTGAAGAGATTTAAAGAATGGTGCATTACAGGACATTAGATGATGCAGGTTTTTACACGCTTACATGAAACCCTGAAAATATTTATATTGTAGAAATAAAAAAAAGTGTATTTAATAGCAACAATAATTAATTGAAGGATTTTTATCATTTAAAATATGTTTGTTTTTACAGTATTTTCAGTATCTTATACTGACTGTATATATATATATATATATATTTATATATATATATTATTTATTCATTTATTTATTCATTTTTTGCAAAATTGGAAAAAACAAAACCATACAAAAAAAAAAAAAAATCATGACAAAAATTCAAACAAAACTATTGGATATTAAATGTAGTTTAAACACAACTATTAAAATCAAAACAACCATTGTTGTGATAGAATTACAGTTAAGTCTCTGCCAAAGCTGACACTGTTTTTTTTTTCTTTCTTTTGTGAAGTGTCTGTTTTTTTTATTTTTTATCAAAGCCACTTCTTGTACTTGAGATTAAAGTACATATAAGCTTCAGAAAGAGAAGAGAAAAGGAAAAAGAGATTATATAGATATACAAAGAGAAGATATACAAAGAGAAACTGCCAGCAATTTAAGAACGGGTCTCAAGAAGCTTAAATCCCTCTAAGCCTGAGCCCAAGCAATCTTTCAACCATGAACATGCATTTCTGGACACACAGCACTCCAACACACACATTTGCGCCTCTGCTATGTGTAGGATTAGGGCATTAATGCCATTGATGGCATGTTCATTTTAAACTTTTTTATATGCAAAGTCAAAGCCACCTGGAACCACTTAGGGTGATATATATATATTTTTTTTCTTTTTGTATCAGTATGATTCGTGTTTTATTTATTTATTTTATTAATGAATTTTCCTACTATGTGCCTGTCCCTCACTTTAAGAAAGGCTGCTTGACAAAAGGCACGATTACAAGTTGTGTCTGTGTCAGAAAGTGAGAATCTGATGTATAGCATTTGTTAAGCTGTTACTTTCTATAATGACAGCCAATTTGAATGCACATGTAAATGCCTGGGAGAAGTTTCCTCCATTCTTCTTAGCACAATGAGAGCTGCCTCACCAATTCCTAATATATATTAATCTGCCACTCAGCACTTTGAAAAAGGGTTGTTGTGTTGTGTAATGAGCTGTTCATACAGAGAAAGATATTAGACAAGCTTTGGTCACCATGGCAATTCTCCAAACAATGTTTAAAACCACATTTGGTAATTTATAAGAAGCTACATCTGTAATTTATTTTACATGCCTCCATCACCAAATGGTTTTTAATGCATAATTAGTCATTTGTCTTTTAGTAGCTCAAAAATGTGCATATACAGTGCTATTCTAAAATACACCACTATATCATATTAAGTTATAAATAACGCGCTGATGGAATTAATTAATTTTATATGTCTCCTAAACATATATGTCTCCCCCCCCCACACACACATTAATTCATGGCAGTATTTTACATCTCACTTTGTCAGCAATTACTGATGCACTTCCTAAACAATGACATATCACATTAATTTCTTGAAGGTGGGCCAGTGTAGAAATTACTTAGTCCTCGGAGAAGGAACCATTTAACATGTGGAAAGCTGTAATGCACTCGTTACTTATGGATTTAGATTTTCTTAAATAACAGCCTATTTTAGTAATGGCAGTGCTCTTTAGTTGCATGTGTTCCACTGACACCTGTACCAAAAATTGGTAAGGAATTTAGTGTTATTAGTAAACAATGAAAATATTTAATTAATAACAAATGCAGTGTCACTGTCTGTTTTGTCTCACTTATTGATATTACATAAACTAATATTGAACGTATGTCTGTATGACTGATTGCAAATGATCACAATGTGTTGTAGTGAGCTACTGTAACACCATTGTAAGTCTCTAATTGACACGTGTATTGAACAGACTGGAGGGGTCTCATTAATCCTATGAAGAAAGTGACTGGTCACAACATAAGACATCTCAGATCAATCAAGATCACTTGGACACCGTTGACAAAAGTAATGATTTTCTCACCTGTTGTGACTAGTATGTTTTGAGCCTCTACCACCTGGGTGCTGAAGCACAGCCCGGAAACATACTGAATATATTTTAGAAAACTCATTATAATTTTCTGTTTTGATCATTTGCAGACCAGTATAAAATAAAAACACAATAGTTATTATAATTGTATATCATAGAGTATATGAGAAGTATTATATTGTGTAATTGCATGCAAACTGTTAAACTGTAATATCTGCCAACAACTGGGTGCTGAAGCACAGATCAAAAACATACAAAACATTCTAGAAAATGTTATTTTTATAGAGTATATAAGAAGTAAGATATATTGTGCAGTTGTACTTAAAGTTGGTTAACTGCAATCTTTTAAATAAAAGGAAAAAAAAAAAAAAAAATTTCAGGAATTTTCCAGATTTCATGCAAGTTAAGGTTTATTGACAGCATTTGTGGCAAACTAATGTTGGCATGTTGATCACAACAGAAAATATTGACTGGTTGAGATAAAAAAAAGTTACACTAGGGCCAGTATGCAGGGCCGGGTTTATTCACCTAGAAAAGTATTCCCAATAACAAAATAGTGGAAGTGCCATAATAAAAATACAAGCTTCACCTTTCTCATTTTAAACCCTCCAATGCGATGGCCTGGTTTACTTCCATTTTAAGTGCATTACTGTAACCACAACCTTTTTTTTTTTTTTTTTTTTTTTTATAACCAACTAAAGGAAAATTAATTAATAATAATCAACTTTATGCCACAATGCTGTCATAACTAGAGCTTAACTTGTATTGAACCCGGGTCTTTCCTGCTCTCCGAGACACCAGTGATAACATCTTTCAGGTACTACCAGATGGAAAAACCTGGCGTGACTAATTATTGTATATTTTCCTTTAATTATTATCATCTATAACCACCAAAGGAAAAACATCAGCAAAGCTTTGCAGAGCAGGAACAATGCCAGAACTCTAAATGAAGCGTTAGGATGGCCTGACTCGACCCCTAAACCAGCCCTGATGCCAGTGTGAGACTAGAGGAATCAATGCATTGCAAAGCAGGCTGTTCATGAACTCCCATGCCTTTACACAATAGTGTTATATTTTATGTGTCAGTAGGGATTATTTAGTGCTCCATTATTCAAGAATAATGCCAAGAGGTGTTGTAAGTGTATCAGTAACAATAGCACCTTTCAGTGAAACATTCTCTAGTGCTCATTACTGTGGCTAAACAAGCCAGCAGTCAAGATCCAAGACTACAACTACAAATGGCCATTTAATAGACCAGAGAGGTATAATATAACACTTGGAAATGACCTTTAAATAAATCACTGCAACTCAAAATGGATCTCCCCACAACAATTTAAGCTGTATATTTTTTTAAGCATGCAGATAAAAAAATAAAAAAATAAAAATATCATTATTAAACAATTGCACAATGATTTTGATTTTCCTTCATTAGTATTAGACTTGCATACTATTCATGACATCAAATAAGGTTTTGCCATCACTTGAACAGGGTCATAAACACGTGCTTATTCTTCTGATGGATTAAAATATTATATGATGATATGATATCTATAGAGTACAGTTTTAATTGTTTGGGAGGATTAAACTAGTTTTTTTTTAGTGCTCTTGCATTGCCTTATTTTTTATTTTTTATCATTTATTTTTTTTTTTTTATAAATAAGCGATGTTGTCTTTGATGGCTGCTCAACAAAGAAGGAGCTGTCTTCAGCTGTAACCTCTACACACCGGAGTCTGGAACATGACACATGTCAGGCAATGATAAATGGTGCAGAGTCCCAGTAATTTCACCAGGAATGCCCTTGAGATGCCCAAGACCCTGATCGGAAATGCTATTGTTGAATTAAACCATAGAAAGACATTCCCCCATCACCGACATGAACAGAAACACACATAACAAAAAAGAAAAGGAAAAAAGTAATACACTTTGCTCCTCTCCTATGCGTGTATATGCATGAGTTATGCTAGTGCGGTCATCCATCTTTTCTGTGTTCTTTATGTAGGTATATATTTTGGTTAAACTGAGATTCAAATTAATACTCATATGATAAATGACATTTACTGTACGTGTGTATGGTTAAATTGGCACTCTCATGCTAGGGTCACCCACAGAATCTGTTTTCCTCAGATACTATGCAGTATGTCTGCTGTACAGATTTTCTCTCAGAAGTTCAATTGGGGAACATGAACTTTTCCACCCCGAGTGCAAGATATTTTGCAGTGAATGTCTTCCAGCTATTTCCTCACACTTTAATTAGAATTAAACACTTACAAACCTCAGTGATTGCACTGCTGTGAAATTACATTATGAGCTCAAGCTCACTGAATAAAAAAAAAAAAAAAGCTCAGCCAAGCCAAACCACAAAAAAAAAAAAAAAAAAAAAAAAAAAGGCCAGAAATAATCACCAGCAGTCTATTTTTACAGTACTAACCTTTCTCTCCCATTTGCAACATTTTGGCTGGCAATTACTCCAAAAACTAATGCTAAGCACCCCTCTCTTGTTGTCCCTTCCGTCCTTTGACAAATAGGGCGTACGGGCCTTTTAATTGGAATGGAAGACATTGCAGATCTATTAAGGCAGGGCTGGAGAAATGGATGAGGCCGTCAGTGAGCACGGCAGGGAGCTGCGGAGCGAAGTCCCCCATCGCCAGCTCTATCCATAACGGCCTGCGCATGCCACATGCTTCCGCTGTCAGTTGTTCAGTGCCATGCCGGCCCCCAGGGGCGGCACACGAGTTCCCTGGCCAATGCAGAGCTTCAACCTCACATTGGCACTGCTTGGCTTTTCCTAATTTAGAACACCTTCAGTACTACAAGGACTCGACTGTGCTGCTATGGGGAGACTTTCACCCCTGAAAATGGAGCTTCTGGTTGTCACAATGGCGATTAATCAGACTAAATGTTTGAGCGGCATATTGTTTATATCAGCAGTAAGTTGGAAGTGGGAAATGCATTACAGAAATGGGATTTTATGTTTGTATTTTTGACACATGAAATGTAAGTGAATTCTTCACGTTAAAAATTGAGAAATTACACTCGCTTTTTGAAAAAAAAAAAAGATAAAAAATATAATAAGTGAAAAAAATGTAAATGCATATAATGCAATGAATATCATTTTGAATAATAATAATAAATCAAGGAAAAAAACTGTCCTTCAGTTAAAGGATTTTTGGAATATTCATTAAGTCAGCTCTCTGTTGTAAGAGCACTGTATTTTAATTGGTTGACACTAACTTCATAAAACTGCCATTTTTTTTTTTTTAAGTGAGTCCTTTCCCATACACTCGTACAGTGGTGTGTGTGCAAACTTTTGAATGATCATCTTTCAACAATTATTGCTCATTGTGGGCTACTGAGAGGATAGAGTTATACACATTACTCTAGTCAACTAGATAATCTTACAAAGTTCAGTCCCATAGTAGTCCTTGTTATCTGACCAAAGTAAACCTGTTTTCATGATATTGAGTGTTGAACAGCAACACTGTGGGCAGTTGTGAATCTATTGATAACTGACTGTCATGCTCTGGATGTACAATACATGTGGATTAAGAGTGGATAGATGTGTAAAGTGTATGTCTTTGGAATAGCAATTTTGATGTTATGCAAAGCAATCAAAAAGTATTCTTTTCAAATTGCATGTAGTTAAATGCACACATTTTCAGTTATTGTGTACCTATTAGTTTACATTTATTTTATGATTTTACTGACTTTATTAATTTGAATTGTACTGCACATGATTGTACTTAACACTCATCCCTCAACAAAGACATCTGAGCTGATCAGTAGATTGCAAGTGATCAATGATTAGTTTGTCGTGATGTAGTTTTTGTTTTTGGGCAACGTGAAGCCAGCCCAAGACGTTTTTGGTGAAAAAGAAAAAAAGAAAAGAAAACAAAACCCCTGTTTTCACTGCGGCCGTTCAGCTGGCTGCCTTCAATTTTATATCGGCAAAGTTTCAATCTAGCTTTCACCCACCTGCTTTAACATTTAGCTTCCCCCAGCCTCCTCTGCCTGCCTTTTCTCTCTTTTCAGGATTACTCTTAGAGACCGCACTTGTGCTGTTATTTTCAACCCTGGGTGGACTGGGGCTTTGGTATGTGTTCTGGAAATACTTCAAAGAAAAGCAAAAAGGCAGCAATTTTCTGCTTGAATATCCCTCTGACTAAATCCATTGATCATCCTTGGGGTTCCTGAGAGAGAGGGAGTGAGATGAAGAGGCGTGTTTTATCCTCTAATAACTCCTACCATCACCCCTTCCTGCCTTGCCGTTGTTGTGTTGTTGTTGGTCGCACCTCTGCTCTATTCCTTAGAGAGCCAGTGAGATTGAAGTTATTTTATGCTTCAGCTCCCCGGGCCCCAATTTGAAAACTCTGCATGTCAGTTTTTCGCACGCTGCTGTCATATGGCAAGGAGTGGGCTTTCTTTTTCTATTCTAACCTTTTTCTTCTGAAGGCATCTGGAGGAGGATTCTTCAGAATGTGACATCTGGGTCAAGTTAAAGAGAGCCAACTTTGAGTTCAGAGGTGTTATTGCAAATGGTCATGGAAAATACTGAGAACAATATTTATGCACTCCAGCTCGCGTATTGTATTCCCTCTCTCTTGACCTCATTCGATGATCGGACCAGTTTGTTTACTTATCTAAGCCTTAATCAGGTTCCAGCCGCCATTGTCCACATTACTGCTAAATCGCGCATTAGACCCTTGTAAAAATGTGTTATTAGCAGCGTATTAAAAGTTTCAAAGGTCACTAAACCCAGAGATCATTATCTTTTAAATGAATGGATGTCGAAATTCCTGTATTACCTTGAAGGCAGATGGGAGGAGAGCCTCCCTTGGCTAAGCTCTGAATGCGGTTGTGTAGTGACATGAAATGACACATAAATAATCTGCATCCACAGTGTTGACAAATGAACACAGGGAATGCACAGAACCCCTCCAAGCGCTGTTCCTTCCCAGAAATAACCGCCGTCACAAATGATTGAGATTACAAGATTAGCCCCCTTGTTCTTTTCCATTGAGCTATGAAAGCAGTACAGTGACGTTTTGCAGGGTTTCAAGGTTACCCCAGCTATCTCTTTTTCTTACGAGCTATAGCTTGACAAGCTTGGGTGGATATGTGGAGTGGGGGTGAACGGGTCATACAGTTGCCAGGGTCATAAGTCAATCCTAGTCAGGTTGGGAGGCTGGCACTGGCCTCGGCACCTCTCAGACACCTCTCCTCACCTGCCAACATGCACTGTCTCCAACAGACTCAGTAAACGGGAGCTAATTGGGAGGTGATGAAAGACAAGCCGGGCTCAATTTGCAGTGCTTTAGAGACGACCCATTCCCTCTCGCACTGAAGCTCAACAGTGCCCTGCCCGTACATGAGACACTGAGATAACCTTGTACAGCAGATCTTACTCTTAGTCTCATCACAGTCAGACTCTTAACTGAGGAAAACCACTTAGAAAATATTTTATGAATACTCAGCTTTTTATATTTTTGGGTGCATGCTGGTAGATTCAGTCTTTGTCTGGCAGTCATGTTAGTTAAATTGAAGAAAATAAATATAAATTTAGCTTTGTTGTTGAAGTATAGATATATTGCGACAGTTTAATATTTACATTTTTGTCTTTATCTAAAATAGCACACAAAAAGCGGTCCACAATTTCATCGTATATGTAAATCTTAAGACATTGGATATTTAATTTAGGGTTATTTATGTATTTTTAAACAGCAGCTCTTGTAAAATTAAATGGGTATTTCATATTAGAATTTTATTAAAACAATGCATTAATAATAATGATAATAATGATGGTAACTTTAAGGACCAATTCTCACTATTAACTAGTTGCTTTTTAGCATGCAATTCTTAACAAATTAATTTATGTAAAGGCTAATATTATTAATATTATAATGTTTTATTTTATATATTATATATCATGAATGCAGGCCCGTAGCCAGCTATGAGGTCACCGAGGTCCAGACCTCTGTAATTTTTCATTTTCAAAAAAAAAAAAAAAAAAAAAAAAGTTCTCTGATTGACTAATTTGCTGTTAAACTCTTCATATGAATGTCTGCATGACATGTATAATTCAGTTTAGACAGTTTGCAGTTTGTGAGTGTGTGCGCGGGTGCAGAAATTTTTATTTGAAATAATTTCGGTTTATTTTTATTTATTTTTCAGTTTGCAGTTTGTTTTGATAGTAATATCTGGCAACACTGCATTGCCGGTGTGGCACTTAAACTGACAGTAATCAAAAAAGCCCATGGACAGGTTATTGCTGACAGGATAGCACATTCGTTCAGAAACGTTATCAACACTGTCAAAACAGCATCTGATACTACAACAAGTACTGTAGGTTCCAGAATGAAATTAAATAGGCAAGTCTATGCTATGTCATTCAGTATTTCCATTTTCACAAGTCATGCTAAAAACATTCATAAGAGCACTAGACAAACTTATCATCCATATAGCAATGGTTATTAATAAAAAAAAAAAACTGTAACAGTAATCTGTACTGTTGCATGAATAATAAACAGCTGATAAAATTATCCACCCCAACTATAGTAAAGTTTTAACAAATTTTGATACATAAATAGTATTTATAGTGTATATATTTAGTTGTATTTGTAGAGATTGTTAGCACAATTCTACAATTCTTTAATATACATATTACTTTTTAAATTGATTTAATTACATAATTAACTATGCATCCTTAATAATAACAATACTAATAAACTATTATTTACAATGTTTTAAGGCAAAAAAAGCAAGACCAGTACCATTTTTTTTTACCTTAAACTTGTATATATGTATATACTTTATAATTGTACTTTTTACTTGTTTCTACATAACTTGAGCATTTTTCTGCTTAACAGTTTCTGTAACATTTTTAGACTTATTAAATATATTTTTTTTTTACTTTTTTAATAACTTTAATTAAAAAATGTGTAACCAACATGAATACAATGATTATATTTTCAAGAACTATCTTTTTCATTGACTATGTCGACCTTATTCGTCATTGACCCTTTATCTTTTTAAAAATTAACAAAGCGTATTGATCTGAAATCTTATGCAAGTAAAAAATGTTAAATGTATGCAGAAGATTAAAGGAGTGGATGATTATGATTTCACTTTTTGAACTTTAGTGTGTAATGTTGCTGTTTGAGCATAAACAATGTCTGCAAAGTTGCGACACTCAGAGTTCAATGAAAAGGGAGATATTTTATTTGAAAGAAATCGCTGTTTAAGGACTACAAAAAGGGGGCGTGACGTTTCCGGACAACGTACACTAGTCGGTTAGCGAATCACAAACACACTGCACAAAGCCTGCTAACCAATCAGAGCCCATTGCGTAATTCTGAGGGAGGGGCTTCACTGAACCAGGAACTCAACAGTCTGTTTTGACGTGAATGGAAACAGCGGTGTAGAATGTTTTTTTTTTTTTTTTTTTTTTTTTTTTTTTGTGTGTTTTTTTGTTGTTGTTTTTTTATGAAGCTAAACACATTACACCGCACCCCATAAACACAATCAAGCTTTCAAAAAAACCTGATCAACCACACCTTTAAGATCTCACACAGATTAAGGTAATTTCAGATTCAGTTTGCTTTGAGCTTTTCCAGTGTGATAAATGACAAAATACATCCCAATGTATCTGTCATGTTTTTGAATTGATGGAGCTACTCTTGCTCTCAGAGCTTGCTTTGTTTATGAGCTGAATACTCCAATAGAGAGGATCAATACCTTACAGCCGTGTCTCATAAAATCCCCAGAAATAATTAAGTGTGAGCACCAGAGCGCTTCCATTGAAATGTTAATGACAGAGCTGAACGGTATAGTGTTCCAGACAATAGGAGCATCTTAAAACTCAGCTTTATGTTACTTTTGTTTCTCCTATGAGAAATCGAACACAAAGTTTGGCTAAATAAAGTTATGTTTATTTAACAAAAATCAGTTTGATTACATTTAATTATTTTGCTTTTGATCAGGGAGCCTTGTGACTTTAAACTGATACTGTGAGACATACAGAGTTTCATGTTATGGTTGGCATGTAATAACGGGGAAACAAAGTGAGACAGTTGTGTTAAACCACAATTACCCAACCGCCGTGCCTGTGGGCTGTTTCGGGTTGGTTAGCATGAATATTCACTGCCCTGTGTATCATCCTCCTTGCTTCATGGGTGAACCCATCCTCCAACTTTCCCCTTTTCAAACATGAGCACATTTCGCCATATAAATCTCACAGAGCATTTATGCTACACTAATAACTTTCTCCACCGCTTGATTGCTGAAGCTTGAGCCTTGACACTTGTGATGCACTCTGCCAAGAACATTAAGTATCCAAAAGTGATAAAGCTTCAATTTGCTAGACCATTAGACTAATTACTGCAATAATTAAGTAACTACTTGATTAGAACTAATGGGTACCTAATTATCCAAGAAGGAAGGATCAGGTGGTAATTAATAGAGTCAAGCTGATGCCTTATGACTTACCGTCCCTGGTTACCAGATATTAGGGAATGGGAATGATAAAAACAAACATCACCACTCTAGTGTTTGTTCAGACCCCTGTAGGAAACAATCTGTTTATGTGGTTTTGTGCAGAGTGTGGGTGAAATGACAGGTAAATGGCATTTACTGATGATCATACTGGTGTCCATTTGTAAGCTCACTCCACCTAATGTTCTGAGCTTGTGTCTGAAAATGGAAAAAAAAAGATGATTTTGTTATTTTTTGAGGGCAGTGTGGATGTCTCCTTTACTGACTCTGATATTCCACAATCCTGCAACTGGAAACTAATAAAAATCTGATTCTTATTGAGTATTTTTTGTTTAAATTTGTCTAAAAAATATAAACAAGTGGAAAAAATCTGCATAGAAGACAGAATGCACATTTCGTATTTTATTTACTTTCATATTCAGTATTTATTTATTTATTAAAAACTCATTAAGAAGTGTGAGTCATGTGTGACTGAGTCATAAGTCGAGAAAAAAAAAAAACACATTCATGCATTTATTTACTCATTACAACGACTCCTTCACATGCCATGAGAAATAAGCACTGTATAGTGACTAAATATTTCCATAGTTATCACTAAAGCTCACTTAAATTAAAGATAATGGATCATAAGTATTGAAATTTCAATTATTAGATTGTGAACTTTCAGTAAGCCAGCATGTACAAACTCACACCTTGACTTTATCATTATATATAATCTTTTTACCTCAAAGTGACTCGCCAAGAATTTCCCAAGTTTTTAATGATAAATACCTTCTGAACTGAATGAATAATTAAACTTATGTTGTAATCACATCTCATGATACAGATATTTAGGACATCTCACATAGAAAGAAGATGGATGGGGAAAAATCAAAAATTTATGGAATTAGAGAATTAGCATAAAGAGTATTATCTAAACATATAAGGCATTAAGCAGGGGTGTTGAAAAGGTCATTAAAATTTAAGTGGATTAAATACAAATCCTTAGACATAATCCATCAATCAATCAATCTGTCTGTTATTGGATGTATAATTGCTGTAAGATGGGCTGCTGCCGAGGCCTCTCACCATATGTAATATGCATGACTGTGAATGGAAGCAAAAGTGAAACCTGAAGCTTTTTGATGTATAGGACCTTTATTAATGTTTGAATAATATGTGCCTGGAGGGAGGGCTATAAATTAGAATTGAGATATAAATTTTTATGAGGAACCCCTTCGTACATTTCCATTATGTATTTAAAAATGAAAGAATTGCCGTGATTCTGATTGAGCTTGCGATTGTGTGGAGTCCTAAAATCATGAAAACACAACAGAGCTGGCGACCGAGGGGGAAAGAGTCAATTCCTAAAGTGCTGACTTTTGCACATTACACTGACAAGTCTCTCATTATTTTACACCTGTTATAAATTACATGAAAAAACTATAAACAAAGGGCTGTTATTAATGTTCCATCAACATCCATTTACTATATAAGATGAAAGTAGTGTGCATGCATCTTTTTTTAGTTCTTTTGGCAGCTCTCACTCATTAGGTCACATTATTGGTCAGGAAGGGAAAGTTCAGAGGTTCTTTGTGGTACAACAGGTGACTTCTCTTTTGACTTTCTTCAGCATACTGTTGACTCACATCACTAGAGTGGCATTTGAGCAGTGATTGGCTGCGCTTTAAGTCTTTGGGTCACATCAGCAATTCATCAATGCACTGTATTGACCCTGGATTGAATCATATTATCCGTTCAGCCATTTCTGAGCATTCCCCTAATCAAGGGGAAGCAGTTAATGCCCCATAATCAGTCCGGCTGCGGTTTTTCTTCCTGGACTGAGTCTAATAAGTGGAAGCGGGAGTAGGAAGGGCACTGATCTCACCTTTCCAATGATAAAAGTGAGACTTTGTTTTTGCTCAACAGTCACAGTATTTTGTACACTAACATTTACTCTGCTCTAAAACCTTGTTTGCTTCTTCAGAGAAGGCAATCCCAAAATGCACTGTGATGAGCTCAGTAAAAAAAATAAAAAAAATAAAAAAAAATTCCAAAATGGCAGACAGGATGAGGGAAGCGTTGGTCAGAAATAAATAAATGTATGTGTCGAGTTGACATTACTGTGCCACATTTCACTTCACAATGATGCTCTTATTTTGACTTCTGTTTTATATATATATATATTTCAATCATGACATCTCTCTGAAGATTTTAGCATGGTGATGGATATGACAATGTTAATGTATTTGGTCTTGGCAGAATAGATCTGCTACCCTGCTGATGAATTGCTGCTGATTATTGCTACTGCAACAAATGAAAAATATAAGTGCTGCTGCAAGCAAGTACAGAAATTTGCTACTGCCAATGCATATGGCGATACGGTGCCATGAGTATTTAAGACATACTGCTGCAAAAAAAAGCATATAAAATAACCCGTAGCAGATCTATACAAATGGAGCTGGGGAAGGTGGAGGGTTTCAGAGAAACTCTGAAAGCGCGCTGCAGGAATCTCTAGTCGTTTAACTCTCTGAATATCATTGGTTACATTAACAACCCATCACCTGTGCAATCTACAGTTTAGTGATGGGCTTATCGATCCTTAAGTATGGATATATCAGTACTGACGCGAGTATCGAAAGTATCGATACTCAAAGAAAAAATATCGATACTAAGGTGTGTTTTATTTACCAGTTATTTTGTTTAACCGAAAAAAAAAAAAAAAATTTACAATAGGCGTTGAAATGGACGAATAACTTATGTTAGTGAATAACTTTGGAATCGGCTGCCCCAGAACAATGCTTATCAGATTTATTACACAATAAAAAATAAAATAAAAAATAAAATTGTATCCTACATAGTTTGGTGCAATTACATTTATTTAAATTGAACGTTAAAAGTTTATATTGATCATTTTCTATTCTGTAATGTTAACATAAATCCTACACTGTCAGAATATTTGTTTTTTCTTTATGCATCCAACAGCCTGTCATTGGCAGTCCCTTATGAAGATGAACCATGATTTTACTAAAGTGACCGTTTTCCAACTAATTGTAGATTTCCATGGTTACCAGTACAGTACACATATTTGAACCATGTGTAAACTATAACTATAACTAACAAAAACTATAACCTAATTAGTAATAATTAAGGCATATTGAATGTTAAAATCTAAATGCAAATATAAAGTAGGTATCATTTCCCATTTTACTATTTAATAATTTAATAAATTTCATAATTTAAAAGTTCAGTTTCAAAGTATCGTATCGGTATCGATATCGACGATACTGGCCTTGAAAAGTATCGGTATCGTATCAAAAACAAAATAAGTGTTATCGCTCATCCCTACTAGAGTTTCATGACTGAAATATTTTTGCCGCTGCTGTCACCACCGTCTAGCTAAGTGGGTGTGGTTTCAGCAACCAGCTCCTGCATCTTTGCCCATTTTCGATTATCCAGGATTGATGCACATGGATGAACTGCCAAGATGGCGACTGACCAGCTCCGCCCATTTTGGGCTTCAAAAATGCTCTTCAGAAACCTATGGATGATGTCACGGAGACTATGTCCATGTTTTTATACAGTCTGTGGTTTTAACAGACTTCCTAAAGCATGCGATGAGTTTGGTAGGGGGTAATTGTAAATGAATGAGGGAAAGTCACATAAGAGGAGGCAATGCCTCCATCACTATATGATTGGCTATGACATGATTGGTTGTGATTGGTTCATGCGATATATTCCTCCTCTTGTCTTCAGTGTACAACGTTCCTGAATCAGTCTGAATGAACAATATAATGCTGTTAATGGGAAGACTAATTAAAAAAAGTAAACAACTCACACACTTAGACACAACTTTGTTACTTCAAAATAAGACTTAAAATGGCATGAAAACATGATCTGTTTTTAGTGAGTAATCAACTTGGTGAAGTAAATCTCTGTCTGTAACAAATATTTTCCAAGCTTTGATGACTGATGATCTGAAAAATTCAAAAATAGTTAAAAGTTAACTTATTGTAAAAGTTCACAAATAAAATATATTGTTTAAATTGTTACTGCATTGAGTTATTATGTTGAGATAAATGTAAAATGTTTAAAACACTGACTTGATGAGATTCATACTTCGCTTTAATAAATAGAATATTGATTACATTGTTAATGTAAAAATATAAAATATAATTATTTATTTTTTAAGTTGAATTATATTTAAAATCCACTGCAAGCTGATTTCAAGATCAATAAATACCTGATGTTTAACTCAATATTGCCCAAAATAATTGTGATTTTTGCCATAATCTAGCCAGTGTTGTTTTAACATAGTTGAGATTATAATTACACTATGTGCTATTCTAGTTTTTATTACAATTTTAAATTTGTTTAAAAGTTTTTATTTTAATTTTAGTTAAAGTTTTATTAATTTAGTGTTTTTGTCATATTTATTAATTTTTGTTTATTTTAAATATCTGTATAATGAAATCAATTGAGAATTGCTCAGTTTGTGTTTTGTTTGGAGATGATCTCTATACAGAGCATTCCAAATCACTCACTTATGATCTTCAGTGATGGTTAAGATGCTGGCTATATTGGCAGTAGGCAGTGAGTAGGTTTGAAACAGAGCTGTAGTTTCAGACAGGGTCCCACTTTAACGACTCCAAGTGCTTCTGCCCTCAGGTCTCAGTTACGTTAGTTCTGTTTCTGAAAGACAGCAGTGAGTGGCGAGGTGAGGTAGAAGGAGGACAGGAAGAGAAAAATGGGGGCTTTAGAGATGCCTGCTCCACTAAGGGCTTCACTAAGGGGCTTAAACAAGATGAACATTAAGGGCACAGTTATGTTGTCTCCCCGGGTCCCTGAGAGAAGCAGCCTTTGATGTTGAGATAGGATAAAAATAGTGCTGTGCTTTTCCCTCTAGTAGGGAAAGATTGCACCATAATGTAGGACCGTACACATGACTGGCAACAGCAGTGTCAATTAGTCAAATGTTTACGGGCCTCTCTCTGTGAAATGCCGCTCTCTGAAGAGGAAAGTATATTTTTTTTCTGAGGAGGGTTATTTGTAGCAATGTGCCCATTTGTGCTCCCATCTGTTGATGCTGGATTGCACCTCAAAGACCAAATGTGGGCAAGCAAGATAGTTTAATAAATACCCAAGGTATCTTAGGCAAACACACTGGTGACAATCTGGATGGCTACTCTCTCAAAGGGCTTTCTACTAAATTTATTAAATGTAAAACTTTCAAGAGTAAACATTGCTATGTAATAAGGCGAAATATATAAGATTGAACCACAAGGGGATCACAGGTGCTTTTATTCACTATCGATAAGCATGTTTGCATCCTTTTTGGATTCACCAGATTGTCACATGGCTCATTTTCAGGAATTGTCTCATGGCACGGTAAGTCCATAGCTGACAATAAATATGTAACTGTGTACACTACCAACATTTTTAGAAATATGAAATTTGGAGAACATATCAACATACACACTGTAAAGTTTTGGGAGGCACAACCATATGCAGTGCTGGAGTAGCTTCCATATTGTGGTTATTTTTTGACAAATGCATGAGACAATTTGTCATTCAACAATTGTTAGTGAGCCACCATTGACTGAACCACCATGTTTAGTTTCAGCTCTTTAAACTGTTGCTTTTAAACAATGTGCTCTCTCTGGTTTATGGGTTGTGCCAGAATGCAGAAATTTTGGGGAAATATTGTGGAGAGAAAAAGTTTTTTTTTATTATTATTATTTTTTTTTATTTTTTTTTGGAAATGCAGGATACAACAATTTTGTGAAAACTATTATTTTTTATTATTATTATAATATATTTTTATGTTTGTATTATGTTAATAATATTTATAGTTTTCATTTTAGTAAACAATTGTTAAACAATTAAAGTAAATACAATATACAAATAAATAAAAAAGTAATAAAGTAAAATAACAATAGTAAAAATAACTATTGCAATACTTAAATAAATACACAGGAATTAAGTAAACAAACAACAGCAGCAGCAACAACAACAACAACAACAACAATAATACACAGTTTTGTTGAAAAATAAATATATATGGACCCAAAACTCTCACTACATCCTAATTGTTGATGCCTGGAATGAGGTACATGTGTTTCGATGATATTGGTTTTCATTTGTTTAATAGCACTGTCCTGTACCTCAGACAAGCTGTCAGTGTCCTAACAAAAGTGACGTGATTGCATCAACAACTAGTTGTGCAGTTTAGTAATGTGCAAACTATATGCTGACGTAGACTTTACAAAAAAAAAAAAAAAAAAATGCAAATTTACAGTATTCTTATGAAGAAAGAGTGTGATATCCCAGATATGCTAATAAAGAGTTATAGTTTTATATTCATGAGAAAACAGGAAGTTAAACAGGTGTTTTGCATGCAGAGTCACCCTTTTATTGAGATGAAGTGCCACAGAAGTGTGTTAGTGACTACAAGTACAGTTCTGCTCTGCATAATCGAATAACATAACAATAGATGAAAATGATCCAGTAAAGGTATAGCTCATTTGTGCAGAAATCCAGTTGCTCTAATGTATGGATTTACTCCTCAGCACTTACCTATTTTGTGTAATTATACAAGGCCTTAGCTCTCTCCCTCTCTCACTAATTCACAAAGGCCGTGGTGAATTGATGTAAGGCACAATCATCTGCTAGGAGCTGATGTGATTTAAATGAAACTAATTAGGGAAATGTCAAACATAATTAATAAAACAGGTTTAAGTTGTGAAAACACTGTCAACGGGATGAATGAAGATGCCGCTGCTCTTCTCCCGCTGCTGCCTCGTTCTCGCGTTTCAGCGCCGTTCAATTAGGTCATGGATCCGCTCTTCTCTCTCTTTCGTTCCCTCTCTGTTTCCACCTCTCTGTCGAGTTCCAGGGAAAAAGAAGGGAAGGGGAGGGAGGTAGGGGAGAGCCACCGGTCTGAGGACGGGAAATAAATTTGCCTGTCCATCCGCCGCCTGGAAGAAATTAATTGCAGACTCCTCATCCTGTCTGGGTACAACAGGGGCATTAACATAAGCAATTTGCGTCCGACTTCTTCTGCTGGCTGCTTAATAGAGCATCAGACCTGGCCGATAAGGCTCGGGGTCCCTGATGCATTAGCATTTTCATAATATCAAAATATTATTGTGGCATGAATCGCCCAAGCCCCATTCATTATTGATAAGAACAAAAGGTTTTATAAATTACAAAGGGAGAGCATGACCTATAATTATGGCAAGCAAATTAGGGTTGTGTGGTAAAGTCAGTTACATTTGGAAGCAAAATAATGATGCGGGAGCCCTTTTCTCTTTTCCAGCGGGATTAGAGGAATAATAGATTCCCTCACATCCACAGCTGGGACTGAAGAGCATGTTTGTGTTGTCATGAAGGACAGTGACTGGAGATGGTGGGCAAAGTATTTTTGGCTTTCACACCAACGGTATATATATTTTAAGATACATTTTAATAAGAAAGTGGAAGAGTTGATGTGCAACCTCAAATAATTGTATGTTCTTTCATAAAAACAATTGAGTTATTTAGGGGGAAAAAATGCTTTATTTGGAAGCTTGTTTCCAAAACGAGAAGAAAAAAAAGTAATTGTGATTTTTTTTTTTTTTTTTTTTTTTTTCTCACAATATTGCTTTTTTTCCCTCACAATTGAGCTTATAATCTCACAATTAAAAAAAATAAAAGTTGTGAAATATTAACTTTCATCTATCCATCCATCCATCCATCCATCCATCCATCCATCGTTTTTCCAAAGATTGACATCCATGTACACAAATTTTTACAATCAGATTTTGTTTTTTCTTGACCTCAGTGCACAATATGCTTGAATTGACCTCTTGCTAGTGTTCAGCATTCGTCCTAGTAAACTGAAATACCCTTTAAAAACAATCGTCAGGTGCTGGGTCTCGCGAAATCAGTTGCATGATGGGAGTAACCTTTTTTACTCTGACCTAATCTGTTTGAAGGTCTTTGTCTTGGTGAGAAAAAAGGTGAGGAAGAAAGATATCATCCCTTCAGCCCCTCAGTGATTCATCATGAAGGCAAGCTTTAAGCTTGAATTAAATATGACTTTGTGACACTATGAAGTTTAAGGGAGGCAGGCATCCACTGAGAGAAATGGGTTTTTCTTATTGTCTGCTGACCTGGGCTCATGACTGATGAGGGCTCGGTCATCCCACTGAATTTTGTGTTCTATTCCCAGAAAGTAGAAGATCACACTCCACTTTGCCCGTGAATGAAGGATAGGTTGTGTGTACAGCTCAAATACACTGTATGAAACACAGTTTATGGTCATTAAACTCTTTTTGACACAGAAATGGCCCATATTTGAAATGCAAAAGCAGTTTAATTGCTTCCTGAGAATCATACGTGTTTAAAACTACAATAGGTTCTAAAATGATCATGTCAGTGCCATAATGTGTTTATGAACTAATGAATTAAACACACACACACACACACACAAAAAAAACTGAACGAATATACAGAAAAAAAGTTCATTCCTGCAATATGGAAATATGAGGAGTAGTCTGCTAATTAGTATGAATCTCCTCAATGCTGAAAGGAATGAGCTGTACAGTCCCTCTAGTTTTCTTATTGATTACACATGATGCAAATGTAATTTCTTCCTTTAATGACTCTGTCCAAAAGCAAAATTTCTCTGTTTAGGACAAAACCAAGTGCACAAAGCAAGTCCTAAGGGATGAATGCAAATACGAGCATAACATTACTGTAATAAAGCATAGAGTTCTTGCTAATAGTACATCTTAATGATTGAAATCTACCTCATCAGATAAGCCAGTTCACATTACCTATCCGAAGCACTAAACAAAGAGGTTGTTAATGTAGTGCTGTATGAAAAACACATGAGTTATTTCTGTTTTCCCTAGTTGCTTTAGTAATTAATCTAAATATATGGAATTACATTACCTTCTAATAAACAAAGTTTTGAGGTGTTTGGACTAATATTTTGAAAAACTTCTGATGAACTAATTTTAGAAGTGTTTTTTTTTTTTATTATTCTTTTTTTTTTAATCCCTTTAGTTTGGCTTCTTAAAGGAATAGTTCACCCAAAAATGGAAACTTGCTGAAAATGTACTCACCCTCAGGCCATCCAAGATGTAGTTGAGTTTGTTTTCTCATAGGAACAGATTTGGAGAAATTTAGCATTACATCACTTGCTCACAATAGATCATCTGCAGTGAATGGGTGCCGTCAGAATAAGAGTCCAAACAGCTGATAAAAACATCACAGTAATCCACAAGTAATCAACAAAAGTACAGTCCATCAATTAATGTCTTGTGAATTTAAAAGCTGCATGTTTATATTTTTTTTTTTTTTTTTTTTTTCTTGAAATCATTCCTTCCGACTAAATATGCACTTTTTTTTTTTTTTTTTTTTTTTTTAAAAAGTCATTTTGTCTGAATTCAGTAGAGACATATGCACAGATCAAGCACTGTTTACAAGAGGAAACAGTCCAAAACAGATGGACTTTTTCACTGGAGGAAGGGTTATTATGGATTATGGAATGATATTTTGTTTAGAAGTGACAATTTAAAGTTAAAACACCTAATGATGGATTTGTTTCTTACAAATATGAAGCTTTTCACTTCACAAGACATTAATTGTTGGACTGGAGTTGTGCCAGTTATTTGTGGATTACTGTGATGTTTTTCATCAGCTGTTTGGACTCTCTTTCTGATGGCACCCGTTTGCTGCAGAGGATCCATTAGTAAGCATACAGTAAGTAAATGTTTCATTTTAGTTTCCACCAGATATTTTGGTGTTAGCAAGTAAATATAACAGCAGCAGTCTAGTGATCATTTCAGAGTCCAATGTTGAGAGTTACCAATGTATCTTTGATTGCTGTAAGTCAGTTGTGGGTGCTCAAAGTCCTGCTGCACTGGTTATGATTATGGTTTTAGTCAAATTCAATTATTTCATCATCTTGAAAACAGTAGGTTTGCTCTGCAGGTGTAAAATATGTTTGTTGAAACTGTTAGGGTTTTTATATATATATATATATATATTATTTTGTATTGTACATTATTTGCTGTGATGCCTAAATTGACTTGTAGCATTTAAAACTATATTGCATTTGGTTTTTATTGTTTTATACTCATTTAATTATTTATTTAGACAAAATCCTATAAAAGTTAACATGTATTGGTTAACATGAAATGAATATATGTCAGAAATATTGGTGCAGAGTTAAGAAGTACTCTTTTATTCTAGATTGGAAAGCTGTGTGTGAAGCATAGACAGTCTGTGTTGCGTGTGTTTTTAATTGCTGGAATCAGAATGTTAAAGTCTTGATCCCTTAGTGCAACAGCCTCTTTATCATTCATTAACCTCTATCTGTAGTGTTTTCTCCTGTCTCTCATCCCATCATTTCCCCATACAGTTAAGGCCGTGAAAAACGTTCCCTAACCAACCCAAGCTCTGACACACTAATGTATTGCAAGTTTGGTGTCCAACTAAAGGTGACATCATATTTTTTCCCTCTCTTTCTCTCTTGCCAACCCTCCATCTAATTGCCCTGTGCCAATAAGAATTAATTAGTCTGCTTATTTTTCTTGGGTTTTGGAGAGCTTCCCCATCTGGTGGGAAGGCGGTCCTCTGTGAGTCTGATTAATGGCGCTGAAAGACAGTTGCTGGAGTGCCTCTGCTTGAGCTGACGGCTTGTGTTCTGGTCTGGGTCAGAACCCACAGTAAGCTGCACGGTGCCACCCCATTATACCGCCGCAAATTTCCCAGAATCATCCTAGAATGAGTCTAAAGACTTCATCCAAAAACAGTAACTTGACAACAAAGGAAGTGATGACCGGGACAATTACACACCTGCTAATTCTTTCAAGGGCTATCAATCTCCTGATTGAATGGTCAAGGATTTCACCTCAACCTGACATTGATATAAACAAAGTCAAAAGCAAACAAAATTGCTGAATGATAAGTTGACAGTGTGTGATAGGACAGCAGTCAATGCGTCAAAAAAAGAAAAAAAAAAAACAACAAAAACAGAGTGAAGATCTGCCTGGTGACAACTATGTCAGCCGGGCCTCAAGATCACTTAACATTACACAGCCAACCATAATCACAGAGTGAAGATCTGCCTGGTGACAACTGACACAAAGACAGGTTTCTCTCTTCAGGTAGAAAATGACAAATCAAATACATATAAAGTGGCGTCCAAAAGTCTGAGACATGCTTTCTTATTTGCATTTTTCTAATTGAACATATTTTTTCGATTACAAATTACGTTAGCAACAGAACAATTTGAGTGAAAAATTTAATTGAAAAGTTTACATATATTTCTTATTTTTTGGTACATTTCCCTTTTACTTGAATGAGAGCAGTACTCAAACTGGCATGGATTTAGAAACAGAGCATTTTTTAAGTAGTTTATTTTGTTTACACTACTGCTCAAAGTGTTGGGATCTGAGCAAAACCAACAGTAACTGCATTTGTAATGTTACAAAAAAAATAAATAATAAAATAATAAAAAAACAATAAAATAATAAAAAAAATATAATTATAATGATGATGAAAATTTAGCTTTGTCAGCACAGAAGTAAATTACATTTTAATATATATTAAAATGGAAAACTTGATAAAAGTTGTACTAATACTGTTAATAGAAATACTGTTAAAATAGAAAATTTAATATTAATTAAATTGTAATAATATTTTGCAATATTCCTGTTTTTACTAGTTTTGATCAAATAAATAACCTTTGTGAGACTTAAATAAAATACTAACCCTAAACTTTTGATTGTTAGTGTATATGTGTTTATTAATTTAATGTGTGTGTGTGTGTGTGTGTGTGTGTGTGTGTGTGTGTGTGTGTGTGTGTGTGTGTGTGTGTGTGTGCATTTTTGCCCCTCAAATTGATTTGTTTATGTGAACACTTTTCACTTTGCACTCAAGAAAATGTGCCACAGGCAGATGACCGACCTCTCTCACTTGTCTGCATGTTGAGACGCATTCACCATGAGGTAATGCAACGCCCTCTGGTCAGCAGCTGATCTTGGGCCTGTGGAGCTCTTTCTGCAGCTCTGATAACTTTAAGCTTCCAGCCAAGGAGAAGAAGAAGGCTGATAGATCTCCCAGGCCACTGGAGCTTGGACTCACTTGTCAGCCACATGTCAAAGGGAAGATGACATTTACAGCCCTGTGAAGTGACTGCCTCCAGCTCGCCGGGCAGCCCTGAAGTAATAAATGTTTACCTTAAAGGAAGAGCGCTGCCAAACCGACCTCTCTCCGACGACAGAAAGAGGGCCTTTCTGCTCTTGGGGTCCTTATTTCCACCACCTCTCACTCATGCTGTCAAAAAGAAACAGATTAATGACACTATTTGCCCGACAAATCATATTAGTGGAAGCAGACACAACGGTGGAAAACTTTTGCGGTACCTTTTCAGAGAGTGTTATTAGTTCAAATAAAATGTATTCCTGTCTGACATTTATAAAGGTGGGTGGTGAGAGGGAGAGAAATATAATGATCCTCAGAGACGGGGAGATGGCCAGCTTTGAACAACGATGAAAAAACGTGCTGGAGTCTTTTTATAGTGGCCTCCATCAACAGCATCTTTGTCTGTTTACGGTGAGCTGATAAACACAGAACACATTCAGGAATTCTCATTGGACACATGCAGGATACTCTAGAATGTATCCAATCAACAAATCTTTTATAACAGAAAACAAAGCCATCTTTTATGGACATCAATCACATAATTGGAAATGTAGAATGAATAGACTTGAAGATAAAATTTTATTTTTTTCCTCCTCAGCCACCGTATGAACAGAGGCACTTAAACAGGAGACAAATGTCTGTGGGAGCAATTTATATGATTGTATCTTGTTCATATTCATCCTCATAAAGAGCCTGCATGATTCACTGTGTGGAGGTAAGTCCTTGAAGAATCCCTTCTGACAAATCTTTGAACGCTCAAATAACCTTAATATTTAAAAGGATAAAAAGGAGTGTCCGTTGAGATGCTTTATAAAAGACTTTGAGTATGAGAATGAAGGTCCTCAGAGGCCACTTTTCACGGACAGTACGGCAATCCGATTAGATTGGAATAGAGCCATACAGGACAGGCTGTGGAGGTGATTCAGTGGCTCCAGGGGGAGCATGTGTAGTCTCTTCTAATCATTGGTCTAGCACTCCACAGAAGACACGGAGATGTCAAACTAAAAGATTCTGTGTGGAAGGTGTGTAGATCTGTCACAGACATAACACCCAATAATCCAGCCCTCGCGGGGAGAGAGGCACATGTGAGTTGAAGCAGAGCTGGAAAAATGAAGAATCCCTTCCTTTTATGAGATCTCAGCATATATTCACATGCCAATATAAAATAACTTAAAATTTTTAATTCATACAAATATGCAATCCATGCAAATATGTATGAATGCATAGCTGAAGTATAACTGACTTTCTACAGTAATATTTTGATGGCTTTTTATTTTCATGTTATCTCTGTATGATACCTAATAAAGTAGTGTTTATAATATTATTATTAATAGTAGTGTTTATATTATTAGCAGTAGTAGTAGTAGTATGACTTTGGTTTTGGTTGCATTGCACTAACCTCTTGTGCTTTCCTCCATTTGGTTATAATGTGTGACAATGTGCTTCCCCTCACAAAGCCCAGCAAGCAAAGCTCATTAAAAGCTTATGGAGCATGCCATCCAAAAATCAATGCTTCAACAGTATGTGTGGGCAAAATGACAGAGAGGCTAAACTGTGAGGTTACAATGACCCCTGCATAGAGTACTGGAAGGGGGCATTGCTTTGGCATGGGCCTACAGTAGAAAGACAATTGAGATACTGTAGCAAGAGCACGAGAATAAAGAAGCACACAGGAAGATAGAGAACGAGCTTGTGAAGATACAGAACTAATAGATCGGCGGGGAACAGAAAGAGAGAGAGAGTGGGGCAGCCCAGAGACGGCATGTCAGAGGTGGGAGCAGTACTGTTATCTGCTGATCCCAGAACTTCCCGGAGGAGTGGTGGAGTCCACCCGTCTCACGTAGTGCAATGTGCATAGGGACAACTCTGCCGGCTGACAGGAAAGCTCGATTAGCGTGCAACAAAGAGCCCACCGCACAGGAACACTTCCCTCGGCCAGAGGGGGTGCGTCGATGCAGCACACACACTCCAGGCCTCTTTCCTGCGGGGGTGACAAATACACACACAGCAGTTCACCAAAGATACAACACCAGGGACACATAAATAGAGGTGTGAGAGGTCACACACACAAACATGTACACTTGTAATGAAATGCAACAGGTTCAAGAGTGGCTCTTGTGTATGACAAGGAAATTTTGCGCAGCACACTCTTAAAAATGAAGGTTCCAAAAGGGGGTTTTCACAGAAATGCCTTAGAAAAACCATTTTGGCATACACAAAAAAAAATAAAGTAAAAATCTTCATGGAATCATATATTCTTAAACTAAAAAGAACCTTTTGTGGTATGGAAAGTTCTTCAAGGAACCATACATGCCAATAAAGAACTTTTAAGTGTACAGCCATTTATTTCATTTTGAAATGAACAACACTACTCTAGCAAATTTAATTACAAAACCATAAGCGCGAAAAACACCCAATGCACAGACATAATATACCCGTGAGGGTAATAAACCTTTGTGCCCCTTCATTGGAGTCAGCACAATTTATTTTATTTTTTTTAACCTGAATCAACTAATTCGGCTTTACAAAACGTCTTTATAATAAATCCATAATGATACATACTTCACCTCTAGGTGAGTCCGTTGGCAACCCTCCAGAGAGTGAACTGAATATGTTTGGGCTAGCCTCGGCCCTGCGCGTGCTGCTTGGGATCACACAATGGATCCTGGTCGGGGAAGTCGGCCTGGGCCAGATGGGGAGAGAAAGATAGCAGAGGCGGGATGGGAGTTGGAGACCTGGTAAGCGGGGATCTGGCAGCCTGTTAGGGGACTCTGTCCTGGAAGCCCATTGTTCGGGAAAGGAAAAACACAACAACAACAACAATATAAAAAAGCATTGACACTTCCCGAATCTTTTTATATGATCACGCAAAGAACAATCGGACAGGCGGAGCGCGTTGTTACGGGGATATTGGAGGAAGCCTCCCCTCTGAGGCTCTAAATTATCTTTTCACACCTCTTTCGAAAAATCAAGCAGGAAGAGGGGTAAAAAAACAATGCAATTTGCTGACTAAGAGCAAGTGTGTTCTGCTCATTTGTGAGATTACAATGGCCTTTGGCCCAGTTCAGACATGAACAATATTCAAGTGGAAAATGGGGAATCCCAGATTAATGTAATGTAGTCTTACCGAAATAAACCTTGTTTTATTTTACTAGGTTATGGGACATAATTTAAAGATAAAACCTTAAAATGCATAGTCTTTGGTTTGATTGGATGTCAGGCCTCACATCAGAAGACACTTGATCGTCCACATCCTATGTTACAAATTTGTGGCGAGGAGATATTTAAGACCTCAAGACCACACAAGTTGCATTAACATACTATAGTTTCTTAGATAGGTCTTGAAATAAGATCATCCTTTTTAGATGACAGAGATTAGGATGTACGTGCTTGTGTGTGTGATGGAGAGAGAGGGTCTTTGTGTCTCTGTCTCTGCCTCGCTCGTTCTCTTCTATCTGAGAATGCTTATCCTGCTCGGTTGTAGATTTCAGTAACCCTGAGGTCGAGCGCTTGGTATAGCTCCAAATCATGCTGTTAGCTGGAGTGTAAAATCCTCTCAAGGGAGGTATGTATGAGGAGATAAGTGTCCTGTGGTGTGATGTAGTAATATTTGGCCTCGGAGCTCTAGATGAGACGTGGCCATTTCCACCATGCACCTCTTACGATGCTTGGTTCCTCTCCCTGGTTCAGATGTGAAACTATGGGTTTATTAAAGTGTGACTCTATCTGAACTAGTCGCCTGGGGAAAACACAATATTTATGAGGGATCTCGTCACTACAGTATGTGATTGCTTGTGCTAATGCTTTGCCAGATGGAACACTATTAAACAGGCTCAAAATGTGGCACTGTGGCAAAAAGGATAGTGTCAGTGAGAAACAAGGGTTAGTGAGGTGAAATTCAGCAAAGTGAAATGGCGAAATCAGAATTTGAATAATAGAACAAAAATGATCTATCAGTCTGTTTGTCTGTCTGTACATTAAGCTATACATGCTACATGTTTTTTTTATGAAATTAATACTTTTATTTAGCATTTTAAATATTATTTTAGTTAATACCTTACTAAATAAACATAATTATTTCTTGTTCTGAAAAAAAAAATGGCCCCAGTCTTTTGAATGTGATCAAAAGTGACAGTATGTACTTTTACATTTTATTATTTTACACTTTCAATTTATCAAAGAAAAAAAAAAAGTATCACAATTTTGACAAAGTATTAAGCTGCAGAACTGTTTATTACTTGCGCAGTGCATGATAATATTAAAATTATTTCTGAAGGCTGGAGTAATGGCTGCTAGCTTTGCCTTAAAAATAATAAATTATATTCACTACATCATTCCTTTATTTATTATCTCAATAATAGTTCACATTATTATTATTATTATTTTGATATTTTTGATAAAATATGTGCAGTCTTGGTAAGACATAAAAAAAAATGTTCTGTCATATGTTTGGAAATTGTAGTTGAGAATAACACTTGAATAATGCATAAAAAGTAGAGCAACTGGTTGTAGCACTTCCATTTCTGTTGAATTATTTACCAAGAAAAAGATGCTCCATCGCTGCCTGAGCATGACCCTGAGTGTCCCTTACATCATAACTCATTTAACTGACTGAAATCAGTCAGACTAGAGCTGCCAAGTACTCCTAGCCTGTTTGCATGTTCTCTTAAATCTTCAGTTGAAGTGTGCAAATGTCTTCAGCTGGGAGTGTGAAGGCCCTTGTCCTCCTGTTGCCCTTGTTGATGAAATGAACTATTGAAGTCCACATACAATGCCTCTTTGTGAAAGGTATGATAAACAAATACGCATCTGAGACTTGTAATATCTGACATACTTAAGTGCATTTAGTTTTCCTCTGGAGTGTACTGAAAAATGCTTTGACAGATTCTGGCAGGTCACTGTGATCTCTCTTTTTACCAGGCGAAACATGACGTAATGGCTTGGCAGCACACTCTAATCCCTCTATTGGAGATCAGTTGGATTTCTTCCAGTCGGAAAGCACTATGTATGAAAGCTAGCAAGAGCCAAGCACAAAGCATGCGGCCCAGCAGGTGAGGTGAGAAAGGTAGCGAACACAGTGGCAGGTGTCATATGACAGTTCGTAATACACTCCGATAACAGTCTTCCGGAGCTCGCTGTCTCGCGTTCTCTCGCTCTCATCTCTCCTAGGTTCATGGGATGATCTGTGTTTTTACATGGGGAAAGAAAGAGAGGGCCTTTTTGTTGTGTGGGTGAACTTTGGGATTTGGCTCAGGCAGAGTTCAACTGGGTGTTAGGTCAAGCCACTTTCACTACGCCTCGGTTTTGAAAGGCAGGTTCATATAACGCCAACTCATGACTGGGTTGCGGAAATGCTAGATTAATGAAGTCGATTGTGGAGGACCCTTTGGCCTTGCAAAGCTGGTGGCCCTCTGAAATCTCAATGAGCCTACTGACACCCAAAACAAGACCCTTTTTTTGTGTGGACATCAGGGGGGAACAGAGTCATGCGGAGATTGATTCAGAACATTTTTATGAAGCGAGCCGATGAATAGAGATACTTTTTCATGCAATGAAGTCACTGAACTGAATCTAACCCTCAAAACCCCGGCTGTCTGAAGGACATTATCTGCTTCCTTTGATTCAAGATGTTTTCATTCCTGCCTGTTAGCAGCACTTTGTAACAAACACCATTATTTACTCAGCTCCTGCCAGTGCTATTTGAAATGGGATGAATAACCTGCGTGTATTCTCCCATCCAGTATGCATCCCTCCCAGGAGCTCTGGCTAATACTGTGGAAGGGATTTTAGTGCTGTTTTCTCAATGCCTGCCATTACAGCACGCTGACACTAAAAAGCAAAAACAAAGGCTCTACAAAAAAGGGATCGGGAAAGACAGCATGGCTTCACTGAATGTGCATGGCTATTTTGGGGAGTAGCAAATAGTGAAGCTATTAGTTTAACTGGATTTCTCAGTAGTAAGCTGTTAGCTTCACTAGTTTTTAAATCATAGCTTTTCAGTTGCAAAGCTGTTAGTTTTACTAATTTTCACTATTGTGAGGTCTAGTATTGTTTTTTTCTTCTAAAATCAGCTTTATTTCTCCTGAAATTTCATGTCCATTTTCTAAAGTCTGATTAGAATCAGAACTAGTGATGCCCTGTTTACAAATTAGTTGCTCTTTTGAGTCAGTTCCTTTTTTATGAATCGGTCACACAGTTTAGGAAAAATAATCTAAAACGGTCTGAATAATTTGGTCGACTAACTAGATTACCATGGTACTGTCATGCCCCTGGACTTATTATGTTGTGTTTTTCCTCCACATGTGTTCTGTGTCCCTGTTAATTAGTTATTCCATGCACCTGTGTTTTCCCAATTATCCTGTCTTTTTAAGCCCTAGTCCTTTCAGTTTGTGTTTGTCGGTTCTTGAACGTCTTCCATGTGCTCTATGTTCCCCATTTGGATTATTAAAGACTCTCGTTTCGTGAATTCCTCATCTCCTCATTCCTGGCTTTCTTGACTCCTTCCAGTCCTCCAGTGCTTGCTCCTCGAAAATGACCACCCTCCCACCCGCTCCAGCCTCCTCCACCGCTGTCATCTGGCAGCCCATCTGCTTGCCATCAGCCCACCATCATTGCAGTGCGAGCCCCGCGGGACTGCCATCCTCCAGCGTCCCTTCCGTAGCACCATCCCCTACACCCTCCTCCAGCCTCCAAGGCAAGGACTCTGCCTCGACCCATAGACCCAGCGGCTTCACCTCGGCTCCTAGCTCCCTCGCCTCCACCATCACCCATTGATCCATCAGCTCCACCGGGCTCCCTTGACCCTCCAGCTCCGCCTTGGTCTGCCGTCGACCCGCCATTGCCTCTGGACTCCTCTCCTCTGGCTGCGCCTCGTCGCTCTGTCCTACCGGCATTGAGCTCCTTCCTCCCGCCAGCTCCACCTTGGTCCTCAGTCGCTCCACTCCTCCAGATCTCCGCCTCGGTCGCCAGAGCCCTCGGCTCCACCCTGGCCCCCCCCCGGATCCTCAGCGTCCACCTGGTTCGTTGGCTTTCCATCTCCACCTTGGGCTCCTCCTCAACCTGCTCAGCCACCGTTGGTCGGCCCCCTGGAGTCGGTGACCATTCCTCTTCCATGGCTCCTCCCTCCGTCGGCTCCACCATAGGTTGACATCATGGCTGTGGCCTGGGTCCAGCTGGACTCCTCCTGCCCCAAGCTCCTCCTGTCTCCTACCTGGCTCCTCCCTCCGTCATCTCCTCCCTGGACTTTGTCTACCGGCCCCCTCCCGGATATCCGTCCTCCTCCTGAGCCTCCTCCCTAGTTCCCACCCACTCCCCTCCCCATGTTGTTCCTACGGTGCGAGGACGCACCTTCCAGGAGGGGGGAGTAATGTCACGCCCCTGGATTCATTAAGTTGTGTTTTTCCTCCACATGTGTCCCGTGTCCCTATTAATTAGTTATTCCATGCACCTGTGTTTCCACAATTATCCTGTCTTTATAAGCCCTAGTCCTTTCAGTTTGTGTTTACCGGTTCTTGAACGTCTTCCATTTGCTCTATGTTCATCATTTGGATTATTAAAGACTCTCGTTTCGTGAATTCCTCATCTCCTCATTCCTGGCTTCCTTGACTCCTTGTTTAGTGTGACAGGTACGTGAATTTTAATCATTCAGTAGAATGATATAAAAAATAATGACAGTTCTGCCTGACATGATACCAGACTTCAATTAGCCTTGTTTCATTTGGTTGTCTTGTGTAGATTCTTTGGTTTTGGCAGTGTGCACTGTGCATCTGCCTGTGTGTGTGTGTACCTACTTAACCATATTTTTTTGGAAGAAATTCAAAACCTCCTTTTGAAGATATCCTCACTTGTAAAAACCAAAGTACTTTTTTTTTTTATTTTAGGTTATAGTATTTATAACTAATTGTATATAAAACAGTAGATGTCTGTGGAACATCCCCATTTAGATAGCCAATCAAATATTATATCAGACATTGCTGACATGTTAGTGCAGTAGCCATATGCTTTCCTGGCTGCTTGAATAGTACTTTAAATGCAGATTTGTCAGGCCAAGAGGAAGGTTATATTTGTTTTAATTTCATTTTATTATTTGGGACATGAAAATGCACAACAACGCATCCATTAAAGACCCACACAGGTACACACATGCTCGTGTGCAGCACACGCACACACACAGAGAAGGCAGGGCATGATAACAGCTGTCTTTTATTCTGTGCCGAACGGGATCTAATACCACAGGAGAGAATCTGGGTCAGGATACTTGGGAGGTATGAATATCAAATGGAGTTCTGAAACTGGTGAATTAATATGTTTTCCACTGGTGACATTTTCTGCTGGCATATGGCAGCAAGCTCATGGGAGAGCAGGCCCTTTTTGATGAATATTTTTGAGTCCAAAACTAAAGGACAATTCTGGGCATATGTCGCCGTCTGTTTTTGCCTAGTGAAATGGCCGCTGAGAACCCAATCAATAACCCCTGAGAAGCAACTCAATAAACCTTGAGAGGTATCTACAGACACTCTGTGTGTTTTTGACACTCTCTCTTCGTTTTCTTACCTCATATTTTTCTATTACTTACTCTGTCGCTGTCTCTCTTGAGATATATATATATATATATATATATATATATATATATATATATATATATATATATATATATATATATAGTATATATATATATAACTAAACAAAAATAAATCTCTCACCTGTATATTTCTAGTCTTGCATCGCCAGACCTTAACTAAACATCATGAGGTCTGTTCCACAAGAACCACCCACTTAGAGATTGGCTGACATACTGTATAAAGGGACCAACCAGGGTTTGTTTTGTTTTTGTGTGACCTGAAAGGGGCTGTTTCTGTGAAATGAAGTACCGTTTTAAAATCTGGGGTCAGTAAGAGGTTATTAATATCAGAGAATCCTGGAATAACATGTATCACGGTTTCCACAAAAATATTAAGCAGCACAACCGTTTTCAACTGTGATAGTAATATGAAATGTTATTTGATCACCAAATCTGCATATTAAAGTTAGTTCTGAAGGATCATGTGACAGTGAAGACTGGAGTAATGGCTGCTAAAAATCAGCTATGCCATCACATGTATAAATTAAATGGTAAAATATATTAAAATAGAAAATATTTAAATCGTGATAATATTTCACATGATTACTGTTTTTTACTATATATTTGATTAAATTAAAGGAATTTGAATTGATTTATCCAGGCCCCATAGAAAGTTGAACTGGAATTTGACATTTTTCTCCATGTAAAGCCTATAAAAACTTTTAAAATGTCTTTTTACATTTATTTTAATTATTTTAAAGATTTTGTTGTCAAGTCATCATTTAAATTTTGCCTTGGCTAACGATCCTTTAGTTAGAATTAATTCTAGCTAAAATTTTGGTTAAATTTAATTCTATTTCTACTGATTTATATTCAAATTTGAATTGCAATTCCATATGCTGTCTTAATTTAAATTAAAACTGAATCAGAATTTCACAGTTCAATTCTGAAAAATGCACAAACCTGTTAAGACAAATGTAATTTTTCAGTTTAAAATGACTACAAAATGTCTTACAGTTGTTTGTGAATCCAGTTAGTTGTTAGTCATGTAAAGTGCTTATATTATTATTTATATACTTATATATTATTTTTACCCTGACTGACTGTTAAAAAATGATGCATATCCTTACTACTGGCGGAAGCTGCATGAGGCCATCCAATAATATTAATGCTTGTCAGATCAAGAAAGCATTTTCCAGTTTTGCAAGCAATATGCAACTGCAGACCGACAGTAGTCAAGTTGATGACCACAAATCCCATGGTATTTTGTGGTCAGGTGCACTACACGACTGATACCTGACATTTCAAGTGTCATCTCAAAGCAATGCAATTTGTTTATTAGACTTGGATCGAAGTGGTCGGGCAAACTCTCAAGCGTCCTTATAGCCGAGTTGGGCTGATATTGATAGACAGTAGAACAGTGTGGTATTAAGCAATCTCTGCATGAGAATCGAAATTAAAAAAGGCTAAAGTCAGAAATTAATTATCCATCTGAAGCCAATGTAGTGGAAAATGTAATTTATAGAACAATTAGGGAAATAACGTGCTTAAATTAAGTATTTAACACACATACACGCAACGATTAAGTCAATATATTAGCACTCATCCAGCTAATGTTTTTCAGCTATTGAATGTAGTAGCACTTCTGCTGCTTATACCATTTACAATTAAATCAGAATTCATAAATCCATGTTTTTACACTTGTAACAGGTGGAGGTCTCTGACGTGTCAAGTTGTTAGTAGTTTTTAGTTGTTTCAATGACTCAACCTTGACTTACCATGAAATGTACATTGCCGTTTTTTGAAGTCTTGACAAGTGCATGTGTCTTTGTGCACAAGTGTCTGCATCTGCCAAAGACGGTGGAGTAAAGCTCCCAGAGAACACAAACTAACACACACACACACACACACCTATTCTCTTTCTGGTACCCCCCACTGCCACCCCTGCTCTCAGAATCCCTACAAGCACACAGACGCGCTTTATACCGAATCAAGTCACCCTTCTCCCTGTTCTCGCTCCATTGGGAACACTTCTCTCTTAGCACTCTCATTGGCATACTAAAGAACCCTGATATTTTTTGTCTGACATATTAAAGAAGGAATTAAGCAGAGCTATTGAGGGGCTTATGTCTTAAGCATTTTACTTTTTCATGGCTCTTATTTGAAAGCCAGCCAAGTAGATGAGTAGAAAAGATGGGGAGAGAAAGCGAACAGAGAGGGAGCTTATTGACAGCGCTGTGGCCAGTCTCTCTGAAGGACAGGCCCAAACAATACTCTGACTGTTAGCCGAGGCCCTGTGATACTGTAGTGCGCCAAGAAGTAAGTGTCCTCTCTGTGCTTGTTTTTTCTCTCTCTCTCCCAAGAAAGCTGTTACAATGAAACCAAGTTTAAAGCAGCAATTTGTAAGTCAAGAGCCTGGCAAAGTGGATTGTAATGGGGGGAGGAGAGAGGCTGAAGGAAATTGGCTCCTGGAACTGCCACCACTTGTTCTAAAGGCTTTGTTCAACAGTAAGGGAAACTCTGCCTGGTGTTGTGCCCTGCTGTCCTTCACAAGTCCGCTCTCCTTGTTACCTTGCTGGATAGTTCTCACTTTATCAGATAATTATATGTTGAAGAGGTAACGCTTTATAACAAAAGAAACATTAATTCAACAAAAATTCAACAAAAACAATTTAAAATTTGCTTAAAATGAAGAGGTAACGCTTTATAACAAGGACCCTTTAGTTAACATTAATTCAAGGAATAGTTAACCCAAACAATTTAAAATTTGCTTAAAATCTACTCACCCTCAGGCCATCCAAGGTTTAAATGAGTTTGTTACTTCACCTGAAGAGATTTTCTTGCCAATGGATCCTTTGCAGTGAATGGGTGCCGTCAGAATGAGAGTCCAAACAGCTGATTAAAAACATCACAGTAATCCACAAATAATTGACATGACTCCAGTCCCTCAAGTGATGTCTTGTGAAGTGAAAAGCTGCATGTTTGTAAGAAACAAATCCATCAAGGCATTTCAACTTTAAACTGTCACTTCTGGCCAAAATACCATTCCATAATTCATAATAATGCGTCGTTCAGTGATAATCTCCATCCCTTGTTTTCCTCTGACATCACCAAGATCTTTGTTTAGAACTGTTTTTAAGCTGTTTTTGCTTGTAAACAGTGCTTGATCTGTGCATATTTCTCTCCTGGTTCAGAAGAGGTGTCTTTTTGACTACAAAAAGCGATATCATGGATAGAAGACTTAATGGCTTTTCACTTCACAAGACATTATTGTGTTCCACAGAAGAAAGAAAGCCTTAGCAAACAAGCCTTCTTATTATGTAAATTAGGACTATTATAGAGAAGGATTATTATTCACAAAAGTCAGCGATTATTTGTCTGGCGCAATTACCGTTGCACTATTACAGCTGTGTACATGTTCAGCGGTAATTCATCAAATGATGGAGAAGAGCGTTATAAGTTGTTGAGTACACTTTTATCTTTTTTACAAAGAGGATTCAGGTGGATCATTAAATAATTTTATAAATTGAAAAAATTAAAATTAATAATTGAGTAAAATAAATAGTATTATTATATTTTATTCCCTTTCATTTGTCAGTTTTAGGTGGGTAGGCCTCAGTGGCCCTCACACCTCTTCCCTTTATAGGTCAGATGGAAGGAAACTGGTATAAATTTAAAAGATAGGAACAATAAAAATAAACAGAAAAATATCAGTGTAAAAATAAAAAGCATTTTTCTCTATTGGTGGCCATTTAAAATATATATAATTTGGATTAATTTTTGCAAGCAATTATTTTGCATTATATTGTAGTCTATTTTTTATTATTATGTGTTTGATTTTTTATTTTTATTTTTTTTTGGGCTTTGAACAAATTATCAATGTCAAATTTACATAACATGAGGATTTGTTTCTATTTCAAGCGTTCATGTTCTCAGGCAGGCCGTTTTAGTGCGTAAACAGTGCCGACTCCTAGTATCAGGGTGATAAATCCAGTGGACTGTTCAGCAGCCGGGGAACATTACAGTATTCAAAAGATGGCTTGCCCTGCTCTTTAGGCGGCCGTTTATGATGGAGTCCCCAACCACAATTATGGGAGCTTTGGGCTGCTACCGGAAACAAACCCACTGACACGTTGACAAAAATCCTTGCCCCGTGTTTATATGGCATTTTGCAAAGAAATCGGAAAAGGTAATCATGTATGGAGGCTGGGGTTAAGAAGCAATGTAACAGTCTATTAACTTTAATATAGATATGTGGAATAAGCATATGCAGAGGTCCATTAGCATAAATCTTGGTTACACACGAGCGGGCCACCACAGCACGGCATGCGCACACTTTCTCTCAGTGGAGAGGTCTAATGACAAACACTCGGATGAAGTGAGCCAGCTCGCTGACTCCTCACTTGAGCTCTCAATTAGAGGCCCCACTGTTTAGCTCGCCCTACCATGCGTACCGCTTGCTCCCTCTCAGAGCCACTTCTGAGCCATAAGGAACAAATAGCAGAGTGAAAAACATTGCGATAATGTTTTTATTTGTAAATAATGCTAAGGTCGACAAATTGTTAGAGATGTAAAGTACAGTACAAGCAAACCTAATAAAATTTGATAAATAGGAAAAGACTTTCCGAGATTAATCTGTAACACTGTACAATTATGTCAAATTCCTTATCATTATTGGCCATATATGTTAAACATTTTGTAAACCCTTTTGTTGCCAAGTACTCTTAAGTATACTCTTTTTCTTTCTTTGGCTTGAGAAAATACACTTTTCTTTATCATAAGCTGTTGTTTTGCTTGATTTGTTATAAATCACAGAAATTTTCGGGAAGGTCTGACAGCACACATGAAATTTTATGAGGAAAAACAGACAATAGCTAAAAAGTAATTGAGACAAAAAGGGTAGTCAGAGTAAAGAAGGCTTGGGTGTAGGAAAAAGGAACACTTTCCATTTTGTTTGATTCATCATCAAAGAGGACTGAAAGGATGCTGAAACAAGAGAGATATTCCTGACTCGACTTTCTGTAGTCCCTCACTACAAAACTCGGTTCTTAGTGTTTGATGTTTTACTGAAAGAGGCTTTCAAAAGAACAGATGTGCTTAGAACTTCCAGAAAAAAAAGGAAATAGAGAGAGAGGGAGGACACAGGAAAGAAGATTAATTGCTGTGTACATGCCTTTTCTCATTGTTTACATTCAAAAACAATAGTTTGTTTTCTTCTTCATCTTATTGCTGTCATAGTTTGCTATTGTTATCATTTCTACAACTTTTATTGTTCAGTTGGGGTTACGGTTAGGTTGTAGTGTGTCATTCATTACATGTATGTTTGTTTTTACGAATTATGAAAACTGTAGTGTGTAATACATTCAGAGTTAAAATACATGTTATGGCTGATAACCTAAAAATAGACAATATAAGAATGATTTAATAAATAAAGATAAAAACTAAAATATATAGTTTTAAATAGTGAATTAACGTATAACAACATTATAATGTACAGTATGAAACTTGAATATTAATTTTAAGATTTTCTAAAGATTACATTTAACAGTGTTACTAAAATATTATTGTTCAAGATTAATGTTAAATGAAAGAGATGACAGCAAATATAAATGGGGAAAATATGGGCAAATAAGCATGAACAATTAAATATCCTATGGTAACCAAAACTGGTAAATTACAAAAAAAAAGAAAAAGTATGAGAAGAAGAAAAATAAATAACTGATGGATCCTGTTTATTATTAATCCCTGGAGATGACAGAAACAAACAAACTGACTTACTAACTTGTCTTGTTTTTACATTTCTGTAAATAATGGAAATGTTTTGGATCAGTAAGTGTCTGGAAACTGTTTGAAAACAGTCATTATTTTGCATTTCAATTTGGTGATATTAGTGGTGAAGAAATGACACAATTCAACTTTAACCATCATTACTGTTCTTTCATCGCTTCAAAAGTTGCATTTGTACTTATTCACCTGAGAAGTAGATCGAGGTGCTTGAAAATACAAAAAAAAAAAAAAAAAAAAAAAAAAAAAACTTTCTAGTTACGTTGTCAAGTGGTGGATGACTTTCTTTGCCCTTGACATAGGCTCACTTAATAACACTACTGCTTCCTCTCATTGTTGTCTGCTGTCACCCTCACATCCTGTCAGATGTCACCCAGGGTAAAAATCCCGGCCTGCGTATCTCTCATTCCGCTCTCTTTTCTCCCTTAAAGACTAACCAGCAGACATTTGCATGTTGCCACATTACAGCATCCTATCTGTCTGTTCCCACAGCAGTCCGCGTGTCTGTGAAATTGCTACGTTTGCTATCTGTCACATAAGCCGATCATAGCGCCATAGAAATAACAGCATTGTAAAAGTCATAAATCACAGGATGGAAAAGCCAAAACTCAATTGAGTCAAAAACCATTGTGGCGTCTTCAGGGGCTAATTGGATTGGTGTTTAGCAAGACCCCAGGAGGAGGCTGGCCTAGCGTTCATGCATAAAATTGTCTTTGTTTCTCTCCATCGGCCTCACTTTTACTTCTCCCTCATTGCATCTCAGTCTCCTCCACCGATACCACGCTGCACTGGGAGGCATATTAGCACACCTTTGTGCCAACACAGGAGGAGAGGGCGGGGGGCCAGGGAAGAAAAAAACAGAAATGATCTGGTATTAAATTTCAATAACACATTTCCCCCAGCCCTCCAGAGTACAAGCAATCAAGGGTTAAATTGGATCTGTAACGTATGCTTGGTGACCCACAAATCGCTTCCCCATCAAAAAGACTCATTACGAGCCGGCAAACAGATGAGTGTTTGTGTGCCCCTGCCTCTAAGCGGCAGGGATTGTGTGTATTACTACTAACACAGCCAAGGTATTTAAATTTTGATTTTTTCGTAATGGGTTTTGACATGTTTCATTTCCTCCGGGGGAAGCGCCAGAGACCACCGAAAGTAAATGCTACTAAAAAGTCATCAAGGTAGAATATTAAAATGCCATCAAATAAGAATTTCACTAATGTGATGGTGCCAGGGCCGCTGCAGGTACGTCACGCCGGGGTCAGAGGGGTCCTGGTTCTGGGAGAAACACTATTTGTTCCCTTGGCTGCCTTTTTTTCTGGCCTCTTAAATAAATTATTAAAGGACTTATATTTCTCGCCCTCGGCCCGCCTCTTGGGCCTCTCGAAGTTCAGCCACACCATTTGAAATGAGAAACAGGCAAAAAAGGCTGAGTGATCTGATGGACACAATGCTGTAGAACTGCAGCACATTTCCTTTCATGAACCAAGGGAGTATTGCATTTGAAAATGGACTCAAAACATCTAGGTGCTGCTGTTTCTGCACGTCGCATGCTTGTTTTGTTCTACCAAGGGGTAATTTACTTTGACAAATGCGAGGAAGTAGATCTCTCTTTAAACCCGCCACATTCACTCCCACACAACTCAGGTTGGAATGAATAGCATAGCATAAGGCATCTTATACATGATCATTTTGAGCTGATAATTACACATTTTGGGAGTCTGGCAGGATTTGGACACTCTGGGTGTTGTGACAGCATGATTATTGGAAACACTTTCTGCCTCAGTGACTAAATTAAAACATTTGTCTGCTATGGATCCCCTTGTGCAGAAGACAAAAATAAAAGACAGCACAATATACGTCTTTCACGTTTTGAACAAAATCCATTTCGCCTTCTCGCCATGTTCCCTCTATTGTTTTCTGTATTCCTTGGGTATTCCTTTTGAGCCCATTACCAGCCTGACAACCCACCAGCTGTCACTAATTGCCCACTAATGGGCTGCGGTTGTGTGATGGTTTCTCTGCAAGGGGCGTTCCAATTCTGTACTGGAGGTCCTTATGGCATGCCAAATCAAAAGGGACACACTTAAAAGGCATGTCATGCTCTTCCCTTAAAATCCAAATAAATCGTCAGACGGAAGGATGCATCCCCATACCATATTTATTTGTTTCAGTGTATTTCTTTTGAAATCACATCAGGCGTTGCTGCTTAGCCACTGTACCTTTTCTTCCCAATGCTTATGCTGATATGTTGAATCACACGTGGTATTTGTAATCTTTGCAGTTGAGATTTTAGCAGGAGACAAGTGGGGCACATGTCTGCCCTCTGCGTCAGCCAGCCTGCTAATAGATGTGAAAAGGTCATCTGGCATTAGCGGCAGAAGTACGTTAGCATTTGCGCTGAGCGTCTCTCGCCAGACTCTGTGCATGTTTGAAGGCGCTTGGACAAGCAGGCCCTTTCACAGTGATGAATGGCTTTTTTTCAAGCGTTCTGCTCCCTAGTTATGAGAAGGGTGACCTGGTCATTGGACGACTTTATGAAGCTATAAAAAATGTATGTCAGTCTCCAGTCTCTAATGCCATCCCCAAACAGAGGAGGAGGGAGCGGAGAGGGGGAGCCGAAATGGTAAAAAGGCCATTTACCGGCGCTCTAAATAGCTCTCTGACTGCCCTTCTCCACTTATCTGACAATGTCCTTGTCGTCAAGACAATTTCTTATTCTGTTTTTTCTTCCCTCTCTCTCTCTGTTTTTACTCTTTTATAGGACATATTTGAATCGATGGCAGATAGGCCCTCTAAACCCACTCCAACTTCTGTCTTTCTCTCGCCCACTTGGGATCTGCAGCACTATAACACCACAGACTAAATCCGGTGATACTCCTGCAGTATTTGAAGCATGTGTGGCTGCATAATGAGCAGGTGAGAGCATCTTTATTTACAGGAATCGCCGGAGATGCAACACAGTGAATGTAACTGAACCATTTTTTACCTGCATAGCGGTTTATGGTGCTGTTTTTCTATTGTTCTGAAGAGAAGTTGAATTAGTGAGGCATCAGTGTTGACTAAACACTGGTATTATGAATGTAGATGCTTAAGAACCTTAAGCAAAATAGCAACGCAGGGCCACATCTGAAAGCCAAGATCAGGGATTTACTCACCAACAGTTTTCACCTCATTTCCATGTAGCATAGCAAAATCCCATTAATCACAAATGTCTTCTTTTTAATAAATATGCAAATTTATATTAGCCGATTGGTGTTACTCCTAGTATGTCATTAATAAAACATGAGCCTCTCAGCTCTCAGCCTGCCAATGTTTTGGAGAACAAACATTCAGGGATGGGGAGAAGATCCTGGAATGCTAATAGTCTGACATGATGCAGGAATATATATATATATATATATATATATATATATATATATATATATATATATATATATATATATATATATATATATATTATATATATATATTTTTTTTTTTTTTTTTTTTTTTTTTTTGGAGACGTGGAACACTATAACTATCACAAACCTCACAGTGATGTTCACTTTAATTCAGTCTCAGTTCCCAGCACAGCATGCAACTTTAAATTGAAAAGTTTGATCATTTATTTATGGAAGTAATTAGGTCATGATGTCTGACAAGTGCCATCCTTGCCTTCTTGAGACCTCTTAGGCCAAGAAGTGGATTACAGTCATGTTTTATTCACCGAGCCTGAGTCACATTATTGTAGTGGCTTATTATAGCTTCTTAACCTGCTTTGTGACCTGTACAGTCTCTGTTCTAGACCACAGGCCTTGGTGGACTTGTTACCCCAGCTAACGGTGGATTATTGCCTTTTTTAACAGTCTGTAAGGATGTCTGTCTTTGATAGTCTCTAACCTCAAGGGCTTTTAGGCAATTCAAAGGAATTACTTAGTCATAAATGGCTATTATGGATTGTACTTTATACAAATGTCACTAACTCTGATGACTCAATGGTATGCTTTGTAGCAACAGAGTATTGCTTGATGACAATATATCAAATTATATTGTTAAATATAATGAAACGAAATTCAGAGGTTTTTATTTTGTATTTAAGAAATGTCACAGATTGTCCTTCAAAAGAACAACAAAAGTTCTGATGGCATAGCCTACTTTATAAATTCCACAAAGAGGTTAGGAGGAAGTGACAGCCAGTGAGACATCAACAATTGTTGATGTCATTGTTTCGATTCATTGACATGATCCGTTGTTACATACAAGCTTTTTCTTATACTTAACTGATATTTACTTGTATTAACCCCAGATCCCATGAACTGATTAGCATTTCTGATTTAGTTTCATGTCCAAAGATATTTTTCTTAAACATTTTTATCTTAAAATATGAAAATCCATTTTAAAAATATAAATTATTACACATAAAACTTAATATTCTTAATATGAACTAAGCGTGAAATCATTATAAACCCTTTTTACGTTCATTGTGTACTGGACATTTTGTGTTTAAATTTTTTCAGATGTGGTTGAAATGTTTTTTTTTTTTTTTTTTTTTTTTTTTTTCATTAAACTAGTGAAACTTAAAAGGTGTGATTTAAGAGAATATATTTATTAAATGTCAACTTGGCCAAAATGCACATAGTTAAAGAGACACCCTACTGTGAACTGTACCATAGAAGCAGCAGCCTCCAACTATCATGCTTCAGTATGCTCTTTCATTCATGTCAACTCCCATTGAATACTGTATTAAAAAGCATTTCAACTATATGCAGGTTAAAGGGAAAAATTGAAGTGGGAACACAGTATAACTAAGCATTTAAAAAATGCATTTCAGGCATAGTGGGCCTTGAAATCTCCAAGGTTTACAAAGTTCATTATAATGTCTTTTACATGGGTTATCAAAAAACAACACAAGGCTATTTTTCATCAATAGTAGCACATTTGTTGCCGTCAGACTATTTTAGACTCGCAGCCCTCCATATTGTGCATTTCCCCAAAAGGATAAACGAAAGAGATTATTTCAGTATCAGCAGAGTTAAAAGCAAGTGAGATGCTGGGGCCAAATTGCCCACCTCTGTCTCTTCATGTGCAATCAATCATGGAGCTCTCCTCAGCCACGCTGTTTTAAAAACAGCTGTAATCTGTGGTCATTGTCGCCAGAGTAGATTGTTTGGCAAACTATTACCATAACTGTCAGGCCAAATCAGAAAAATAATCTCATCACTCCGGACTGATGCAGTTTCCCTGCATTATTGATATGGTCATCTAGGAGAGAAAGAGAATTATAAAACATAGTTCTATTTACAAAGGGAGATTGGTTGGGTCCTTGAGAGTGAGTGAGAGGGACAGGTACTTCCAGGAAGTGAGATATAGGCAGTCCAGAAGGGAGCAGGAAGGAAAGGAAAAACAAATTTCTTGGCTTCTTGGGGTCACCTCACCCCATGGGCTTGCTTCCTCCGTGAAAATGAATCACCCGGATACACCGACTGAATACTCAAAGTGCTTTCCCTGCCTCTGAGGCCTTGACACTTAATATTAGATTTTACCCCCCTTTTTATTGCAAAATGGGGTGGCTGGGGTTGATCTCAATAGCAAGGTAATCTCTGCATTTACTCTTGAAAGCAAAAGCGTGTTAGCATTCTAATATTTTTTCTCGCAACTTTGTGTTCGTGGATGTGTCCGTTTTTCGCAGGAGATTGTAAAGTGAATTTGTTGACCAAGAAAAACACTGAATATAATTTGCAGACCCATTGCAGACAGTTAAATATTGCAACTTCTTTGTTTTTATTTTTTTGTTGTTTTTTCAAAGATCGTTTTATGTGCACTTCCAGGTGTGTGTAGTGTACGTTTTTTAAATCTCTCCCAATGACCCCTGCAGCCATGCTAAACCTTGGAAAGCCCTAAATCGCAGGTCCACCGTTTGACCGGTTGCCAAACTTTGTCTTGTAAAAACATGTGTCCTTCGTTGGCACAGGACAAAATTTGGCAGGATAGCATACAGCGGCTTACAAGATCCAGCATATGGAAGGACAAATAGTCTCTCACCCAATGCATCACTTCTGTGCCATCTTCCCTCACAAAAAAAAAAGAACATGATGGATGTTTGGAAGATGAAGCCTGGGAAGGATCCAAGCAAGACATTCAGCCAATAGTTCAGGGTTAGAGTTACAGCAACCTTGGCTTGGGAGGACTTGCCAGGAATATCTGTTGTCGGGATGTCTTTGTGTTTTAATAAAGGTAACCCAATGCCCTTTGCTTGGATTAGTATGATGTTCAGAATGGCTAACATTAGCATGTTATGTGGTCTGAGATTGATCAAAACTTCGATTTAGCCCTGACTGATTCAGCTGTGTTTTAGCCTGAGGCTTGCTTTGGAAATGGAAATGACTATTTAGATATGAAAGCCACCGTTAATGGTTCAGTATTCACACTAAAAATTATTAAAGAGATTAGGTTCTAAAATTAAACATTTTTAGCTGGAAAAGTACAGAATGGCTCGATAAAGTTGTGTATTTGGTCTAAAATGTCACTGTTTAGTTCTGCCGCCTAAATAAATACATTTTTGTTACAACAAAATTTTGTTGTGAACATGTCTGGTATTTTTTCTGAGTTACTTTCAAATTGACCCATGGATCTGTAAGAGGCAGTTGTAATGATTGTGAATTATTAACTGACTATGTGAATCTGATTCAAACAATAACTTAAGTGAGTTCAAGACTGGGTTTGTGAATCCTTTTGACTGACTCATACTCACAGTCTTACTGATGTCCACTTTGTAATTTTAGTGTATGTGAAGCAGTATTGTTTTCTCCATTGTTGACTATAGTACAGACTTTTCTTCAAATCAAGTTTCTAACATTACAATCTTACCTTTACCATAGACAAAAAGCAACATATGATATAAAAAATAAATGAAATCCTTTCATTTTTCTTTTGTGCTGATTATGTACACATGATTAATCCCATGAATCACATCCTTATTTTAAAATGATTAAGGCATTCACGTTGTAAAAAGAAAGAAAACAAATTAGCAGTCTGTATTTTCCCCCAGACTAAGAGCCATGCACAATGAGTGAAAGGAAATGCGTTGTGCCACAATTGATCATCCTTGAGGGGAAAACAGAATGTCTGAATCAATTGAGGCTAAGACTGAGAAACATTTGTTCAGGACGCCAGGCAGACCTGGCAGTGGGACTTCAGGACCTGAGTGTGATAAATTTGTCCTTATTATCCCTATTGATGTTTAAATTTCTTCAGGGCTGTAAGTACACAGGCACCAGGCAGTGACAGAGGTATGGCGACCTCCTTCGATCCATAATTTACACCTGTTAGTGGACTCCCGTATCGTTTGTGAGTACACTCAGGCTTAAAGGTTAACAAAAGAGACGCTGGACTGGCTCTGCTGCCGAGGCAACGGATCAATGTCAAGTAAATAACCTTCTCTACCTTATTTCCCGAGCGATATTGATCCGTTTTCCTCCCTCCCCGTTTTTCCTCTCCATTCAGCATTTTGTCATGTCTTCAGCCAACACGGGACACGCAACAGCAGTTTCCCATTGGAAGTGCAAAGTGTCATCTCATGACAGTCCTACTGCGAATGATTTCTTTGTTATGGCACATAAAGACGATCATTTCTTGGTGAAACAGTTCATGAATTATGCAGTTTTAGATAAGAATCAGCTGTTGAATTTATATGTGGCAAAATAAAATGCACAATCATTAAAAGCACACTATACTAAACATATGGTCACACTGTAATTTTGATACCGTGAAACATTTACTCAACAAGTACTTAGTGATGAACAACATGCAATTAATTTGTAATTATTTTATAAAGCTGCCTGTAATTAAACATGAATCCTTGTTATGTTATATAATTTTAATAAATGCCCACTTCATTTCTATCTATCTACAGATAGTTAGAAAGATAGAATAGATAATCTATCCTAGATAGATAGTTAGAAAGATAGAAAGAAAGATACTGTAAATAGATAATTGATATAAATGAAGTGGGCATTTATTAAAGTAAATTTAAAAGCACGTCACTACTGTTTTGATAAAACTAAATTTGTGTATTAAGACATAATAGCAGATACATAAATTCAATAGCAATATTAAACAGAATAAAATTCTTTAGACTCGGTTAAATAGGTTAAATAATCTTAAGACGGACAACTTGAGAGGCTGCAATTGGTCTCCAGTGTTTTGTTTGGCTCTCTTTTTGCCTCTAAAAGCACAGAGCCATAGCGAGAAAAGATGAAAGTTATTTTCTTCAAGCGAGAGCCAGAACCGAATGAGGTCAACCACAACTTAGAATGGAGAGACCCTCTCCACCTTTTCCCATTGCTGTAGTTAAGCATGTACTGCTCAGAGAGATTTGTAATCGTATAGTCCACTTGAGTCACGGCTCTCTTTCAATACAAGAATTCTGAATGACCAAAACAAAGTCTTTTCCTGGAAAAAAAGATTGATGGTTCTTTTAAAAATGTTTGAAGAGGCAGAACCAGAAAATGTTCTGGAGTTCAGCTAGATGTGGCCAAGAGGTGGGGGTGGTGGGGGTGGGGGGGGGGGGGATTTTTATTCCATATCATGCATCTTCAAAAAGAGAGTGTTTTGTTAAATGGATCATAAAATGTGTTAGATCTATAAGTTTTAAAACAAATACAAAATAAATTTTTATTTTATTATTATTTTTTTTTTTGACAATTTGTAAGACCATGTACTGTAGGATTCCAATTATCGGGAGTGTTTGCTTCGTGTTCAGTTTTACACACAGCTGCATGTCAATTTCAAATTAACCTTAAAAAACAAACTCCTGGATTATGTTGGGTTTAACAAAACCTGTTTTTTTACTGAGTGTGTAATGCTTTTATTTCAGTTTGAATTTAGTTTAGCAGCCAGGGTTCATCGATTAGGATGTAATATTGGACTGATGGACTGTGAGACATATGGGCACATCTCAGTCCATTCCCTAATACTACTTTAGTTTAGTAGTAAGTACACAACCCAGAAAACTAGATAGGACTGTTCCATTGAAAAAATTGACATGAGGATGAATGCACCATAAATATCAGTAAGTTTTCTTTATATTAATTGTACATTAGTGTGACTTTTATTTAATTATTAATAACTATTTAAATTGAGGTAGCAAACAAGATACAGAATAGAGTGTCATAGAGTGCTATACAGCAATTTTGTTGGTAGATACCAGCTATGTTTTAACATTCTACCTCATGATCACAATGTAATTGAACCATCAGTGTCCCAGTATTTAGCAGGTCAAGGCTCTTGCCAGTGGCTGAATTATAGTGTTCATAATATACTGATTGACATCAGGAGTGGAATGAGACACACCTCCTGGATTGTTTTGTCTAGGCTGCTGTCCAGTGAACTACTATTGATTTCCCCTGGCCTGTGTAGATCCCACTACAACATGAGTGATTATCAAGCCTTTTCCTTGTGATGACACTGCACTTAGGTTCCATCAGCTCAGCTTCTCTTTGATGAATGTGCCCTGCACTGCGACTCCCTCCCCCTGTGACATACACACTGGGCTGCGTGTGCTTGTTAGTCGGCAAGCTCTTGCTCTGTGCGGTTACAATTCAACATCAAAGCAGTGGATACACACTCTGTACTCGTGTCTGCCTACTGCCAAGGCATTACGTTCTGCGCAATTATTCATGAATGCTGATGTCGGCCGTGGAAGTGTTTAAAAAGGAGCATGCAAATACCAAAGGGTCAGACTCTATTTCGTGGCTACATTTTGTAGTGTGGATGCAAAGCCCGTCTGTAAGAGGTGTAAATAAATGGAAGTGACATGGATGGAGAGGGAGGAAAGAATGGGTTTGGATTCCAAATGCCATAAAATTTCTCATTTCCTAGTCTCTGAGTGAGCAAATCACTCACACGCTCTCTGTACAGTTGTCATGTAGGAAATAATATGGCTGCGGACGAATCCTCTGTGGCTGCTTGTCCTCAGCTGAACTTGTACACACAGTTGTGTACATCTGTGCCCCAGACACAGTAAGATCCTGAACTTCTATTGATTTTTAGGGGCCACTATGGGTGAGAGAAATAGCACTGAAACACAAGGTGAATAGGAGTCCATGTTCATGCCCTTGTGCTACAAGAACACCTAGTTTTGCGCGTGGGTTGGAACAAGCGCTCTCCAAGGAGAACAGCAAACCAACAAAACAAATTAAATCAGAGGGCAAACAAGGAGCAGCAAAAGAGGGGGAAAAAACACGAGGGTATTTAGAAAAAAGAAAAACTGTATGGTTAAAACTATGTAAAATGTAGCATGACATCAAAATTTTGTATTTAAAGCTTTTTTCTGCCACATTGTCTTTGAATTAGTTTTATTTGAAGGATTTTTCTCAAAAGAAAATTGAGAAAAATTTGTGATACAAGTAATTACTTCTAGTTAAAGTTTCTTTAAATCATTTGACATCATTCAATTGCACTGATTAAAAACAAAAAACAAAATCAAAACTGTAATTTTACAGCCCTACTTAATATGTTATTATTTTGTGATGTTTCTAGTATACTGTAACAGTGCCAAACAGGAAATGTATACTGAGTATACAAACAGTATCAAACAGAGTATACTGTACATGTTGTGAGCATTGCGGGCAGTATTGTAACATTTCACCATTTTAATCTGTGCGTATGACATCTCAAAGCTCCATTGAATGTGTTTGTCTCTTTTATGTGCTTTTCATCTTTGATAAGTATTGGTTTGGGTTACAGATGGCATTAAAGTGCAACATGTTCTCACACAAACTGCACTGATGTCTACATTCACAACATCATTAGAAAAGAGTCGGTAGATTTATCTCCATGACCTGTAAGGCATAAGTCTGAAAGTGTTTTTTTTTTTTTTTTTTTTTATTTTTCTTCTTCTTCTATACATGACAGATGTAAAGCTCTGGATGGCTTTCTCATATTACAGAATGGGATTTCCTCTTTGCTGAGGTTTATCAAAGAGTCATTAGACGAATGAAAACACAGTTCAGTGTGTGTTTGAGTGTGTTCCTCTTATGGGACTTAAAATGAATATTCCAGAGAGCCATATTTCATAGTGAACTTTTGACATGTGAGAACAAAAATGGCATTGAGCCGAAGCTACAGTGTGAAACAAAAGAGGGGGCACTGAAGGGCGAGAGATGGGGCCCTTCGGCTGCTATTCTGGAGTCTGGGAGCATGTGCCGCAGGTCCAATGACAAAGAGCACCTGCTGGTGTCACAGAGCTTTGGGGGGAGCTGGAATATGGTTGGGTGGTGGGGGTGGAGTTGGTGTCTGAGGGAGAAGTTTATGAAAGACATGGATGCAGGGGTTATTTTCAGTAATGTGAATTGATCGCTGCGACTTCGGGTATTTTGTAGAGGACCAGTAGTGGGTCTGTTTTTGTGATCCGAGACCTATACTTGTCATTCAGTTGTTAAGCAGGTGAAAAATGGCAAACGGTGCCCTGGTTCCTCAAAATGTGTAGGGCCTGCTGACACAGACTAATGGGCCGAAGTTCACGAGGTTAGTGCACACCACATGTGTGTTGCTGGAAATGTTGGTTCTGTCCAATTACATATCAAAATGTATCATCTGTCTTCCAAATGTAGTGCTCAAAGGGGTAGTTAAAAAAAAAAAAAAAAAACCTTCATTCATCTTCAGAACAGAAATTAAGATGAAATTTGGGTGAAATCCAAGAGCTCTCTGACCCTCCATAGACAGCAAGGGTCATAAAACTTTCAAAGTCCAGAAAAGTACCAAGAACAACAAATTAGTCATGGCATGGCTACTACTCACTATTTTTCTACTAACCTTATCCGTAACTTTAAACCTCCTAACAATCTACCAATATTCTACTAACACTCTAATGGTAATTTCTAAAGAGGACCATCAAAATAAAGTGTAACCCAGATGGGGAACAACATGATAACAAAATATACATTTAGAGTGAACAACCCTGTGAAAAAGAAGTGTGATTCATTGTATTGAATGTGGTGTGCTTCAAATGTTAAAAGTATTTTAAAAACTCTACTTGCAGATAATATAATTTCAATGAAATAATAGGCTATACCTGAAGTGTACGGAAGTGTAGAAATTACACATTCATCATATTAATCTTTTGTCATGCTAAGTACACTTAGTTTGTACACTTAGTACACTTAGTTTGATGTGTTGACTAACATACTAAACCACTTATATTTTTAGTATAGTATATTTTAGTGTGTGATTTGATATGTATAATTTGATTTAAATGTACTAAACTGCAACATTGCAAATGTGTAGTTAAAAATGTAGTTAAAAACTGTTTTAATAGTAATGACATTAAATGATATTTTAGTTTATCATAAATGCTTGTCAGTACAATCAACAGTGCACTTTAATCTTATTTTAAAAAAAAACAGTTAAAGTAATGATTTTGAAATTACATATAAAGATGTACTGTACTTGAGTCCTAAATGGGTCAGAAAAAGCACTTTAAAGTTCAAACAACTGCAGTTAATGACATAAAACATTCCATTCAGTTCTCACTTAGTATATTATTTTAAAGTATATTATTTCCTATATAAGTAAAATAACTTTTTAAATGTATGTTAAAGTGTACTTCTTTTTCAGATGGGTATCCCTTTTAGTTATGCTTTCTGTGAAGATTTCAGCATCAGATCTGTACTGTGCTGTGGAGGGTAGAACTTCTAATTATGAGATTAGATTACTGCAATAAGAGATTGTAGTGGAGAAAAGGCTTAAGTTTAACCAACCCCCATTGTATAAATATGCCTTCACTCCAGGCTGACGTTTGTACTGTGGTTTTGGCAGTGAATCAGATGTGTTCATGCTTAAATCAATCTGTGGTTTAAGAAAGAACGAAGAAAAAAAAAAAAGACATGCATGAAAAGTGACAGCTCAATCTCTGAATACTGTCTGGAGGCTCTGTAAGGGAAGACAGTGTCACTTTCTGCTTCTCGGTTAAATGGTAACCTTAGGTATCATAGCTGGTGGCTGATGTTAACATATAATTTGAGCTTGTCACCTAGAGGTTAGAGTTACATCCCTGTTTAGATCTCAGCAATTAATAGTATATTAGTGGTACTGAGTCGACCACACATTAGATAGGTGTGTCACTAATAGAGTTAGAGTAGCTTTGTACAGTATGCCATGTGTCGGTTTTTGTTGTTGTACATTTACATGGTATGAAAGGCATTTTATATACACAATAGCCAACATGTTTTGCTTACTATATTTCCACATCTTTTGTGTATAAGGATATTGATAACACTTTACTCGAAACCTTGTAATGCACCTTTTAATGCATTCTGTAAAATCATGAATAATTGTAATTATAAATAATTGTAACCACAGTTATAGTATATTTTAAATACTGATTTATTCATTGTTACACCATCAGAAAGTATAATGCATTAAAACACACAGCAAACAACCAATATCAGATGCAACAAGGGATTTTAACTTTTGTTATAATTATTTGTGAAAAGAAACAAAGAATTACAGCATACATCGTAAATGTGTATAATGTAATGCATTATACGAAGGCTTTGTGTCATAGAGTTCTCAATACATGACGTGGAGTGAAAATGTATTTTGTGCTGCATCCAAATAATGGCTAATAAAACTAGCACAATTAAAATGTAAGGTAACACTTTATTTTAGAGTGTCCTTGTTACACATATTACATGTACTTACTATTATAATAACAATTAATTATGAATGATTACATGCAACCCTAAGCCAAACCCAAATCCTAATCGTAACCATATAGTAAGTACTTGTAGTTAATTAATATTACTCAGTATTCATATGTATAATTACACTGTAACAAGGACACCTTAAAATAAAGTGTAACCAAATGTAATTTATTTCAGATAATTGTTAACATTTTATGTTAATTTATTTGAAAATATAAATGGATAAACTCAATAAATGTTTGATTGACTGTGTGCAATGTCACTCACTTATTCACTATTCCCTTTGCAGTAAATGCTACATAGTGCACTATATAGGAGTGATAAAGGAGTGATTTTGGATGCAGCTTTTTTGAAGGAAGCTAAATGATGATTGGTTGTGATTGCATGTGTTCATCTGTTTGGTCAATGGGGTGCCTCCATTCTGATGTCTCTCTTGCCAGTTACCAGATTTAATAACAAGATGACCAGAAAATACTTCAGTTGGAAATTTATGGACTTTTCTTTTTTTTTTTAATAAATAAGATTTCTTGCTTGAAATGTTTGGAGGGGCTGGCAGTGGTCGACAGGGTTGTTCAAAACAGCAGTGGAAGCATTGGCTGCAAAATTAAGTCAGGCCTCCAGGTTTTTTTCTGGGAAAAAAAGTTTGCCATGGTCCAAGGTCAATGACCTGCTCCATAGCACTCTCCAGTCCACCTCGGGGCACCTGCTAATGTCAGGCCTCTTTTAGATTCCCCAAATCGTGGCTCACCACTGGTTATTTTCAGCAGCGCTAAGTGATCCCAGTGACCCTGGAGGTCTGACATGCTGCTTTTTTTTTCTATACCAATAGTCAAATGCCATAGCATTGCCCTGGGATCAAAGCCTTCAAAGTCAAACTCTGCTTAGGCAGCCATTGAAATCAGACCCCTGAGTCCAGCCAAGGATGCGGATGGAGTCAGATCGTGGCCTAGCTGTAACTCAGATTGTAGCCAAGTGGTTGGGGCAAAAGCATTCTCTCCCTCCTGTGAAATAGCTCTTTTATTGGGGTCAAAGTATAGCTAACTGTCGTGGCTCAGAAGGCTCATTAAGTTGCACCTAATGGACAGAGTGTTGAGTATTTCTGTAAAACTGTGAACACTGTGTTTGCGTTTGTTTTCCATGGCCTCACGGCACATGTGGCTCTATTTAGGGAAATGTTTTCAGGAAGTCTTGACAGTTTTTGTATTACTTTTCCACACTAACATGTGATGACATGCGGTCCTTGAACTCGTGTTAGCCAGCTCATGGAAAATTAATAAATAGACAAAGATGAGAGAATGTTTTAGACTACAAATTATGATATCACATAAATGAGGGTGGCATCGGTTTAAAAAATTATAGTATAGCTATTTCTATTAGTATATACAGTATTTTACATAGAGTTAAATTTAGAGCCTTAGAATTAAAACAAGTAATTATGATAACATTATTCCTCATATTTGCTAAATTATATCTCTGAATCTCATAAGGTGACTTAATTTGTTGCAATTGCGACAAATTTTTTTATTTGACTTTTTCTCACAATATCTCATAATTATAACACTTTTTCTCAATCTTGTATTATCATAACTGCAATTTTTTCGATATTTGCATTTTTTCTATGTATTTATGACTTTACCCATATTTGTGGTTTTATATTTTTGTTTGACTTTATATGTAATTTATATTTGCAACAATATATCTCTGAATCTCATATGACAGCTTAATTTGTTATAATTGTGACACTTTTTGTACTTGTGAATGACAATATCTTACAATATCACTTATACTGTACTCACAATTGCGACTATATCTTACAATTATTATACAGTATCATTCTCATAATTGGGTATTCATATGGTATAATATACCCCATTTTTTATGCTTTTTGTGACTTTATATCTTGTAATATTATTTATACTGTCTTACAACTGCACAATTTCTCAAAATTGTAACATATCTTCTAACATGACAGTTATGATGTTTGTTGTATTTGCAATTTGTATTTTTGTATTTTTTTTTTATACTGAAGTGAAAACTGTCTTTTATATTAATATTCAAAAAATGTATCCTTAGCACAGCATTAGCTGTGTTCTTGCCAACTTCAGTTTCTTCATGCACTCTGACCTGTATAAATTGTATGCATACAAACAGGCCATTAAATGTGTTTGCATTGTTCAGAAGACTCAAGTGAGGGATTACCCGTCCATTGGAGCCAATTTTTGATATGAAATCCAGGGTCAACATTAACTACATACAATCTTTCTGTTTGTCCCTCCCTGGATGTCAGTCTGTGTGTTCTTTCCCTTTCCTGTCCCCTACCCTCCTCTTCCAAAATGCAGGAAATGGCGTCTGGCCTCTTGACAGATAATGTGACACACACGTGTGCGGACGGAAACTGCGGCTGTGAGCCACAAAGGGTCACAGTGGATCCTGGCCCTTGATAACATCAGGGAAGGAGAAGAGAAGAGAGGTGTCTACGGGAAGTTACCAGGTTTGGGAAGGCCTGGAGAATCCCGGTTATCTCCCAAAGGAGTCAGATGTTGGAGTGTGGCCCTCCCCAGCAGCAGGCCAGGCGATAGAGTGCTGGGACTTTTGTTTGTCATCACCATTTCCCCTTCATCCTGTGTCATGACCTTACAGAGTTCATTTCAAACTGAGAAGTCATTGACTGCTTCTCAAGCCTTCAGAATTTGGAAAGAGTTGATCATTAGACAAGTAGACGTGACTGCTTCTTATCAGGGAATTTGATTTGTAAAGGAAAAATGTGTGCTTTGGCTGTGGAATGCAAAGCAAAGACCACAAATGGTCATTTTGGTCATTTTGGAGACATAACAAATGTTTCCTCTACAACTTCACTTTCAAACAATGCTTTGTTTGGTGGGGTTAGGGTTGTAGAGAGTGATTCTGGTCCAATCTGAATATATTTGAATTGATTGCATAAACAAATTGCGAGTTACACTGTGTCTTTTAAATGATACAAATTGTGTTTGAGTCAAAATCTTTAAGAAATTGTTCATAATGTACAAAGTTAATGGAATATTAAATTATAAAGACCAGGCAGCCTGATCTAATAATTCATACATATTTTACGAAGACTAATTCGTATGAATTTGTACCAAACTCCCCCATCGTACAAAATCGTACGAGTGAGGTCGTACAAATTCATACAAATTAGCCACCTCTTAAAATACGTACAAATTGGTCGTGAAATAGCGTTGTAAAGTCTGATATTGTTATTGTATTGATAACAAACTTTATAACATTTTAAGGTGATGTTACATTGTAATTACACAAGTATTTAGAAATATTAATTAAGTACATGTGCTTACTTTAATATTTAAAATTATTTTATGTATAAAATGAACTAGGTTAATTTCTACATTATTAACCTACATTATTCTACATTCTATATATATATATATATATATATATATATATATATATATATATCATTGTTAGTTCATGATACCTAACACATTTGACTAAAGTTAGCATAATGTATATTATTGATGTGTTACCATTGTATCTACAGTAATTGTATCTAAACGCTTACTGTACATGTATTAAGGCTTTTATGCTGCTTTTTCTGTGTCCTGTGAGAATATCAAACCCAGATCTCGGCTTTGAGGTTAGTAGTACAACATCTGCATTGGTTATATCTGCAGAATTGATGACTTCAGGATGCCTGGGTCCACTTTAAAAACCAAACTTCAGGAAACTTTTCCAGATCGTTCGGTGGTTTGTTCTGAGTGCGGAAATGTATTTTCATCTTGTTATTGTTACGGATAAAAACGTTGTACATCCCTTCCACCGCTGCTCTTTAAAGAGCAACATACAGCCGCTCGAATTTAGAGAAAGCTGTTTGCTGGAAGACACCCAGGTTCTCACTGTTTACTGGATCAGTCTAATATCCTATATAAATAAGAGCTTATTTCTGAGAGTTAAAGAATTTGATTAAAGGCTGTTTGCTGAATCATCCCTTACCTGTCATAATCTTTTGATATCTGTCTATCAGGAGTAAAACATTATTAAATTTGGCCGGTAAATCAATATCATTTCCCTCCTTTCCCTTATCTTCAGCTTATGGCCATCACTAAAGGGGTAGATGGGTCTTTATTGTGGGCAACTTGTTTGTGTCTGGCCACCCGGTGAGGGAACTCAACTAGCATAGCAAAAGAGAAGTGCATAAATCATTCCTGCATTTTAGATGCAGGATATATAGTAAATCTACTGACATTTCCCAACTGAGTCCGTTTACATTCCTGCTTCCTTAATTCTGTCACTTCCCTAGTTTTTCTAATGTGCCAGTAAATCTTTCAAGCAATGAAAAAAGCTAAGAGACTGATTCATGAGCCATGCAAGGTGTTGTGCCTCATCAATGTTTCTCTTAAAAATCTGCTTCCACTTGTAAATTCTAGCTAGCACAATCATTAGTGGTCCGCGAGGCATGGCAGCCACAAGGCTATCCTTTTCAGAGGGGTTAGAGAACACTGCCAAGTCAGTAAATTCAACGGATGTTTCTTACATTTCTTCTAGTTGTTTTTGTCTGTCTTCCACTCTTCCACATTTAAGAAATCTTGCCCAGAGCAACAAGAGCCTAAGTTCTTTTTCAATAAAGTCTGAAGTTATAAGAACCAACTTTCTCAGAGAAGCTTGATCTCATTAGGAGACAATCCCCATGTCCACAACTCTCAGTTTGTCAGGAAGGGTTTGGGAGGGGGGATATGATTCCGTCGCCTCCGGTCGTACATAACCGAAGTGGATGTGGCTGGAAATAAAGGTGGAGGTTAAAAAGTACAGCTGGTCTTTAAACCGCAGTACCTCTACCTTAAGGATGGCTTGATTTATGGGGGTCTCTAATGGTATCTCTGTCCTGATCTGTGCTGCCTTTCACCCTTCTCTCATCCCCAGCTTTAAACTCATCAGGTTCTTTCAGGGCCCCTCATTAATCCTGGGTCCTACAAAGGAAGGTATGGCTGCAGAGAATTAGGGATTTGGGTCCTCCACCCTCTCCTGTCCCCCACTGACTGATGAATGATAAACTGATGAGCAGGCCTAATCCAGAGAAACCCACTCCCGCTGGCTGCCTTTACATCCCCCATACAGATGTACTCCTGGGTGGAAATTTGCCATGAAATCAGGAACTGGTTTGTGAAGAATTTCTTATATGATGCTTAAGTGAATGAATACCTTCAGTCCCGAGGCTTGGGAGCTATATTCGGCCATTATGCTTTGCTGCAGTAGTGGGTGGGCCATATTTCTGTCACTTTCAATATAACAGATCATGTGTATTTTTATGAGACAGCTCTGGCTCTTCTAAATGTCTTTCCTCAGGCTTTCTTTGTTTTGCCTTTTTTTGCAATTGTCCTATTTATTTTTGCTTTTTAGTTGTTTGTTTTAGAGTAGTTTAGTTTAGTTTAGTTTTTTTTCTTTTACCCTAAAGTTACAAAGGTGCAATAAGTTAAAATTAAATAAAACACATAAATAAAACTTTTTAGTATTGTTCAGTTTTATTTTAAATGTGATTTTTTTTTCATAAACTTTTTTTCTTTCACTCTAAAGTTGCAATTTTAAATTACTTAAAAAAATAATATAATATAATAAAAATATAACAATAAAATAAAATAAAATAAAATAAAATAAAATAAAAAAAATAAAATAAATTAAGTATTAATTGATAGTTGATTGTAATTTATATTATTTTATTAAATTATATTTTTACATTTAAATATAAAAAAAATAACTATTTCTCACTATTTACTGTACAATTAAAACTGCTACTCTTAACCTACAGCTGTGGTAAAGCTCCTTATTCAATCTGTAGGTAATAATATATTAAAAATTGTAAAGTGTTATGTAATATGGTAATTTGAAGCTTTAGCAGAAACTTTGGGGCACAGTATGAGCCAATGAGAGTCCTCTTTATGATATTACCTGAGGCTTACCGCGCACACTATGGCAGGTTTATAATTCTCATTAAATGTAATTATCATCTTGTCTTTGTAAATTAGATGGTAATAACATGGTTGGGCAGTAAAAGTGACAAACCTATCCCCACTGTGTGGAGGGTCTTTTGTTAGACGATATGCTAAGTAGCAGTGATGGAAGCCTTGATGACAGCTCTGCATATTGAGTGATGTAAACCCATGGCAATTTGCTGTCATCCCTAGATAAGCAGACAGGTACAAAGTAAAAGGGGGAGCGAACCGTTGAATAGACTAATAGACTAGGTGGCTTCGCTCCTTCGAGGATCCCTCTGGCTTTGCCTTCAGGGAACGATTTCTCACAGCGTCTGGTGGTTTCCGTCATCTTGCGAAAGAAGAAAGCGACCTATACAGGTACGTCGACATAAGACGACACAGTCACTTTCGACGACCGACTTTCTCCCTTTGTCTGCGTGGGGGTGGTGGTGGGTGGGGGTGCCTGGATATGATAGCCGGGCTGCGAGAGAGTTTGAACATATGTGGGAGATCAAAGGAGTGACCATCATTATTTTTTCCTGTCAACATCCTGGCATTCTGTTTAGCTTGTACTGATAGAAAACAACCCCTCCCCGCTCACTTCAAACATATGGAGAGACAAGGACATCAGATATCCTGTGTCAAAATGTGTCCTACAGCAGATTACTCTCACGTACTAAAGCTTTGCGTGATCGTATGTTGGCATACGAATCAACAACAGGTTTAAGACTGATCATAATGTTATGTTGTGGCTTTTCTGCCTCTCGCCGACTGTAGGCAGCTGTGGCGGACAAACCGAGTGGTCGTGTTCCAGCCGTAAAGGCTTACGCCTAATCCTCTGTTGTTGCTGTTCAGTGCTTCCTTTATTTTGTAACCCATCACAGAGCAAATGATGGCTGCTGCAGAGCAGAACCGGCCTACGTTCATCTCGAGTTCTTCTCGCTAGCGTTGTTCTCCAGCTTCTGGCTGTGTGCATCACAGTCTGTTGTGATATCTCTGACAAGATCTTCCCCCCAGGGGGTCTGAAGAAGAACACACACACAGTGACAAACATATGTGCATGCACACATACACCAACCCCCCCATCTTTCTCTTCTTTCTCTACCTATCTACCTTGTTCTCTCTCTCCATCTCCCTCTCAAACACAACAATCCCTGTACCCCCCCCTCCCTCCTTCTCACTCTTGATGTAACCTCTCTGGCTAGACACAAAGAAGGCGAGAGAAGGACCCTTTAAGCTGCAGATTGAGATCTCAAGTGCTGACACAAGAGGAGGACCGATGGGGCTCTGGAGTGATATATTTGTATTATGCTCATGGTCTCATGGTGCTCATGGCTGCTAGATTACACACTGATCTAATGCTGACAAAATAAAAAAAAATAAAAAAATAACCAGAACTAGCAGCTCAGGAAACGGTCTCATTCGTGGTGTAGACTGATGGACATTTCCATCAAGTGTAAATTAAAAAGAGATCTTGCTTTTTGTGAAATGTGATGTGCAGTTTGTATGCTGATTCATTGGCGTACACTAAAAATGAGCTGCACAGATTATTATTTAAATGAACACTGAAAGTCTTTGGTTGTTTGCAAGTTATTTGTGGATAAGAAATTCTATCTAGTTAGTCAGCATCACAACCTATTCTACAACTACTAAAAACTTAAGGTTACAAAAAAGGTTTTTCACAGAGATGCCGAAGAAGAACCTTTTTGGTTTCCCAAAAGAACCTTTCAGTGGACAGTTCTAAAAAGGAACCACTTTTTTATAATCTAAAGAACCTTTTTTTCACTCTGAAGAACCTTTTGATCAATTGAAAGGTTCAATGGATGTTAAAGGTTCTTTATGGAACCAAAATAATCAGCATGAATCTCTCCTGCTCTAACAGTTCTAGGAAGGCTTTTTGCTAAATGTTTGAACATGGTTTTGGAAATTTGCTTCCATTCAGACAGAAAAACATTTGTCAGGTTGAAGTTGGTTGGAAGCTGTTTAGGTTTGCGTTTTGCGTAGGCTAGTCAAGACTTACTAACACACACATTTGTTCTTTGTGCACAAGAAAAAATGTAGTTTGGGGACCAATTCTCACTGTTAACTAGCTATTAATTACTTTTTAATTTAATTGTAGTATATGTTCATATGTATAAGGTCACACTGTAGTTTGGGGACCAATTCTCACTGTTAACTAGCTATTAATTACTTTTTAATTTAATTTTTGGCTCCATAAACTCCTAATTTGCTGCTTATTAATAGTAAGGTAGTTGTTAAGTTTAGGTGTAGTGTAGGATTAAGGGATCTAAAATATGGTCATGATCCAATATAGTCTGATAGTGATAAATTATAGAATCTCTAACATCTGTTGGGAAATGGTATATTGTGCATTATTAACTGTTTTCTAATTCTTGTTCAGGATGCTCAGAGAAGCAAATCAATGTTTTGTTTGTGCCATAGCATTGTTTGCTTTTTGGTGGAATCAACCTTCAAAATCAAGTGTAGCGTTAGTACTGGCAGATCACGTCAGTCAAGCTTGCACTGGCTGACTTTTAGCTGGCAACCTATAAGGATAGAACGCCAGTATCACAGTATGCATATATAAGGTCCTTTAGTATATCAGCAGCTTTCGCTTTGTTCAAAAGATAATTACCCTTCTCCATCCCCAGCACCTCCTTTTGTGCAGTCAGGTTTCGGCCTTCTGATTCCCCTTTGAATCAGACTAATTCTGAATTGTTTACATTAAATTACAGAATTTTAATGATATCTGCAATACATTTATGTTGGTTCTGTTCTGTTTACCTTAGATAACCCTATCACTGCTCTTCTTGCTCTAAACAAAAGCAAAAGCAAGCTGAAAGTGTTAATAATCAAACATTTACAATAGTGGTCCTAACAGAATTACTCTTGATTTGTGTCTGCATTTTAAGATGGGACTGGATAAATTATTTTAGCACTAAAAAGTTACATACATCACCTTCAAATCAGCATATTAGTGTACTGCACCCTGGAACCGACAGGAAGTTTAAAAGTTAAGAGAAGTTTGAAAAGAAATATTCAAATTGAACTGACTCTTTTGGCTAGCAAATACGAAAGACCATGTCCTCCATCAGGCACTATAGCTAATCTGAAATGACTCCACATATACCTTTGTCAAAGCAGACAATCTTGAAGTAACTTGATGATGATCTCACGGGTATAGGCACCCTTCTCCAGTCTGAAACATGATTATCCATCAGAGACTACAAAAGTGATTTTTGTGGAACTCACATGCATGGAATGATTGAAGCTGGCGTCAGGCATATAATGTCATACTCTGTCCATACTGTCACAACCCATTACTCCTAAACGGACTTCCATCTTCTTGAGTGAAACCTAACAAAAACAGTTGGGACAGCGAGCAAATGTGTCGTCCCCATATTTTTAGTAATGCACTGTACATTCAATTTTAAGGCTGTGGGTTAGTTTCCAGCCAAACCACAGAGGACTGCTGTTTGAGTCCGCGGTGAAAGCTGATTTGACAGAGATATCTGACAGCTGTGATTGTTGGCTACTCAGCCATCAGATCAGCGCTGCGAAATTGAGTTGAGAGAGATGCGAACATAATACGAGGAGAAACAAGACGATCGCTTTAAAACGAACACATATTTAACAGTCATGTCCTCTTCCAGCACCGTCACTCATGGATGTCTATACTGGTCAAGTGTTCTGGTGACATTTGTGAGAAAAGTTAAAAGAGATTGCGATTCCAGGAGTACTTGGAGTTCACGTTTCCTTTTTTGGCACCGTCAAAGTGGATAGCCTGAGGCATACTAAACAAAGGCTGGACGCAGGTATAATAATTACCTTACTGTGGAGCGTATTATCCACACACACCTCTTACGGCCTGATGAGGGCCTCCAAAGTCTTATCACTGTGTTAATGTAAGCACTCGGCAGAGAGAGCAGCGCCGCAGGCACAGACATGAAAGAGGCTCAGCTCCAACACTTCACAACTCCATGTTTACATAAAGCACCAGGCTAAGAGAGCAGACGGCAGAGCCTGTTTCACACACACATACAAACTCTTGCACTTTTCACAGTTTTCTTTTCTTTCTTTCTTTCTTTCTTTCTTTCTTTCTTTCTTTCTTTCTTTTCTTTCTTTCTTCATTTTTTTTTCTTCTTTCTTTCTTTCTTTCTTTCTTTCTTTCTTTCTTTCTTTCTTTCTTTCTTTCTTTCTTTTGTACTTCAACGGTAGAGGATTGTCTGCTGAGCAATTCACTATCACGAGTATTAAATTTACAGAATGGCCTACTAGACCTGATCTGTTCTTCATTCTTTTATTAGTTATGATTTTTAAAACAAATCTAAAAATGCTGAAAGTTTTCTGTGAGGGCTAGGTTTGGGGTTAGGCAACAGAAAATATAGTTTGTACAGTATAAAAAGCATTATGTCAAGTCCCCATAAAACATGGAAACTATGCATGTGTGTGTGTGTATTTACACTATATATAAGTATAATAAAGCTAAGTTTAAGAATAAAATATAAAGTATATGTGAAAACTTAGCTTTATATACTTATAATTGTTCCATCAATAATGTAAAAATATATACTGTATATTGGTCACCATTGACTTCTGTTAGAAAAAAAATGACATTTGTCAAATTATATTATTATATCCCACATAAAAAAAATATATATTTAAAAACACAACACAGAAAATGATGGCAGATCTCTTCAATTTAAGCCAAAGTATGACACAATATATTTCACATTTATATTTAAAAAAAAAAAACACACTAAAAAAAAGACAGACAGACAGATAGATAGACAGAGACAGATAGATAGATAGATAGATAGATAGATAGATAGATAGATAGATAGATATACATATAGACATAGATAGACAGACAGACAGACAGACAGACATAGATAGATAGATAGATAGATAGATAGTATAAGCCTGCACCTTATTTTTGTCTTAAACAAAAACAAACAAAATGCAAACAACCATCTTTCAGACATATTATTCTTGTAGAAGCCTGCACCTTATGTTCCAGAGTTTTGGACTGAAACACATATTTTCAGATGGTTATGTTCCATCTGTTAAAGATGTATCTTACCATTAGGGAGCAGGGTGATAATGCCACCTCTGTTACTGAGCTGCTAACCTTATTATATGTCTTTCAGATAGAAGACATCTGTGAGCCACTCCTCTCATTAGCTATTTGATTTATGGATTCCATGGCCTGGGTTAGGATTATATAATGTCCTATTCGAGATAAAAAAAAAAAAAAAATCATCTTTCTGATCGACAGGTGTACTTTTGAGTTATTTGCCAGTGAACAACGAACACGCGTTAGCACAGAATCAAGCATAAAGTAAATCCTCACTGTAAACACAAAGCATGCTGTTTAGAGCCAAGGCCACTATACTACTACAATATAGAATTTTTTTTTTCCAAGGATTTAGCCAGTTATAAAAAATAGGAGGGTACCAATTGTAAAAGTGAAAACCTTGTTTTGATATGTTCTAAAATGGGTATTTATGGCCTTGCTTCTTTCCTTTATGTTGTATTGTCACATTTTAACTTCTCCAACAGTTCCCTCTTCTTCTTCCTTTTTTTTCTTCCTTTTTTTTCGTACATGTTTTGCTGTCATCATACTGATGTTTTTTGTCAGGTATGGCCTTGGGGGTAGCAGAGCAGCAGGTTTGTCCTGTGCATTTCATTTATTTTATTTTTTTTATCCATCTTTCTCCATCTTGCTGTTTTTCATTATTATTGGTATCCGCCTTTGTATTTCAGGCAGGCAGAGGGCTTGTGCAGAGAGGAGACCAGAGAGGTAGTAAAAGTCAGCAGTGGTAACCTTGTCCGCCCATGGTCACGGGTCATTTGGCAAGCGCGCTACAGAATTCATTTCACTAAGAAGGAGAGAATGCGAGGGGAGAGCGAACTAGAGGAAATAGGAGGAGACTGAGAGGGACATTGATGGAGCAAGAAGGAGATGATGAATTTGAATAGCAACAATTGTATGGATACAACAGCCTGATGTCTCTTTTAACCTTTTTAATCAATATACATGGCAGTATTAGGCTGTTAAATGATAATGTTGCACCTATTTCTAATGGATTATCTTAGTAAACATCACATTACCATACACTACTTTCAGACACTTTTGCATTCTGCCAAAATTCTGGTGTGTAAAATAGTTATTTGTCCAAAATTGCACACAAGTGCATTTCATATATTTTACATGAATTTGTGTGTGTATATATATATATATATATATATATATATATATATAAAAAAGAGAGAGAGAGAGAGAGAGAGAGAGAGAGAGTTATGTTTATTCTCACAGTATATTTATAATTAATTTATTATTTTAATTCTTTATTTTATTGTCCTTGTTACATGCATTTCACATAACTGTGGATTATGCATAATTCAGGAGATGATGATTTTGATAGCAACAATTGTGCGTTTACAACACCCTAATGTCTAGTTTAGAGTTTGGAAATCAAATGCTAATTTTATTGCTATTTCTGATAGATTATCTTAGTAAACATCATTGGCCATACTTTCAGGCTCTTTTGCACTCTGCCAAAAGCAATTTTCAGTGTGTTAATCATTGTTCAGCCAAAATTGTCCCCATGTGCACTTCACTGTTTGCTTTTTCATTCAATATGCATTTGAAATATGCCATGATTTTTGATGAACAAAAACTATTTTGTTTCATACAACCAGTTTGGCAATAACACATTGAGTAAGCATAACAATTATGACTGTGTCACCACAGTTTTTCCGATGCAAGAAACAAAAGTTTCATATTTGTTTATAATCCACGTCCGGTTCTTTCTAAAACTAGCCTTCCCAGCCTGCATGTGTGAGGTTATTGTTGAGACTATGTTGAGCTTTGACACGTACATCTCCGAAAACAGAAAGGAATATTAGTAGACATTCCTTGAGAAATTAGAGAGCACAACTCAAGTTGGGACATTGTGTATTTTACTGGCATACAGGCACACATTCCTCTTCCCTCGCTCTCCGTGGCATAATTGAGACCAATAGGCCAAGACCCAGGTGTGTAATGAATATTACAGACAAGATAGTTACACAACACCTCAAGCTAGACAATAGCTTTTTGTATGTACTCCCATTTCCTTCCCTAATGAAGTCACAGATTAAAGTGAAGCAACACAAAGGGTTGTCTGTTTGCAACGAGAAGCACCTATCTAAACACAGTGAATGGGGGCAAGCCTTTGCAATTAACCCTCCATAGCTGGAGAGGGCCGGGGAGATTAGCTTGCGGTATGTTACATATGACACCGGTGCTCTCTGCGTGCTGTCATAAGGCATCTGCAAAAGGTGTCGATATCCTGGAGCAAAGAGCAAAGTGTGTGACTGTAGTTTTGTCCTTGCAGTTCAAATCATGTTGGCACCATAGAGGGCTCTTCCCCCTCAAAACAGAGCAAAAATTTACACTGATACTGTATTAGACTGCTGCATTTATTATGCTGAAATTGATTGCTATTAATAATGATTCAATTTGCAAAAAGGTGCAAAAACAAAAGTGTTTTTTTTTTTTTTTTTTGTAATTTCTGTCCATTGAGGGCCATTATTGAGCTGCTATTGTGAATTATTATTATTATTATTATTATTATTATTATTGGACTCATTGTCTGAACTGGATTTTGCTCAGAATTGTCAGGTAGAATCTTGTGCACTTTAAAAATATTCATTGTGCTTTCTCCTGGTTCAAGGTAAAATCTGATGCACAAAAATACATTTTCAGTTTGTCAGTCTAGTGGTTCTCAACTTTTTTGACTCCACGGTCCACCTTTCACCAAGGCAAAGACCCTCCAGTCTCAGCTGGTATACTGTACGTTGGTACATGTTGTAATAAAAATAAATAAACTCAAAAATATGATGTAATTTTAATGCCGTACATCTTTATTTTTAGTGTCCACAGCTCCACATAAAAAAAAAATATTTTTTTTTTAATAAAATAAATATATATAAACAAATATAAATAAATTATGTAACTAAATGTAAACTAGATTAAGATGCCCTCTAAATGTTGGTCCCCAAGGATATTTTAATTTATATATATATATAGATAGATAGATAGATAGATAGATAGTTTTATATATATATATATATATATATATATATATATATATATATATATATATAATATATAGATAGATAGATAGATAGATAGATAGGAATTTTTATTAACATAATCAAAAAATGATTTAAATTATAAATATAAACATTTTAATAAAACACATCATATCACGCATCATTTTGTTATAAATCTCCTGGATTTTTAATCTTTCATACACACATTCACTATTATCCACATTCATTCATTCATATATACGGTATGTCTACTAAGGATTTTTTTTTTTTTTTTTTTTTTTTTGCTGATCATGGTTGTACTTCCTGTGCTAAGCATGCAGTAGCTGCATTATATTTGTGACCTGCAGTATTTCAGTGTTTTTAGATCTTCAGTCACCATTCACTACTGCTCATGTATTGCAGGACGCTTAATTAAATTGCTGCAGTTGGCTTAATGTGTTATGATATGATACTGGCCTCCCTCCCCCCTGAACCTCCACTTCTAAATAAGATGTAGTGTTAGATGTACTGTAAGTCATCACATTCTGTTTTGCATGGCTCCCTCCCATTAGCACCTAACACTTAAGAGATCTCTGGGTAAATGATCGACTCTCACAGCAGTTACAGTATGGGTCTCTGGCTGCAGATGACAGAGATTTGTAAAGTCACAATAAGCTATTTTTAAAGTGAAAGCAAAGTCTTGCTTTTTTTTCTAGGAGAACGTTGGCATTTAATTTATTCGCAGTTCGCCTTTATTGTCATATTTTCGTGACCTTTGGTGTGGTGGGGGGGTTGGGGTTCGGTGCATTTGTGCAATAGAAGCATTTAATGCACAGTTACGCTAGAGCTTAAGTTTACAGAGCTCTTGCCTGGTGTTTTGAAATGGTTGGAATACATTTAATTGGAGCAGTATGGGTTTAATGGAGGAGCTGTCTTTAGTTGTGTGCTTTCCCAACCTCTTGACCCAAAGGCATACACCTGGTATGGGGTCAGGTTACAGCCTGGCTTCCAGGCTTGCAGGTCAAGACCTGGAGCTTCACACACTCTAATCCCTTGCATGGCAACATACTTGACTGAAGGGACTGGTCCAAGCACTTCCAGTCATCCTTGAAAAATTACAGCACACACACAACCTCTCTCCCGCTCCATTCCTCTGTTCCTTCCCTAAAGTGATGATTTAACTCTTAAAGGATGTTGAGGGTCTTTTGTGGGGCATTAGCCTGCTGAGAATTATGGGCTTAAATGAATTATGATGAGTGCATCTGTATGCACAGCCAGCCTGGTGCGCTTTTAGGATGGCAGGGTGTGTGTACATGCATGTGCGAGTATGTGTGTTTGAAAGAGACAGAGAGAGGGAGAGCGCACATGTGCATTTAACCCTTTAGGGACCGAGCAGCTCGACATATTTAAGTCTCCTCCCTGCAGTCCCTGAATGGGGTTTAAAGCATAAGGCATGCTAATGACTCATAATAGCAGTCTTATGTGATTCACCGCCTTTGCTGTTCATGTATGCTGTGAAAGTAACTGATAGGTTTCATGTAGGATTTGATAAGCGAAAAAAAAAAAAATTCATTTGTATTTATTTATTTTATTTTAAATAATAATAAACTATAATTATATTTCCTTGAATATATTCACATTTCTGAAATGTAGCAATTGTTAGTGATTGTAAAATTAATGAATATAAAAATAAATATGATGTACATGCAAATGTATTTTAATTTTTATTTATTTATTTTTTAATTTCTGTCTAAACAACAAATAATTTGCACCATTGTCATTTAAAAAAAATAAAAAATAAAAAATGAAATAAATAAATAGAATTTCACAAAAATAACAGCGCATGAATAATAACAAATCGTTTTGGCACATCCAGTGTGAAACCGTGGGATAATGGAAGAGCAGACACATATTCTTCCAAATGGGTGAGACACTCTAATTGGATTCATTGAGCAGAATTAGTGTCTCCCAGCTTTCACCCAGCTATCTTAGGGCCAGCTGGGTTCACAGACTCCCCTCTTTGAACTGTGCCCCCGTCCGACTGCTACTATTAATGCACACCAGGGGGAGCAGTTATACTGCAGTTCCAGTGTCCATGTTCACAGCACACCGACTCATTGTTTCCTACTGTGAAAGCGGCTGCAAACCACGAAGCACAGATTTTGTGTATAGTTTGAATAATAAATATTGCTATGCTGTGCATCAAACTGCTCTTTAGTGACATGTATCAAGAGTTCTCAGAGGTACGCTACAGTTAGAGAGTAAAAAAAATAAATAAAATAATAGATGTTAGATGTTGAACACACTGTCTGCTATGAGATTTCCTGGTGTCTTCCTCATTGTTCCCTTTGTGAAGCTTTTTTACTTGACACTTGCTCAAACACGCATAGTATTTTTCTGGTATTTCCAGTATTTTACTGTATTGTTTATTTATTTTGTTTTATATTTTGTTTTATTTATTGGTTTTTTTTATATATATTTTATATTTATTTGTCTCTATACATGAAATATTTATGATTTTAAAGAATTTAATACAATTAATAATTATTATTAAAAGAAAAAATATGCATGGGCTATATATACAATGTTATTATTAATAATTTAATCATTTAATATTTTTAATATTATATTATATTAATATTTTAGTAGTAATTGTATTAAATTTTTAATAGGCTTCGTTTTTTCTTAAATAAATAAATACATATTTTATGTATGTATGTATGTATGTATGTATGTATGTATGTATTTATTTATTTATTTATTTTGTGGTGGAGTTTGGACTCGATACTGAAGGAAAAGAAGCCAACATCTGTCCATCATTCACTAAAACTTTTCTAATACTTAAAAAAAAAAAAAAATAAAAAAAAAAGAAAAAAAGATGTATCTCATGAAGTTGGTTGAGAGTGCTGAGTGGTAATCTATACAAAGCGTGGACGAAGATTAAAATACAAGAAAAAGTTAATTTGTTCAACATTTTTGGTCACTACAAAATTCCTACTTACATCTGTATTATTTTATAGTTTTATTTACCTAATAATAATAATCATCATCATTTTAAATTGCAGATAAATAGTAATGATCAAGAAGTATAACCATCAGCTCTCCTTTTAAAAGAAAATAAATTAAGAGCAAACTGCAACAACTAAAGTCTATGTTAATATTATCATTCAGATAGAGTCCCTATTACTCTCTGTCAATCAAGCCAACTGTCGTTTGATTGGCTGCACGGTCTGGCAGTGAGTGGCAGCTGCAGAGAGATGACATAAGTGGCCAGTTTAGAATTTTCTGTCTCTTTTGTACATGTTCTATTGTGGTGTGATATTGGTGCCTGTCTGCTTTTAATGCAGCAGGATTACTCAGCGCTTTCACCCTGTCGCTCAGTCTGCCTCAGAGACGCCCTGCTGAACTATGCTCTCCAACCATCATCTCCACCATGATTACCTGTTTCAACAGCACTGTGCTTCACTCGCTTATGGGTAGGAGCTCATCTACATGGGTCTGCCTGATGACAGCAGCGGGGCTTCTGTTAGCAAATGAGTCTGTGAGAGGAATGTTCTCAGGGAGGTGACAGAGCTACACGTTGCATGTATTAGGCTGCTGACTTTTCAGCGGGTTCTTAGAACGTCGGGACCGTCAACAATGTTTTGAACACAAACAGAAATTGCACAGGAATTGATCCGCTCTGCTTGCGAGTCGCGTGCATCCTTTGTCCTGTAGCCCATTAGTGGTGTGAATTTTAATCAGAGGCTGACTTAGCACCACTATATTTCCTGGCACTTCTTCACTGGCTTCCTGTCTTGTCTCATCTCATGGGATACACGAAAAACAAGGAAACATGGCAAGACTGCGTGTCTCCGTCTGCGTCTCATGCTGTCTTTCTCCGTCTGTCTCTCTCCCTCCCTCACTTACAACACATCACACCTTTCTGTTCCCGATTGTTTTTTGAATTCCGTGACCAGGTATATAAATTAGGTGGGGGAAACGTACGCAACAAAATAATAGAGGCTTCATGACTAAATAAAATGTGAGATTTTTCGCCTTTGCCATTTGTCAGGATCAGGTGAATGGCTCTATTACTTCACTTCTTAAAACCTGTTATAGAGCCATATAACTGACATATGGCATTGCTTCCATTTTGATCCTGGACATTTATGGGGCCGTAGTGAGCGTGAGGAATCTTTCTGGTGCCCTTGGTTTAATAGAAAGAAATACATAGACTACAAAAAAAAAAAAACCAAAAAATTAAAAAAAACAAAAATATTTAGAATTCTAAAAACATTAAGCATTCCCATACATGAGGCTGTCCCATACAGCATTTCTAATTATGGCATATGGCAACAGCATTAAAAGGTGTTATTTTTTATTTATTTTTATAAAAAAAAAATTTCAGTCTCCTTTATCCAGAAACGTAAAAAATTAGTAGGGAATTAATAACTTTTGTTGACTATAGTTTACAAATTATTTTAAAAAAAAAGGACAAAAAAAAAATAAGGACTCAAATAAACAATATTGTTGATAAATACAATATTATTCATTTTTTTTCAAATTGACTTTTGTTGACTATAGTGGACCAAATAAGCTTTTGACCTAAAAATGAAGATAGCCTTGTTGTTGTTAGTAGTAACAGACATTGTGACCCTTTTTTGCTGGTGATCACTGAACCTTGGCTTTCATGTTCTCTCTTCCTTACCCCTCACTTCCTGTCCTCACTTTCCCAATCTAAAGGGAACACTGCGGCCGTTTACCCCCTCCGTCCTCCCTTTCTCTCACTCTTTTCTCCTGTCCTGCCAGGAAAAGCTCTCGCTAGTGTCACATTTGACTGATTGCTTGTTAAGGCTTCATGCTCTGCTGTCTCTATGTAGACTATGGCCTCTAAGGATCTGCTATTCAACATCCTTTCTAAGTCTCTCTGATAGATGACATGAAATACTGTAGTAGTAGTAAAAGGTTTTAGACTGGAATGCTGTCTGCCATCTCTGTGCATATATTACACACTGTGATTATTAACACATATTTTAAGGACAGCCTTGTAATTGACCTGACGGTTTCCAAAATATAAATCAATTTAATGCCCTGAACTTTGCTTTCCCCCTTTTTATGAATTCAGTTTGAGTGGGAGTCTGAGGACTGTCTTCTTCTTCTTCTTCTGGTAACAGGGTAAAATGGATTACAAATATAAATAGATGAAAAAATATTTTAGTGTGAGCTCTTTCAGGTCAGATCATTACAAATACGTGTTTAAATCAGAAGTAAATGAATGCAGACTTAATTGTAGTCTAAATGATTCCAGAATACAAAACATTCTGAAGGGAAAGCATTGCAAAATTACTAGACTTTTTTTTTTTTTTTTTTTTTTTTTTTTACAGTCGCAGATGGATAAAGTTTGAGCAAGATATCAAACTCAGGGCCTGAAATTCATCAAATCTTGTGGAGTTACCTTTTATTTTAAGCTCAGATGTAATGCATCCAAAATGTTAAACAAATACAATAGGTCTCTCATCAGAGGGTAAATGGCAGATTCTATTACTAACAAAGTTATGTTGAAAGTTGACAGATTTAGAAGCATGCAATAAAAGGTTTCTTTTATTTTTCAAAGACACATTTGAACTTATGACTAGTGAAATCCAACCAGAAAGTGTGATCTCTGATGTTTGCTAATGACAGACTGTTATGCTGATAAACAGATTGTTTGAAGGAAAGTGCAGGATGAATAATTTATTGTCAGAAAATATTTGTTCTTTAGTTTCATTTCAGGTTTAAAGCCCGGGGTTTTGTTTTTGGAGTTTGTTTTGCACATTTAAAATGCACTTTTTATTAAACAATTAAAAATAAATTATTAAAAGGAATGTACAAAAATACTAAAATTGTTTGATCTGCATTTTTTTAAAGAGTGTTTCTTTTCTGTATTTTTTTTTTTACTGATTTGCATGATTGTTTTTCTTCTAACATTAAAATAGTACAATTTTAATTATTAAATTAATTTAATTATTATTAAACTTCTTTCATAATTTTACACACACACACACACACACACACACTCAACACACCACTACAATATACACATATATATATATATATATATATATATATATATATATATATATATATATATATATATATTATATATATATATATATATACACAAATCAAACCTTGATAAGTAAAATCAATAAAAATTAAAATATGATTGCATTAAAACTCTGTGATTTTTCTTTTCTTTTTTTCTAACAATCCCGCACATCTTAGTCATGGTAAGGCCGGTTGGCTCTGTTCACACACTATTCTCACACCATAAAGCCTTGAGTAAAAGTATGTCTGTGATCATTTGACTGTGACTGCTGGAAAAAAAAGGCCCAGTTTATCTTGGACTTAGACCCATTCCTCGCCATTGCCGGTGAGAGTTTGTCTTGGGCTTGAGGTGGGGGGTGGGAGCCATTAACACTTCTTATTTAGCCTTTTTCTGAAGTCTGAAATCCTAATAGTTAGTCTCTATTTTCTGCTCCATGGCGGTACCCCCACCAGAGCCCTGTGCCGGAGATCCACTGTGCCATTTGTGTGTAAAAGGCCTTCCCTTTTTTTCGTCTCTTCACCACACATGCTCGACTTCACAGGCCAGGCGATGGCCCGTGGACAGCACATGAAAAACTACAGCGGCATATCTTGAGCCTGCTAAGTCCTCGACTAATTAGCAAAAATGGTCTCTATTCTATACTATTCTTTTTCCATCCCCCTTTTAAGCATTTAGTCTTGGGGGATAGAGAGAGAATATAAGGGAGTGAGAGCAGAGATGCAGAAGGAGAGAGAGAGAGAGAGACACAGAGAGAGACAGAGAGAGGAAAGAGAGGCATCTGAGCTCTCAGCTGGGCTGTTTTGAAAACACACTTTTGAAATCCTGTCCCTTAATTCATGCCTTTTGTTTTTGCTCCTTTTGTATTTGTCAGTTTGACCATATAACTTCATACATCTGGTCTATAGCTTGTTTGGGGCTTTCTCACCCAGGGGCCTATCGCCTCCTCCTGAGCTCAAATTCAAGTAATCGTGTAACATAAAAGAGTCTAAAGTGTGGGCTGAGAGAGTGAACAGGGCTAGACAGAGAATGTGTTCAAAACTTAAAAGCATTCCTCCACTTGTTTCTCTCCCTCTTTCTCGTGTATGTCTCTCTCTTCCACAGTTCCTCTTTCTCCCTCTATTTCGAGGTTAAAGGGAGAGTTCACCTACAAATGTAAATTCAGTCTCTCGTTCTCATTTACTCACTCTCGTGTCATTCCAAACCTGTTTGACTTTCTTTCCTTCGTGGAGCACAAAGTGGAAAACTTTGAATAATGAACTGGTAGCTGTTTTCATTGAAGCTACAATGAATAGGGACTGAAAGCACTTTCAAGCTTAAAAAAAGAGGTAAAAGCACCTTTAAAATTATCATAAATAGGACTAATGGACTATATTCCAAGTCTATAATAGCTTTGAAAAGAAATGTTGTTATTCAGGTTGATTCAGACCGGTTTTGTAAAGTCATTGAAAAAAGTCCAACTAAAAAAAAAAAAAAAAAAAAAAAAAAAATAAAATAATAAATAAAAATAATAATAATAATAATATATATATATTATATATATACATGTAAGTATTATGCAACTTTTATGACACTTTTATAGTTATTTTGTTTCTATTGTGAAGCTTAAAAACCTTTCTTCATTGTAAAAGTATCCAATCTTATTTTGTGCGTAATACAGGTTTGAAATGAAGTGGGTGAGTAAATGATGGGATTTTTTTTTTTTTTTTTTTTTTTTTTTGATGAACTATACCTTTATGATCTCTCCAACTATGACTGGCCATGGAACAGCATTCATATTTATTTTATTACTAGCCTTTATTTGTTTTGCCCAAATTAAGTCAAATAGTTTGAGGTTACAAGTCTTAACTTATACAATCAAATGACTCTAAATGAAACATCAATTTGTCAGCATTATTTTCCCTGCGGCTGAAGAGGGTCAACCCCCCCCCCCCCCCACCCCCCCCCCCCCAAAAAAAAAAAAAAAAAAAAAAAAAAAAAAAAAAAAAATGAAAAAGCAAAATCAGGTCTTTCTTATCAATTGCAGGAAACATCATGGGCAGCAAGAAAGCAGTCAAGTTCAAGGGAATCAGAAAAAAAAAAAAAAAAAAAAAAAAAATAAATAAAAAAAGAAAAAAGTAATTATTAAAGGAAAAAGCATTTGTTTGCTTTACTTTGGCTGGTCACAAAGCAAGTGAAAGGATTTTCAAAGATCACCAATCCTTTTTTTTTACTTTGAAACACAGAGTAAGTCACAATAAAGTGATATGGAAATGTAATTATTAATTATTACATCCAAATGAGGTTAAAAAAAAAAAAAAAAAAAAAATGAAAGTCTAGTTGAATGTTGTCGTGTGTCTTTGACTCTTGGGGAAATGAAGGAGACAGGACAGGCCTCTACATGACGCTTTATATTTCGAGCTCTGTTTCCTGGATCATCAGTGCTGTGTGTGGGATTGAAGCTGCACAAACTCTAATTTCAATTAGCGAATGAAAGGATAAAATACTCACTTCCATTACAATGAAAATTTCTTGTAAGCAGGTGTTATATTGTCAATTTTGCAAGTGTTTGCTTAGAAATAACTTTAGTTATTTACTAAAGTTACATTATTATTATTATTTATATATATATATATATATATACTTGTTGTCTTATGTACTTTACTTGTTATATCTATATATATATATATATATATACTTTACTAAACAAAAAAATAAAAATATATATATATATATATACTTGTTGTCTTATGTACTTTACTTGTCTCCACCGTGAGATTTAAATAAATAAATAAAAAAGAAGGCAATTACAGCTTTTTATCTCACAATTTGGGCTTTTTTCTTACAATTTTGGGGGGGAAAGAATTGTGAGATAATTTTGGAGGACAAGAATTGTGAGATATCAACTTGTATTTAAACTATATATAAACTATAATATAAAGATATATTTTTTACATATATCTTAAAACATAAAATGTATTTTTTATTCTCTGGCAATCTGAGTTTGTCTAGGTTTTTTTTTTTTTTTTCACGGCAGAAACAGGCTTCTACTTTTCTACCACAGTGTAAAATCTTTGAACTATCTTTTTATTTTTTGATCATATTCAAATTATGGATTGCAGTATATAATTAATTTGATTACATCTTTTCCAATTCAAATGTAATTTTTAATAAGCTGTAAAACACACACAAGCAAAAAGGTTTTATGACTGTGTGCAAATTCATATGTGTGTGTATGCCTTGATATGAAAGTCATCTGTAAGGAGCTAAACATACTGGGTGGGAACCAGCTCATTTTGAAGGGGATTTTACCAGTCGCCCTGTTGGCGGCTTTACTCCAATGAGAAAAGAGGAAAGAATGAAACAGAAAAGAAATGGACTTAGGAGGTTTCTCTCACAGTTAGCTGTCACCCACCGCACATAAAGGCCCCCATGATGGGCTGAGTTAAGCACCCCAATATTCACTCATTTGAAGGGTTTAGGCCACAATGGCAGGGCCTAAAACACCCAATCACAGGCCTTTGGGACTGAAACTTTTTTTTAAACACACCTTTCCTTTTCTTTTTTGGTGTCCATCTCCCCCAGTGCATGAATAGCTTGCCAACAGAGTAGTAGAACAGCCCACCTTTTCTCATTAGTCTTAGTGGGAGGGAATACCCTGTCTCCTCAATAGGAGAGCTGCTGGTTAAAATATCATTAGCCTACATCAGGATTCAAAAACGCATTGCCCAAGCTCAATTAGTGGACTGAGCAGGGGAAGGTGCCAGAAAGCACGCACAGCCCATTATATCAGGACACAACTATATTAACCCTGTACAGTCACAGAGAAGTCTAAAAACATCATCTTTTTATGTGATGTTCTTTACTGCTTCCAGGCTACAGAGTGAAATAAGGTGTATTCCACTATTTGCTGCACCGTGGCCCGTTTTTCTTCAATGCCAACTTTGTCCCTAACACTTTTTGAAAACCTTTTTATTTTATTTTATTTTATTTTATTTTATTTTATTTTATTTTATTTTATTTTATTTTATTTTATTTTATTTTATTTTATTTTATTTTATTTTATTTTATTTTATTTTATTGGGTGGATTTCAGGTGATCTGCACATTAATTTAGCTGATTTAAAATAATACTTAAAATAATTAATAAAAAAAAGCACAAATATGTGGAATTTCTTGATTAATTGACTAAAAATAAGTTAAATTATTGTTTTACCATTAATTTGTGAAAGTATTTATGTTGTCTCACTTAAATAATGTAATTGCAGTATTGCAGTTACTGTATGCATTGTGTAAGTATTTAACAAAACAAAACAAACAAAAAATAAATTAAAAAAATAAATTTATTCACCATTTATCTTCCTTTTATATATTTTATGTTGCTAAAAAGTGGTTAGGTTTAGGGTATGGATATATTTATAAATAGGAATATTATGTTGCTGCTCACTAGAAAGTAAGAGATACATAGTTCGCCAGGATTGTGCCACGTTACGTGATATGCATTGTGTAAGGTTTTAACAAAACAAACAAACAAGAAAAATATAGTATTTTAAATATAGTAATTTTTCATAAGTACAATTATTTTATTATAAGTCAGAATGTAATTACTTAATTAAAATTGTATTGCATTCACATTGATCTTCACTTTTATATATTTGATGTTGCCTAAAAACGGTGGCATAGGAGTAGGGTCACTGGATGATATTTTATTAACTAAATGGGAATAAGATATCTTTTTCGTGGGGGAAAAGAGGGAAGGAAAAAGGGGGGAAACGGACTTTTTCTTGTATACGAGCTGCAGTGGGAGCGGAAGGCCACGGCCTTAGGCCGTTTATGTCTGCGTGCTCCCTGCTGGGTGGCGTTAGTTGGCGTTTGCTAAAAAAAAAAAATCAAAAAAAAAAAAAACATGGAGATAGTAAATCAATATATGCGTGCAGCTCATGTGCAGTAGAAAAGTAAGAAATGCTTAAAGATCCGACTGATTTGACCACACGCCCCACGCAACACGCAAACCACCACACACACACCACGCACACACACACACACATATATATATTTAGCAGTGTGATGGTTTTCACTAGATCAGGGATTCTGATTATATTTTGCCGACCCAGATGCTTCCAGGCCTGAGGGAATATTTTTGTAAACGCCTGTCACTTAAAAAAAAAAAAAAATGAGAATAAAAAAAATACTACCTTGACACCTTAAATGAACAACACCACCCATAAATCAATAGAGACAGTGAGGCCCCATTTGTTTTTTTATTAGTCCTTTATCAGAGAAATTTTGATTGACACATCGCCCTGAGAGCTTTGCCAAAACACAATTAATTTTTTTGTTGTTAGTTTTAGTTTTTAGTTTTCATCAGTTTTTTGACAAAAAATATCACACATATTATATTAGAAAACACACACATTTTGTATTTGATTTGACACACACCACACAAACATGCAATTAAGCAAAAATGATATGTATAATTTTGCTTTGTTGCCCACAAGCCCCTGCGAGTACCAAAAGGTCTAAAGGTATCCACATTTTAGACAAAAAAAAAAAAAAAACAAACACCCATAAGGACGTCTTGCAAACTCCATGTAGATGAACACAAAATCTCTTGCATCCAAAACGTATTGATAGATTGCAAATATACACCGCCAGCCAGATTATATCTGATTTACAAGCTCTTAAAGAGACCTCCAAGTGGGCTAGGTAAGGTTTTTTTCAAAGTACCCGACATGTTGCAGTCATAGTGCCATATCTATTTCAGTATTAAATTTGAGCAGGGAAGAGAAACAGAAAAGTATCTAGACCGTCTGATTAAATGCCCACCCCGGACAGAGGAAAAATTTCCTTAGACTCAGCAAAGAATAAATTGATTCAAAAGGAGGTGTCATTGTATGTTACAATGTATATTAATAGTCACACCTCTTTTTAATGGTTTTGAGTTTGGCATTGAGAGCTGAGAGGGAAAAATACAAGTCATCATAGGTGATGCTCATGCACACCCCAGATGAAAGAAGCTATAATAATAATCTTGTGATGAGCAGGGCTCACCATAAATATGTATCGCATGAGGATCTGTTTTACATTCTGCATATCAAATCAGCAAACGAGTGCTGAATAGCCCACTGAATCAGGCGGCCGACGCTTGATTTGATACACAAAAGTTGACTCTGAACTTGGGAGGGAGAGAATGATTAAAGCCCCCACCCCCCTGACACACACAATTGACATGATCACAAGACACAAACCACTGACAGAATTTCATGTGACATGATCACACGATTTTAGCGTAATTTTAGATTCCGACTCGTTAAAAGCATTCACGTTCTCGTCCTTTTTATGAGACGGTTTGTGAAGCATTCTTGCTTCTCAAGACAGCCACAGACAATCATATGAGCACAGCTCTTTAATTACGCTATTCAAACGCGCTCAAACCACTTTAGCCTAATGTAATCTATTAACTACGCACATCATAACGTTTTAGGCAAGTACCAAGTTATGTCATAAAATATTTAAAAAAGAGTGAATTTATATTTAATCTGATCACAAGTTTAATTATTTAAACGTACAAATTATACAGCAACCAAAGAACATTTACATTATCAAAGAACATTAGGCTATCAATGAATTCAGCTTAGCGCTAGTGTAAGCACTCTAAAAAAAGCTCCTGTTATAATAAGTGAAGCTGTCTGCAGTGTATGATGAATGAATCTCTTGTTTGCATCGCATGTATATCTGTTGTTTCCGATGAGAGAATTCGCCAAAGTGCAGTATTCAGTCAGCGAGCGCGAGCATTGACCAAAAATTTTGTGAATCAGTGATGTTAAAATCCCCTCATAAATAAAAATATTAAAGAAAAAAAATATTGAACTAAAATCACAAAAGCACAAATACATAGGTTCTCATATAAGTCTGTCTTCATTCATTTGTATATTCATCTACAGTATATAAGTGTTTGGGCTGTTTAGTATTAGGATTTTTTCTAAAATCCTCATGTGGCCCCTCCCTGCAACACACAAGGACACGCAGCAGTGCACAAACATGCCAAATATTAAAAATGAAAGGATTACAATGTAAAAGATTATTATTGTGCCCCATAGATGGTCTGCTCGCGCGCTTTAACCTCGTACACTAGCAGAACCTTTCCTCTCTGGAGAAGCCTTCAGTTTTTGCTCTTGCAAATTCCACCAAATAAATAGCGAATCCGCCATGGCATGAGTGCAACTAGCCTTTAAAGGGAATGGGAGATGAGACTCTGATTGGTTTATTGCACGTAACTCCCAAAACACACCCATGACTCATTAAGAGAACAGATATTAACCCTTTTAGACCATGCTCCCAGTGCACGGACCATTTTTCCCAACGTTAAACTAGCACAAGCGGATTTGGGCACGGCCCAAGTTCACTTGCACCGTGTGATTTAGACCATGCACTTAGATCGTTAAAATAAGGCCCTATATGTTATAACTTCATTTTTAATAGTTCACTCAAAAAACAAACAACAACAACAACAACAACAAATACTTTATAGGTCACCCTTTATTTTACAGTGTCACATGTTACACAGGTTACAGTATATGTACTTGTTATAGTAATAACAGTAAATTATGCATTACCAAACCATAATCCTAAACCTTAACCTTATAATAAGTACATGTAGTTTATAATATTACTCAGTTCTTAATTGTATAATTACATTGTAACAACACCAGCTTTACACCGTAAAGGGTTAGTACTCTAAAAAGGAAATTCTGTCTGAAATTTACTCACCTCCAGGTTGTTCCAAACCTGTACGAGTTTCTTTCTTCAGTTGAACACAAAAGAATATATTTTGAAGAATGTTGCTGGTAGCCATTGGCTTCCATAGTATAAAAATGTATATATGTATATCTGTGGGGGAAAAACAAAACAAAATGTACTGTAGATGTATTGTCATTACTTACTGATAATATTTTCTTCAGTTAAGCTGTGCTGCGACCGGATCATAGAGTCTTGAACAGATTGATGAACAAATCATTCAGACTAATGTTGTCAGCAATAAGCAATGTCAACCTATTCTATTCTATTCTATTCTATTCTATTCTATTCTATTCTATTCTATTCTATTCTATTCTATTCTATTCTTGGAGCCTAACCGATATAGCCTTTACGAACTGCCACTGTATGAAAAGATTTGTGTGAAAATATTTAAAAAGCTTTCTTTTGTTTTTCCAAAAAATAACAGCATAGTTTAGAACATCATGAGGGTAAGTAATTAATAACATATTTGGTTTGTTTTTCTTTTTTGCATGAAACCTTTAACTGCTCTTCTGTGGGTCATTCACATTGTGTTTTTGACCCCAAAATGTTGACGTTCTCAGGAAGACATTTCTTCAGTAAGATGTACTGTATGTACTCCTAGTTTACTTATTAATAAAAAATATAGCTATGTACAGTACATTAGCTTGGTAATGCTGTTGCTGGCATGAAAATAGCATTCTGTAAAGACTTTAAAGTGCATCAGAGGTACTGTCTCCTAGAGCAGAGCATGACTTCATTTCAAGGTGAACACTAGCAGAGGTCATCCATAGATTGAGCTTTGTTGGAAGATGAGTAAAAGGATAGATGGGGTATCACAAAAAAAGAAGAAAAAAAAAGAAAGCACCGACTTAGGAGGAGTTTTTTGAGCAACTTGATTCACACCTGCACTCTCTCCATGGCAGCACGTCGGGCTGGGGTCGTCTGTTGCACGGCAGGAGGATTTGGGGATGATTAATTGCGCTGTCTGCTGAATGGAGCTCTCGAAACCAGCGGGATCCTCTGCATATGTAAATACAAGCAGTCTCAGCACAGCACCGAGGAGCAGGATTAACAAAACGACTCTGCTCCCGGATTCAGACCAATTCACCAATCTTTTCTATTAGCACTGACAAACCACAGGTGTGTGAGAAATCCCACAGCCCTTTCATCTTCCCAAATAAAAAACACATTAAATATCAGGCAACCCTTGTCGTGCACAGTGGAGTGGCCTGAGAAATGAAAATCCACAGCTTAGGGACATTTAAACAAAATCCACAAATTAGAAAACTGCAGTATTTATACATTATTATAATTAATAATAATAATAATAATAATAATAATAAACATTTAATTTAATAAATAGTTTTTTAATGCATATAATAAACATTTTGGAATAATAAATAAATTTTTAATTAAATTACATATAATAAACATTTAATTTAATGCATAGTTTTTTTTAGTCATTTAATAAACATTTTGATATCTTTACCGGTATGATTTAATAAGATATTTTAAATAATAATAATAATAATAATAATAATAATAATAATAATAATAATAATAATAATAATAATAATAATAGTTACTGCTACTATTATAAAATATTTTAAATAATAGTTTATTGTTATAAATAATATAAGTAATAATAAATTATTATTATTATTTAAATGATAACCTGTTTGCAACAAGAAACAAAGGACATATTTCTACTGTTCTACTGTTAATGCTGGCAATGTTATTCTGTACTATTCACTGAATTTAAGGCACATTGGGGACATTTATAAATTGTTTTACATCCTAATTTAAAAAACCATTATTGCACCTTTGTTTTAAGTTAGATAGAGAACAGACGATTATGGATTATTATTCACAACTTTAATTAGGACTGTAGGTTATGAATAGAAAATACTGTGGAGTTACAGTCAATAAATTAATCCTAACAGCTCCTGGTCTCCTTTTAACCTGCTCTTTGTTTACAGAAAATCCACCTCTTCCTTAAGTATGAATTAAGGGATTTCTATTCCCTTAATAGCCCATTCATTTCTCCTCTATTCATCCCCAGGGTGCACATCACCCCAGAAATTATTCATTTTGACCAAATGTCAAAAAAAATATGGTCTATGCAATGCATTCATCCTAAGATTTCTTTTACGTGACTAAAAGAGTGTGTGTAGGGGATAGAGGAAGAATATACAGTATGTGGAATAGAAAGTGAAACAGGAATAGGGGATGTCAGAAGGTTGAGAGTCTCTTTAAATTACTAGTGCACATTTTACCTTTCATGGTATTGATTGTACATGGAAGGGATCATTTAGATTTGAAGTTTTTCTTTCTTCTTCTGTCTTTGTCACTGGATCCTGGGGATCTTATAAATTCTGGCCACTTTCATCAGAGGAATATACTTTTCCCACTCATGTTGACCTTTAGAAATCCCTCTGAAACGCCAGACACCCCCAGAAGTCTGAGATATCACATTATCACGTTTTTTTTTTTTTTTTTTTTTTTTTTTTTTGGGCTTTTATTCTTTTCCCCTTCCCTTTTTTACTGGAATCTATACTTTTTCATGGCATTTGGAAAGGTCAGACATGTGTTGAACATCCAAGTTGCTAATGTTTGCAAAACGTCCTTTTTTTCATTGACAGAGGGGAATATGGCTGGTAGCTCCTTTAAACGCAATCCGTTTGTTGTGAAGAGGAGACATGCACGGTCATTGTCATACTGGAACTCTTTCTGTGCACTAAAATATTGTTTTTGATACAGTATCATTTGATACAGTATTCAGATAATTAATTAAAAATTTTAAAGGCTATAAAAGCTTAGTTTTATACCTGGACTGAATAATTGTATGTTGTGATGTATGTCCAGAGGATCCCTCAGCCGTCAGCATCCTGAACACTATTGCTTGCAATGGGAAGGCCATGAATTACTGTACACTGCAGATTTCATTTTCTTTATGGTAACTATAAACCTCTACCCAAATTCACCTGTTACTCTCTAGGTCAACAACCCATATACACAGCCGTTGTTCCAGCCCTGCTGACCCGTCCTTCACCTCACACGCATATAGCTAATATGCATGAAAATACTTAAGAAATTTGCTAAACTGTTTATAAAATGTGCCATACTTTAATTCCTAAAGCTTATTAACATATGACCACACATTATATTAGCCAGCATTAATAAACTAACAAACAGTACTGCATTACAAAATAATGGTCATTGTACGTTTAAAATGTAATATAATGTAAAATTATATTATATTATATTATATTATATAATATTATTTAAACATTATATTATATTAAAAAAAAAAAAAAAAAAAAAAATTATATTATATTATATTATATTATATAATATTATTTAAACAGTATTACATTATAAAATAATAAACATTAGTTATTGCATCTTTCAAATATAATATAATATAATATAATATAATATAATATAATATAATATAATATAATATAATATAATATAATATAATATAATATTTTGTATTGTATTATTACTTTATTGTATAAGAATATATCTTGACTTTAATGCATTTATGTATATTCATATTTGAATTTGCATGAATTAATGGTCTGTTAAGGATTATGTAATGTTTTTTGAAAAATAAACTACAGCACATTTTATTTATTTACTCTATTATTTATTATAAAATGTTGCTTAATATGAAATTAATGTAAAAGCATCAGCATTAAACAAAATTAGCTAATATAAAATTTAATAGAGGATTTATGAGAAATATCAATCTGTCCTGTTCCAGGATGTATATTATATTATATTATATTATATTATATTATATTATATTATATTATATTATATTATATTATATTATATTATATTATATTATATTATATTATATTACAAACAGCATTGCATGATAAAATTATTAATAATGAGAAAAATAATAATGAGCTACTGTATCTTTGCAATATAATATAATGTAATATAATATAATTTGTATTATATTAAGACTTTATAACGTTAATACATTTTTATGTATATTGAATGTGCATGAATTATATGTGAAGGAATATGAAATGTTTGTTAATGAATCTACTACAAGATATTTTGTTTATCTCCATTATTTATTATAAAGTATTGGCAAATATGTAGTTATTGTAAAACCAAAATAAGCTAATTTAGGTTTTGTGAGAAATATTAATCTCTCCTGTTTTCAAAAAAGAAAAATAGAGAAAGCAGCTTTGCAAAATTAGGTCATCGAATGATCCCAAGCCTAATATACACATTATAAAGAAAATATTGTGTTTAATATTTAAATCTAAGATGCCAACACAATACAAACAGCAGGTATGTGTGTGGCATGCATGCTGGGAACTTAATTAGTTTAGTTCGGCATTCATCTTGGAGAAAGCCACGGTTCCTTTGATGCGCTGAAAAAGACAGATACATATGCGCATGCGTGCGCACACCACCTCTCGGCGTTGTTAAATCACTGCTTCACCATAATTTGACAGTTTAGTATTAATTAGTGAAACACCCCATATAGTTTAACACACTATTATTGATGACCAACCTCACTTAACTCGCCCTCCCTGCGCAAACCCCAGTTAGTTAGCGGCTCTCTGGAGTATCTCCTACTTTAGCAGACTGCCACTAAATGCATTATATTCTCACGGCTCCATCTCTCATACACCCGCCTCGCCCTGGGAGTCTGAACCAAATGCATAATTTAAAAAGTCCTTAATCTGCGATGGCATTCCCATTTGGTCGCCAGCAGACTGCACTTTATGATGTCAGCTTTCTTCCACAAAGGTCAATAGCAGTTTTCTCTAGCCCTTCTCTCCCTCCCTCTCTTTCTTTCTCTGAGGTCTGGTGTAATACGCTTTATGGGCTCGAGTCCTGACACCTGGTGACATGATAACCTTCCCACTGCTCCAGCCTCGGCTTTTTGCTGCTCTCTTGTCACTGTTCTTTCAGATGTTGAAGCCGGGTCATTATAAACCACACACTTACCAAATACCTTCTCTTTTTTAGCATTTTGTGTTTCTTTGTTTAATTGAGTAGTAACATTTTGTTTCTCATATTTTATGAGATATTTATGATGCATTTTAAGCTTATTTAGTCTAATTTATTTGATATTATATCATATCTAAGGTTAGATTGATTTTCCTAAAAAGTGTATACCTTGTGGCTCAGCAGCACTATAATAAAATGGCAAAACATTGCAATGTTGACTTGACTACTGAGTATATTCGGGACTGGTTGGGCTGTAACCCTAGAATGCATCATTAAAATACCTACATGAATATATAAAGGAGTTCAGGATTTTGTACAAAGGAAAGACATCCTGTTTTGTTTTAGATTAGTAAAAATTCATGCAACAAAATATGTTGAAATGTCAATTTGCCCTTCTTTGAGGTTTAAGCAATACTTGCAAATTTGAAGCTGGACTATCTACAGGTATTTGACTGGTTTTACTATTTTTCTTGGTATTGTTAATGTTGTAGAGAAGATCCTTCTCATGTTCTAAAGTCAAAAAAAGTACCAGTGAAGTTCACTTCACCTCATACGTTAACTTAAAGAGGCTTTCAGATTAGCTTTCAGGCAACCCTACCAAACCCACCAACACCCAGCCATAAATCTACTGAGACTCGGGACCCTGAGAGAGCAACACATTTGGCTTCGCTGAAAGGACATCAGATGACACCCAAACTCTATCACATAGAGAATAAAAAAGACATCACCTCGCAACAAGCTGGTGATAAAGAGTGCCTGGGCATGGGCGGAAATTAAGACTCTGTAACAAGGTCTCAGGCTCCCAGCCTGACAACCATTTTACCCCTGTATTTATCATCCCTCCATGCCATTGGCTATTATGTGTGAACCTGCTGTCTTGCGGTAGACCTGGAATTTATGGACGGTCCATTATTAGGGGATTGTGGGTAGAGGGGGAGGAAGGAAGGGGGTGCAGCTCTATGGTTTTCTGAGGATGTTACGATTGCGTCTTAGATTATGCCACTTGACAGGTTTGTCATCCCTGTGCACTGATGTGCTCTGCAGAGTGCTCTGATATCATTAGCTTCATTGCTCTTAATGTGTCTGCTCCCCTCCATAGCAAGACAGGTCATATATTGTGCAAATAGGTGGACAGCAGCTGAGAGCTGGGGATTACGGAAGGGAAGAAACTGCCTGCTGGTTTATTTTCACTCACTTTGGTGAGACGTTAAGTATTATTATGGATATTATTCTGAGGTCACAAGCAAATTTTATCACAGTGTCATAATTAAGTAGGTTTAACTGTATTTTTTGTAATATTATGCAACAATTTCTATAGCATTTCAATAACCTCATATTTCAGCATCAAATTATGAGGAACACAAAATAGTCCATGTTCCATTGATTTGAATCTTTTTTATTATTATTATTTATTTATTTTATTTTTTTAATGAATAATTTGACATTTTGCCACAATCCTGCCAGCATCTGTGCGGAGGAGTATTGGACAAAACAAATTCCAAAACCAACACATACACCATAATATAACATTAGCACCAAGCTGTATTTCAAAACTGACCTAGCCGCTGAGCTAAGCGCTAATAGTTTGTTACTGAGCCAATGTGAAAACATATTGGCCCCCTTAACGGCTAGGAGCAAATGGAAAAGATAGCTGTTAGACAAAGTATAAGAAGTAAGGGTAACACTTTAGTGTATATTAGATGTGTGCAGGTCTTAACAGTAGGCCAAGCAGTCGACGCTAAATCCTGTCAAACAGCGCCTGCTTATTGAAGGTTATCCTTTGCCAAACAGTCGACTGTCATTAGGGATAGTTTTCACTCTTAAATTTCATTTCTGTCATTATTTACTCACTGTCACGTTTAACAGTCCCAAACAAGCAGTATTAATTTCTTTATTGTCATTTCTGAACACTGTCAAAAGCCAGATATTTTGAAGAATGTGGGTAACCAAACAGTTGCTGTTCCACACTGAATTTGATAGTAGCAAAAAAAATAATATGGAGGTCACTGTGGACCAGCAACTGTTTGGTTTTCCATGATCCTCAGAATAGCGTATATGTTCAGCAGAAGAAAGAAACTCATTCAGGTTTAAAACTTTAGAGTGAGTAAATAAAATAAAACACTATGACAGAATTGACAGACAGCTGACATAATTTTTATTTTTGGGTGAACTATTCCTTTAACATTAATAAATCAACAAAACACAAAGAGAAAAATCACTCACTGCTCTTGACTGAAGAAACTGAATACAGTTGCTTTAGGAATCAGTTTATATAGGGTTTTATTTTTATATTTGTTCATTCAGTTTCTTGAATGCCCCTGCTAAATACACCTATTGTACCTGAAAATAAAGCACTGCTTGTTTTATTTTTATTTAAAAATAAGAACAAAGTTTTTTATCTTCACCCTCTTTGGCCTAAAAATCTGGCATATATATATATCTATCTATCTATATATATATATATATATATATATATATATATATATATATATATATATATATATTGTTACCTTGAAAGGCTTTGTCTTTATAATAGGGAAATTAGTTTGGCTGTAATGCTCTGACAACTTGCAAAATAGTAAAACCAACATGACAAAGAATTGTGATAAGATCGTGATATGATATTTTTTTCCATATCACCCACCCCTACTCATAAGCATGCATATTACTAGCATATTGGTTGTATATTTGTACTTATGAAGCACATATTTTAGATCCCTTAATCCTACCCCATACCTTAACTTAACAGCTACTGTACCTTACTCACTATCAATAATCATCAAGAGATTATTTATATGCAGTTTAAGAGTACATTGAGGCAAAAGTCATAGTTAATAATTAGTTAGTCGTGAGAATTGGTCCCCAAACTAAAGTGTGACTCAAGCAAGTAAGGTAACCCAAAGTTTTTGCATGTTAAGGTGAATGTGATCAACTCATATGTGAGCACATCTGCCTGTGGTCGAGGCCTTGAGTAACGTCTGACTCTTAGGTGGGGTTACACTGGACTCTTTTTTAGAGTGGGTCATTACATAACCAGTACTTGACCCATCTCATGTGGCTCTGCATTTTAAGCCATTTGACCACATGTCCTGAATTCACAAATCATCCCCATCCACCCGCCACTCCGCTAGATCCTCGTACTGTATACAGCAAATCAAAACAGCACTCTGTGAAGACAAAAATGTCACAGGAAGTTAAATCTAATCTTTTACTACACTGTTTATAGAGAGTTTACAAAATATTTGTAGAATTTATTACAATGGTAGAATATTTACCTTCTCATATTTATTTATTTTCACAGAACAGCTTCAAAAAGGCATTATTTCTGTTTTAAACAAAGCATGATGGCCTAACGTTTAATTTATGCCAAACTGTAAAAATGTGTGTATATACATACCATATCAGAATATTAGAATGATTTCTGAAGGATGATGTGACACTGAGGACTGGAGTAATGGCTGCTGAAAATTACAATAATAAATTACAATTTTAAAATATATTAAAATAGAAAGTTATTTTAAATGGTAATACTATTTCACAATATTACTCTTTTTGTGCATTTTGAATCAAATACATATAGGCTGGGTGAGCCTAAGAGACTAATAATAATAATAATAATATTAAAAAAAAAATGTATATATAATTTTGCTGTTTTCCTATTGTTCTTATTTTCTTTGTTATTCTTTTAAAACAAAACTGTGTTTTATATCCCAAAATGTGATATATGAAACAAAACATGTTAAACTTGCCTGTTTGTAATGAACAGGTTGCACAAGGTTAGATGGAAAAGAACAGGCACTTGTCGGTATACATAAGTGAATATCAATCCATAGTTTATTGTGCTGTTCCAGGCTTCCTTTTGGCCTGCGCTAAGCAGACTGGGACGCTCCCATCCGGGCCTCTCTCTCTCTCTCTCTCTTGGTTGATTCCACTGGCAAGGTCCTGTAGACCTGATGGAAAACGCAAGATAAGGATCAGCTGAGGCCAAGAGAAACGGCCGTCCAGAATCTGTTGAGGGAAATTAAACCAATTGAGGAAGTTGCTATTTTTCTAGGCCCAACGTGAGTTATTGGACCAAGACAGGGGGTGTATATTTTTGTTCGGATGGAGAAGGGAGTTGAAACGAGCGAATATTGCTGAAAGAGCGCCGCTCGCATTCAGGCCCAGACAAAAGCTGGAAATGAAATAACTTCCTTTCCCCAGGAAAACACTGCAGCTCCTGACAGAATAATAGCATTACAGGAGAGGGAGAGGGGGCCGACAACGCTCGCTCACAAACACAGGAAACCGTCCGGCTGCCTGCTCAAGCTGTTAAAAGCACACGGACACACACACACACACACACACACACACACACACACACACACACACACACTCTCACACATGGCACAGTGACAGTTAGAGGAGCTGGTTGAAAGTCCTTGGAATGGCAGGACATTTACCTTTGAGTCAATGATAAACAATTCATCTCTGACCTTCATAAATATTCACAGCCCTCCCTGGACCAACTCAAAAATCTGTCCCTTTGCCACTATCTAATGTAAACCTCTCTTTTACTGTACAATTGTATTTTCGAGAGACAGCTTTTACTCTTGATAGAAGAATAAACACTTCATAAAAGACGAAGCTAAATGATATAATATATTCTAATATAATAACATCTGATTTTTTAACCCTTTGCATAATTTGTGTTTCTGTGTATGCTCCGCTTTGAGAGACAGATTATATTTTGGCATTTCATTGCCGTGGACCTTTTTCTTTAACCTTTGTGACCTCAACTGCGGCCTAGACCTCCTCAGTCAGGTCCCTATTAGGCAAATAAGGTCTGATAAATCTTTGGCACATCTTTAATGAGGACTCCTGAGTCGAGTGGTATTAATTAAGAGAGGTTAACCAAGATGTGAGTCGTTCTCTCCTCTCATATTTCACCCAGCTAATTTCTCCTCATTGCCCTGGCCTTGGTGATGTAATGCATCTGGGCAAGAACACACCCTGTTCATCTCAACTCCAGTGAGAGAAAACACGCAGATCTATGTATTTGACTTCTTTTGTGTACAACATAAAATGTTTAAAAAAGCAAAAGTGTAAAATTATTCCAAACTGAGATATTTCAGTCATGTCCAACTACATTAATATTTTTTAGACTTTGAATTTTATAACAAATTTTCTTCACAAAATGTTTAACTTTTTTATCCTTTAGACCTTATTAAAAATGCCCCCACCCCCTAAATTTTCTAAACATCGATAACCACCTACAGTATGTGTCATTTGCATATAAATGTGAGTTTGCAAACAAGATCAAGAGGCAGACTTTTCAAACGTAAGAAGAAATACAGCTTTAATGATGAGTGAATGGGTTTGAGGTATCCATCTTCTGTGTGTGTGCATCATGAGTCATGTACAGTAAGTGTTTGAATGCACTGCGGTTTCTTTCAACATAGTCTTTAAAAGCTGTTTTCAATCAAGCAAATGATTCCTCACTTGCAATATGTTAATGCAAGACTGATTTATCAGTGTAGTAAAAGTTCATTACCATATGTTTGTGACTCCTGTAAGATGATGTATTTAATGTTTATAAGTGGGATTATTAAAATGTCCTGACTGCTGATTACAGAAGACTCGATTCCTGAGACTACAGCTAATTATGCCTTTACATCATATAGTTGTGAACTGGACAACATTAAAACTTAGCATACATTAAAGCTGTAATGTAAAGCTGAAATAGTGACAATATGCTATATTTTTTTAATGTGAAAGTAGTTCACTGCCAAAAGTCGTTTAGAGAAACATTAAGATTTAATCTTCCTCAAATGTTTCAGCGTGAGAAGGGCCCTGGTGGATAATTTTAGCTCTGCTATCTCACTAACTTGTTTGTTCTTTTAGGTGGGTTGTAGCTGGGAGTTTTAATTGCAGCTCTGTTTATGGATGCAAAGGTTGATTCTTGACCAGTGTGGGTTATCATCTTCACATAGCCGGTTTCCCCCCGTCCAGCGAATCAATTGTCTGGTAATCTTTCACCTCAGCCTTCAATTGTGAGAAAAAGTATCCATTACAATATACCTAGTTTAATCACTTGACCCAATGCTGCTCTCTCTCATAAGAAGAAAGGAAAGGTTAGGAGACAGAGAGGCTGTTCTAATATGAAGGAAGGTTGATACATTTTTCTCTGTACTTGGCTTACATTGTTGTCTCCAGAGCCAGTGAGAACAAAATGGAGTTATACAGTATGAATGCTTTTTTAATGTGTGAAAAACATTAGTTTTGTGTGTATGGGAGACCTTTTGCATCCATCATATTAGCACTGCTTTTAGAGCATTACAAGGTAATGATCATAATATTAAATAAATAGTGATTTTTTTTCTTTTTCTAAAATACACTCTATGCAGACTCCATGCAGCTACTCTGTTATTGCAAGAAGATTTGTTATATTTATTGTAGAGCGCTGAATATCACTGTATCAGTTGTACGACAGAATGTGGTTTGCAGTACAGTATTAGATATCACAGTCTGTCCTGTGAAACATAAGCCTCATACAGTGGATACATTGTGCTTCAGAGCGACCGAAGACTAGAGCTGCTCCGGCGCTTTTGTGTCCCACAAATTGCTGTGGTTCCATCCACTTTCACATTTTTAGGCGTTTCAATCACTGCGCTCCAATCCGACGTGCGTATAAATGATCCAAACTTTCAGCAGCATGTCCATTATTTTGATTTGCAGACCTTTATTTATTCACTTTTTTATTGTTCATATGTCAATTTTTAGCTTGAGCTTCTTACTGAATCAAATTGAATTCAATGAATTGATCCATGATTTGAGACTTTTTTTGTATAATGTTGCATGCATCTAGAAGAAGCACCTATATTACAAATGCATGCCAAACAATACTTATTAATGTAACTCTGAAGACATGTTATTACATTATTAGAATGAAAGTGTATTTCCATTTTTAATGTAGCATGAGTGTATATATTTTTAGGTAATATAAGTGTACTTATATTGTAGAGCAAATTGAACCAAATTCAACACCCTATTTATTGGGTATACTATTTTAATTGTAATATGTTGTCCACCTTAAATCCAAGTGTGTCAGTGTAATCATTGTATTTCTGTTATTATGCATTTTCATTAATCAGTAGTATTTTGTAAATCTGAAAGAACTGTACAGTGTTATTTTCAGCAGCCATTACTTCATCGTCTTCATCGTCACATGATCCTTCAGAAATCATACTAATATGCTGATTTGGTGCTTAGGAAACATTTCATATTATTATCAATATTAAAAACAATTGTGTTGGTTAATATTTTTTATTTTTATTTTTCTTTTGTGAAAACCATGATATTTTTTTCCCTGAATTATTTGAAGATAAGAAAGTTCTTAAGATTTTTTTTTTTTTTTTTTTGTAACAATGTAAACATATTTACTGTCACTTTTGATTAATGGATCCTTGCTGAATAAAAGTAATAATTTATTTAAAAACATGTACATTTTACGTGTTACTTTGCTTTAAATTTGATAAAAGTGATAACTTGACTCAATATGTAGCTGTAACACTGCTGATGCCAATTAGATCTTCAATTAAAGCTGAGCATCTATGTCATGTGGTGTTTCTTCTCTCAACCTTTGCGTTCAATCCTTTTGCCTGTTTGCATCACGTAGGAGGCAGAATGATGAGGCGTTAACTTGGTTAAGAGGATCACTGGAAGCTTAAAGTGATCTAAAAAACTGAGGGATGCCAAGGTTCAGGCTTTGGTCAAGCCTTGCATATTTAATTTGCCCTCTAAGAAAAGATGTGAATACATTCTGTTGCCATTCTTAACAACTAACTGAAAAATCATAGATACATGATTCATGTAACTGTGTTAGTTATTAGGTATCTTAGCTGTGAAGTCAGCCATATGCAAATTATTTTAGCCATATATTCATATATAATATAATATAAAATTAAATATAATTATAATATAGTTATTTAACATTATAATATACACACCTTTTTTATTATCATACCATAACACAACACTGCAACGCAAAGTTCTCATAAATCATGTCATATCCATTATTAGAGCTCTATAAATATATCATACAACCTGTTTTGTATCAAATGAAGATTTTGTTTTTATATATAACAAATACAAATGATTTTACTCTAGAAGACACCACAATTTCATAGAATTCATATATACACCTTTAGACCATAGAATGATGTAACACACATGCAACGCTGCATTTCTTACTGTAAGACGCTACCTATATTTGTTCAGTTCTGTGTTCTACTTTCACTGCCATAATCTGGGATACTATCTAATTTGATCTAATTTTAGACAGCTGATTGTATTCTCAAAAGAGCAATAGGTTTTTAAGGTTACTTAAGAGTTAGAGTAACTGTAACAATAACAGTGAGGTGTATGTAACTCCCATTGTTTTAATGTTCTGTGATGTTCAAAAAATATGTAATCACAGGAAAATCCAGTCCAAGCATTGAATTTTTACTCCAAAGCCTATTTCTAATTTCTCTTCCCAAAATGTAATATTTATGAGCTAGTTTTATTTGGGTGTTAGTGTGCCACATGGAAAGTACTGTTCATCCTCTATGGCTGAGACTTGATCTGTCTAATGAATAAATGTATATTTTATGCAAATCAGTCCTGAATTGAAGATTGATGATCTCAGCATATTCAGTGGTGCCGCTGGAAACCAATCAGACATTACGCTTTTAATAAGACACGCAGTGTTTTCCTTGAAGCCAAGGAAGGTGAAATACAGTTATATTGAACTGGCTTCAGGAGGAACGATTTAGCATCTAATAAATGAGGAACAAACAGCTAAAAATGTCTCATGAAAAATTTCGGTGCACGTTTTCACTGTATGTATTAAAATACCAGGTTAATTCATGGAAATGCCGAGTAAAATTACAGCAAACTTTTTGTAACTGCTATGTTACAACATCAAAAGATCTCTTGTTTTTAACATCCTATACACAGTATATATATCAAAACATATATTTGTTTTTAATTAAACATGGAAATAAATGACTTGTCCCAATGACTTGAGTGAAAAGAATTATTCATTTTAAAATGAATGTTACTAATTCAGATGTTCTGTTCAGTTTATCAGTTTGTAATTATACTAAGGCATAGCAAATATGCTGATTAATATCATTTTATCTAGCGGTTGAAAATACAAACCTGCTTAGTATGGTTAAAGAGATCCAAAGGTTGCAAAAAAATACTTGATCTCTGGTACTAAAACACCCACAGGTTTGCTATCCTTGATAAAAATCATGCTTTAATGGCAGCAGTGCTAAACTGACATGAACTTGCATGAAAAACAGATGATCCAGCATAATTTGACTTTTTTTTGCTTTCTGAGCAATTAGCATCTGACTGTCTGTATAAAGGAGTCACATGTCACAATTTTTTTTTTTTTTTTTAAATATTTACCTAGAAATAATGTAGATCTGATTTTTTTTTTCTTCTTAATTTTACAAAATAACATTTCTATATTTTAAATTTCCATTTTTCTCCCAGATTTTTAAAGTTTCTTTGGGACTATGGATCTGTGAACTTATTTATCAGTGTACAAAAAAAAAAAAAGCCCAAAGAATATTTTACCATATCCTGAAATCATCAACAAATTATGGCTAAATCGAGAGCACATTGATCCAAATGTGGTTTCACACCGTTAAGAATGTAATACTGTAGGTCAGCATACCCACAGGTAAATTACTGGCAAAGAATGAAGCAAATGAAAAAAGAGAACATGAAACCTCTATTTAGTGGGCTTAAATCTTTTCCAAAGGTCTCTCTGCTTAGCAGCAGCGATGTGCTATTACAGCGGATGAGCTGCTAATTGCGAGCTGAATTATTGCTATTGATCTCAGCTCAGCCAAAGCCAAACAAACAAAAGCCTGAAATGCTAAAGGGGAGGGAAGTCTAGGAAATATGAGAGGTGACATTTCTGTTCAAACACATATTTCCTCCGGTATTTGACAGCCGTGTGGAGAAACAACCACCTTTCTATTGCTATTTGCATCATTATAAGGCCGTAAGGCCGATGTTAGCTATGTCAAGCAGTTTCATAGGTTTTCACTGGTTTGTACTGTCAAATCAGGAACACCTGAAGTTATTTTCATTGTGATTATGACCTAACAATTAGATTAGATTTTTTCCCTAATGCAGCTAATTTTGATTTTAATGGGAAAATTGGATCAGTAAATTATGATGCTAACACATGCAAATGTTTTCAAAGCACTCCAACTTAGCTTACATAGTGACATTTAATATACATATATTTATTGAGTTCTATGTCTGTTGCATCTATATTTTCCCTTCTGGACAGCATTAGATCAAGCAAAGTATATAGTTATAGTTAGAGACGTAACTACCTTTTACGAATTCTGTAGTATATTGTATGTGTATGTTATATACTATGCAGTTTTGTTTATGTATGGACAAATTTGTAGTATACAACAGAGCTTACTGCAGTCCCACAATGCAATGTGTGACTCGACCTTCCATTTCTACAGTCGTGGTGGAACTGGAAGTAATTTCAGAAGATATTTTTCTTTTTATCTTTTTATTTGGACTATTAGGACTACCACATTTTAATACAAAAATGTATTTTTATTCATTTATTTTTATTTTTTTAATACAGCCTAAAGGACATTTGTAGAGTCTAACCTTTTTGTCCAATTATCAAAATATAAAATCAGATTTATAAATCCATAAAGGCTTTTTTTTTCAATACATGTGGTGCCCAGTCGAGCTTGGGAACACCTGGGGGTGAAGGATCCCATAATGAAGACCTATTATACTGGTTTCTAATTGTGATATGGTCAAGGCAGACATTTCTCATTGTTTTTTTTTTTTGTTAGTTTTTTTGTCCCTATACATCAAACTAAATAGTTTGATGCTTCACAAATCAGACAGAGATAAATACAAAATATACAGTATGTTAACTCCTAATACCCAAGGGCAGTGTGTTTTATTCTGGGATTGTTGACTTTTCCCCCTTTTTTAAAACCTGAAAACTTATCATTAATGGCAATACAGAAAACATACTACAATAGCATTACAGAAGAAAAATAGAGTCACATTTGTTTTGATTTCTATTTATTGGTAGTTCCCAAGCATGTATGGTTTCACATTGGAATCATCGCCAGGAAATCCTCAGTCGAATGGATCTAGCAGCGTGATCATTTATACTGTATAAGAGTCTACATTGAAAATAATTTTGACGTAGAAAAAATTTTCACTCAGCAAATGATCAATTTTACAAACAAAAAGCGAGTAACACATTGAATCGCACGTGACATTTTGAAGCAGAAAAAACGTAAAACATGCTCCAATAACCGCAGTAAAACATGCTCCAATAATCTTTGTTTTATTTAAAACCACATTTTTTTTTTAACAGTATGCTGTATTATAACATCACACAGTTTGATGTTGAGGTTAGCTTAATATTCTGTGTTTGCTGCAAACAGCATGTGTACTTTCCCGAGATAATATCAAACACGTGCCAAGAGAGAGGTCGTTTGACCTTTGGCAAATTGTGCTACACAGCACTTAAGATCTCTGGGTGATACAAAGTGAGTTAATGAGGATGTGGCCTCGCAAATTCTACACCTCGTTCCTCTAACCACACCTCTCCTCTTCTATCTTTCCCTGTTCTTTTTTTTTTGTCCTCTCAAGCCAGAGATGAATCCCCATGCCTTGCCTGCTGCTTTTATTAAATTCTCCTCAATAAAAAAAGCTCAGACAGGATTTATTAGGTACTCAGCACAGACGTTTAGTATTTCCCCCCAGTTATTAAGTGAAAATCAATAGAAAGCAAAGAAAATGGAAGTCATACAAGTGTTGTCGCCCTGATATTATGTCGGCTGTCGGGTTAGATTCATGACAGGGCCTCAGAGCGCTTGCGAGGTGGACTTTCTGCTTACATTGCAAGACCTAAAGTGGAGGTTATTCATTAGAGTAAGCCAGCGGTCAGATACATTTCCAGGCCATTTCCCTCATCTATCTTTGAGAGGCCAGTATGGAGTGGGGAAGAATGCTGATATACCCTGATAGAGATGTCAGGTTTTATGCACCAATCCTCCGATTTATCGTTATTTTGTTCCCAAGACCTCTTTAACAGCTCGGCAGCTTCTGATATGAAGCGTAAACTTTGTACGGAGCCATATGTTGACGCTGTATTTACCACAAGCAGAATTTGATCGATACTTTACCTGTTAAATTTTTTGAAAATTTAATAAAATTGGATAAATATGTTCCTGTGCAAAAATTTACAATTCATTTTAGGGGTGTAATGGATCATAGTTGATCGATGATCGGTACGGAGCAGGACCAACGGTTCGGCACGCATGTGTTTCGCAAATTAATTGCAAAATTTAACCATCAGTGAGTGAAAGTTTATCATTCGTATGTGTTTTGTCTTGCCCATATACACATTAAAATGATTTTAAACCATTGACAAATAAGCAAGCACAGCTTTAACAACAAGACCAATAATATTTGATTATTTATTATCAGCAATATTATTTATTATTAATTATTTATTACCAATAAATGATCTGTTGAACCACTAATACATTTATACTTCCAAAGAATATGGTGTGCTACATGTGTAAATAACTGCAAAATAGCATCAAGTTATGTATTTAAGAAAAACAAATATTTTAGAAAACCATTTTATGGCTTAAATTGGTTGATTCAACAGCTAGCCCCTATGTTAGTTATTTGCACACTGCAAAGCACAATGAACGGCCTTCCATTTAAGTAACACTGTGCCAGTGAAATTTATCACATGGAGACAAAGTCTTTGTCTCTGTTTGTTAGTCAAAGTGAGCATAGTTAATATACATTCAAGAGAGGGGAGAAAACCTGTGAAATAAAGAACTTAAGCACCGCACTAATTTAATTACTCTTAAGATCTCCATGACAGTAATGTAAATATTCTAACGCCTGGACCTGAGACACTTGGAGTAATTACTTAAAGCTTTCCCTCAGATCTTGCCCAACTTTTTTATTATCCAAAAGCTTTTTTACATTAGCACTGTCTTCCTGACAAATTAAATGAAATTTCATTACTCCAGCCATCCTAATGGCATGAAACTGTCTGCCGTGGTGTGGCGGCCCTCTTTGCCGACTACCCAAGCAGATTAATTAAATAGTCAGCTTCAGAGTCAAACTGAAAAGAGCATCGATCCGAAGGTCTGGGTGCATTGAAGGATTCAAGAGAAGAGAAGATTTGAACTTTGAATGAGAGACACCCACTAACTATCGATCTCCATAGGAGACAATTTCGGGACAATTATTTAGTGTCAGATAGGAAGCCAAAAATGTGGAACTGAACTTTATCATTCAAAGTAAGCCAATTATGCAAAGTATAAATTGTGTATATATATATATATATATATATATATATATATATATATATATATATATATACAATTTATATAATCAATATATTCATATTATGTTATATTATATTATTGTTTTATATTGTATTATATTAATATTTTTAATAGTTAATTTTTTGTTTAAATCACTGACCTGCAGTCGTGCTCCGGTGTTCACATTAATAAATCTAAAACTAGGTGATATTTTACTTGCTGATATTCAATGACAATTTTATCATACAAAGAATGTGAATTAGTTCTGTTTAATGGTCTGTTCAGGTTATATTTATAAATGATATGTGTGTGTTTGTGTGTATGTGTGTGTGTATGTATGTATGTATGTATGTATGTATGTATGTGTGTGTGTGTGTGTGTATGTATATATGTATATGTATATGTGTATATATATATATATATATATATATATATATATATATATATATATATATATATATATATATATATATATATATATATAGTCCATATATATACTCACTGTCCAGTGAGTGTGTGTGTGTATATATATATATATATACTCACTCTCACTGTGCTGTAGATTTGTCGGCTGCACATCCATGCTGCAAATCTCCCGTTCCACCACATCCCAAAGGTGCTCTATTGGATTAAGATCTGATGACTGTGGAGGCCAATTGAGTAAAGTGAACTCATTGTCAAGTTCAAGAAACCAGTCTGAGATGATTTGAGCTTTGTGACATGGTGCATTATCCTGCTGGAGACACCGTAGTCATAAAGGCATGGACATGGTCAGCAACAATACTCAAATAGACCCAAACTTTTAAACGAAAATAACCCCCAAACAATAAAACCAAAGTCTCCACCAACCAAAACATCCCACACAAAACAACACCAAATCAGCAGTTTACCTCCACCAACCTGAACCTCTGACATCAACAAGGCATTTTCGTCCACACAACTGACGCTCACTGGTTATTTTCTGACCATTCTCTGTAAACCCTAGAGATGGTTGTTCATGAAAATCCCAGTAAATCAGCAGTTTTTGAAATACTCAGACCAGCCCGTCTGACACCAACAACCATTCCACATTCAAAGTCACTTAAATCCCCTTTCTTCCCCATTCTGATGCTCGGTTTGAACTTCAGCAAGTTGTCTTCACCACATCTAGATGCTTAAATGCATTGAGTTGCTGCCATGTGATTGGCTGATTAGCAATTTGTGTTACCAAGCAATTGAATAGGTGTACCTAATAAAGTGGCCGGTGAGTGTATACATAAATTGACAGCTTTCTTGTGTGAGCAGATCAGTTTGGGTTGGTCAGTCCCCTTTTGTACCTACGATTATTAGCTGAAAAATATTTAGTTATATGCAATATATGTCATTATGCTTATTTCTATAATAATATAGAGAAAATAAACATTGGGGGGTGGACTTACTGTGGATGGAACTGTGTTTTGCCATTAGTTGATGTTTAACACCTTTAGGTTTCGTGGGGTTAAGCTGCTTGGCCTTTGGTCTCTCTGGGGTAAGGTCCCGCCAAAGGCCCTCTCCCCCTTCCTGTGGCCCTTCGGGGACTTTCAATCCAATTGCTTGCCCGCAATGGATGCAGATCTCAAGGTTACACCTGAGTGTTCAAAGGCAGGTCCAAGTGTAATCGGCACTTAGATCATAGATTAATCTTATTTGCTATCTATTAGGCTTGATTTTACCTTCCCTCGCTCCCCCTCCTAAAGCCAGGATTACGGTGATAGTTTAAGATAATGGATTCTTATGGAAGGGGAGGTCAAGAAGGCTTCGTGTTTCAGAAGCAACAGATAATATGATTAATCTAAAAGCCTCTTTCAAAGGGGGTCCCACCTTCACAGGCCTAATTGCCAAAGAGGGATGGAGGAGAGAATAAATCTGCAATGTTGCCCGCAAACCTGCTGGATGAGACGCTTTAAATTCAACTAGAGTGTTTCATTAATTACGGCTTTATTGTATAACCCATGTGTGGGTGATGACAAAGACTTTTTTTGATATCTGAATGTGTTCTTCATCCACTTATTTTCCATTATGGATAATCCACAGAGACAGGTTTTTCCATACAAGACCGGTTCCTAGACGGGTTGTGGGTAATTTTCATTTAACCTCCCACAAAATGAAAATGCTGTGACCTGTTTGTGGTTTACAGGACTATGTGTAGATGAATATTGACATTATTCAGGGGTTTTACGTTGGTGCCATTGACATTTTCTTAATACAACAAAACAATAGCAGACATGCTTTGATGGAGAGCTTTCATTACTATATTTACTCCGCTCTCAAAATTCACTATTAACATTTATCCAATATGCAGCTTGGGGAAATGCAATGCGTAATCATTTCACTGAGATACTCAAAGGTTATGTCAAGTTGCATGGATTCCCGCCGCTACAGCTTAACTCCGGGGGGAAAAATCCTGTTCTTTTTGTGATTTCTATAGGTAGCCACTAGCCAAACTGACAAAAGATAAATAGTGATAAAAATATCCTAATGTGACAGCCCAGCAGATAACCTCAGGAGACAAATCGGTTATCAGAGCCAGTTATCAGCAAGTGAATATTTATCGCAAAGAACAGACTCATTGTGGCATCACTGCCTGCATGTTTACTAGCTAATACAAGCGGGAGACATGTAATCTTTTCAGGATAGAACAATTGCTGCTTCAATCTTACAGAAATACAGGGGGCAAATATTTGTAAGCACAATACACACAGACAAGAATCCACAAGTGCCCCAAATGATAATACACTATATTCTGCTGTCTCGGTGGATTGTCTTTTCACTGTGGCTTTGTAAATGACAGTATATAAATACAATACCATTGTATGTAGTCAGAAAGCAAAGCCTACTAGATCATCAGGCATTAGACAATCTAGCCGGTGAAAATCTCTCTTATAAGGACGATATTGTGTATGTATGCCTTTTTCGAGAGGCTGCTTATAATCGGTATTTTGAAATAAATTATTTTTTTATTATTATTCTGAAGGTCACATATAAAAAAATAATAAATAAAAAAAATAATTAAAAAAACCTAAAAAAACTACAAACATTCTAAAAATATCATTACCATAAAGCGGGAATGATGTATGGCGAATAATGTTCATGCCTTATTTAATGTCTCCCACACCATTTTATAGAGCGGCGTAAACAATCAAATATAGACATTCCTTTATTCTGTCAAATCATGGAGCAGCTCAATCATAAATGACTGACAAATCCAGGGAAGTGAAAAGGTCTCAGTGTGTGCCCTCTTAGGCAGGAGAGCTTTTTCTTGTCAAACATAAACCAAATTAATGTTAGACCTTGTGGTGCCTTTAATATGAGGGCTTTATATAGTCATAAGATGGGAGGGAAATAGTATGGAGGGCTATTGCTCGGAGATTTACCATAGGTTAAATGACAGGGCTTTTTCAAAGCACTGCTGACATGCTATCCATAACACATGATGCACAGTTAGTGGAATAGCAGTGTAAACTAGTATGTGATACCAGTAAAAAAAAAAAAAAAAGACAAAAAATGCAATTACAATAACAGTACTTTTTTGCATTCATCTGATAAAAATACAGTGAAAACCGTATTACTGTGAAATAATATTAGCATTTTTTAATATATATTGTAAAATATTCTCTGTCTGTGTGTGTGTGTGTGTGTGTGTGTGTGTGTGAGGGAGAGAGAGAGAGAGAGAGAGAGAGAGAGAGAGAGAGAGAGAGAGAGAGAATTGAAATAAAAGACAAATAACAGACCGAATTAAACATAAGACTGAAATAGTGTTTTCTTGTAAAATGTGTTTTATATATATATATATATATATATATATATATATAGTGTATGTACAATGAATGGGAATTGAAGCATTTAAGCATTAAAGACAATGTAAAATCTCTATCAAAATGGTATAGTGCATAAGACTCATATGCTATATTGCAAGTCTTCTGGAGTCATATGAATGTTTTGTGCAAGGAAGATCTGAAATTAAATCTGTCACAATCATGAAATCATTCTTTTGTCACACTGTCACAATCATGAAATCATTCTTTTGAGTTGAATCTTCACAGTGAATCTGGAGTGAATCGATTTGGTTCACCAACCAGTGTGAAAGATTTGTTCACAAATTGAACTGATTCAGCCCTCAAGTTCAACCATCAATAAATGAATTACAGCTGTTAACAGTTCACTGGATTGGAAGATTATCAGTGAAAAATAATTTCAAATTCAATCTGTTATTCACATAAAACTATTGTATACTGTATCTTCAGAATAATTATAACTAGTATATTATTAAAAAGTAAAAAGAAAGTCATTCTTGTAACAAGCATATGTAAATGATGACAGAATTTTTATTTTTGGTTGAACAAATCACACTACAGAACAGAATGAGTACCTGCAATGATACAGCTCACACATAAACAAGAGACAGAGTGGAAATACAGTACATCACAACTACATGTCTTGCCCTGGAGGTTTTCTATGAGGTTGACTTCTGTGAATGGACATCTATGACCAATTTGGAGGAAAGTTTCTGCAAAGCCAGCATTTTTTTTTTTTTTTTTTTTTTTTGGTTTGTTTCACACCAAGTCAAGGCAAATGCAATGCTTTTGATATTGCATATCAGACGATGAAACGTGTGAGGGTGCAGGACATGCAAGACATTCAGTTTCAAAGCGTTGTATACTTCAACCCAGTTGACATATTCTATTATTCTAAGCCCTCATCAAGCCATCAAGCCATACTGGAAGACATCTTCACTATGATCCATGGTTGCAATATGGAAGGATAACCTTGGCCGACCAGGCTATTCTTTGATATTAGTGCTTTATAATAATTTGCACCAGCGTTTATGTTGCAGGTTCAACAGTTCAAACCTCTTAGAAAAAAGTGTGATTTGGTAAATATGTGTTCGCTTAAAAACATAATTTAACCCTGAGAATATGCGTATACTTACTGCGGATTTTATAAGAGATATATTTATCCTTGAGGATGCCCATTTGTATCAATAAGTCATGTACTGAGCACTATTTTTAATATTAAATCATCTAAAATGGCCTAATGGGAAAATTCATATATTACTCGAATGTGTAGACTTCCTTACAGTGGACTGTGGGAATAAAAACCATGACTGAGACCATATTTAAGAAAAGCTGTGCTAATGCTGTATGTTCAATTTATTAATTTATTTTGAACACTATATCAGCCGAAAGGCTATCTTCATTGCAAAACAGAATATATAACAAAAGTCATAAAATTAACAAGAAGCTATATAAGACATTTAAGGTTAATACTAGACAATAATTCTAAAATGCATTCAGGTGATTTTTTTTTTTTTTAAATACATCAGTTAAACAAATCTCTGAATAAAATTTCTATATTCAATAATGCTATTGTACTATATATATATATATATATATATATTATATATATATATATATATATATATATATATATATATATATATATATATATATATATATATAGTGTGACCGACAGCATTCAGCGCAAAGGTCCTCAGACAACAAAGGAGAGACCATTAGGAAAACACTGCTCTTTTTTTATCATATTATTTAAAAAGTATTTAATTATGTACGGTATAAAAAAAATATAATTTAATAATAATAATAAATATTTAAATATGTTAATATAATTGTTCATATTCATATTAATACAAAATTATATTATTAAAAATCATATTATAAAAAAGCATTATATATAAATTATACATTAATTAAACAAAAATTCAAAAAATATTTCAAAATATACTTTACACAGGCCTTCCTCATATTGCTTAACTATTTTTTCTCATCGATAATTGATAGATGCATCAGCTTTCATAGTCAACTGATTATAAGGGATGGTTTAGAATTGAATAGCTTAAAGATATTAGATTTAGCAGCAACCTCGTCGCTTGTTAGCATGTTAATTTACCTATGGGAGTCCCATTATGTTTTGTTAATACAAACTGCTTTAGTCATCCCAGCTCCCCACAAATTGCATTAATGTTGCTGCTTTATGTAGCCACGGAGCACAATAATTTGATTGAGTGCCTATATTTGATATAATTAGATTATCGCTTGAGAGAGAGGTAATTGTCATGCCTTGTCACAACCAGATCACTGTAAAAAGAGGGAAAAGAAGCCATATATTACTGTCTTAGCCTTTTAGTGTCACAGCGTGTACCAGCGTGTTTTAGTGTAACATTCTGGTGTTACCTAGAGCTGACTGCATTTTTCCATCTCCTTGTTAACACATTATACAATGTGAAAAGATAAAAATGGATGAAAAAATTAAGAAAAAAAGATTATTATTTGCACAGTGCGGACCCTCTTTCTTGCCATCATTGCAAAGGAGATAGGACTGGTGAAGGCGAAATATGTGATGTGTAAATTCAAACTAGTTAAAAAAAAAGGGGATGGGGGGGAATCAATTAAGCAGATATGATTGTCAGGTAAGCTCTTATCATCAACAGTTAACTGCGTTGTTAAGAAAAAAGGACATAACCTTTGAAAAGGTAAAACTAGGCCCCATTTCCATCAGCACCTGACACTGTCACACTGCTGCTTTCATTAAAACCTGTCAGTCATCCCCCCCACACACAGCCTGGCACCACCAATGTAATTTATCAATGTCAAAACTGTCACCAGCTAATGTGAAATAAAGTTTCACACATGAGGAAAATGGACAATTACTATATGCACACTTTGGATGCAAAATAACAAGAGAGTTGGCTGTTGTGTTAGGGGTTATGTAACAGTTGTAGGAGTCATTGTACGAGAGACAATTTAACATCACTAAATATATGTACACACACACACATATCGAGAAAATGTGATATTGCATGTATGATTCACAGGTAGAGGCCAATTGGGAGGCAGCTGTTGTTCAGAATGCGTGACCCAGCACCAAAACTATCCTTATTTTAAAAACAAGGTCACTTGGAGGAATATGAAAGATGCTTTTAAAGATATTATGAGTGAATTTGGTGAAAATAAATGTTTGCTGAAGTTGTTCTAGGCTGATGAACGTGATGATTACAGCGACTTGGATTTCTCACAGCTCCTTGCGTAGTGTCACACAATCGCCAGGGCAGAATGAAGGCTGAATATGCTAATGACTCTAATTGGACTACTAATAGAGCATGTCTCTGTAGTTTTTAAGCTTGCGGATGGCTGTGTAATCAGAGCAGACAGTCGTTAAGAGAATGAAGAGGCAACTAGCAATGTCAGGAGAGGGCCTGGCAGTTCCAGCTGACACTACCCCAATCTTCCAGGACCCATTAAATGGCTGTTTCAACGCATTACCTACCATAACATCCTTGAATATCACTGATTTTATTTGCAGTATCAAACATTTCATTTCACGCGCCATTAATGGAAAAGTGCTGAGGTTCTAATGCTGCCAAAACATTTAGTAACTACCTGGACTCTGAGAAACCAATTAACTCCGGAGACAATATGGCCAATTACACACAAAAATAGCTAGGTCCACTACTGCTTCCTGTCTGGCGATTCATTCGGTTACTTTAAATTCTTATTCATGATTCTTATGTTTTTCCAAAGGAGCACATGTGCTTCTAAGTTGATATACTGTATGTAAGCACATTAAACCACTTTATGGGCACAATGAAAATGAATCAAATAATAGTGTTTCCTTAATAAAGTTTCCCTTTGATAAGTACACTAGGTTTTTTTTCATGTGATGGGGCCAACCAGACAGAAGTTACAACAGAACAGACAGAAGTGTTTACTTTAAATTAAATGCTGGATACAACGTTTATTGCGTAATGAAAATACCAGTGATAATAATAATGATAATAATAAACCTTGCATAATGTGGAACTTTTAATTATAAACAAGCCTGAAATGCATGGGACTCTTATTTTGAAATGTATATGATTTACTATTGCCAGATGTTCAATACTCATTCAAAAAGAAACACTAAATTCAGTGCTATTTTTTGCCACCATTGATAGAGCTAGGCACATTTCAAAGGTCAGCTTGGGTCACCCGTGCTTGCTTTGTTAATGTCCATCTAAATTGGGTTAAATTGATCAAATCTCCATATCCCAGCATTTCTTATTACCATTAGGATCTTTTCTTTTATTTCATCACATTAAAATTATCCATTTGCTCTGCAAATTAACGAGGGGTGAAGTAATTCCATTTTGCAGCTTTAAAGTCACTGCTAACTACCAGAAACACTTAATGAAAAGACTCTTGGCTACAGAATGACGTGATGAGGAGATCACTATTACCCATCCCTCCTCTGACCCCTAATGTAGTTATGCCCAAAAGAAAATTCAAGTGGCACTTCAGGAGATGGGAAATAAGCAGACCTTCCTCAAAATCAATTACTTTACCCTGTGTGTGTGTGTCTGCAAGAAAGAGGCTTAAGAAATCAGGGTATTTCTTTGCGCATGGGCTTATGTGAATTTTATTTATTTTTGAAGATTTTGTTCTTGAATAGGCCTGGCATACTTTTTTTATTTATTTTTTGTATATGGCTTATTTCTCCATGAAAGCCTGTTATGAATGGATTTATATTATCTTTTAAACTGGTCTCTGTTTAAAGAACAAACAAGTGATTTTAAAATCTAGCCTATAATATCCATATTCATGGCAAAAAAGTAAATTGTGTGTCTGTAATGAGACTTTTAGGGTCACTGTGCACCGGCTACATCACAGCCTAAATTCTAATAGATATTGGTCATGGTTAAGGTCTGTCAGCCTCACTGATGTAATCCAGCATGTACTATCAGCCCTCAACTGTGTTTACACCACACCATCTCTGTCTTTGTGTTTTGAAGTTCAAAAAAAGCACAGGTGTTGCTCTGTGAACCTTGCATATTGCCCACTAACCTCATAACCCCACCCTGACCAGCTAATCTTATTCCTATTGATTTTCCAACCAGCTTTCAATAGGTCCTGATGGAATGATGTCAACATGAAGCTAATGCCTCTAACACGCAAGCAAAGAGAAACATAAAATATCATTACTGTTGCTTTCTTCATCAACGGCCTCTGATTACCTCGTGCCATTATATTGTGATTGTAATGACCTTGTACGCAGAGAAGGTGAGAGAATATGAGGGTGAGATGCTATAAACACTGCCGAACCGAGAAAACCCCTTTTAACATCTGTGTGGATGTTGTGCATGCTGTATATCTGAATATAATGGACAAAATATTTTTTTTAAATGATTGTTTTATTATATGAATTATATACTGTATACTGGTAGTGTACACTACCATTTCAAAGTAAGATTTTTTTTTGTTTTAAGAAATTAAAGCTGCAGTCGGTAACTTTTGGGGCTCGCGTCTGGTGGAAGAACATTGTAGCCGGAGCTACTTCTCCCTGTTTACATCTATGGCGAGTCACACAGGTACTGTGCTACTCTGCAGCATTGACGACCCCAACCAGACTAAAATAGTCTGAATATAAACACTTATTATAGGTGTAACATAGTGATTCAGGATAAGACAAAAACACGGTTTGGAAAATGGATTTATGATGTACTCGCTCATTATATATTATTACATTTTCAACACAAAACAACACTGTGGCACAGCCCTGCGCTGATTGGACCAGAAGAGCCAGGAGCGGTGGATTTTGTTTATATTGGAGAGAAGTAGCTCCGGCTACAATGTTCTTTCGCCAGACGCGAGCCCTCAAAAGTTACCGACTGCAGCTTTAATAATTTTATTTAGCAAGGATACTTTAAATTGATCAAGAGTGACAGTTAAGGCATTTATAATGTTATAAAAGATTTACGTTATTACGTTTATTATTAATAATTAGGAACCAATAATAATTGAGCACCAAATCACCATACTAAAATGATTTCTTAAAGACAGGGTCATATGACCCTGAAGACTGGAGTGATGGCTGCTGAAATTCAGCTTTGCTATCATAGTAATAAATTACATTTTAAATTATATTATTTTAAATTGTAATAATAATTCACAATATTGTTTTTTTTTTTTTTTTTGTATTTTCTTTATGATATGTATGATAATTATCATTGAATTTACACACACTGTCCTGTTAAAGTGTTTACATAAACTTAACATAAGTCTTAATGTGTGTTGTCTCATCAAACATCAGTGGATGTTTGTAGGCTTTTGTAATAGTACTGCATGAGTCTGTGGTTCTGAGCAGTCAAGCTACCCAGAGTTCTAAACAAAAACCTTCCAGGTCGTGTACGTTTTTTGGTTTCCCAGTATATGCATGTTTTATTTTGTACAGTGACTCAGTGTTGAAATCCAAGTTTTAGACTCATACACAACCATTACAAAAGACTGCAAAATCATTTATGTTGAGGAAATGAAACACAAAGAACCATGAGTAAGCACACTACACTTTTGCATAACATTTGTAATTCAATTATTTGGGATATAATATACATCATTTTGATTTTTCAGAGGTGTACAGTCTTTTATGAATTTTTTAACCATTGTACTACAAAACCTTATCTTTTATAATTTGTCCTGAATGGAATCTGATAGCAGTGATTCAGTACTTTGTTGACTCATTCAGCTCCCTCATTGGATGTGGAAGGAACACAATGAATCAGTGAGCTGAACTCAGTGGGACGACCAGTGTAAACCGTATACTTTGCTACTTTGCTAAGACACTGACTTTCTTTGTACCTTTTTCAGTAGCATACTCATGGTGTTCTTTTAATTAAAATGAAAGAGACCACATACATATGTGATTGCACGTTTCCCGCCTGTGCTGTTAATTACTCCCCTTGTTTCAGAACACAGGTGTCCAATAAATTTATCGTCATCGGGTTATAGGCATGTGTTGGATGGGGTAAAAAACAAGAGTTGGGGGATGGTCTTAGGCTAAACTGCCTTTGATTACTGAACCTGCTACTGTATGCCTTTATCTACAAAAAGGTAGGGTGTGTGGCTGCATATTTCAGAGAAGACATCCCACCAGGAGTCTAATGTGCCAGATCACTCTTCTGCCAGCCTGGCCTAGTTTTGCTGGGCTCCCCTACGCAACAACCCCCCCACCCCTCAACCCCCAGAAACAACTATCCCAGATTTATTAATTAGCTGGATTAAAATCACTCTCATTCTCAATGTAATTTGATCAAGTCTTGATAAAGCATTGCATTTATAGTATACTTCCAAGTGCCAACTGAAATTAAATACATAGAGTGACAATGCATATTTGAACATGTGCTTGTCTCTTTTAAAGAGTTATTTCACTCAAAAATGAAAGTCATTTACTTGGCCTCTGTCACCTGATGGAGTTCCTGTTCCTGTTGCATTTGGCTTGCTTAGATTGGGGTTTAAAAGATACTAAATATTATCGATTTGACAGCATTGACACTATCATTTGAGAACAAACAGCTGATAAAAACATCACAATAATCCACAAGTGATCAACATGACTCAAATCCATCGATTAATGACTTGTGAAGCGAAATGCTACTTGTTTGTAAGTGTCTCTCAAAATACCCATAATACATAATAATGCTTCCTTCAGTAAAAAAGTCCATCCCCTGTTGTCCTCAACCAAAACCCACCAACATATATATTTAGAATTGTTTTGGACTGTTTTTGCTTTATCTGTGCATATTTCTCTCCTGATTCAGACAAGATGACTTTTTTCACTAGATAAAGCAGTATTATGGAGAGAGGATTTATTACAAACATGCACCTTTTCACTTTATAATACATTAACTGATGGATTTGTGTGGATTACTTGTGACGTTTTTATCAGCTGTTTCTTTTTTTTACTCTCATTCTGATGGCACCCACTCACTGCAGATGATCCATTGGAATTGGAAGAAATTAATGTAATGCTACATTTCTCCCAATCTGTTCCAGTAAAGAAACAAACTCATCTACATCTTGGATGGTCAGAAATCTTCAGCAAATTTTCATTTTTTGTCTGAATTATTAATTTAAACTAAACTTAATTCGAACAACATCTGCTATGCCCATGTTCAAAGACTTCCATTGCAACAAAACCATGATGATAAAGTTTTGTTTTCACAGAAGAAATAGTCATACAGGTTTGGAACAAAATGAGGATGATAAATAATTACTGTCCTTTTAAGGTAATCATAATACATATCACATATCCAAAGCCGTCTCTCTCATTCTAATAAGTTCAGTTTATATATGTAAATGTTGCATGGTTGCATTAGAGGGCACAATTCCTCTTGAAACCCATTTATTGATTTTCGACCAGCATCTGCTATGCCCATGTTCAAAGACTTCCATTGCGCAAGTGATGGCTGATTGGGGTTGCATGTGCAGGCATCTACAAATCAAACTGCTCTGTTGCTGTGAGGCACCTCGCTTGCATCGGTCTGGTGTATTCCTCCATCCCCCAGATACAAATCAAACTGCTCTGACCCCAGTGTCCTCTCCACTCTCTCGCTCCCCTAAAGGCGAGACGGCGGTGTGAGATCCTGTCTTGCTCTTATTTATTTTCCCCTTTGTGGTTGTGCAGCCAAAGGCTTAAGACATATATATTTCTATGGGTAAACTCAACCTATGTTGAGCATCCAATGCCATTTTCTTTTTAAATAATGTTTGCTAATAATAATACCTGAATATCACAGGTTTGAAAAGGGGAATGAAGGCTATTTTAAAAAGGATGCATGAATTGGGTAGCATTTTCTTTCCATCACCTGAAAGAGAAGACAGTGGAAATAATAAAAGTACATCAGACAGCGATCTGCATTAAGATCAAAGAGCTTGAGCCATTGTACAAAAGTACAAACATGTTTACCCGTGAAGCAGATGGCCGTAGCTTGCAGCCTGAAGAAGAAGCTGCTGTTGAGTGAATAATGACATGGTTAGTAAGCCCAAGTGTAAATACGCAAGTAAACACAGGCACCTAGAGAGCAAAGCAGCCACGCTAGCACCAATAAAAACGAATCCCTTTTTCATGTCACATTGACCTTTTCCAGGCCAGATGAAATCAGTCTTGGCTTAAAACAAATAGCCACATTTCATCTGCTTCAGACCGGACCATGTGACCTTTGAACTTAAAACTCAATCTAAAACCAAAACCAATTTCCACATCCCCCGCTACCCCACGATAAGCCACTATAATCCTCTGGGGTCCTGTGCAAAACAGTGATGTTTAAAATTGTGTTTGAAAGGGGAGGCTAAACTCTGCCTTTACTTGACGTTACAGGATTGCATTCATTTTCTCACTTTTGAAATTAGGTGCAGTGTTGGGGAAGCTACAAGCTACTCATAATTGTATGTATTGTCAAGTACCATTTTGAATTGCGATGTCACATAAAAATCATGTACAGTATTTGATCATTGTTTAAAATGAACACTTTTTTGCATAAATATGTCTTTGAATTGCATATAAAATTTACATTTGGATTACGTAGTTTTAACAAACTATTAAACTTAATGAGAATGTTCACACTTCTTTATTATATACTGATATGAATCAGTTCAACTAAATTAATAAAAAAAATATGATTATTTAAAATAAAGATTTGAATAATTAATAAACTATGCAAAGTTTTTTGAGTGCAGAAATCTTACCTGTTTCATTTATGTATGAGTGACGAACATAAGAGAATCACATTAAGAGAATTTGTTTGTTCATATATAACACAAATGTTCTTTCTATATCTATCTATCTATCTATCTATCTATCTATCTATCTATCTATCTATCTATCTATCTATCTATCTATCTATCTATCTATCTATCTATCTATCTATCTCGTAAATATAGTTTCACAAATTGAAGTACTGTAGCATTTTGTCATGCCAATCATTGGAAACTGTTGAGCTTCTTTCACGTCGTTGCATTGCTACTTTTAGTTGGTTAACCTTCTAAAATTATTATACAGCATAATTCATAATATATCAAATGGCATGGTGGCAAAATAATCATTTCTTATTTTCTGAAGTACATGGTTTGTTCTGAAATAATTGGGTACACACAGAGGCATAATTCTGTGAAAAGAAATGACCTTCTAAAAATGTAGACAACAAATATAGAAATTTCTGTGACTGGGAATGATAAATAGTTCACATCTAGGCTGCTAGTATTGGTATTTCACCTTAGAAGAGTTCATGGATACCGTGCACTCTTTGACTGCATATTCACACCAAAAAATTGAAACCATTCTAACTATCCACTCAATTTGTATGTACTTCAAAATAGGTGTGAGCTGGGTGCAATTTTGTGCTACCAACCATGGCAAATTCTAGTTCTACATTCATATAAAGAATATATATTTATAGAGAGCATTGTGGCAGACAGCGTGAACCTCAAGGTTTCCAGAAGCGACTTGAATAAACAAACAAGAAGAAGCTATCTGTCCCCCCCATCTCTAAATACACAGACAGCCACTTAGGTCACTTGAAAGGCTAATTTTCTGGAAATGTCACGTTAACTCGAAGGCCTCACAAGGCATGAGAAAAAGAAGATTAGCCCAGATGGAGACATTTGCAACACCAATCGCAAAGGAACTTGGGATTAGGCAAGCACCTTGTCTCATCTTCAAACATATGCACACATTCACAGACACACAAAAAGGTCATTTCATACTCATTTCCCCCAACTCTGGTTGCACTTCAGTAAAAGCGAGGATGCATGGGCTTGAATATATTTGACAGACACAAGAGGATGCTTATCAGCACTCTTAAAAGTGCTGCGTCAAAAGCCATTTCATGTCACCACGGCTTCACTCATTCCTTTGAGTTTGTTTGATTGTCACACTCTGCATTCGGTTTTCTTCTCTGAGATGGCTCTCGCAATAGCTCACAAACAAGCAAAAACTGACTTTTGAGCTTGTGAAAAAACATGGAATCATAAAGCTGTTTCACCCTGAACTACACAGACAAACATGAGACCGCTAGTGCACCCCTACTGAATAAATATTCCAAATCTTGGAGTAATATTGATTATATACTTCCATTGTGAAGAATGATGTGTAAATACAGCAAATTGGTGAAGAGGGCCTTGAGCTATTCATGTTTTTCATCCCAAGGTTAAGAAAATAAATTACTTGCAAAAAAATCTTATCCTGTTATGGATCAAATTTTTGTGTAACCTCCCAAGTTGAGTGAGCATCCAGAGCATCCATTTCAAACAAATTTATTACGGCATTAAATTAATAAATAAGAATATTACAAGAAGTGACCTTCCCTAGCCATGCAAAAATAAATGTCTGCTGCACTGTCCTTCAGCTGTGGGAACTCACATCAGAAATATTGCTATTTTCTTTCAACATTCCTCCATGCAAACTGGATTAGCGCTCCGCTGCTTATTTAACCTTTTCAAGTAAACAAGATTATTTATTTCAACTGGCCTCTCCTAGTTTTATCTTCTGGTTAAGAGAAAAGAGAATGAAAAATAAATGGGTGACTGTGCAGTGTTCCCACGCTTGGTAGCTCTGTAGAATCTGTTGTCGAGTTAATTAGAAAATGAGCAAGAACATTTTGGCCTGAGCTGTTCTGTTAGAGTTAATGTAAACATCTTAATGTTTGGCCAGCCCATGACTTCATATGTAGATAGACTAATAATGTCCAGCACAAGCACGGTTTTCACTGTTATTGCTCTTGTGACCCTTCATTAGATCAGATGGCATTATTGGCATTGTTCTGAGTTGAGCAGATGAAGGATTTGAACTCTTTGGTGGAGTCCATTTGACACCAGAGTTTGTTTGGTTATCGTGTTTTCTTCAAACTTTTGCTCTGCTATGACTATAGTTGAAAGAGAAAATTTACTGTAAAAGAACGCTGCGGTAATGTTCACTATACCGTTGTGGCAAAGCTGAGAGTGCAACATGTCCGAGTCAAATAAGACGATGTGAAAAGAGACCTGTGGGGGCAGTGGGAGATGGGTGGACTTAAACTTGGGAATGGACCAAGCCATCATAACAAAAATCAAAATTAACAACAACAAAAATAAATAACAAACATAAAGCATCATCAAAAACAAAAATCAATCAATCACTGTCATTTCATGTATTATCCTAAAACTAAAATAACACAAAAGATATGATATGATATGTTTAATATTTTAGCACACTAAAATAAACAGCAATGCTTAATGTTAATCAGACTTAGCATGCACGGCTACTGCCCAGAATTGCATCTGCAGGTTAATTTCAGAACGTATTGATCCTTGTATAAGGTTTCACATCAAGTTACCTGAGGCAGCTCTGCCCAGCGGTCTATCCCTGGCATTCATGTGTGTGTGTGTGTGTGTGTGTGTGTGGGTGGAGTTGCTCTGACGTGCCTTGAGGCACACTCACTGACACAGCTTGTTTAGCACAGTTTCAAATTATTTTAATGAATCCCAGTTTGATGATATTTATATACTGTATTAACACTAATCAGACAGTCACAAACAGGCCTATTTGCGGTCGCTAAGCACTTTTATCCATTTATATTTTGATTATCTGCATACTACTTTTTGAAATTAACCAAATAAGACCTCTTAAATATTAGAAAAGAACTAGGTCAATGCGAATGTTTGAGACAAGATTGGAAAACAAACTTGAGGGTGAGAGCAGCCATGATAGTGTGGGTTGATATGAATAATGCAAACACACAAGCTTGTAAGGTTAATACACAGTAGGCAAACACAATCACCCTTCCCCTTTTTAATAGGAATGTGCTTATTGAGACACTTAGAGGGGTGGCAGGTGATGCCTGACCTTTTATACACACAGTTCAAACATTCATTATCATACATATATAAGCCTTTTCACTAGACTATCGATACATGGATATGTCAATAAGTTCAAGCCTGGAAAACCGCAGCAGCTGATTGGCTGGGAATAAACAGTGCCTTTCTAGGTGATTAAACTCTTTCTGAATCACCCTGTTTCAGCAATATTTGGCTGCATTAATGCAGACGTATTGAGAGAGCGTCGATCAGTAAGTGCACTGTAGTGCTTGTATGGTTGTTTCAAATTCGTTTACGAAAAGCAAAAGATTAAAATAAAGTGGTTACTGAAGGTCCCTTTATTTCAGTGCAATTTCAATTATAAAAAGGCAATCCATGGGTGTGCACTGAGTTTAAGCAAGTGAATGAACGCAGGAACACATACAGTATAGCTGAAAAAGTATGAACATGATAGATAGATAGATAGATAGATAGATAGATAGATAGATAGATAGATAGATAGATAGATAGATAGATAGATAGATAGATAGATAGATAGATAGATAAAATTTTAAAACAAATAGTAACATTTAAAATACACTAGATGAACATTCAACTAAACATTTAGAGAACCTTGCTAGAGATTGTTCCCTAATAGCTGGCTAGATGTGGACAGAGACAAACAGATAGATAGATCAGGAAAGTTGAGCGACTATTTCTGAACATCCCTTTATTTCTGTCCAATTTCATCTACATTTCTATACGTTTTTCTTAAAAAAAAAAATGCGATCAATGGGTGTGCTGAGTTTACGTAAGCGTATTGAATCCAGGAACACATACAGTACAGTACGAGCACTCAAAATGTAATTTTAAAAGAAAAGTGCTGCATTGAGCACCCAACGACAGTTATCTTGATGTCTTTAATGGTTTTCCATAGATTGGAGATTGTAACAAAAGCAGCATCATTGCATTCACAAACTGCTGTTTATAAAGCGTCGTGGCATTCTCATTGTAGCCGGAGCAGGCACCGGTCTCAACCTTTTTAAACCTTCCCTAAACCTTCCCATTTTTACAATCCCCACAAAGGGTTAATTCAATCACGTCAGGGCTCTTTGCTCTGCCGCCCGCTCTCTCCCATCATACTTTAGACTCAGCCGAGCGTCCCCTCATTGATGGCACCTTTGGCTCCACAATAGAAGCTAATTTGTTAGAATCTTTCACAGGTCAGGGGCTGCGTGAAGGCGAGAGGAGGGCGCCTCGGCCACCGGGAAAATAAAGCCATTCACTGAGGTAGGGGGAGCCGGGATGGGAATGGTGGGGTGGGGTGGGGGTTAATGAATGCCCACCTCTCTTTTTATGATCGTGGATATCTAATATATAAATATCCATTTCCCTCTTCTGTCAGGCAAGGCTGTAAGATCTCTGCTTCCCCCGTCCCAGTTAACGCAGGTTAATAGATTGATTCCAGTGACATGGCTCATAATGAACAGTAAATTGTTTTATCTCTTAAGTCTTATTTGGTCGGCCGGGAAAACATATGAGGTAATATGGCTGGGACTAAATGGGGCGTATAATAGATCTCTAGCTAAGGCATAAGGATAAGGGCTAAGGCAGGGCTATGATTAATGAAAATAATAATGCAGTCGAAAGAGAAATTTTTCTTTTTCTTCTTTTTTCCCCAGCCTCTTTTAACTTTTTTTTTTATTTTTTATAGCCCCTCTTTCACCTCTGGCTCTGACCATTCATGTGCGCTGAGATTTGTGGGTAATTGTAGGACATCATTTGTTTTAAGTTCTGCACACGGCATTCAGATACCACACTTCCATGCATTACTTGTGCTCAGCTTATTCGGTAATCCAAATGATGTGACGCAAACAACTTTCCAAATATGTTCAAATGATGCAACGCAACGAACGGATGCAATTATGTTAAAATCAAGGTCATTAACCAGTGTGCTGAGAACTGACCCTCTTTTCTCAGCGCGGTTGGTGTGATGACAGCGAGGCAGGGTAAAGAGACAAGAGGTCACCTCTGTTTCATTGCTCTTACATTTGTTGGGTTGGGCCACAAATCACTTTGTTCTTAGTGTAGCCATTAATGCTGCTGTATATCGGTGTGTTCTCAAGCCTCTCTTCCGCTCAGCTAAAACCACCTCTGTCAGCTTCTGACATTTGGAGTTGGCTGTGAGCAGTCAGTTGTGACATGCTGCTTCTGGTGGATAAAATGTATTCTTTGTCTTTTCTGGTTCATGTTCAAAAAAGTCTTTATAAATTACAAAAATAGACATTGTTGCTATAATAATTTGCTCATTACATTTATTTTTGGAGGTTTGCTTGTATAATTTTATAAGAATTAATGTTGTAGGCTAGAATTCCTAAGGATATCCTGCCAAAACTGTTGTCATGTTAATAATTATCAACAAAACCGTTGCCATGTAAATAATCGTCATAAGAGATGAAAAAGCCTATTGGATTTGTTGACTTTTATGGAGAAAAGTTTTCTGTAGCAGACAAAATCAATGCTAAATGTTAATATCAGCAGAGTCAGGTTGCTTGATATGGCCTGATTCTCTGAAATTCACAAACAAAACTATGCAAGATAAAGAAAATACAACACACCCTACATTAAATGTACATTAAAATGGGGATAAAAATTCAGTAAATTATTGGGTACACAGAGAACTAAGCCATCAAAATTAAAAAAAGACATTTACTGTAGATATGGTTCATATCAAATTTAAACATTTAATATAAATAATTCTCCATATTTTGGTAACACTTTAGTTTGTGGACCAATTCTTATTATTAAGTAGTTGCTTATTAGAATGCATATTACTAGCATACTGGCTCTTTATTAGTATTCATAAAAAAACATAGTAATGCCATATTTTAGATCGTTAATCTTGGTTCATACTTAAACTTAACAACTACCTAATTTATTTATTTATTTATGTATTTATTATTATAGTAAAAATAATGCTACTAATAATAAAAAAATTATTGAGGCAAAAGTCATAGTTAATAGTAAATAGTCAGAATTGGTCTCCAAACTAAAGTCTGACCCACATTTTTGGTCCAGTGAAGTTTGTGGTGATATTAGCACGTTTCACTGTTTTTTTTTTTTTTTTTGTTTGATAAACAATTTTGTACTGTGTTGGGTCACCACTGCAAAGTAAAAACTGGTTTCTTAAATAAAATGAGCGGAGAACCACCAAGAACCCCAGTTAAAACCCATGCACAGACAATCAGCAGTTATAACAGGTTTCTTATTACAGTATGTGAAAACAATTCAAATATTGGGTTGCTGGTTGATTAACTTTATTCCCACGAGAAAGCATATTATCAGTATTCTGTCTCCTGAAATATTTTCCTAGTTAGAGTGCTGGACTCAGACACTAGAGGGAGAGCTTGGTATCAGTGCTAAGAGAAGGGAATACTTTTCAACTCTTTCAACAGTTGTCTTCAAAAGAAGAAGATGAAAAGTAGGATTTTAAATATAGAAATTATATGACATAACTAAGCTCTATATGTAAAAGAAACAGCTAAGCTCTAATTTTAGAAACACAAAAAAATACCAAAATTATCAACATAAATCATACAAATTTTCACATGTTCTTTCCAAATATGATCATCAAGTCTGACACACACACACACACAAACAAAAACATAACATATATATATATACACATATATACATATATATATATATATATATATATATATATATATATATACAGGCATATAGTATATATACACACACACATATATACACACACACAGTATGAGCAAAGTAGAAGTATTTTCTCTAGTGGACTCTGACTTTTGAACACCATTGTAAATGTTCAACAAGGTATGGCAGTTTTTGAAAAAACAAAAACAAAAAAACTACAACACCTGTGTAGAAATCAATAGCTTTTAATTTCCTTCTATTGATAAACCTTGATAATGCAGCAGTTGAACTGGGCCTCTGTCAGTGGTCATGGCAAGAGGCAGATGAAGAGTAATTGTGCCTTGACCCATATAAGACCACTGCCGCCACCTTACTCGATCTCTCTGTCGAGCCTTACCCAGCCTGCACTAGACCTGCTTCCCTGCAGCCCTGCCTGTGGCATGGTGATAAATTACACTTCTTAACTACCATTGATTACTTTGGGCTTCTCCACTTTGTGTGACAACTGTTCAGTCGTACCGAATAGAGCTTAATGGCACATTAGAAGAAGGAAAGTACACAGCCTCCCCAGCTTTGATTAAACCTGCTTGTTGCCTAATAAAGACAAACTGGAGTGTGTTGGGTCTAAGGTGGCTGGAGACCACATGGCTGAAGATATGAGATGCAGGCCCAGCATTCGCTGGATGCATGTATTGAGGGTAATTAGGTTGTTTTTTCTAGAGGAAGTAACAAAGACAAACACTTTTTAAAGATGTGTCTTAGGAAACTAGACACATATGTATTGATCTCAACCAAAGTAACATTATCATTTCTATAATTTAGCTTGAAATAGAATTTGCAAACAGTTTTGGTGTCTATATTAGTACTTGAGAATAAAGGTGAAGTGTGGTTTAGACTGGAAGTATTAGTGTTATTTATTTATTTATTTATTTATTTATTTATTTATTTATTTTTTGAAATACCAATTAAAATTGAAAAAACCTAAACCAGATGTCAAACCACCATGTGACGGGTCACATGCAAATAAAAAGTGTTGTTAGTCTAAACCGAAGCCCTTCGTTTGTCACCCTTTTTCCATGCCAGTCAATTCCAGCTCTTTTTTGGATTTCTGTCATCAAACCTCAAAAAAGTATAAAGCCTGTTTGTCCCTCCTTGTAAAAGAAAATATGGGAGTGAAATGTGTACCAGTCTGGCCAACCTGTTCGTTCACCCGTCAGTTTAAATCAGTTTTGACACTCCTGTCACTTTCCCTGACCCTAGAGAGACTTCTACTGACCTGGACCATCCTATTAGGGTCAAAAAGCAAAAACTCAGCACCAATCCAAAAACAAAAGCTGTAAACCCCTCATTAGAATAAGGATAATGTCATCTTTAAAGGAGAAGTGCCAGTTGGAGAAGCTGGGAGCAGCTGTCTAAGAGATTGCCTTTGTGTTGATGTTTTAAGGCAGGCCCTCGGGCAGAGGTGTGCCCTGGCAGGTCAGTATGGCTCTGGGGTCGGGGCTTTTTGGCCCTGCCGTACCGCAAGCAATGGTGTTCTCCTAGAAAGGACCTGGCACTGCTGTCATCCACAGATCATGTGAAACTGCCAAAAGTCAAGTCTAGTATCGAAGGGTTAAACTGATTAGCCATGCACTTGTGCTCCCTGGGTCAGAGTTGGAAGAACAATAGTTTGATTATGGAATGGAGATCTCTTTCATTGCTTGCTTAATATGGCCTCGCTTTATTCGCGCCTGCCTCAAAAGAGCAAAAGTCAGATGATGACGGTCTTGCAGGAGTTGAGTGGTGAATGTTTCCCCTTCTTTTGCAGCCCTACCCTTCCTCATTGCTCAGCTCCTCTTGCTTCCTGTGGCTATTGCTCCCACTTGGATAGCCGCACTACCTCGCCCTCGCTTTCCGTTCTCTGCGTGTCTCTCCAAGAAGGCGCTCCCTGTCCTTCTTTCTCTCTTCCTTTCTTCTCGTTGTGTCCCCCCATTCCCCCCACCCACTTTCCCTCGCCCTGCTGGTTCTACTCGCTGTGTTCTTCTCACTTTCGCCTACACTCCTCTCTGGGAAATGTAGATCTTTTCCTGACAAGTTCCTCGAAGACTGGAAAAGAAGCAAGGCCTCTGGAGATCATCAGCAATCTTCTGCCAAGAAATGCGTGGGAATGGTCTGGATGGGAAGAAGAAGGGCTTTTAATTGTTTTTTTTTTTTTTTTTTTCTGGAATTAGTCAGTGGAAAAATGCGGTGATTGTTCATTTATTTATCTTATGTAAAAGTGGGGCTGCAGATTTGTGCTGAAAGGCTATGGCCGTGTAAATAGGAGAGGAGAGGCGAGTTTATGACTTACCCAAGAACTTACATCCTTTCCTTAATTAAGACGATTAAGGGACCAATTGCCTCTTTAGCTGACTGCATGATTATGTGCAAATGTGAAGTTTATGCATGTATACAATCAGTTGGCATTGAGTGCAGTACAATGGATCAATCAGGCCATATTTACAGCACCGGTGAATATTTACTCACTGTGTTTATGCACTTTAGAACCTGCTTCAGAACACAGCTGGAATAACACAGGCTGTACTTTTGGGTTCATTAAATGCACAATCAGATGGTTTCCTGACTGGAGAGTGGTAGAGTTCATCTGTGAGGTAGAGGCCTCTGGAAGTTCATGGATGTCTGGAGACAGATGTTATTTTTGTTGGCCTGTGTGTCTCCTGATCTGTAATGATTATATCCCAGACATCCTTCTCGGCAAAAAGCATTACAACAGCCGAGAGCTGAAATCTAATGATTGATTTATTTATGACATGGATGGACAGAAAGTTGAGGGTCATAGTCCATGAGAGAATTGTAAGTGAAAGTGACAGAGTGCACAAAAGTTGACATAAGAGATGAAGTCCATATCATCTGTGTTCTTTATCCTAGATTTTCGTCCTTATATACAGTTTTCTTTTCACAGTAAAATTAGAAATTGCATTGTGAAACACATTGTGAAAGTCACTGACCTTCATGTCATTCCAAACTTATGACTTCCTTTCTTCTATGTTTTCCAACTCTTCATAAGCCATACAAATCATTATTTTGCAATAAATATTTAAAATTAGTTAATTGTTTTGGTTCACAAAACTGGTCTAAATGATTCATTCATTAATTTAACCGACTCATTAAACGACAAGATATCCAACATAATTTGTAATTTTAAGTTTTAGCGAATTGGTGCTAATTATTATGAATTCGTACAATCACAAATATATATATTTTTTAATTGTAATTGCATATAAAAGAGCTCAATGGGTTTGTGTGGTGACATAATAGTCAACAGAGACAGAATTTTCATTTTTGGATGTTCTGTTCCTTTAATTCTACCATATGATAAGAGAGAGGGAGAAAGAGTAGAAATAGTCAAGGGCCTTTCCATATTCCCAGACAAGACAGAGGAACACTCATCGAGACCCTACTTACACATCACTTTCAAATGCTCCTCACAGCCCCTGTAGTCCTCCACCCTGCAGCGGATCACTGAAGGTCAATCTCTTGTTGAACAATGTCACTTACCATCTTTGTTCCAAAATAGACTTAAAAGGGCCTTTATTGCAAATGCACAATATGGCCCCTTTCTTATATTAAAGGCACATGACACATCAAAGGTGGGGGGCCAACAGGAGAGTTGAGTGGAGATCAGCATCCAGGCAACTGTATTAGCACATTGTCCAGTGCTATTAATGAGAAGGAATGGCTCCTGATTTTCAGCTGTCAGTTTGCCTTCTTAGCATGATTGAGATTGTTATTGTGAATGTCTCTATCTTCCAGGCAGCCGGTCAGAGAATGGGACCTTCAGAAGTGGGAGGAATGTGTACTGTGCATTATTAAGAACTTTATGATCACTTTGATTTTTGCACATTGGCTTGGCTGAAAGGTTTTTGTCATCAAAGACATTTCAATTTGGGGTATAAAAACATAAATATCTGAAAACAATATTGCTTATTTCAGAGCACAAAACAACCTTTTATTCTGCCCTTTATCCTACTCCTGATTTTCTTTTAGTGCAAAATGTGCATTGAGAAGGTCAGTCAACGATGTAACCGAATTATTGGGGCTAAACCATGGATGAGTTTTTCATTTAATGATAGTTTTATTGCGATATATGTAATTTTCTACTCATGGTACAATGAACAGGCCTTGATATTATATTTAATGTAATGCAGTATGACTGGGGCCATCTTCACTATTCCATATTATTCAAAAGTGTACACATATCTGATTTAAAGGGATAGTTCACCCAAAAATGAATATACATATGCTTTTGTAACAGGAAAAAAAAAAAAAATACCCCATTGATTTTTATTGTATGGACAAAAACATTCTTCAAATCTTCTTTTATGTTCCACAGATAAAAGAAAGTCATACAGGTTTGGACATCCATTTTTCATTTTATGTGCACTATCCCTTTAAATAAATGTTTGCAAGTCAGATTTGTCACAAACAGCACTTTTGGAGCCTCTTGTGATTCAAGATGTGTTGTTAGCCTCTAACACGGTAGGCAGTGAGGAGTGAGTGTGAATTACTAATGTAAACCCAAGGAAGCCAAGTGCTAAGCCTGTGCTATGTTTTGACACGCTTACCAAACAATAGCAAAATCTTCATCAATCTGGAGATTGAGGCTGGAGCTAAAGCCTCCATATGTGGCTGCACGGTATTGTGTTTAATCCAGAGAGTTTGAGAGCGAATGAAACAAATAAAAATAAGGGGAAAGAGAGAGAGAGAGAGAGAGAGAGAGAGAGAGAGAGAGAGAGAGAGAGAGAAGGGGCCCTGTACATTCTGCAGGAACAGGGGCCTCAATCTGTGCACGGCAGGAAGCTTCACTGGGTGGTTTGTTTAGCTGGATGTGATTTCGAGTGGCAGGAGTGGGTGTCACCCAGTCATAAGGAGCACAGTAGGGTATACTTTCTCAACACAGTTAATAGGCAATAATGACATGGATAGCATCCAAGCACCTCCATGGCCCACGTCCTCAGATTAAGATACCCCTAGGCCCACAGCACACCCTTTCGTTTATTACTTCACTTCATTTATCACACAGAGTCCTGCTTTCCAGCAGTTGTTGGAGAATTTATGTGTGCGTGGTGGGATTTTATGTGAATGCACTGTTTTTATTAATGTGTGTTGTTTGACCTTTGTTTGAGAAAATTACTGTTTCAGAAACTAATGTTGAGTAAGGTAACTCAAGGCATTTCGCATTGACTCACTCATTGTAGTACTTAGTCAGATCACAAGCGTTATTTTACAGACTGGCCATTAAGCTATACTATATGATTAACAGGTAATTGAGGTCATGAAAGTAATTTTACTAAGTGAAACAGTTCCAACTGCTTCCAACATATAAACTCACCAATGTTTGGCAAAACATTTGGTTAACATATTGTACAAACATAGAAGGAAAAAAAGAGAGAGAGAAAAGGCAAAAGAAAAAAGAGCTCAGGAGTATCGCGTTGCAGGAAATAACCACTCACCCGCTCTAAGTAACCGATTCCAAGAGAATGGAGGAAAGGAAAAAAGATAGGGAGCCAGAGCATGGGATTTTCGAAACACTGAACAAGACAGATTCTCTCCAAATCCTAATTGGAGAACAGTTGATTTAATTGGTATCCATTTGGCTGACAAAAGAAAGCAAGGGGTAGTGGGCAGGCAGGGAAGGCCCCTTGGGGGATGTGAACATGGAGTGGCTCTGCCGAACGCTCGGGGACGGATCACTTCCAAAGACAAACCGTGGGAGCTGGCAGGACAGATTGCAGCGGGAAGGGGAACGGAGGGGGAGGGAGCGGTGGTGAGGGAATGTAGAGAAAGCTTTTCAGAGTAGAGCCATCTTTATTTTTGGAAGGCTGAGCTGTTTGTGAAGCTCTAAAACCACTCCGCCGCACTCGGGGAAAGAGCTTGTAATAGGACTCTGACCCTAGGAGGACAGAGGGGTTACGGTTCAATGGTCCCTGCAACCTGAGGCCTCTTACCGCCCAGACAACTAAATTAAACTGATCACAACAAACTACAGAATACGCTCCGGATTAACTCGTCCACTTGGCCTTTCACGTTCACTCTCCACTTTCTGATTAAAACAGTAAAAAAAACAAAAAAAAAAACAGTCCCTATTATTTAATGGGATATACTTACAAACACCTCAAAAAACAGTCTTGAAGGGATAGTTCACCTAAAAATTGTAATTCTGTGATTCTCATGTCCATCCAAACCTGTTTGACTATGTTCCTTCTGTGGAACAGAAAAAGGAGATATTTTGATAAATATCTCAAAACATTCTTCAAAATACCTCCCTTTGCGTTTCACACACACACACACAAAAAGAAAATCACACTTAATTTTTGGGTGAACTGTCCCTTTAATGAATAGATTTGCTTTACCTTGACAAATGTATTGATAAAAATACACTGACGCAAAAGTAATGCTGATCATATGATAAATAAATGGCATTTGAACAAAGGCAAAAGCTCAAATCTGATCAGCTGATCAGTGCATGCTCTCTTTATATATAAAAAAAAAAAAAAAAAAAAAAAAAACTAAATTTAGAAAGCTCTAAGCATGTTTCATGGGCTATGCATCTGTGTGTGTGGGATAAAGACAGTGCATCTGTGGGCTGTTGAGGCCCGGATGTGCAGACAGGGGGAGACCCAGGTGCTGCACTGTTTTTATGGCCTCTGTGGAGAGAAAGGGAGGGGGGAAGAGGGATAGAGGAAAAGAGAAAGAGAGAGAGAGAACGAGAGACAGAGAGGAAGGGAGAGCAGGGATAGATGACCCGAGGCCAGGCAACATAGACCTTCACTTCTGCCACGAGGGGACCCAGTCACTTCTTATCTCTTCCTCCACTTTCACTGTTCTGCCATCTACAATCCTCTCTCTCCTCTCTTTCTCTCTCCAACTCCACACCACCACCTCACACAATTCAAAAATAATCTTAAATCATGGTTACAAATGCTGTATACACATAGGAAATAATGAATAAAAATAGCAAACCTAAAGTAGGGTTGTTCAAACTAAATTTGAAATTGAACCAAACTTTCCTTTAACTGGATTTTAAATGTAGAGCCTACATATAGTAACAGTATTTTTCATCATTCAAATGAAAAAAAAAAAAAGAATATATATATATATATATATATATATATATATATATAAACATGCATGCATGCATATATACAGTCCACAATTCACATACAACAAAAAACACAGTAACAGACTCAGTGTGCAGCGTGATAGTGTACCGTTTATGATTAAAGAGTTAGTTCACATAAAAATGAAAATTAGTCTATTTATTCTCCAAATAATATATGTGTAATTACATTTTATTGTTTGTATTTAGTATAATTTTTTTCACTTTTGTCAATGACACTATTAGAACAAACATGTAACTCATTTTGGGGTTACGGCCTGTCAGCTGAGACCCCTGATTTAGTGTATAATCCCAAGCGCACAATGTACCAGTCCACAGAGTTGAGTGTTTTAAAGCGAGTTTCACTCCGAAGTGATTCTCTCCATCCTTCTCTCTCTTCTTTTCGGTAAAAGGAACATTGTTTGATTTATGCTAAATCAGTGTAAGGCAGCGGCTAGCTTTAATCCCCTCCTTACAGTATATGACAGGGCTGCCCTCACCTTGCCAAGCACTTAAAGAGGCAATCTCTCAAAAACTTGCCTTTCAATTAAAGCCCTGTGAGTGTGCGTGGGAGCTGTACAGAAGTTGGGGGTTGTGGCGAAGGGGCAACGAGCCCATTCCTGATGTAAATGAAGAGATGCATATCAGCGTTAATCCATTGCTTTGTAGTCACAGCCATACCTAAAGTCTGTCTAATTTCCCTTGCCCTCCCCTTTCCAGCCAGAAGTGTATCGATCGGCTGTAATTGAAGTGTACTTGATAATCCGCAAGGAAACAGGGGAGAGGGAGACCCTCAACTCTAACTCTGATGCACAGAGAATGGAGATGGGAGTGTGTGTGTGTGTGTGCTGGTGCTGTGAGGTATGGGCGGGTTGGGCAACACCCCTTTCACAATTTTTTCTCAGCTGATTAAACTCATTGAGAGGCAGGCAAGTGGAACAAATGGATACAAAGGTCTGCCAGGCAGCCAACAGCAGCACGGATTTCTTCATTGAAACTGCCAGCTCCAAATCTCTAAGGTTGTTTCTACACTATTACCCTGCAGGAGAGCCCTGCCCCGAGCTCCCTTAACTGTATGAATAACCACAGTGAGACCGCTCAGACCCGCAATGTAGATTTTGAATCTGTAAATCCAATTTCATACATTTGATAACACAGCTACCGTTAGAATCAAAAGATTTTTTATTCATCCTGGTAAAGGGAAACTCAGTGTATTTGGTAATGGGTTAAGTGTTGGATAAATACATTGGCTTACTTCAACAACTGGGTATTTAATTGAAGGAGCATTGTTAAAATACCACCTTGCAAAAAAGTCAATTACATAATACATGGAATGCAGGAAGAAGTTGTTTCAACAAAGTTTCTACATAGACGTTACACAAATAGAGGATCAAAGCTATTTTGCTTGAGTACCACGTCATCTGCCCATTGTTTGTTTGTAAGCAGGGAAGTGGTGGTTTGTTTCCTAGCAGACTCTCTGAGAGGTTGCCCAGGATAGCTGTCTGCCTATCTAGACTGGTCGGGGCTTGGTTCTGCCATTTTAGTACTATGTATTTTGACCAGGTACCTGTGTTTGTTTAAAATAGAAAGGGAGGTAACAGAAGGTTGGCCATTATTTGGAATCTAAAAATATTACTTCTTAATATTTGATAAATAGATTAGCACCTGAAATGTATGCTCAAAAGACTTTCCAATAGCTTATAGAACTTGCACACACATGCTCTCTCTCTGCTATTCTGGTTGTCATTATGCAATTTATAAGGACAAAAAAAAAAACGTTTACATTCTGCATTCTGCTTCTTTATTGCACACACACACACACACACACACACACACACACACACACACACACACACACACACACACACACACACACACAGAGAGAGATAAAATATTTTATGTATACAGACATCATAGTTTAATAATCTCTACAGAGCCTTTTTGATAGTATGAGTATGTATATAGACCTACATATAGACTACTAGTCTCAATATTGGAGCTCTCTCTGTGAACATGTGCGCTAACTAAAGAGAGAGCTGTCCTGTTGCCAGCAAAGTGAATTAGACGAATTAGACGACCTAAACTGTAGCCTTGCCAGACAGTTGTGTCAGTGTCCTTGATCATCATGCGCTGACATTTGGCCATGAGGACAACAGGAAATGGCCAGGCCTGAATGGGAGCCACTGTGCGTCATGAAAGTGATAACTTTGGCTTTGTGCAGGAGGGGTTGCTTACACCATATGACTGATTTACATTAGCAAAATGAGAAGGATAGAAGGGAAAGAGACACCACTTGTGTTAATATAGAAGCATTTAAGTTGCATATATATATATATATATATATATATATATATATATATATATATATATATATATATGTGTATGTGTATATTATTTTAAGCAACACTTTGTGTGTGTGTGTGTGTGTGTGTGTGTGTGTGTGTATATATAGATATGTATGTACAGTATGTATATATTTGCACAGAGTATTTTAAGCAACACTTGAAAGAAAACAAAATATCAAATGTTATTTAATCTTTTACAGAAATCACAAAAAAAATTTTTGATTTGTTCCTGTGGCTCAGTTGTAGATCATTGCGTTAGCAGCACAAAAGGTTGTGGGTTCAATTCCCAGGGAACACACATACTGGTAAAAAAAAAAAAAAATGTATAGCCTAAATGCACTGTAAGTCGCTTCTGCTAAATGCATAAATATAGATTTAAAAAATAATAGATTTTGTAGATTTATAAAATAATAGATGTACACTTCAGAAAGCATTTAGACAATTTCTGGTTGTCAAATATTAATAGATCATATTCTCAGCTAATGTTAAGTACACATGTACTTACTCTGCTAAGACAGTTGTGTGCACTTGAGGTGAGCTGACCTCATTCTTTCACCAAAAAAAAAAAAAGGGACACATTAAGGACAAAGGTGGATCAGAATGCAACAACATTCATAACATTTATATGTGTAGCTCAAGTGTCTTTTCGGGTCGCTTTTTATATGTTGTGCATACATTATATAATCAATGATTTATTTATTATTTGTTTAATTATATGTGATTTGCACTTATTATTACTAACAAAATAAATTTATAAAATTAATTCTGTTGTATATTATATTTTATAATATAATATAATATAACATAATATAATACAATGTAATATAATACAATACAATACAATACAATACAATACAATACAATATAAATAATATAATATAATATAATATAATATAATATAATATAATATAATATAATATAATATAATATAAAGTCGTGGCCTAGTGCTGGATATTTTTAAAAATTTTAAAAAACAAATATAAACATATAAAAATCATATATAAAAAAAAACATTTGTCTCTGATATATATATATATATATATATATATATATATATATATATATATATGATTTTTTTTTGAGAAATTAAGAAATTATTTTTTTTTTCCTTCTGTAAATACACACATACTGTACCGCTCTTCTAGCAGCCAATACCCTCCAGGAATCACAGTGTCCTCTCCTCATTAACAACATTACCAGCACCAGAGACCTTAGACTTATGAGGCCTCATGCTTGCTCACAGCATGTTTTTGCCCACTCATACACACATATACAGCTAAACAGACTCGTACACACAGAAATGCATGCTCCTTAGGAGGGGCTGAGAAATAACCATAACTCCCTTCTCCCCTCCCTCCACACGGCTGACCTCTGTTTTAAGTGGGCAGCAGGTAATTGGCGAGGCGGTTGCCCATCAGCCGCTACCTCTGCGTGCGCCTTCTGTGTCATCTCTATTTATTATATTCTGCACGCACCCTGGGCTCGAGTAATCAATTTCACAAGGATACAGGCCTGATATCCACCAGCGTGCACATCATGAGGCCAGCCCTCCTCTTATCAAGTGCAGAATTGCTGGCTAGAGGTCAGGAGCAGATAAACAGGGGTGTAAAGCAACTCCCCCTCCTTATCCTAACCCTGCCTCCTGACAAACAAAAAGGTTGGGGAGGTAATGTTGGGCGCTGCTGGTAGGGTGGGTGGGTGCATCGAGAACAAAACACACAGCTAGTGAGAGGTTGTGACCCCTCTAAGGTGCCTCTTGTTACGGCCAACCTTCAGAATTTCATCATCAGTATTCCTGACTGCTTCATAATTTGAAGGCAGCGGTGGGCTCATCTTTGCTGAGGAGTTTGTGTGCGTTAGCCTACTAACATGCTCTTTCTGATTATCTCTCTGCATACCTTTATAGACCGAGCCTGACTCTATCAATCATAGCGATCTTTCTCGAGCTCTTCTTTTGACCCATGTCCCGGAGTTTCCACCTTTATACATAATACATTTATTTATTTATTGTTTGTTTGTTTAGAAAAGTAATCTACAAGTAATCAACAGAGATAGATATGGAACCGTATATATTATTTTTTCAAATGAATGAATGAATGAATAAATAAATAAATAAATATGTATGTATGTATGTCATCTATGAAAATAATATTACACACACACACACAAAAAAAACTTGTTCCTGCTTTTCTTTAAAAAAATAAAAAAATAAATAAATTATAATAATAATAAAGGCATTGAGGCACTTACAATGGAAATAAATGGGGCAACCATTAAATGAATGACTGTTTTAATAGTATAGCCACAAGACATAAACAATATGCTTGTTAACATGATGTTAGTGTGCCAAATCACTTACTAACCTTTTCTGTCTAAAGTTATATCCAATTTTCAACCTTGTTGCCATGACAACATACTGTAACACCTTCAAAAATTGGCCCCATTTACTTTCATTGTAAGTCTCTCTGTGTAACCTTGAAAAAAATGGGGCCAGTTTTTTTTTTTTTTTAAGATTTAAAGGAAAAATGTGAAGCTTATTTTATATAAACATTTAGATCGATTCTTCTGTTAAAAATCTGTTCTCCTCATTTTTATGTCCTTTTTTTCGCAATAATTTTGATGAAACTTTACACCGAAAAGGTCAGCATGTAATTTATTTTACACTAAAATCATATTACTAGTCATATAAATTATGTCTTGTGGTTACACTATTGAAACAGTGAGTTTTTTTTTAAGAAAAGGGGAAACATGTAGAAATATTTTTTTCATGGTCATTAACTTTATGCCATTAGTGCTGTTGACTGAGCTTATCTTTGTATTGTACGCGGAATATTCCTTTACAGTCTGTTCATCCAGCTGCAGATTCTTATGGGCACTCTGCATGTTTCACATTAGACACTATTAGCAAGATATTTTTAACAGATTGCCGGGTTCTCGACCGCCTGACATTGGTAAACACCAGTTAAACATCACCATGATGCTATTTTCAAGAATTAAATGTTAGTGTAGTGCCATTGTTACTTCATTTACCGCAGCCGTTATTGGTATAATCCCTAATATCCACTTAGAATTTGGTAATCAAATAAAGTTCTTGTAAGATGGAAAGGTCATTGTGCCATAAGTGGTCATTAGTCATAGACATAGCGATGTTTAGGGATCATTGGGTGAGTCCAAATCATGAAAATGTCATGCAGTTTGAATCAGCTTGAGTAAACATTCATTAGGTTGTGAGGCTGGCTGTGTAGACACATCCCAGGATTCCTTGCAAGCAGCTGTGTGTATTTGCAGAGGGGAATGAGGCCTGGACGAATATGTTTTGGCGGCTTGACATCACTTTTTGATGCTTTGTTCAAGAACTGACTAACTTGCATGAAATTATCATGTTTTTTTTTTTTTTTTTTTAATTGAGAAATAAAATGCATAAAAGTTATGAATACATGGTAAAGGAGATAATTTCATTTAAATTCTAGACAGACTGAATTTTATTGAGCAAGAAACACCTGCTTCATACCAGTTAACAAGGAATCTGCAACATTTCATCCCTTTTTATGCTGACCCCTTGATATCTTTCGAGGTTAAAGAGTTGATGAGGGTTTTGCTTGGTCTCGCTCTCCCTCTCTCTCTTCCTTTTTTTCCCCTTTTATGTATCTCTCTGTCCCACAGCACTGGCCCCCACCCACTTTCCCTCATTTGGCCTCGACCATCCGCTCTGTCATTAAGCTGTACATGCACAGGCTTTAAGACGCAACCATATGGTGCTGTTTCATTGTGGATTGGAAGCTCAGGATGACCATGATCTGATGAATCTTTCTTGGAAAAAGAGGTGTCTGCTCAGCTGATAAACCAGGGCAAACAGTGTGTCCATATGTGTTGTGGCATTATATGGTTGAGGAGAGAGATTCACTGATGTGGCACCACCTAGGGGACCTAATAAAACACAAAAAGTGTGATTTATTTTTTCACTAAAAGCAATATGTTGCCTTTTTTGGCTTTCTTTTCAATATAAATCATACTTTTACAAATATACACACACACACACACACACACACACACACTTATATATATATATATATATATATATAGTGTGATATATATATATATATATATATATATATATATGCATCACTAAAAACTTAATTATTCTGTAAAATTGTAAATAAATAAAGTCTACAACCTTTGCATGAGAATTTGTAGCAAACAAATCAAAGCAATCGGTCTGCTGGTCACTAAGGGCAGTGAAACTCACAAGTCTCCATAGCTGTAAAGAGCTTAGCCACATGTATGGAGGGAAAGCTGTTTTCAAAGCTGTTGGGTTCCCCTCAGAATCTTGACGAGCATGTAAAATGGTGGGGCAAACAATGCTGGCCAGCTCTGCTGTTAAGACGTTTGGTCTGTCTGGAGGCATGTTTAGTATTCAGCTAGCAGATCGTGGAAAGATAAAAGAGGAAATGTCTATCTCTGAGACCAAGGAAGCCCAAAAGAAGCCATCAAGCCCCAAACATACAAGTATGAATAGACTCCTCTGGCAGTGAGGAGATGGTATCGGCATCCACAAGCAAATTCCCCAAACAGATAAGGAAGCACAGGGCAACCAGTGAAGAATTTATACGCCACAGGCACGGTACATGTGATCTTAACACTTATAGTCCTCTAGTTTGAGCATGTGTGCTGGCACATGTCTGTGTGTACTTTTGTGGATATCTGTGTGTGTGTGTGTGTGTGTGTGTGTATGTGTGTGTGTATGTTTTGAGCACAATATTTTATAACCGTGATATTGTATAGGATTCATTTTTGTATTCCGCCTGTGATATATATTTTTTAAATGTTGGTTTAATGCATACGTAAGCATACTGACTCTTTGGCCTCTGCATCACATTTCTTGCTGTGTTTTTAAACAACTTGCACTATGAGTGAAAATTGAAGTACTTTTGTCAAGTAAAAAGTAGTTTAGCTTTGAAATCTGTTCTGTAAGTTTATATGTATAATTATACATTTATTTTTATTATTCTGACACCCTAAATAAGAAAACTCACATTATAACAAAACTTCAAACCTGAAGTACTGTTGTCAAGTAAAAAGTAGTTTAATTTCTAATTTTCCACTATGTTGCTCCCATGGTAGAACAAAATCATAATTGCATAATTTATAAATCACTAAAAAAAAAAAAAAAAACTATTCTCTGGGTCAGAGAAGAGACATTGCGGTAAGTGACAGTTACAATGTCTACATTTCTCTTCAGCCTGACACAGAACAAAAAAGGCTTGAAGTGGTTGAATTTGACACAAGTCCCTTCTGATAACACATGGCTCTCACAGAATATTTCATTTGATTTGACTAGTCTTTTTCAGGATATGAATCTATTTGAAGTGACCTACTGACCTATAAAACAGCAAAGCCAACTGCAGAACCAAAGACCATAAGCTCATTTACTGTTGAGAGATATGAAAAAAACAACAACAACAATTCAAATGTTCAAATACTGTACATGTAAATATGATTATTTTTTTTATTTATTTTTTCTGTCCGTGCACTGATAATATGTTTGTTTTTTGTGAGGGTGACAGAAGGATCCACAGCTTTGGATCAAACGTTTTTTGGCACACTTTTCTCTTTATTGGGCCTCACTAAGCTAACATGTAATCACTATAAATGACAACTTTATGTACTTATCATATTATCGCAACAGGCAGCTAAAGCCTAATCAGATGAGTGCTGAAGATCACACAAGCCTTGTGCTTTCACTCTTCTGAACACAAAAAACAGCATCTCATCTGAACACCTCTTAATTATTAATACATTAAATGTCAGTAAATTTATATAAAGAAAGAAAGAAAGAAAGAAAGAAAGAAAGAAAGAAAGAAAGAAAGAAAGAAAGAAAGAAAGAAAGAAAGAAAGAAAGAAAATAATTTCCTTTCAGATGTTGAGATTAAGCATTTTCTTTCTCATGGTTCACTGAAGCAATCCAAACTCCCACCATCTCGTCCACACTTCCAGCTATTACACTTTCATGTGTTTTAATAGGTCTCCAGGCCTCTTGACTTCTTCTCTTTGCTCTTTTGTGTGTGCAAGTACTACATAAGGAGAGCTATTTAGCCAAACTGAACTATTACAGATGGGAATTATTAATTTGTATCTGCTTAGCTTCATTTGGATTACTTTGCGAATGACTAGGGAGGAAGGGAGGGAGAGAGTGTGCGACAGAGAGAGAGAGAGAGAGTGAGAAAGAAAATCATTCTTTTCATTTGACTGTGGGGCTTGAAGTCCCCGGGCTTTGGACAGATCCTAGTCGAGGGTCCTGAGTGTTAAATGTCAAGCCTTGTAGTGAGCTGTCAAAGAACAGAATAGGCCCGGCATGATTGATGACTGGAAGGCCCAAAACCCAAACCCCCGATTGCAAATGCTACCCTGCGTCAGCCTTCCAGCACAACCCCTTCCCCCACAACGATAGATTCTTGCCTATTCAAGGTCAGCTTGCGTACCCTGACACCCCAGCATTCTGGCATCGCTTTAGGCCTCTTGACGGAGAAAGCCAGATCTTGCACCACCATTTAATCCCAATAAGAGGTGAGAAAAATAACTAGGAGAGCAGGGCCTCTGTTTTTCCACCTTGGCTGCTTTTTTCCTCATTTCGGGCATTTGTGCACTTTACCATGGCCTCTTGCAGAAAATCCCAGCATTCTGACCCTGACAAATATGGTGTGCCTGATATCAGGAAGATGTGTTTGTGTTTTGGGAAATTGGGAGGGGAAAGCTGAAAGCCCTCCAATCAGATGACAAGATTATTAATGGGGCAGGCTGCATCGTATCTCCCTGCATGCATATTCATAAAGAAGCTGTACAGATGGCACAGTGCTGCTGGCCGATGTGGAGTTAAAGCTTTTCCAAAACAATAGCATACACATTGTAGTAATAGGTGTGCATAATTTAACTAGAGTCTGTGAGGTCTGACTCTATTCCCTTATTCCCAGAATCCTACATTATAGGCTACTATGGAGCAATGTTACATGATGTTTAAGTTATAGCAATCTACATTATTAAAGATACAGAACTTTTTTTTTTTTTTCTGCACCTGTATTCACTAATATTTATACTGTACATGACATTGTTTTGCTTGACATTGCATCCATTATTCATATAAATCTGTGATCCTTTTTTGAGGGCCTTACCAGTTTAAAGCAGACTAATGTTTTTTCCCTGTCTGCTACTAGAGTGATCAGTCACATGGCATTTATGGCTCATGTGGATGGCAAATTTGGCATTTATAAATTACATTGCAATAAAACATATTTTCATATTGTCTGTAATGACAATGGGTGATTTGTTCAACTTAGTAAATCTTTGTGGGAGAAATTTGATTTGCTCACACTGTTGCACTTTTGTTGCTGGTGTTTTTTTTTTTTGCCAAAAATACTGACATGAAGTTACTAGGAATACAAAATGTGGTAATCTGCTATCCACTCTGAAACCATTGTCATCAAAACTGTTTATAACTGTTTTATATGTAAATGATGATATGTCGATATTTTTGAAAAACAAATCTTAAAGTGTACCTGTGCTAATTTATGGACATCTCGACAGTTTGGTTGTTTTCCAAATATTTTTAACCATAATATTTTGTCATATTTAATTAAATTAAATGTATTTATTTATTCATTTATTGTTTGTTTGTTTTATTGCTTTTACCGTGTAGTTTACTGGATCTCTTTTGCAAGTTATATATTGCAACTAACTATATTGCATAAAAAGAGATCAGGGATGCTTCAATCAGGTTCAGTTTAGTATAAGAAGTTTATCAACAGGATAACCTAAACAAATTACTGAAAGGCCAATTAAAGGTTTAACATGCCTTAAGTTACCATTCTTGTTGATGATAACGTGTGTGCTTGTCTTTCTGTTGTGTATTTTATCTGATAGGAACATTTAACGTATTAGTTAATAAGCATTTGATCTCAAACTACTTCTAAAAATCTACAAAAGAACAGATGTACCTAGGAGATCTATCTTTTCATCCCTTTTGTAGATAATCTTAATGACCACTAGAAATACATACAACTGAATAACATCATTATCCACTAACAATGGCAACATTTGTCTGCACATACTTGTCTGTAGGTTAACCACATGGCTTGAGTGTCACTCAGGGCAGATCCTTGTGAGGTATGAAGAGGCTTCAAAAGGAGAGCCTGCTCACATTACTTTATCTGTCCTTCACTACAGGCTCGCTGATACTATCAGGGCTCTGAAAGCCATGCTCTATGTTACAGTTCAAAGACCCTATTTTCAAAACCCATCATGCTGATTACTGTTAATTTGCTGCAATAAGTGGTATTTAGACTTCACTATCATCACCAAAAAGAAAACTTGTATGCAAAGTTAGGCATTGAGAGAAAGCCGGGCGGCGAGAAAGGGAAACAGCGTCCGAGGTGTGTCTCACTCAATGGATTTCGAAGTGGACAGGGCTTTGAAAACAGAAATTTGAGACTATGCTGCACCTGCTTATCTGACCTGCCACAGCAAGTCAAGATCTCTTCACTGCCATTAATATTAACACAGATAAACATAAAGCTAAATACCAGGCCATGCTCTGTTAACTTTATGTGATTAAGAATGATTGGGTTCTTGCTTCACCACACAGCAAGGATCAAAGAGCATGAAATGCCTATGAGAGCTCCAGTCTCCCAGTGGAACCCCTTTCCTATTTCCCTCTACATTTAATCCATGTATCTAATGCATGTAAGCATCAGCGTTTACTCACCTGGGCTATCAGACAATATGGAGCGCTGTTACATAAAATGAATGTGTTTGCAAGACGTGTATTTAAACATAGGCTGCAATTTATAGCTGTGGATGAATGGGCCTGCACAGGAAACTTGTAAAACTTGCTTTCTGTGCCTGAAAGGTGAATGATTTGACCTTATAAATGGGATGAAAACATCTGATCTGTGATCTGCATGTGACATAGCGCTATAAAATAGTGAAGGAACATCCATTTTATGTTAATACTGACTTGTGAGTCCTTGTCAGATGTTGTAATGTGATTTGGTTTTATATTTCACAGATCTGTGTATCAAAGAATAAACACAGGCTTTTATTTTCTGTCCAGTGATATTACTGGAAGTACTTGCTTTGTAGGTTATTTTAAATTTAATTCATTTAAAAGGCCTGTACTTTCCTTTGTATATACAGTATTTATAATTTCCTCTAAATTGTGTGTTTATTTGTATTCCACTTCACAATTCGGAAATTATTTTTCTTTCTTTTTCTTTCTTTCTTTCTTTCTTTCTTTCTTTCTTTCTTTCTTTCTTTCTTTCTTTCTTTCTTTCTTCAAAAAAAATTGGCTTGAATCCTATGGAAAAACATTTTTTTTCTTGTCAGTCACTAACAAAGACAGGAAAGGTCCAGTATCACAGTAATGGTACAAAGATCATTAGGTATAGATCTTGCTGGAACCAGGTCCAGCTGGCTGGAACACTGGGCAAAGAGTTGTCCATGGTTACTTTAACCTGCATGTGTGCCCAGTGAGGAAAACATGACCCTGAGAATGGAGGAAGAGCTGTTGAGGGCACTTTTGACAAACACTGGGTTATTCCTTATAATATGTCCTTAATATCTTCAAACTCAAGATGCTAAGGCCTGTTTTAAAATGACAGCAGCACACATATTTATTTATTGCAATATATGCTGTTGTAAAAGCAACATGTGAAGTGCACTACTCACTGTATGGAGAAAAAAAAGGCCTCAAAGGGCTTGATTCAAATTCCCCACACAGTGACAGATAAACAAATATTAATTTATATTCAGTAAACCTGACTGGTGGTGTTTATCTGCACTTTGAAGTTTGGATTCCTATAAGTTAACTAATATGCCTTATAATGTATAGCCGTTATTAATTGAAATACTCAAAGTGGCAACTATATTTCCTGTATAGACCTGTCAGTGTGAAAGCATGAAGCGAACAGGTCATCAGTTTTGATGTTGCACTGGTTATAGTGTGAATAGGCCTAGTGATATTTTTTTAAGGTGGTGGAAGTTAACTTCTTTAGCAGAACTTATTTGATTTCATAAAAAAAAATATACATAATTAAATATAATTAAAAAAAAAAAAAAAAAAAAAATGCATCTTCCTACTTGTATTTACAGGTGAAAAATATAATAAATGCATATAATAGAACAATAAAGAAATATATTTGTGTAATTGGAAACAATCACTTTTTGCTATTAATGGACTTCTCCCTTCATCAAAAAATTAAAAAGCGAATGCAAATGCAGTCTATGATTCTAGGAAGGTTGTAGCAACTACTGTTTTAAAAGTAATAGTTTCATTTGATCTAAATATATATTTTTTTTATGTTGACAAATCAAATGTTTTTAACTGCTTATCTACTTCATTGCATTTTAAATTAACTAATATAATAAATGAGTGCATTAGACTCACTTTTCTGTCCTCATGTCGTGTACCATGTTGATTTAATGTCACATTATATTGATAACCAACAATGTCAACACAGGCTAAACCAGTTTTTTTGTGCCTGAAGGCTGATTACTCATGGATTTTTGATGAGGTACATCAAGCAGGCTGATGTATTGCTCTTCCTTCCCTGACTACCTGCTCCAGTCTCAACATGTTGCAATCTGACAGTAGTTGGTTGGAGACTCTTGGCTCATCTCCATGGGGCTAAAAGATGAGAAACAATTGAGCTGAGCCAAGACACAGGAGACAACACCAGAGTCTTGGACTCCGATACACATCCTCCTCATGTTAACCAGCCAGCAACAGTATCCTTTCCACATTCACTGAGTATAACTGTGTGGTTTATGTTTGTGCTTCTTTCTTTTTCTTTTTCTTTTTCTTTCTTTCTTTCTTTCTTTCTTTCTTTCTTTCTTTCTTTCTTTCTTTCTTTCTTTCTTTCTTTCTTTCTTTCTTTTGCAGTACATAACATGGTGAGTCCCCCTACACAAACCAGACTTTAATTGCATGCCATCATACCTGTTATAGTTTCATGTGTAGCGGATGGGAAACCAAATCAGACACCATTAATAATGATAGCCAACTTAGCATCAAATCTTCGGAGGTTAGCGGTCAAACAGTTAACAGTTCATTGCTGACCTGGAATGTAAGTGTTTCAGACAGCTTGGAGGACATTCTACTTATTCCAGCCGAGTGAGCTTTAGCTTTGTTGAGGTGACTGAAGCTGTACTCTTTGGTTCTTTCTTCCACTACTCTTCCCCCTTCCCAAAACACACACACAGACACACACACAAATAGTAGAACACAGAAAGCGAGGGAAGTAATTGTCTATAATCACATAAGCCACCTGCTAAGAACCACAATTGTTGATTGTTTGTTTGTTTGTTTTGGTTTCCTGTAAGTACTCTGGTTTGAATCTACGTTAATCAAGTTACTAACACTAAAGTTTGGTAGTAGATTACATCAAATTGCTCATTCGGAGCAAAAATGACCTCTGCTACTAGGATCATATCACTTTCAAATCAATAATAAATGGCACAAATGCTCAGCCCAACTTAACATGCATGATCTCCATGCAAAGTTTTGTGTTGTAATGAAATTTGACATTTCTCTTACTGGCTGTTCAGATGCAGAAAACAAAATTTTCCTTTTCTAGACCCATTCTTGATGCAGAATATGCAGCATATATAATTATAAAAATATGTATTATTTGATTTATTTATTTGATTAAATACAGTAAAAACAGTAATATTGTCTAATATAAAAATAAAAAAAAAAATAAAAAAAAACTTTTCTATTTTTATTAAACTTTTAAAGGGGTCATATGATGCAATTTCAATTTTTCCTTTCTCTTTGGAGTGTTAAAATCTCTTGGTGCATAAAGAAGATCTGTAAAGCTGCAAAGACTAAAGTCTCAAATCCAAAGAGATATTCTTTATAAAAGTTAAGGGTCAACCACACCCCCCTAAAATGGCTCGTTCTAACACGCCCCCACTACGTCACTATGTGGGAAGATTTGCATAACGCTGCCAAAATGTTCATGCAAAGAAAGAAGGTGTAACTTTTATTCTCGCTGCTGCCGCCGGCGCCATGTTGTGGAGTCGCTGTGTGTTTCGTTGTGAAAGCGAAACTACTTTGTTTGTTCTTCCAAAAGAGGGCACGACTAGAAATCAGTGGTTAAGTTGTATTTACAACACTGTTCCAGAACAGTCCAACTGAAATATTCAGATGTGTGCTGCCGATTTTATGGAAGATGAGGACTGTTTCCTGAACCACTACCCTGCAATGCGTCTGTGGCACAACGATTGTTTCTATAAAGTTGGGCAGTTCAAACGTTGCAAGGACAGTCTGGCGCTTCTGACTCACAGCCTGTAAGTACATTTTTTTATATTTAAATAATTTGCCAATGATGATTCAAACACGAGTTTTGAGCAGTAGAGCAGGCTTGTTGTTTGTTGTTTCTCAGATCACAAATGCAGACATGGTTTTATGTTTACGTAGCGTAATATGTAACACAACGTGTAAAAAGATAGTATAAGTCATTATAATCAGTAATTATGTCCCCACTGGATGCAACAAATGCCTCGTTTGTAATGGGTTTTATTGGTTTTGTCTCGTCTAGTGATGTCCGGATCATGAACAAATCTTTCTATTTAACCAGATCTTCTTAGTGAACCGGTCGAACCAGTTCACCAAATCGAACTGAATCATTAGAAACGGTTCGCGTCTCCAGTACGCACTAATCCACAAATTACTTAAGTTATTCGGTTTATAACCTTGCCTTACACTCCCTCTGACACGAAATAAACCAATATCCCGAGTTATTCAGTTACTCCTAACACATTGACTGAACTGCTAAATGAGAACCGATGATGGGATGTGCACGAGCAGAGCAGCTGGATTGAGTCTTGTGCTGCTGGCCTTGGAGACAGCATACAGTATGTTAAGGGGCGTAACATTTCCATCACACACTTGAGGCTTTCGGCCAATCACAATGCACTGGATAGCTGGCCAATCACAGCACACCTCACTTTTCAGAACGACGAGCTTTGTAAAAATCGACGTGTTTCAGAAAGGCAGGGCATAGAGGAGAAACAATAATGTACATTATATGGAAAATAATGTGTTTTTTGAACCTTAAACTGCATAACACACTGCATTACACCAAATACACAAATTAATGTTATATCTAATATGCTGTATAATATATGCAGTTTTAAGCACTTTTTTTTAAATGTTATATATGTTGTGACCAGTGCTTTAGATTTGTTTAAGTTGATGCAAAAATGCAATTTACAGATTCTAATATGACCATATCAGAATAATTTGTTAAAATTCTGAATTTCTTGGCATTTGATATGTGGCCATTTTGCTTTAATACCAGTGTGTACTTATATTTGAAGTCATCCTTACACATATCCATTGAGCATATAGAGCTGAGGTCCTGAATCAATCAGAGTCACACGCTGAAGCGCTGGCCTGCAAGTTGTAATCGCATCACCTCTGAACTAGCCCCCTTAGTGTGAGCACGATCTTGCTCTTAGCTTTCTCTTGGTTATAGTTCCTTTTTCCCTTTCTCTTCTCTTGCCCCCTGGAGCTATTACTGTATTTAAATTTAGACCAAAGGGCACATGTGAACCAGCTGACTGGGGTGCTAATCTCTGGACCTTGAAGTGCTTCTTTTTACTTTTTTCTTTTTGTGAACATATATACGAGAGATCGATTACACATGGCTGAGTGGTTGTCTGACAAAAGCCCTGCAGTGAACTTCACCTATGGATCGACAGGGCAGCTGCAAAGTTATGGTGACTGAGCTGTATTGCACTGCCTTATGGCTAAGATTTGAATCAATCTGGCCTCAAAGGAAGGGTCACCTTATCTGCAACGGGGTCCTGTGACATGGGCGACAGGTGGAGGATTGCGCTGGGGGTGGAAGAAAGTCTTAATTTCCAATTCTAACAGGTGGTCTAAGCTTTATTTGAAGAAGGAAAGTGATGCAAATTCAGTGGTTATTATTGTTCAGTTTATTTTACTTTGACAACGTGATCTCTTCCTGATGACAGAATCTGGCCTTCGTTATTGTCCAAGCCTGTCCAAATACACCCTATCTTGACTTTGTCTAAAGGTCAGCGATGAGAAGCAGCTGTTTCCCTCCTCTCAAAGGTTGGACTGCAAGGCTTTTCCGTATGTCATGTTTGACCCAATATCACGAGAATGGAGAACAACAGAGATGTGTTTTGACAAAACATGTTTCAAAACACTTATAAAAAGACATACATAACTGTCATAGTTTAAGGACACCTTTTCATTGATTGACGTAGCTTATAAAACTTTTTTTGTGAGTTAGTTTGGGGATATTAGGGGTTCAAGTTAGGTTCAATTAACAGCATTTGTGGAATAATGTTGATTACAACAAACAACAGACAAACTGAAGAAAAACAAAAGGTTACGATGCAGCACTTACAATGGAAGAAAATGAGGCCTATTTTGGAGGATTTAAAAACAGAAATATGAAAATTATAACTTTAATGGATAGTTCACCCAAAAATGAAAATCCTGTCATCTTTTAAGATTTTAAGATTGAAAGTTGATTAAAAGTTGTATTGAACCTGGAATATTTAATTTACAAGTTACATTTCATCAGCTCTATTACTGACATGAGAATGTATTGTGTAATTGAAGTCATCCCTTTCTCCTTAAAAGATAAATAGTTTAGCAGTGGATGGGACCCTTCTACTGACACAGAAATCCCAGAATAAACGTGTACAATATTACTCCATCCATCAGCAGTCCCTGTCTGTGAAGCGCTTTGGCACTCAGAGTTTAATCCATTAAAGTGCACCCTTTCTCTCACCGGCCTGACATTGAGAGGCTGAGTCCAACTTTGTGCTGACATCTTGCGCAGAGATCACCCTTTTATTCAACCGGCACTGCCATCTCTGCCTCTTTCAATAATATCCTGACTCTCAGGTCATAGAATCAGGGCTTCTAGCCCGATTGCAGAGATTTTCTTGGTGAAAAGAGACGATGAGGGCAGCACTACCTGTTGACAGAAGAGCGGAGAGCTGTCTAAACAACCATTCCTGGTAATGACAGTTAATGAAGGACCTCCCGTAACTGCACAGGTTAAAGCATAGTTATTCATAACAAACATGTCGACAGGAGTTCAGTGGGCAGGTGGCGGTTTCCGAGCAGTTTGATTTGGATGCTAGCTTGATTGAGGCTGTAATAGGAAATTGTTGGGTGTGCTGACATTAAGAAAGTTCTGAAGAAGTGTTATGTATGAAGAAGTGTTATGTATATGTATGCTATAAGTTAAGGGCAGGGGGTGGGAGGTAGGGGGTGGGGGGTGTTGCTGGAGAGGTGGAAGGGGGGAGATTATGGAGATGGAAAATGGTCAGCGTAACTTGTGTTTCTAATAAACAAACCCCAATGTGGAAATGTTATCTTAGGAATGGAGAAAAGCAGACTACAAGAGGGTATTCTTGTTGACACTATTTAACATATAACCCCTTGTCTTAATGTCCTCTAAGAAAAAGAAAAAAAAAGACGACAACTTGCCGATTGGAGCAGCCGAAACACTGCACAGGAGAGAGAAAGGAAGGGGCAGTAGCTGGTGCTTTAAAGTGTCAAAGCCTTTGTAGCTGAGACTAGTTTATGATGCTGATGTCAAGCATCCCTCTCAATGAGGTCTTTGTCCCGGACTGAGACCAGGGCAGTGGGAAAACTGCCCACATTTAGTCGGCAGGCCCATCTATCTTTCTGCTAGGCCTTGCTGTCCCCTTTGTACCAAAACTCCTGTGTATTAAAGATCTCCCGGGTTAATGTGCTGGAAAATTGGCTTGCATTTTTATAGGAGGAGGCCAACTAAATGAAAGAAAAACAACTGAGGGAGGGCAGAAAAGGACGCGAAAAAATATCTGAAGGAGTGATCTGAGAGGGCAGGCCCTCAAGACTTGTATCCTGTGACCTCGATAAAAGAGAAGCCTCTGTGTCACACTGGAGACAGTCCTGTAGTCTGCCAGAGTGTGTTTCCATCCATTTATCATCAGAGTCATAAGCAATGGTTGTTACTGTAGATGTTTTGACCCGGTCACAATGCACATAGAGATACATTACACATAAATCTAAAGGGAACACCAACGAAGGATGGAAAAAGGAGGAGGAAAAAAAACTGGAAGTAGTATTGTGTTATACATTCAGCTAGAAAGGAGAAACAATCATCACCGCAGATACTTCATTCACCAGGTCACTCCATCACTGTCCAGCTCATTTTTGCAGAAGCTTCCCACAAACATCAGAGCCAGAGCCTGTCACCTGCCTGGCTGCTCGCTGTAAAGTTTCACATACAAAACTGGACCCATCAGTTCAATCAATAAGCTCTGGTTGCCCAGCTCAGTGGACATATTTATGGGTGTGGGAGGCTAATTAGGAGAGTCTTCCCAGGCTTAGAGAGAAGAGCCCACTCAACAGCTGGTCAATACTGGACTTCTGTCCTTAGGTCAATTTTGTGGTAACACCAGAGAACCACCGGGACAGCTACAGGTCCACAGAGGCCAATTGGGTTAATAGCTGGCCTGAAGGCCTGAGATTTCCAAGAATGTCTCGACTGAGACTCTGAAATTTCCCATGATATAGATTGTAAAAATAATCCTAATAATAAAGTTGAAGAAGCAGAAGAAGAAAATTGATGACAGTAGTAAAATATTATCATAATTATTATTATTAAACATTTTAAATAAATACATACATCATTATTGTTGTAGTTTGGTTTAATTTGTGTTATTCCCATATTAATAATAATAACAATAATGTTGAAGAATAGTTCTAATAATAATAATAATAATAATAATAATAAATGTATATTTATTTGTTTGTTTGTTTGTTTGTTTGTAATGTTGTATATTTGTATTAGTAGTAGTAATAATAGTAGTATTTGAATTTTATTGTTGTTGTTGTTGCTGATAATAATAATATATACAATACATACAATAACCACATACATAATTTACTGTATTTACAGTTAGAGTTTTCCTTTACTATGTGCTGTTTCTGTTGAAATTTTCCCCTTCCTTCCATTTTATTTTATTTAAATTAGTTTTATTTATATATATATATTATATATATATATATATATATCTATATATATATTTTTTTTTTTTTTTTTTTAATATATATATATATATATATATATCATATATATATATATATATATTTTTTTTTTATTTATTTATTTTTTTTTTTTTTTATTTATTTATTTATTTTCTTTTTGTCAGTGTGTGTGCTTCAACATCAAGAGGGGTCAGGATCTAAATGCCTTTTTTTTTTTTTTTTTGTAAGTAAGAGGACAAGCTCACAGTCCTTGAGGACTACAAGTCAAGCATTGGCCTCTGACAACCAACAATTTAATCGCTTGCTTTTTCCCATTCTGTGACCCCGAGGGGTCAAAAAGTTTTGGTCCCAGAAGTCTCTTAACACGCAGATGTTACAGTAACATTGCCAGGAAATCAGGCCCAAACAGCACCTCTGACCTGTCTGTCAGCTGATCCAGCATGGCCTCTTTTGAAATGGACTCCCCACTTCTATAAATTACCACATTTTCCCACCCTCTCTCCTCCATTCAGCCTCCTCATCCGCAGTCATTCGTTTCCAAGAGCCCTGCAGTCAACGAATAGCGATGGCCCAGTGGCTTGTGAATCTGACCTCTTGGCTCCAGAGAGGTCAAAGGGCTCACACCAGGGTCAGGGCCTCTCTTTATGTCTCCTCTCACCAAAGGCTCTGTAATGAATGGGGAGCCTGAGGAAACAAAAGCTTTCAGGAGAGACAAGCGACAGTGCTCTATAGATCAGCGCCTCTGCTCACTGTGATGTTCCCCCTACCAACTGAAGCAACAGAAACAAACAAACAAAACCCCAAAAAGGTAGGAACTATAGGAACTGGAAGGAAATTAGATCTGTAAAAAAGGTTCTAAAGAAATCAGAGGGGAAAGCAACACAGCATGTAGAAACTATCTAATGACATAACACGCAGCATGATCATCATCATTGGATCCATCACTGGGGGGTGGAGTTACAGGACACACAGTAAACACAGCAGGACATTCCTGCTCTTTAGAGTGACCGATCAGCCTGCATAGAAAAATGTGTACCATGGATTGGTATATCTACAAAATGTGTCTTGTACTTAAAGGAAATTCAGTGGTGTTGAGGAATATTTTGTGATTTTACATTGAGGTCTATACACTGGAGTAAAAAAGAAAAAGACAATAAACAACTTTGGTCTAGAAAACACTCAGAAATTGCTAGTAAATTTCACAAAAATATTTACAAAGAATTTGTAAACAAAATTAAAACAAAATCAAACAAAAAAAAAAAACATAATAATCAAAAAAAAAAAAACATATTTATCACATAATCAAACATCCGGAAGAGTTTCTTAGCGCAGTTTGTTTCCCCCCCACCACAACTTGTTTTCTCAGCTATTGCATTTGACCCCAGTAAAGCTATATCAGCAAACTAATAACCGGGCAAACCACCAATCTACGGTGTCTGTATCCCTGGTCTTTTGCTGTAATGTGTTGCAGATTCCAGAGGTCATTGGCAGCAGAGTAGTTTTTAAGCAAATGGCATGTGGTGAGAGGTCAGAGTCAGGGGGCCCAGTGGGTGAAAGGTTGAATAACTCCAAGGAAAGTTGTAACTGTTTGAGAGGGGAGATGTTTAACAGGTTAAGACTTTTCCAGCTCTCATTGTTTTAAGCCAAAGGAAGAAAAAACATCTGTGCCTCCCATCCTCTTTCTGTTTTAAATCTATAATTATTTAAGACTTTTACATATCATTTTAAATTATATTAATGTTATGTATTAAAATTATTTGCTTTTGTTCTCTATTATAATTGCCTTTTAAGCAATACTTTTTATAATAATTATTCACATGACATTCATCATACAGGTATTGTTTTAGTATTGCCAAATCTTATTATATATAATGTCTGATGTATAAATTTAATATACAAATTTTTGCATACACAGTTAATATCAATTTCCGCAGTCAAAACATTTGTAAATGAATTGTGGAGAAACATGCATGATTGCGTATATAATTATCTAATAATTTAGATAATTTCAAAAGATTGCAGTGATCCCACAGTGATTCCGCAAACACATTGTTGCTTGCATTATATAGTGGGTTTTAAATCTTCCTAAAAAAAAAGTCTGATTGCAGATGAGAACAGATCACAGTTTCTGTAGAGTTCAAAATGCAGGTGTTTAGAGCAGAATGTCTACTTTTCCTCTAAATTAGGCATTGAGGGCTGAAAGAGGGGTTGGGGTAATTTGTGGAATTACTGGTTGATTTTAACCAGATGATTGCTGGAGTTGGACACCACAAAGTTTTCATTAGGGGCCCTAATTTACAGGCCTACCTCTGCATTCCAGCAGATGGTCAAACTCCCCCAGGTCTTAAAGTTCACCCCAAGCCCACACGTCTGTGACCGAGGACTGTAAGTTACGATAGAAAGGAGATGGGGAGGGAAATCACAGAGACAGTGATAAAACATAAGACACAGACAAATAAAAGATTTGTTTGTATATCAGAAACCAGAAAGTGCTCTGAATTGTATCATTATGGCTCATTAAAAACCTGAAATACTGATCATTTCTAAATAAAGATAGCAGAAATATCTATTTTTGCTTGAAGTTTGATGTCTCTAATTTGTGTGTGTGTGTGTGTGTGTGTGTGTGTGTGTGTGTGTGTGTGTGTGTGTGTATATATATATATATATATAATGTACTTTGTATTGTACTTCAGTGCACTGCACTGTAGTTCTTGATTTAACTTATTAAACAGAGAGTAGAGAGAACAAGAAAATGAATGAATCAAAAGGAAGATTAAATATTTATAAACATAGCAAGACAGCAAAGCAAAACCATGTTCCCTGCAAAAGGTGCACTTAAGTTAAAGGCCAGAACTGATTTTGTGACATGGTGTGCATGGCATGTGATGGTTTGTTGAATGATTATGAAAGTCATCTCATAACTGAGCTGAAGAATTGCTGAATTCTTCATAAAATGTTCCCAGTTTGATGTAGTTATATGAAATATAAATGGCTGATTTGAGGGGAAAAATAATATTTGGAGAAATTTATCATTGCATCACTTGCTTACCAATGGATCCTCTTCAGTGAATGGGTACCATCAGAATGAGAGTCCAAACAGCTGATAAAAACATCACAATAATCCACAAGTAATCAACACGAGTCCAGTCCATTAATTAACGTATTCTAAAGTGAAAAGCTCCATGCTTGTACAAAACAAATACATTATTAATACATGCATTTCTCTCCTGATTCAGACAAGACAATTTTTTATTTTATTTTTTCACTGGAGAAAGCAGTAGTATTCATATTGCTATTCAGGTCTCATATTTTAGCTGGGTCACCGCAGTGGATCCATTGGTGAGCCAGTGATATAAATTTCTCAAAATTTCTCAAAATGAAAAAACCACCTCACTTACAGGGTGAATAAATTTTCAGCAAATTTAAATTTTGGGGTGAACTATTCTTTTATATAAGCTATACTACCCAAATTCAGTAGGACATTGAACACTGGCATGATAACTATTTGTGTCAACATACAGTAGGGCGTCATCCTGTCTTCACATGTGATATTATCTGACTGTCATGACCAATGCACTGGATTCCCTATAATAATAGCACATTATGCTCTGACAATAGAGTATTGCCTCTTACAGACCACTTATAACACATATGCATCGCTCTAAAGGTAATGACCTCTCCTTGGTGATGTTTTTGCAAACAGTACAAAACACAGGTGTAGTCATTTTCATAATTCTTTCCCCCTGCTGTCACTTAGGCCACAATATCTAATAAAACAATACCAGTGTCTCATGTCACTGTATTGAGTGAAACTAGCTTTAAAAGAGTTGTTTATAAATGTATGAGGTGGAACTCGCAGTGCAAACAGATTTCTGAATTTACTTTTGCACACACACACAAAACAGAATGCAGGTTCTGTGACAAATATAAGTCTTCCTCTTTAGCCTCTGCGTCAGATCAAGAGACTCATTGGTCAAAATTGCAACCAGCAGTCCAAACAAGAGTCTGCTTCAAGACAGCTCAGAGTCTGGTAAACTTTGAAATCCCCCTATTACTTTTCCAGCACAATAAATCAAATCTCAGTCAGTGTTGTCTCGTCAGTGACCTTTGATCTCGCACAAAAAGAGGTCAACACGGCCGACGTGAATTGTAAAAAAGCAGGCTGCTATGTAAACACCATTAATTTCTCCACTGTAAGGGTTAGGGAGCTGTATGTTAAATAAAAGAATGCCTCAGATGTCTGGAAATCTGAAGTTCTAATGGTATTTCATTCATCAAATTGTCTGGCTCAGCTAATAGCTGCTGGCATTTAAGTTTTAACTCCAAACGACTAGTTGATGACATGTTCCCCCACACATGTGTTCTGATAATGCCAGATGAAAAATGATGTGGTATTCAATGTCTTAGCTTATTACTCTCCTGTGTTCGCCGAGGGAAATGTTTTTTGTTTTTTTTTTCATTTAGAAATTTGAGCATTACAATTTAATTAAAAGTCACAAATCTTTTAAGTCACACTTATCATGTTTTCCCCGACCGCCCTAACACACACACACACACACACACACACACACACACACACACACACACACACACACATACACACACACACACACACACACACACACACACACACACACACACACACACAAGATTCCTCCTTCAGCTACAACTGTACAAAACCAATTTAATGACACCAATGACTAGCAGGGGGCATTATATCTAAATGAGCTTGTTAATGTTTCCAGCCCATTACTTGCTAATTATAAGGTAAACAAATCTGCAGGTTGCAAATAAGTTCACCTATCATGTACTTGTGAATGTGTGTGTAAACAGCAGACAGGGAGTGGGCCGGACAGAGGGTAAGTATGAGGAGGAGTGGCCTGTGATACGGCCCTGTCTAAATATAGCCTCATGCTGCTAAACAGACGTCTTACCACTTTCTCATGTGTAATTAAGAGTCACTGTCACCTGGAGGTCTGCCATGCCAATTTTGTCCAGTGCAGGTTGTGCCCTGTTTGTTTGTTTGTTTCATTTTATTTCATTGTTTGGATCCAAGTGTGTCCAAAAAAATATGTAATTATATTGCATTTATATTTCATTAAAATATGCATTTAGATTTTTTTATTAGAACTTCAAAATATATAATAATAATAATAATAATAATAATAATAATAATAATAATAATAATAATAATAATAATAATAATATGCTACCATTTAAAGTTTTGGGTCCGTAAAAAATTTTTTTTAATGTAAATAAACACTAACATTACAAAACAACACAATCAAACATTTACATTTTTATTTTTTTTTTTTTTTTATCAAATAAATGTAGCCTTCAAAAACATTAAAAATGGTAGTGTACTTTTAGTCATTTAGATTTTTTATTTCATCTAACCGTTGCATTGTTATTTTATATATGTTCAATAAAATGTTGCTTTATCCTTGTGTGTGTTGGATAATCAGTCTAACAAATATTTGTTATCCATAGACTTCATGCACATCCCTAATGTTTGTGTTATTGCTATTTCTTTTGTATTGTCTGTTTTTCATCCGTTGTTGTGATTGCAATGAGTTGCACATTTCACAAAGGATGAAACTGTAAAGGTAACTGTAACACTCATCTAATTGTCTGAAATACCATGTCAGACCCAGCAATCTGTGCTGCTAACCATTTATTATTATTATTATTATTATTATTATTTACTTTGCTTTTTTTTCCACCAATACAGTCCAAAAATATTTGTATCTACTTGAAAAGAAAATCTCTCCCCCTTCTGACAAAACCAAAAGACACAAGAAACTATGTAGTGAGTCTTTCCTACTGTAAACCAATTGGGAAACATTTAAAGCGCTATCCATTAGGTTTCAAATGAACATCTAGAGAGTCAGTCTATCCGTGCTCTTATTGACTGAAGATAATAAATAGTCTTTAAATTGTCCCTGAAATTGTGTCCAACGGTGATTACAACCGGAGTCATGCTGTGCCTGTGTACAATAAAGAGAGAGAGAGAGAGAGAGAGAGAGAGAAGGAGTAAGAGATGTGGAGTAAAGAGGGATAAAAGTGAAAGGATACAGGGAGAGGAAGGGGGAGGAGGTAGAGGAATGTGTGTGTGTGTGTGTGTGTGTGTGTGTGTGTGTGTGTGTGTGTGTGTGTGTGTGTGTGTGTGTGTGTGTGTGTGTGTGTGTGTGTGTGTGTGTGTGCACTTTGCCTTTAATCATTGGGCTGCATGTTAAGAGCGGGCTTGGGGGTGGGGTGGGGGGGCTGTGTATCTCAGTGTCTGTTGAAGCCCATGCGTATGGAGTGGTCTTTCACACATCTCAGTCAGGATTTCACGAGCTGTCACTCCTCTTTTGAAATCTAGTGGGGTCTCTCCCTTTGACTCCTCTCTGTCCAATAGAGCTGGAGACAAGCCTTCATTTACAATGTCTCTATTTTGTTCTTGTGGGACTCTTCACAGGGTACAAGGAAAGTGGTCTAGAACCAATGATTGCGACGAACGGTTATCGCTCAATTAAAAGTACAGGTTTTGGAGATCATTTGTAGTTGTGATTAGCTTTCATTGCAAGCCATTAATTAAAATCCTATATTCAAAGCGATACCAGAAACAATGTGTCTTTGCACAAAATTGTTAATAATAAACATTTACATTTGCAATATATTCCTTTCACCACACAATACAAAAAACACACAAAAAAAGAAGTATCAACTATAAAAAAACCACAAAAAACACGACTAGGTAAGCAAGGCACACGCTGTTTTAGTAAGAGAAACTGCTAAGGGGCTTTATGGGGGTGAGACTTGGCTCTCCGCTATAGGAGCTTTCTATGCATTGTTAATCTTTGTGTAATAAGGAATTTAAGAGCAGGAGTGCAAACACATGTAGCATCCAGTCACTTGTGTGTTAGCTTGGAAATAAAGCCGAGGGTAAGCCAAGGTGAAGCCAAAACTACACTGCAGTATTATTCTATGTGGCTTGGTGAGGGTTTTACAAGTGAGAGTGGTGACATCTAGACTAATTCAAGTAAAGACCCATATGTCAATGAAAGGCAGTTTGCTTTGTTGTGAAAGAAACATTACCAAACTTAAATGATACCATAATTGTGGCCCACTCACTGAAGGTTTAACACTTTGTTATAGTTGAGAGTTTATATTTAATCTCCAATTTAATGATGTCTAAGTTTAACTCATAAAGAGATGTTTATTTTACAAATTTGTATTCATCAAATATTTCTTTATTTATTTTAGTTATTTGCTTGCTTTCAGATGAGTGTAGATGTGAGAGATGGGCAGTGGAATCAGAGCATGACCCAGTTCAGACCCGAACCTACAAAAAAAAAAAAAAAAAAAAAAAAAAAAAAAAACAAAAAAAAACATAATTTATTTATATATACACACTACAGGGCAAAAGTTTGGAAACATTACTATTTTTAATGTTTTTGAAAGAAGTTTCTTCTGCTCATCAAGCCTGCATTTATTTGATCAAAAATACAGAAAAAAAAGTAATATTGTGATATATTATTACAATTTAAAATAATTGTTTTTAAATTTATTATACTTTAAATGATCATTTATTTCTATGATGCAAAGCTGAATTTTTAGGATCATTATCACATGATCCTTTAGAAATCATTCTAATATGATGATTCATTATCAAAGTTGGAAACACGTTCTGCTGCTTAATATTTTTTTCAGAACATGTGATACTTTTTTAGGATACTTTGATGAAATAAGTAATAACAAAAAAAAAAAAAAAAAAAAAAAAAAAAAAAAGAAGCTATGTTTTAAATATAAATATTTAGTAATAACAATATACACTACTGGTCAGTAATTTGGGGTCAGATAATTTTTTTTTCTTTCTTTTTTTAAATAAAATCAATACTTTTATTCAGCAAGGATGTGTTAAATTGATAAAAAGTGATAGTAAAGAAAATATATTATTAGAATATATATTATTAGATTTTTTTTTTTTTTTTTTTTTTTTTTTTTTGAATAAATGCAGTTCTTTTTAACCTTTTATTCATCAAATATATTAGACAGCAGAACTGTTTCCAACACTCATAATAAATCAGAATATTAGAATGATTTCTAAATGATCATGTGATAGACTGGATGTTACATGTGACACTGAAGGCTGGAGTAATGATGCTGAAAATTCAGCTTTGCATCACAGGAATATATATATATATATATTTTAAGTATATTCAAATAGAAAACTATTATTTTAAGTTGTAATAATATTTCACAATATTACTGTTTTTTCTGTATTTTTGATCAAATAAATGCAGGCTTGATGAGCAGAAGAGACTTAGTTATATAGTAAAATAGTAATGTTTCCAAACTTTTGACCTGTACTGTATATATGTGTGTGTGTGTGTGTGTGTGTGTGTGGGTGTGTGTGTGTGTTTTAATGTTGTCATCATCTCTGTATCTGTTCAAAAAGAAATGCCGCAGTTAATGCAGTAAATAAAAAGGCTACATGATGCCACTTGTAATAATTCAAGATGGATATCCCAAGAATCTGGAGTGAGTTTAACAAAAGTGCCATTCTCATGAGCTCAGTGTGGGCAGTCTTATTGTGTCTGGGTGTGAAGCTCTACAGTACAGTACTTTCATCTTTGTACTCACCCTCTTGGCCCACGTTGCTTTTGGCAGTGCCAAAGAGGCTACCCATCCACTTCTGCACTCTCACAGCAGAGCTAAAGAGGCAGCTAATATTGACAGTCTTTTCGGGCTAGGATAGGCTGTGTTAGAGAGAGAAAAAGAGAGAGAGAGGGAGCCGGGCCAGGACAGCGCCTTGAGTCTCACCAGCTGCACCCTGTCTTTAAGGAGGGGATGGAGAGGCAGCTCATTGAGTCCTTGGCAAACGCTAGATCGTAAACTTTCCCCTGCCTCTCCCTTTGATTGTCCTTGGACATCTGCCTGGCCCTCCCATCAGGAATGTGTGGCAGCTGTTTGCTGCAAGTGCCCTCACCGTGTGAACTTGGGCCTGTGCACGGGCCCCGGCTTAATGAATTGAGCCAACTCTAACCAGGTCGCCTGGGACACCTGTCTGCAGTGCATAACTGTGCTATGGGGATGACAGGCAAGTGCAGCAGGCAGGAGGCTGGGAAATGTATATTATGGAGGTTAACCATTTGCCCTTGCACTGTAATTGGCTTCAATTGTCTCGGTACTGCATTTACTTGGGTGTGTGATTATGTGCACAGAGGTGTGTGTATTTATGCAGGAGGAGGAGCTTTCCAGACTCTGAAGAGTAATGCAAAAGTTCAGTCATGGATGAGAATGTGTGTGTGTGTGTGTGTGTGTGTGTGTGTGTGTGTGTGTGTGTGTGTGTGTGTGTGTGTGTGTGTGTTTGTGCGCCCACATTTGCAAAGCCCTTCTTAAATGAAAATTCCAGGTTTAGTATACAGGCTCTTTTGACAACATTTGTGAGTTGATTACCATAAAAAATAACTTCAACTTGTTCCTCTTTTTCTTTGTAAAAAAAAACAAAAAAAATTTGAAGAAGAAAAAAACAAAACCAAGACAAATACAGTATTTGAAGGATTTAAAATCAGTGGAGTTTTATATAATTTTATTAAAAGAGAAAAAAAAATGCACTGTAATTCCTCTGTTCAAACTAATTGTTTTAAATAATGAATAATATTTTAATAATACTATTAACTATATTATTACTATTAACTAATAATTAATAATAAACTAATAATTGTATTATTTATTTTTATACAAACTGATATTTAATCTGTGACACTGTTTGTGAAAAGTTTATAAAATCTTTTTACCCAGTAATTCTTGAAATGTTGAAATGAATTATTTGTAATAATAATAATAATAATAATAATAATAATAATAATTATTATTATTACTATTACTTTGGTCTGTAAAGCTGTTTGCAAAAATTATATATATATATATATATATATATATATATATATATATATATATATATATATATATATATATATACTATATACTAAAATCATGTTAACATGAATATTGTTTATATCTTGTGACAAGAAGGGACAAGTGAAAATATATTTTTTGGGTGATCGACATTATGCCACAAATGACGTTGACTGAGCTGAACTTGTATGGAACCAAGAATATAACACAAGTATTGTTTAAGTGATCTTACCAGCTCTCACTTACATATAAGCATTAATTCTAATGCATCAGTCCAAGATTAAAGCAGTTAGAGAGGATGAGAGCGAGACTCTGGAAGAGCGCCAGACTAAGTAACGGCACTCAAGTCTCTTCGAGAGCAGGCGGGGATTCTGTTAACTCACCACACCTTATCTGCTCTCACTAAGACAAGCAAGTGAGCACTGAAGAGACAGCAGGGATACAAAGATTAATCATGGAGCAGGCAGACACTGCAACTAATGCTTCACTGCAGGAGAGGAACAACTTCTGGTCGGCACAGCGTACTGTATCAAGAATGGATTAATCCACATCACAATGCATTTACAAGTGCAGACAGCTTTTCAGACTATTCATTAGAATAGTCATTAGATCAGTCTTTTATTTTTCTTCTACAGAATTATTATGAAGTATTTGTGAATTTATCTGATTGCATGACTAGACATCTGTTGTTTTTTTAAGGTTGCACAATCCCGCCATGCAAGAAAATACCTATTGGCGGACAGCATATGTTTACAACAACACATCGCGGGATAAAATTACAAAGGTGTGGATGCTGAGAGGATGGGAAATCCCTGATGCAATGTGGAATGCTCTGATATCTCTCTGTCTTCTACTTGAAAGCATGAAAAAGGTTAAGATCGCAGTCTCAATTCATCTAAGCATTAGTCTTAGGCAGACTTGGGGATTACAGATAATGTGGGGAGTCCTGCTTCTAAACACACAGGCCAACAAGTCAAAGGTGCTGACAGGAGGAGAGGAATCTGGCTGTTTGTTTGAGAAGAATTAAATGAAAGGTGCTATTTTCGGAGCTGTAATTTAGTGCTTAGCACATGTTCTGATATGTTAAGACACATCACTCATGTGGATGCTGCAGGTTCGAGTCCAGCTTGCATTATTTCATAATAATGTTCCCTCATTCTCCCTATCATTTCATCTATTTATGATTACATAAAAATGTGTTATTTTCAGAGCTGTTTCCATTATTCTTCATGTACTATTTCAACACATATGTTCTTAGTGCTTAGGACGTGTTAAATATGTAGATGATGTAGGTTTAAGTCTGGCTCTTCATTTGCAGTCCTTCTCCCTGTCTCCCTGTTTATTTTACTCTTCATGTAGCCATCTTCACCATCTTAGTTCACCATTTCTAATATGTTGAGTCATGGTTCTCATGTGGATAGTGCTAGTTCGAGTTGGACTGGTGTCATTGTTCAATCTCGTTTCCCCCTTTTCTCCCTGTCATTTCCTCTCCTCTGTAGGATTAAATAAAAGGTGATGTTTTCAGAGCCGTGGCTTAAGGTTTATTACACATATTCTAATATATTAGGTTATGGTGCTGATGTGAATAACACAGTTTTGAGTCCAGCACAACTAATTTTCTGACCTTGTTCTCCCTGTACTCTATGATTAAATAGAAGTTCCTATTTTCATACTTTAGCACATGAGTTTAGCACACATGTTCTGAATTGTTGAGATATTGTGCTTATGTGGACAACACAGGTTTGAGTCCCACTTGTATCATCTCGTTTGCCCCTTTTATCAGTCTTTTCCTCTACTCTTTATTATTAAATAAAAGGTGCTATTTTCAGACCAGTATTGTAGTGCTTAGCACTGTTGAGCCATGGTGATCACATGGGTGCAGCAGGTTTGAGTCTGGCTCATATAATTTCTCAATATTGTTTCCCCCTTTCTCCTTGTCATTTACTTTACTCTTCAGTTAAATTACAGTTTATTGTTGGAATCTCTTCCAAAAATTGTTTTGCATCAATAAACAAACAGTACAACAGACACAGCTTAATACAAAAACAACAATGTAAAATTTGTAGCCTAATGGTTAAAGTCATGGCCTAATGGTTAGATAATTTGACTCCTAACCCTAAGGTTGTGCACCATAACTGAGATGCCCTTGAGCAAGGCACCGAACCCCCAACTGCTCCCCGGGCGCCGCAGCATAAATGGCTGCCCACTGCTCCAGGTGTGTGTTCATGGTGTGTGTGTGTGTGTTCACTGCTGTGTGTGCGCGCTTTGGATGGGTTAAATGCAGAGCACGAATTCTGAGTATGGGTCACCATACTTGGCTGTATGTCATGTCACTGTCACCAAATACATACACAATGCTACAGGGCATTAGCATAGTCCATTCTATTTTCCAGAGCCCAGAGGTTAATTCTGATTTATTAATTTTACTCTTTTAAATTTTAGCAAACAGGTTGAGCCACGACACTCCTGTGGAGCCCACTGACTTGAGTCTTAGTTTACATGTTCTGAAATGTGTGGATTTACAGGTTTGAGTCCTGCTTGCATCATTTTTCGATCTTGTTCCTCCCTTTCTCTTTGCCATTTCCTCTACTCTGTTATGAAATAAAATATGTTTTTTTCAGAGCTGTGACCTAGCGCTTAGGAAATGTGTTCTGATATGTTGAGCCATATTATTTTGTATTGTTATAGTATGTATTATCTCCCAATCTCCCTGTTATTTCCTTTCCTGTTATTTCCTTTCCTATGTAATATAATTTTTAACAGCAAAAATGCTATTTTCAGGAGTTCCAGGTATCTTGGTCTTTGTAAACTGACCCATGTGGATAGATGTAGATGACGGCAGCTATGAATTTTATGGTTCACATTTTTGTTCTATATAAGTCATTTAGTAGCAGCTATGCAGATTAAAGCTTGGAGCTACAGTACTTCCTAACTTGTTATAGACTTGCAAACAGAGTTTTAACAGAGCGCGATTGGCTTGTTTGTAAGTTGTGGCTGTTTTGTTTTATTTGAGTTCGCTGCGTCGGTCTCCTATGAGGCAATACGGCACTCTCCTTAGACCATGATGTGTTGTTTAAAACCTAATCAGAGACTAACTAGTCCCCAGTTATTTGTTTCGGGGCCCTGATGCTTGAGAGTTCCCAGATGTTGTGGAAGGTAGGGAGTCGATTGTTTATACAGCAGCGAATCTTTTCCAAACACACACATTCTATCAGCCTGCACGGCTATCTATCAGGGGAGGCAGAAGTTACAGTTTTTCTGAAGTCAGGCAGACACAAAAGCCCTTCGGCAGCAAATTACTACTCCCACCCCACCTGCTGAAGCCAGCGTGCTGGCGGCGCAGCGCTCAGACGTGAAACCTGCCTCCAATCGATCGGTTGTTGTTGCAGCTGGGCTCCGCTTGATGGTTTATTTAAGCGGCTCCACATGCTTGTGGAGGGGGGAAAAGCAGCTGAATACATAAAACAGGCTCTCAGAACCCACTTTGTGGTCCGGGGGAAGAGTAAATGGAATAATAAAATCCAAATGGTTTCATCCTATTTTCTAGGCTCGTAAATCCGGGGAGTCACCATTTACCTTTATGATCCAGCGCATGCAAAGAGAATATGAGTGTATGTGTTGCGGGGTGTGAGTTTGAGAGAGTCAATGTGTATGTTTTGGGTATTTTCGCTGAAGGATTCACCACAAGACTCATGAGCACATATTCTTACAGGATGGCATGTTAGGTGAAATAATTCATATTCCATGATTTATGTTTTAGTTTTCCTGACTCAGTTTTGGTGTACTAGTCTTAGCTTATATTTTGCTTTTCATTGTGCACCAAGCAGAAAATGTTTGTTTTGAGTGCCATGGTTTTAAGGGGCCTGCAAATACTTTCACAGAAATTGCACTATGCAATATGCATTATGAAAATAAATCGTGTGTGTGTGTGTGTGTGTGTGTGTGTGTGTCCTACTGTAAAAGAAAGTGATATGTGGGATCTGGACTGTGCAGGTGATGTTTTTGTTGTAAAGAAAATTGACCAGCACATCAGCACATAACTAATGAATTGAGGTGTAACCAAAGTTGCATGACTGAGAGTGCATGCCGTCCAGTTCACTGGCTACTATAATGATGCTTTTGCCAATGAAAAGGCATTCGGTCTTTTGAGACGCAGTCTTGCATGGCTCTACAGCAAAGAAGAATGCTTTTAAGCAACCGGAGTGAAGAGAAGTGTGTTTAAGCAATGTCAAATATTTGCAAAGTTTTACCTGCTCACATTGCGTGTGCGACTGTGATGAGTCGCCTAGGTGAAGTCTAAATGACTCACACACAGACATAAATAATGCTCGTTTGGAATTCGTGAAAGTGGATTTTTATATAGAGTTGTTGAATTCTGGTTTCCAAAGTTAAATTTGAATATGTTTTCGAATTCCCTGTTTTATATCTATAATTTTATGGTTTGTGCTTGTGCCTGTACAGAAATTGACTTAAGAAAATACCCTGAGAAATTTTCGCTGCAGTAATTGTGAGAACTAGCTCCACTTTACCCTGTATGTATTCACATGCTTTTATTTGTCTTTCCATTTATTTAATATTGTAGGATGTACACTTTGTGTTGTCTGCGATACTTTATTTTGCTTTTATTTAATTTTAGAGAGATAAATGTTTATCCTCTCAAAAAATAAATAAATAAATAAATTCTGCTGTGTTGCTTTTCTGCAGTACTTGATTCTGATTAGTCACATATTTCATAGTTTGTATGTGTGCGCAGGTTAATCCTAAAACTGGTTTTATGAAGGTTTATACTCTCAAAAAGAACATTTCCTCTGGTTGGGAGGATCTCTGTGCTCCATATGTTGGATAATATGGTGGAGACCACATGCTAATAGAGGCACTTTATAGGCAGTCGTCACACATATTTGTGTTTGGGAGTGTCTGTGTCCAGTCATCCTGCCTGTGATGACTGCTCTTGAGCTGTGGAGCCCCAGAGCTGTCAGCAGAGCGTCAAGGTCGAGTCATGACTTTCCTCTTGGAGGGGTCACAAAAGCACAGAGCTCTGCCCATTTCCTTCCCACGGGGCCAAGGCAAGGATGTGTCCCGGACTTCCTACTGCTGCAGAAACTGAGAGGAAACCACTCAAAGAAACATGCCACAACTTTTACTTTATCACATAACAGAACAGCTTTGTTCAGGTTTTTAAATTTTCAGGTCAGCAAAGTGATGGATGGATGGACTTTTTTTTAATTTATTTTTTTATGCAAGGTATGATTACCAAAAGTAGCAACAACAGATTGCTTGCTGGCTCATTTATTTGTTTGACCACATACATATTTTTTATTATTATTATTTGGATTTGTATAACATATAAAATTCATAATTAAATTAAATTTAATTTATTTTATTTTATTTCTGATTTTTGTTTTTGTTTTTAGGAGAGGGTAAAAAAAGGTAATAAAAACTAAAAAACAAAAAAATGAAAAACAAAATTAACACAACTTTATTTTATTAAAATACAAAATAATTATTTAGCATTAAATGAAATACAACATTAACACAACTTTGTTTTATTAAAATACCAAAGCATTTATACATATATATGATAAGTGAGTTCTTTAAAAGATATATTTTTTGTATGCTAACATGTATATATATATATATATATATATATATATATATATATATATATATATATATATATATATCTATATATATATATATATATATAGATAAGTGAATTCTTTAAAAAAAAAATTTTTATACTCTATAGAACATTTGTTTAACAAAACCAACCTTGAAAGTTTACTGCTTATTTACTGTCTCTTAAAAAAACGTATCACTAGAGACACACAGCACATATTTTACCTGTCATAGCAAGGTTAAACGTCATAAATTGGCCACATTTCAGCGTAAGCAGAAGCCAGTTCACATAAAAAGAATCTTTATAGTGGAAAATATAGCTTGGTCAAATGGGGTTTTATTTCTTGTGCTATTATTACAAATGAACATAGACTTTCTTTCTTCTTCTTCTTCTTCTTCAAGAATGTAATAGTACTATTTTTATATCATGGCCATACTGCACAGCAGACTCTAATTTAAGTTTACAGTTCAGTTAAAAAGAACACTGCACAGCTGTCAAATAACTAGATGTTAAATATTACTTTCTTTTCAAATAAAACAATAATGGACATTAAATATAACCATTTCTAAAAGTGCAAGCTTTTTTGGATTGTATTCCAGCTTGCTATCAATTGTTTCAGTTGACTTTTTGTAACACTTAGAACAACAAAAGTAAATCCTTCAAAAAAATCAAAATCCCCTAAAATTTGGAAAATTCCTTAAAAACCCCCAGAGACGAAGCCTGCCCCAGAAAACGCTGAGGTCTGAAAAATATTATGAGAGAACCACTGTTTATGCAGACCTCAGGGTTCACGGCAAAGAAACAGAAAATAGCAAATCCCCGTAAGAGCTAAACCTTCACCTATTTACAGAAATACTAGGCAACAAGATGAAAATATGAAAATATTTAATGTTCTGCCAGTCTAACTGGGGTTACATTGCATCTCTTTGTCCTGCATTTAGACAAAGTCATCCATTCATTAGAAGTTATACTGGTTCAGTTTTTAGGTGTGCTTACATACATTTTTCGTATGTGTATTTTTCTTTTTCTTTCTTTCTTTCTTTCTTTCTTTCTAGGAAAAAAAGAGATGAAAAAGTATATACTGGAATCATTATTCATCTCACTATCTCTCTTTTGATAATTCAATATATATGATCCTATGATTTCCTTTGAAATTAGTGTAAATGACTGGTTAATTAAATTAAACAGCTTTGAGGTAAACCGTTTTTCTGTATGTATGTATGTATGTAAATCAATCCACCTGAAAATTAAGAGTTAAAAAGGTACAGTAGATAAGGGCTTTTTGCTGCATCACAAAATTTTACTTTTGGCAAAGTTTAAAGTCATTATCTAAGATGCCATTTTCTGATGTGCTTCTATTTGACCTAAACATCATTTTACTTTTGGGATGGACAGAAATTCTGACTTTAAAGTCATTATCTAAGATGCCATTTTCTGATGTGCTTCTATTTGACTTAATTTTGCATGTTATTGTAGTACAGTCTACAACAAATTGCTTTACAGCAATTTACAACTTCTGACCTCGACGGACTGAACAGAAGAAATGAAACACAGAAGATTTACTTGTCAAAGAAGGCAAAGCAAACTTTTCTAGAAAGTTTGCTTTGGCAAGATGTTTCAGACTCTTCAGAAGAACTCCAACCAAACTTTGTTTGGTTTGACTTTGTTCGAAATGACATCACACCACACACATTCTCTGATTTTGTTGTTTGAAGAATATTGGAGTCTTTAGAAGTCAAGACAGCAGGAATAAATGCTGTTTAATTAACTGGAAAATGGTAATGGGAAATTTAATTATGACTGTTTATGACAACATCTCAAATTTAGGTAGATAAAGATAAAGAAAAGAATAATTATTATTATTATTATTAATTAATTAATTAATTAATTAATTAATTAATTAATTAATTAAATGTGTGATGTGAACCCTTTATGTAATCAAGAAAACTCTCTAAAATGGAAGTGCTCATACATGTCAGCAGTTGTCAACAGTCCTGAAATACATCCAGAAGACTGGTCCATAAACGTTTATTATGTGTCATCACTTTTGGTACCTGTTACCTTTTCCCTCTCTTATACCACCAAGAACATCAAACCTTCCTGGATTTGTGACAGGCTCTCTAATTACCTCTGCTATTTACGGTGCCCGGCCCGTCTGTTACTGATTTCTCCATTATCCTGACAGTCAACAAACTGGTCCCATTAGAACGGCAGTGCACGAGGCCCGCCTGAGGCAGGCCTGGGCTTTGGAGACCACAAATCGCTTCTGTATTAAAAGTCACCATGTAATAACTGCCTTCAGCTTTATCGCTGAAGTGCCTGTTTTTGAGTGAAGGGCTGGAAAGAGGAAGGTTTTTTTCTTTGTACAAGCTTTACTGACTGACCCGTACGTTCTGTGTGAGAACCTTTGAAGGTTCTGGAAGATGGCTTTAACCAGGCCTCTGATCTTATTCTGGACTCTCTACATCCATTGCCTTTTGTAAATGAAAATGAATGGCTTTTGGATTTTAAAATAAGTAGCTGTCTTCCATTATTCAGATTTCAGAAATTCATACAATTATTATGCACATCATAATTAGTGCAGTTCTAATGTATAGCAATTAGGCAATGCCAAAGAGCACTATGCTTACTGAGTCAAGTCAAGAGGGAATAGCCACACACTGACCTGGAAGAAATGTGTCTTTCCAGGTCATGTCTGAACTGCACAGAGGTTCAACCCCAGTTAAGGAGGCCCTATACATATGGATGTTTAGAGTCAAGGCTGTGTCATCAAACATGGCATCACCACAGTAAGATTTACTTAGCTCTATGTGGTTTAAAAATGCGTTCAGCAATGCTGTTTTGATGTCAAAGGGGGATTGAAAATATTTACTTACAGTTTTTATGCTTTTTGTTTTGTTTTGTTTTTTGTTTTGTTTTGTTTTGTTTTGGTTTTTTGTTTGTTTTGTTTTGTTTTGTTTTTGTTTGTTTTGTTTTGTTTTGTTTTGTTTTGACAAACAAATCCAGAATATGTCCCTTAGTTATAAACAAGCTAAAAGCCCCTACATTTAGTCATTTTAGTAATACTGTCAGCTTTAAAAACGCTTGTCCCTAAAATGAACCATCAAATGAAGAAAAATTCAATTAACTCCTCTCTTTCTATAAACATGTCTCCATGAAGACGGACAGCTTCTTGACAGCATGACATTGTTGGTGAGATGTGACTTTAGAGTAAAGGTCATTACTCCTCCTCCATGATGCCTTTACATGTCACTCAGAAGAATGGTGTGATGACCAATCAGGGCCTGGCACGCATTAAGCCACAGTTATGGCTCTAGGGGTGGTCAGAAGTCGTCAGGATTGGCCGGCTGTGTGGAGGGTAAGGGAGGTCAAACCTTTGACATTTGCCGTGACACTAGCCCTCTATTTTTATGCTGAGGCCTTCTCGTGCCAATTACTTTTTTGCCCTGTATAGGGGTATCAAGTTGCAAATGTCACCAATAGAATGGACTTTGTTATTAGAAACTGTGTGTGTTTGTGTGGGTCTTGCGTGTGCACAAACACCACTATTCCCTTTATTGACCTCTGCTGGCAGTTTAGCTTTCCTTTAGGTTAGTATAATCAATTCGCCAACTTTATGGTATTTTATCAAGTATACAGCAAAAATGGAAAGACAGAAAGACACTGATGACATTGCTGAGATTGGCTACATATGTCTGCAGAAATCAGTTTGACACTACAGTGGACGGAAATTCTCACTAGATTCTTGTATATGGTAATGAGCCAAGTAAGGTCAACCAGTCAGTAAACTTTGGCTCAGATTTCACTGTTTAACAAGCTCTTGCACTATGAATGTCATACAGGAATCGGATATGAGCATGCTCTTTCTCTGATCTTATGTGTCAAACCAGATTTTTTATAATTTGTTACATAATTTTTATGGGATGTACCACAGTCAGACCAATAAAAGCAAATCCTCCACTTCAAAAAATAAAACCAAGTGCAATAGGTAAAACAGTGGTATTAGATCCTTCTACTGAATGACTTTGAGATTTTATGTAGCCCTCTGGGTAGATGAAGTGTTACGGACTATACAGCCATTGTGTTTAACAGAGCAGGCATAAAAACAAAATTGCTAAAAGGTGCGGTGGAGAGCACCTCATTTGAAGTTACCGTGCAGAACATAAGCATCCACAATCTTTTAATTTTTTTTTTTTTTGAAAATTTTAGCTGAACTGATCGACCATACATTTTGTTAATAGGTCATGTAGAAGAGTAACAGAAGTGCACACACATTATATAACACATAAAAGCTGCCCAGAGGGAGAGAAGCTTAAAACCTCAAAGTTGAACAATATCTTAATTATTACTGAGGGAACCTGGGGGGAAAAGGCCAAGGGGTCGTGTTTTTTTGTCACTTTTAAAACTCAATAACCTAACGGTGGCTGTGTTTCTTCTTAAAAGTATCAACTTGTTTTATCTTTCCTGAAAGACTATTTTGTTGTTTTTAAGGCAAGAAATTCCTAAGATGAGCAGTTTCAGATGTTAACATAATTCACCTGTCCCTTTGGGAAAGGACTGTGTTTTAGTGATGGGTTGATTGTGTCAATATTCAGCTGGTTTTGAATGACTCCCTATGGCACTGGTGCCTGAAAATATGGATTTTTCTTCATCACTACTGCATTGACTAACTAAGGCACTGGAAACAGTCACTGATCCCTGAGAGATATGTAACAGATTTGTTTTAATTAAGTGTGCAAACAAAAGAGAAATCGGATCGTTGACTGAAACACTGGAACTGAAACAATAAAGCCACTAATTGCTGTTACTTTTTTTCTCACAACCTGAATCAATAGCCATTGCACAGCTCAGGCAGCACAATAAAATAGACTGAAAAGCAGAATTAGTCAGAAGTGTGAGAGGTTCCACAAGTTGTACTGTGATGTGCTCTAAAGCACTCCAGTTGGAGCTAATTTAGAGGCAAATAAATAAATATTAACATTATTAATTTATATAATTAATAATTGTGGAACATAATTCCAACCCAAAATAAGATATGTTGTTTAAACTGTTATTTTTGTAATGTGCTGTGGGCCACTATGCAGACATCCTGAACAAGGTGCTGCCAAACTCCCCTCTCAGGCTAACGTTGCTAAACTACAAAACCCAGCAAAATAAAACACTCAAAGGATTAGAACAATTTACAAAGCACACCCCCATCCTTTCAAATGTGCTTTCTTTTGCGCCGCAGCTATTTCTCCACACCCAGCATGGGCTCCGCTTTGTGGCTTTTAATAACTTGCCTTTCTTAGCCACTACCCCCTGAGACACATTTTTTTTTTTTTCAGCATTTCTATCTGTCCCCCTCACTTTATTTGTGCCGCCCTGTTTCTACCTACCAGCAGCTGCGAGGAGAAGCGAGGCCTATGTAGCGTAGGCGGCAGCAGCAAATTTCTTCCAGTTACTCGACGCGCTAATCCTCCCCTTTTTTTCGCAGCTCAGCCATTATATTGCAGTTTCATTGACTGGGAGGTGTTGTGTTGCAGTGGAATCAATAGCTGAGGGGATCCCAGCCCAACGATTAGCTTGTCAGTCAGGCCTGTGCAGTGGCAAGGAAGGAGAGGCAGCGTAAATCCTGGAATACCAGGGGCCACCAGCATAGAGGGGCTGGAATGCTGTGAGCCGTTGATCGCTCCACACCACCTGTTGTGGAAGGCAACATGTGCTGTATGTATTAACCTTTCTGCTACTGTGGTTTAACCACTGGCCACTACAAGGCCAGCACCCCAATCTAGGGTGAAACATGTCACACACAAGTACACATGTACACGTTTTCACACTCACACAGTCATAACATCACACCAGGACATCATGTTCTGCATAGTTTGGAGATAAAGAAACATACGTTCATATTTTATGCATATTAGCATTTTTGCACCAACTGTACACATTTATTGTGCCTTGATCACTGTTATTTTGCTGTCACATTTTTTATACTGTCACATTATAATCTTGAGTTCCAAGAAAAACTAAAAACTACTGAATGTTTCCACTATTATTTCTCAGGAAAACATTCCTCAATTGCGGTGCATGTTGTTGGACTTTATACAAAAGTTAGTTCCAGTCCTCAAACCTGATTCATCAAGCAGTGTTTCAAGAGTGCTGCTGAAACGAGTCTAACAGCATAACGACTATGCCGTATTGCAGCGAAGTAGTTTTTTTTTTTTTTTTAGTTTAGTTTTTACATGTTGAAGTTTATTTATTTATTATTTATTAAAAAAGCTATAGGGCATGACATAATTTCATAGTTTATTGGTATCCAAATAAAATCTTCTTATTGGGGACTTTCTCTGTAGGTTACATTGTTATGACAATGGGTGGCAAAAAGAGACTGTCTTTATGATTGCCGTTTTGTCATTACTCAACAAATTAATTCTGAAATGTTGAATCAATCTGTGAGTAACAAAAGAAGAGTTAATAAATCATTCACTGAACCAATTTATCCCAAACCACTGATTCTTTCAGGAACTTTTAGTTGAATCATTTGCCCATAATTGATTTGTCCAAAAACCATTGAATCATTCAGGAAGGAAACACTTCTACAGTTTGTTACAGTGGTTCTGCTGCAGCTTTGTCTGGAACTGTTTTCGTTGGTGACACAAAAACAGACAAAGTAATTGGCAATATTGTTTCTAAAATGTAAGTTACTTGATATTCAATTCTTTTTTATCAAGAGCTAAAGCCGTCAATGCTAATTAACGCATCATTCTTGCTTGTGCGATTGTTGTTTTAATATGGGGTAACTGCCTTTTAAAAGTCTTTTATCTCAAACCTCATAGAGATAAAGCCCTTGAGACAACTAGCACCAGTCTCCACGATATATTGTTTTACTGCTATAATTATGTATTTATTTACTTACAGTATCTTCCATTGTATTGTGTAGAAATGCTAAAACGTCAATCTTTTTTTAAGGAAGGCAGGATGATCCAGTTAGCATTGCTCTGGCATTGCTGTCATACTGGTTTTGGAGCATTAAATCAATCCTTCTGGATCTATCCCATTTGACAGCAGGCTTAGTGTTATTTAAGTGTGGAGCAAAGCAAAAGAACTGCACAATAAGAGGCAAAAGTACAGTGAATTTAGCAAGAACAAATCAGTGCTCTTTCAAAAAATTTTGGACAGTGGACAGTTCATCTACACAACGTCATGATGTCAACATTATGTCTCCTTTTTATTGGTTAACTTTCTATTTTAACTACAAGGTTTGTTTTTCACCCTTTTCTTATAATTAGGTTATCTTTAGTTTTTTTTCTTTGTTGTTGTTATCCATTATCATTATCATATGGTGATGAGTCAGACCCGTTCAGACATCCCAGTATTTGTGCTGAGTGATACTCTGAGCTTACAAATCAGGGTGGACAGGAGCATGGCTTCAGCCTCCACATGTGATCTGTGTCACTGACAGTGTGAGTGAATGCATATGTGAAGCACCTACGTACGTGCTTTTCTGCCTGGCAGGCTGTGTGCTACTCTCTTAACATGATACTGAAAGTTGACCTCACCTTTAAAAAGCACACTCTGACCCAAATCACTTTATTTTCTTTAGATCTATGACTTATTCATCATTTGACCCTTTGAATAAATGATGGAAGGTTTTAAATACACACTGTCCATAGGTTTACCCTTTCAGAAAGGTCAAATATTTTTAAATGTGACTGAATATTCATGATACAGTAAGTAGATATATTTAACTTACATATATATATATATATATATATATATGTGTGTGTGTGTGTGTGTGTGTGTGTGTGTGTGTGTGTAATTTCACTCCCATGTATTAGGGTATAATATACATATAATGTATTAGGAACAACAACAATAAAAATATAGTGTACAAAAACTTCTCTTTTCTTTTCTTTTCTTTTAATATATTTTAAAATTAAATTTTTTCCTGTGATGGCAAGGCTGAATTTTTAGTAGCCACTACTCCAGTATACGGTGTCATATGATCCTTCAAAAACCATTCCGAAATGCGGATTTCATGCTTAATTACTTACAGGTATTATTGGTATATATGAGGGCTGTGCGGAAAGTATCCAGCCATGTAATATGAAAAATAGAGACATTTATCAAAGAAGACACGCAAGATACAAGAAACATTGTAAATAGAACAATGACTTCTCAGTCCCCTTCAAAGGTGATTTTAGTTTTGGGAAATCCAGAAGTTGCAAGGTGCCAAATCTGGGCTGAGTCACCTGGGTGATTTGATGTTTCACCAAAAAACTTGAGATGTGATGCATGGACAGATGCATTGTCATGATGAAGCTGTCAATCATCAGTTGCCCATAGCTGCAACTGTTTTCATTGAATTGCATCTCTCATATCGCATTTTTCATATTACAAGGCATATTACATGGCTATATTTGTTTGTTTGTTTTTTAAGGAAGTAGTAGTAAAACACAAGAATTATACAAGAATTATACCAAAAAAAGTTGGACGGCTTTGGTTTTCCTCAAATTAGTTTGAAACTGGGACTGGAAGACTTTTTTTTTTTTTGCAAGACTTTATTCGATGTCATTAAGCTTGTCTCTCCTGCCATGTGTGTCCTTAAAACTGGCTGATTTCAAAGTCCCATCTGAGAGGACGAGCAGCCATCTGATGGCTGGAATTAATGAGTGGGGACCTGCAGTGGGTTGGCAGGTAGTGGGGACACATGGAACAAAGAGGCCTGTTGCTTATAATCAGTTGAAGCTGCTGTCATTAGTGTAGGACTGATGCAGGACCAGCGTGGGCTCAGCGCAGTGAAGGCCAGGCAGGAAGTGTTGGCCAGCTGCTGCCAAGCTGTCATCAGGAGGGCAGACTGCTGAGGTGGGGTTGGGTGTGGTGGGGGGGCTGAGAGCGCCATTGCAGGAGACGCTGGAGTCAAGGGCAGAACGCAGTGTCCTGATGATTAGTGTCTGTTGTGAGAGAGTGTGTATATATCTGTATATGTTATCATGGTGTGATATTTTATTGTGGCACTAGGCCACATTTTATGTGTGTGAGATCGCTGATCAACACTTATTCTTTTGGCAAGCATGCAGAGACAAAACGGACCACCTCCTGTTGGAACACAACCTTTTTAGGTTCTGATGAAATGCTTGTGGTACATGATCTCTGTGACTGTTATATTCATAAGAAATTATTTATCAAGATGATACTCGTAGGCTGCACCATAAGAATATTCTAAATGCCAGGATCTTTCCATGATATCCAAAGTGTGAACTATGTACACACAACAAAGAGATCAGTGACCAAAAGATATGAGCTTATTTGTGTCAGCAACCTTCCACTCACTCATGCCTATATTAAACACCTTAACCGGATGAAAAACATTTTTCAGTGTCCTCCCCAGTACTGGCTTAGCTATGTTGTAAAATAGCTGATGATGTATCAAATTTTATAATACAATAAAATGTAAAAAAAAAAAATAGAATTAAAAGTATACATTTATAACATTTTTGATTTTACATTTAGAATATTTTTGAATAACATTTGTGTGTGTGTGTGTGTGTGTGTGTGTGTGTGTGTATGTGTGTGTTTTTCTCCCGGCATTCACCAAATTTATAGTTCCCACCAAACAAGTATAGTAATACCAGTAAATTTTGACCTTGTGGGAGCATCTTTTTGGTTCCCATGAGGAAACAAGGTTATAGATCAGACAGAATGATTTATTTATTTATTTATTTTAAATCTAAAAATGCCTCTTTTTTTTTTTCTTGTGACGGGTAGGTTTAGGTGTTTGTACAGTATATAAAAAAAAAACCATTACGCCTCTGGAATGTCCGCATAAAGCATGGAAACCCCATGTTTGTTTGTGTAAAAAAAATCAATGTATTGTTAGACATCCTAAACAGCACAGTATATAACATGGAAACTTGTGTGCGCACTATATGTCCCAGGTGATTATATCGGGACAGGGCTAAGCTGGTCTCTTAAGAGCCCTTATGGAAAGGTCTGGGAGAATGTTGGAGGTTCTAAGGAGAAAACGTCCTCAAGAGGAAAAACATAGCAGCGTGTTAAGTTATTAAGCGCCACTTTGGGCAGTGTGTGTGAAACAAGCTCCCACAAGGGTGGGTGAGAATCCCTTAACTCACATTACCCCTCCCCTTAGCTTTGTCTCTTTTTCAGGACTAGGTTAGAAGGGTCACCCTCTTCATGTGGATAGGTCCTTTGGCCCAATTATGCTGCTACAGTGCTCAATTAGCCACAATCCCTTCTTTTCAAGGTGATGTTTGAAAGGGCTTTACATTTTTAAGGTCTAAAGAAAGAGCGGGGACCCCCAAAGTGAGATGAAATTAGGGAAATAAACGGAGGCTCAACCTAAATCATTGTCTATGAAGTGCTTGCTGTCCTCAAATATTCATACACTTCTCTCGCTCTTTATCTCTTTGTCTGCCTCACTTTAAATATCGAAGATGGTCTGGAATTTCATATTTCAAAAGCTTTGTTTAAACAAAATATTTGCTGTACTGTCCTTGAGGGTTGTTATTTTACAAATTGCAATGAAACTTTCTTTCCTGTGCCGGTAGCATTCAACAGTATAAAATCGATGAATGGAAGATAACGAGGGTTTTCTGGGTCAGAACCACTTCGGAGGTGTCTGGTTGAAGAAGGTAGTTCAGGTAGCCAAGCAAGGTCACTAGGCGCTATTAATTGTGGAATTAACCTTGTTTATACGATATAAAAGCAATATGGAGTGAGGCAGAAAATGTATTGTTAAACAGCAGGAGGTCTCCAGTCATTGGCAGAACGCCAGCTGAAGGCCTGAGCTAGGGTTGGCATCTGCAGGGTTACATGGCCAGGCTCTTAACCACACACCTTCCTCAAAAACTATAAGTAACATTCTTCTGAGGTGTTTTTGGAAACATCAACTTAATGGTAACTCTGCTGGCTGTATGGCATTAGATTCATGACAAAGACCCAAGCTCACCATCTATACACACACACAAACACATTCACGCCCCGAGCAAGGTCCAAAAAGCTCTGTGTCTGCCCATCCATCTCTCTGTGCTGGCTGCAGTGTTCAAAGACTCACCTGCCAAACTTTTTGTCCTTTTGTACTGTAAAACCCCACACCAGATGTAATAGAAACCTACTATTCATGTGTCAGATGTTACTAAACTGCATTGTGAAAATGACATCTTGTTATCTTGCAAAAGAATTATAAAGACTGTAATGACTCCTGTTTTCTATCTGCAGAAGAACAGATCATGAGAAATGTTCAGCTTGGGATAGAATCGGGTGATGTTTCAAAGCGGAAAAGAACAAAAAAAGTTGGATCCCTGTCAGACTTGATCTGCAGATCAGGTATAGTGTGATTTAAAATAATATTGGGGGATTTATGACATCCTTTTAATAGTTTACTGATATTTTCCCACCATCTATATGTATTGAAAATATAAGTCACCTAAGGCTTTTAAAGAATCCATGTATGGTACATTTTGCAGTGGTTAACCTTTTAATGTTCTCATGTGTGTTGATCTGTGCAGCTTATACTTCTTGCTTCTTACAGGCTGACTCGTCTGTCTCATCAGAAGCAACATATGTGAACAGACGGCTAGCAGCATGGTTAAAATAAAAAGAAAGAAAGAACAAATCTTATATTCTTAACACTTAACTGCATTCTGTTGTGTCTGTGCCCTGGTGGGAAATTATCTGTCTATGACAATAGTCAATATATCATTCCTACTGTAAAAGCTGCTGTTATAAGGCCTGTGTTGTGTACTTGTAATTTCACTGAAAAAGCACAACATGCTGTTTTTCAAATAAAAGGATCCTTAGTTACATATTGCAGTCATTCTATGAAATATGTTTTGTTTTCTGCTTTGATGATTTTAAAGTAAAATCATTCTTCTTATTCTTTTTCCTCCTCCTCCTCCTCCTCCTCCTCTTCCGGATTTTATTTATTTATTTATTTATTTATTTATTGTGACGGGGTGGATATGCCATGTTTAATGAATTTGATTAAGCATGATAAACTATTATGAAGGACTTTTTAAAATTGTCTCTTGCAAAGAGTGATGTCACTTCCTGTTCACAATGTCTTTTTAGCTGACAGTTTACCAATTTGAGACAAATAAATGGTGTGAAATCAGAACATCAAAAACTCATAGAAACAGATCAATTATATGATAACATTTTGCAATAAGGATCCATTTGTGTGAACTAACAATGAAATGCATAAACATTATATTAATCTTAGTTCATGTTCATTTAAACGTTTACTGATACATTATTAAAATCAAAAGTTACATCTTTTAAAAACATTTATTTTATTTATTTTATATATATATATATATATATATATATATATATATATATATATATATATATATATATATATATATATATATGTGTGTGTGTGTATATATGTGTATATGTATATACCTATATATATATATATATATATATATATATATATATATATATATATATGTCTGTGTGTGTGTGTGTGTGTGCGTGCGTGTGTTAGTGTGTGTGTGCGTGTGTGTGTGTGTATGTATATGATGGGCACGTGTAAAAATGCATATTTTCCTTAAGAACAAAAACAAACAAGGAATGCAAAATAGATGTATGGCCACAGGATACATGATAATTATCACCTTAATTATTTTAATATTTTATAGAATAATTAATAATAATAATAATAATAATAAAACAATTCATTTGAATTATTGTTATTGAACATTGAATTATTATATGCAGAATAAATAAACTGAATGTTCAAGTATATTGCTTTGCAGGCTTGACCTTTGGAGATGGTCCTCACTGCAGAACACAAATCCAGGGGCATGGTTGAATGCAGATCCAACTCCTCCCACCTGACATATACCTAAACCTACCCGTCTCCACCCCCTAATCCCTAAACCCACCCATCTCCACCCCTAAACCTACCAATCTCCACCCGTAGATGTGGATCCAACTACGCCCCCTCGATCTTGTGTTCCGCAGGGGCTACTGGACCTTTGACTTTACATAACAATATAATATACACCTAACATTTAATGCATAAGGTAGAACACTTGATGCAAACCTCATTTGAATGTTTTCGAAGTAAATGCAACAGTGTTAATCTCTAAAACTCTCGATTTGCAAAACGCTCAGAAACATGCAGGAGAAATGGCTGATATTACTGTATTGCATGCAACCTCAAATGGCATAGCTTTAATCTTTGTTTTTATCACATCCATCTGGTAGTTATATCAATATATCAATAAATACCTCATCTTCACAAACTTTATACTATTAATTTTCCTAATTTCGTAATTAGAAACTCATACTTGGTATTTTAGTAGATGTCATCAAAGGCTTTATTGGGACTTACAGTTATATATATCTGTGGTTGGTTGCTGGATAAGATCCCCGTGTGCTTTGTAATCTTGGCAGTATGTCTACTGGTTACATTCTATTACAGGTGTCTAACTACCTCCATATTACAACTGTCACTGTTATTCTTATAGGAGTGGCATGCAGTTAACCCAAAATCAAAGCCTGTAATTTGTGGCTGATGGTGCACTTTGAGATCAGGCCAATCTCACTGCTCCAGGCATCTATGAGCGAGACTTGATTAGGCCAAATTACATATGGGAGCTAGTGCTGTAACCACAGCTCTGTTCAGGGTGAAAGTGAGAGAGTATGTTGGCTTTGGCTGTGGTGTGTGTGCGCTGCCTCGTGATTTATGCATATCCATATGCAAAGAAAAAGCCCAGTATGCTATTCTGTTACTTGTTTAGATTGTTGACTTGTAATGTTCTATCAATTTGTTACATTTACTTATTTGATAAATAGCCATGTTTGCCACATGTGCACCCCCCTGAAATCACTGCAGTGAGAGGAACAACTGTTTTAAATTTCGAGTCAACCCCAGCTCCCTGTTTTATCTGTGTAACAAGTGCCGTCAAAAGCCTAGGGGTAAACGCAGCAGATTGTATCAAAGCTCTGGTGCAGATGAGAGGGTGGAAGCAGGTGGGGGGAATGGACAGAATCTGGGCCTGGACTCCGGCCATGTGGCTTTCCCAGACCTACCACACAACATGCACACAACAAACATGGTCAGACATAGATTAGATGCGTTGTTGCTGTGGTAAAGTTTTCAAAAGTGATATAATGTCATGTTTAATTATTTTTTTTATAGCACCTTCCCATATTGTTTCGTAGCAGCATACAAAGATGAACTAGCAAAATTTTTGTAATTAGAAATATGCACATCTACTTAAACTAGCAAACTCTGCTTTGTATCTTCAAATGTACAAATAATAATGGCAGAGCCATAGCCTTGTGGGAAGCATGCCGACATATAGCACAGCTAAGGCTTAGGTGACCTGAGTTCACATGATGAATCAGAGTCCGTAAACCAAGGCAAAAACTCATATATGGACGATGTGCATAGTCATATATACAAAACACCATTCGGGAGGCACGCATGACACTAAAATACACCCTTATATACACAGCTAATAATAATACAGGAAACCAAACTGTTTCAATAAAATATAATTATATGTGATGTATCATGCAGTGACTTCTGGGAATGCTTTTTTATTGTTTTTCACAGTTTTTCATTTTAATTTTAAAAATTATTGACTGCAAAATGATGTGTATTTTCTACAGTATTACATAGATTTAAATATACTAACTCATACCTTTTACTTTCATAAATGCATAGATCTAGTAATATTTTAAAGAAAAATAGTTGCTTTTGCCATTAAACAGGTAATAGTTATTTTACTGTAGCAATCTTTTTTTTCTGTAAAAGTTATAATAATTTTTTACAATGTAATTCAAAAATGCATTATACTGTCATTTTTCGTTAGTTTACTTTTAGTGTAGTTAAAATTGAATAGCTTATAAATTGTACAGAATTTTTAATGATGCATTTGATGTTTAAGTGTTTGTACATCGTTTATTGTGTTTTGTACTTTAAAAGGCATTTTATACTTTATATTGACTTGTTTCTAATTAAAGTCAGCTGTGAAGGTAAGAATGATATGCACTTCTCTTGGGATTATGTTTGGATGAGGATATGATTTCCCAAAAGATTAATTATATGCTAAATAAGTCTACTTTTAAACTGTATTATTTTCCACTTTATTGATAAGCGCTAAAGCTCAGGGGGATAAGCAGCGCTGCTAAGGAAGCCCCCTCTTGACACACACACACACACACATACACACACCTTTCACATCACATCTCTTCTTGAGGAATTAGAGAAGAGACAAAAGGCTGAACATTCTTTAAGTCCCGTTGGGCGGTGAATAGGAACGTTTCACGTGTCAGAAGAGTGGTGTTTCCTATAGATTCATTAGCCTCTTCATCCCCCCCTCCTGCTTCTCCCTCCTTCCTTGCCTGGGCCCCTTTCACTTTCTGTCACTTTTCTCTCTCACCCTCTCGCTCCCCCAGTTTTTCTTTTTGTTTGCTGTCTACAAGAGGGTTTTTAGCACAAGCAGTGTTTGTAATTAGCTCCTAGTGCTGTGCTGGAGCATGTTGAGGTGGCTGTTTATACGATGAGCAGGTCCTCTTTCTCACAGTTACTGTGAAGCTAAAACAAAGGTCTGCCTTTTTTCCTTAGACAGGGTGAAGTGAAAAAATAAAAATAAAAAAATGGGGCTACAATATGTTCAGAAAGGCCCCTGGAAAATATTACCGAGCTGTTTTTAACAGTAAGTGTAGTTTGCTACTGAGTTTAGTTACAATTATTGTAACCTTTCAAAATATTTCTAAAGTATTGTAGTTTGTTTGTTTGTTTTGATTTTCCATAGACTTTATTATATGTAATTATAGGAATAGTTCACTCAAAACTGAAAATACACCCTCATGTCATTCAAAACTGACTTTTTTTCTTTTCTTTTTTTTTATTACACTAATGTTAACCATATCTTTTCATCCAAAGAAGAACTGTTTTGGACCCCATTGACTTTTATTGTATGGACATACATTATAAAGTATTCTATGTATACTAAGTATACTTTCAAGTATATTAAAATTTGGAACTCCTACATTAGGATAATATTTACTATAGCTATTATTCAGATGATATCTCCAACTCATTAATACCATATACAATGCTTCACTTCCTGAAAGTATATGGTCTGTTTTTTGCGGACATGTTCAGCAAATTTCCATCGTCCCTCTCTGGGTCAGAGATCACTCTCTTTGGGAAAGCTGTGGGTGTTATTCACAAAGACTTTTTAAAAAAATCAATCCACTGTTTTTTCTTCCTCCCTTTTTTTTTTTTTTTTTTGTCTTTTTCCTTTTTCACAAGCTTTGCATTTACTACAGCACTGCCAGAGCAATCCATTATTGTGTCATGGTTTTTGGTCCATTGCGGCCCAGCAGCATGGCACTGCAGCTTGTTTTAATTTTAGCTGGGGAAAGCCAGGACCACAGCTCCAGTCCCCCGCTTCTCCAGATGTGCCTTGATCAAGGGAAGTTGACTAAGCGCTTTGTGTCCTTTAAGACACTAATGTGATTATGTCACATATTTTCAGCTGATTCCCATCGCTGTTGGTCTTTGTGTGGGGTCCCCTACTCAATGGTCTCTATCAGGCCTGCGAGCCTGGAGATTTTTCTATTTGCAAAGTCTGGTTCCTAGCCAACCTGTGTAAATTAACTGTGCAAGTGTGTGTGAGAAAATGTGTATTAACGTGAATTTGGCTGAACTGACATGCAAGGGAATAACACTGTGAGTTGACTGTGTATTTTGTATTTGTATACACAATTCAAATCACAAGTTAATATTGAAATCAATAACAAGGAGTCACATGATACTGACCAAAATGATTCTTATCTTCACATATATTAATTATATTAATAATATTAAACATTTGATATGTATTCAGTGCTTATGTTGGGTTTGTGTCATAGGGCTATTGTCAAGCGAAATCTAACTAATTATCAGTTGTGTGTGTTATGTTTATTTACATTGCAATGCATTGTGGGTATCAAATATCTGTTAGAACAAAGATGTTTATCAAAAACAAGAGCCTACACGAGAAGCCCCGGAAGGTCTGAAAAACATTCATTGAGGTAATGATTACTTTTGAAATGTGATTATATCAGTCACTATTGATATGATGTCTGACATTGCCACAGGTATAAGTTTCTCCTTTCTTTCTTTACTTTCTTTTTATGTGTTTCAGAATGGTTTTGCCGTTTGAATTTAGAATTTTGCTCTGACAACTAAACCCACATAGTGCTTTTGGAAATTGTAGTCATAAACTGTAAGTAAAACTAATTTAGTTTTATGCTATTTATGTGCCATCTTATTCTATCAGAAAGTTATATTTGAACTTTATACAAATGCCAGCTAAAATGTGATTTCTGATTATACTAGTGCTATCTTTTTAAACAAGACACACTGAATTTTATAGTGCCATACATCTATGAAGCAAATGGCTGAAATGAATATGGTCACAGCATTCACAAACTGAATGACAGAATGACGTTTAAACGCTGGATCTGACCAGTGCCCAAGGAGTGAATAGACTCAGTGTATCTGGAGTGACTCATATATCATAAAGCAGTACAGTATAATGCAGATAAGAAAGAAAAAGATGGGCCACCAACAAAGGTAGCTATTACAGGTTTACTAGGAGTTTTACAGTACGGCTTTCTCTGTCTATATAATTATTTACTATTTGGGAATTTTGCTTTCACAGAGGAACAAAAAATTGAGTGGATCGCTAAATAAATGGCTTTGATGGGATAAAGCATGACCTGAATTATTTAAAACTTAAAACTGAGAGAGATGTGGTGAATTAAGTAAAAATCGAGTTAATATAATATGGATCCTTCGGGGCTTTCAAGGTTTCGAGGTGTCAGATAACTGTCAATGATGGGACAGCTTATGTGGGTTATTTATTTATTTTAGTTTAAAGGGATCATATGATTGCTAAAAAAATTGCTAAAAAGAAGATTATTTTGTGTATTTGGTGTAATGGAATGTGTTTATGTGGTTTAAGGTTAAAAAAAACACATCATTTTCCACATACTGTACATTATTGTTGCTCCTCTAAGCCCACTTTCTGAAACGCGTTGATTTTTACAAAGCTCATCATTCTGAAAAGTGAGGTGTACACTAATTGGCCAGCTATCCAGTGCGTTGTGATTGGCGGAATACCTCAAGCGTGTGATGGAAATGTTACACCCCTTAACATACTGTGATGCCGTCTCCCGGCACGATGAGACAAAAACAATAAAACCCATTACAAACGAGGCATTTGTTGCATTCAGTGGGGACATATTTACTGATTATAATGACTTATACTGTCTTTTTACACGTTGCACATGTTGAATCGAACAACAAGTGCTACTCTTCACTGCTCAAAAATCTTGTTTGAACCATCAGAGGCAAATTCTTTAAATATGAAAACGTACTTACAGGCTGTGAATCAGAAACGCAAGACTGTCCTTGCAAAGTTGGAATTGCCCCACTTTATAGAAACAACCTTTGTGCATAGCCAGGTGTTCTAATAAATAATGCTTCCTTTCAGATTATGCTACAAACACTGTATTTTTCCTACTGTAAGGGTAGGTTTAGGGTTGGGGTAGGTGTACATGTTAATAAAGCCTCACACCTTATTAATATCATGCTGGAAGCTAAATCTGATAGGTAGCACTTTCAAATTATGCTACCATCCGTTTTAATGGGAGGTAGCAAAATCTGTCAGGGTAGCACAAATCATCAGAACACCAGGCTTGAACTCTCCCAGGTTCAGGAAACAGTCCTCCGTAAAATGTGCTGCACACATCTAAATATTTGAGTTGAATTGTTCCGGAACAGTGTTGTAAATACAACTTAACCACTGATTTCTAGTTGTGTCCTCTTTTGGAAGGCCAAACAGAGTAGCTTCACTTTCACAATGAAACACACAGCATCTCCACAACATGGCGGCGGTGGCAACAATACTACAGCGAGAATCAAAGTTAAGCCTTCTTTCATTGAGTGAACATTTGGGCGGTGTTATGCAAATCTTCCCATGCTGTGACGTAGACATGTGGGGGCGTGTTTAAACAGGCTGTTTTAGGAAGGCGTGGACGAGTCTTAACTTTTATAAAGAATATCTCTTTGGGTTTGGGCACGAACAGCTTGTAACACTCCAAAGAGAAATTAAAACTTGATTTATGTTAAAAATATGAAACTCAATTATGCAGATTTATTTTAGCTGTGATTGTTAGTTCCCAGCATGCTTTATATATAGCTGGATATAGAGAGTAAATGTTGAAATTAAGTGCTATTTTCTGTGTTTTTGAGTGAAGGGAAACATGTTAATGTTTAATGTTCAGTTATGTTTGACATTTGAAAAAGTTTCTGTTATGTTGAAGTTTCTGTTGTTACCATTGTGCAGAAGAGTAGCGCTTATGTTTAGGTTGTGTATATTGTACTAACACTGTGAGGCTTGATGTTTTGTTCAATGAGCAGTAGCTTTGCTAATGCTATTGCAGTAACAGGTATTTTCCTACTTAAGCTGTATAGTTGTATACTCCAAATCACAGACATTTGAGAATCAACTTAAAATAATTGAGCACATTTCCCAAATAATATTAAATTCATTCTCATAGATAAAATAATTTAGAAGATTTTATATGATGTGTAATATTGCTACCATAATTTAAGTAGTTAGCACATAACATGTTTTACTGTGTAAGCAAAAAAAGAGACGTGTTCTGAAAACACTGAGCACCCACAGCCTTTAAAAAAAAGCAACCTTGCTGTTTGAAGGCCTTTCCCTCCTCAAATGAAAGCTATTGAACAGTCCCTGAACCTCCCCCTTTTGCCCATCCACTTGGTTGGATGGTGGGGGCCGCTCTCATAATTAATTGCACTTCTTAGACGATGAATGTAATATTGGTTCATAATACATTCAGCAAAGAAGGAAAGAGATTTGAGTTGCTTGATTATGTGTCCATTTACAATGGGATACCTCGCATTAATGAATACTTCATTGTTTGAATTAAGTGTCCACCTCTCAAGGTTGGTTTTTGTATAACTTGAAGAGCAAGCTTGTTCTTCAAATGTCTCGTAAATAACCACAGCATATATCCACACTGCCTCTCCAGGGCTGCATTTCCCAAAAGCATTTTAAGCAAAGGTTCATTATTGGTGTCTAGGGAAATGCAGCCCAGATCATTTATTCATTTACTGAATGAAAATACATTTTTGAGTGTCTTCAAACTGTGCCGAATGTTGTAGGCCAAAGGTTATCTCACACAGATTTCTTTCTGGAAATTAACATCACAAACAAATCATTCTCCTATGACCTTCGCCTTATCATATTTCCAGGCATCTCTGTACACGCTGCACAGTCATCGTAGGCTAAGGTTCATGCCACATTGTTCTGTCAATAGTGGCACTGACCTGTGTCTTTTTATATAAGAGAATAGCAGTACTTTAATTTGGCTCAATATGACATCAGTGAGCAAAGGTCTTTTTCTAGTATCACCGTTTATATATATATATATATATATATATATATATATATATATATATATATATATATATATATATATATATATATAACATTTTACAATTGTTAAAAAGTAATTAAAGAAAATTTTATGGAAATTATAAATTTTACTCTTTTTATAATTTTGCATTACTTTTTCTCACCGTCAGCTACCTAATGTCTTCATTTATTCACTCTCAAGCCATTCCAAACCCTTTTTTGTGTTCTGAAATGATATGTGGGGTGCAATGATATTTTGGAATGGAATGTGGATGAGTAAAGTATGTCAGAATTAGAAGTTTAAGGTTCCTCTTATAAAATATTTGCTGAAAAATTGCTCTATTAATGTTACTGATAAAAATTACACATTTTGGAAATACTGTACACATCATGCTTCACACATACTGCAACAGCCCCTACACTGCATGCCCACTTTAAACCACCTTTTCTTTCAGCTTGAGGTGGAAAGGGGTATTTGAAAAAGAGTATACTGTAAATGTACATATAATGCATTATTTGTACTTAAATAATTATTTGATTATATAATGCTTAGTCCACCCCCCACACTGTTTGGAATTTTAAATGTTTCTCTCCCTTTTTTTTCTAGCGAAAATGTGTTTTAGTTATTGGTCAGCCAGTGGTAAGCCAGGTCAGTAGGGATTTGCGCCGTGTGTGGCGGAAGCGTGCTAGCTCTGTCTCTCTGCCATTAGAACAGAAGGATAAAGTGATCAGTGCCTGTGTCACAGAGAGGGGGAGGAATGAGCATGGATGAATGGATAAACACAATTCTTTGGGCCAAGCTTGCGCTTATTGAGTGCAAGGCCTCAGCACGTGTGTCATCGAGACACTGGGATTACAGCTGCTGTGTTCTGAACTTTGCATTGCTGCAAACTGGATAATCCATCCGTGGACAGTTTGTTAACCGCAAGAGCCACTTTCTGGGTTCATCAGTGTTGGGAACAGATTAGCGCTGGGTAGTGGATCTCATATGCCCTGGTCAGAGGCCATCCCTGAAGGGCTTAAGGGATTACGGCACAATGAATTTTCTCTCACACACTCATTCCAACCCAGGCTGATATTTAGTCAAACTAAGTCTTCACTGGAAAAAATATTGGAACCGCCCACATTGCAATTAAGGGAGCATTTCATGTCTTCGGCTTTAAAGATTGTTGTTGAGGCACACTTCCACAAATAGGACAGCCTAGATCTCACTCTATCAATGACAGATTTGATGTTATTAAGGCTTTTCAGGCCTGCAGTGTGGACACAGACTTAGATATCGCCTTCCAGCCATCAGACTCCCAGGATTGAGACTGATCTCCAGTCAGTGCAGTTGTATGGTTGTACTCTGCCCGCTTTGATTACCTCCAGTAGCATCCTCACCACAATCGTATAAGGTTGGGGGAGTTTGAGGTCGGAGGCTAAGTCCATGTTTAAAGACACCACAAGCCCGCTGCATCAACAGACAGGCCATTTGAGCGCAGGGCCTAGGATGAGATGTAATTTCCCATCTGCTTTATGGGCAGTTCTGATCCCTGGGATCTTGTCAGCGAAGCCCTCAGTGAAGATATCATCAGTAATATAAGGAGGACTCTGGAAATACTCAGGGCCTTAAAAGGCACTTTGCTTTTGCTGGCTCTCTTGAATGGCTTAAGGAAACGGAGAGCACAGGTCATGAGTAAACGGTTTGCAAACACTATATCGGATTGCACACATTAAGTGGCTTAAAAGAGAGCTCAAACATTCAATTACAAATATATGACTTCCGACTGAAGTGCTCAAAATATGCAGCCGCCCTAAATTAATATCCTGAAATGCAGAGAATTGGTGACTGACATTCGCATGATCATAAAATTCATCTGTTAGACAGATGAACCACTTTAGTGCTCATCGCCTTTTCAAACACTTTCAAAATAAGGAGCTCTGTATTGACTATAAACCGTCGAGAAAATATAGTTATTCTTTGAATCAAATCCATTAAAAAAAACACCCAATCAAGTCTTAAGGCAGTAGTTGATGAAAATCTCTGGGTTTGTAAATCCTATGCACCCTCTAATACTTTTTGAAATGTTTATGAGTTGGAATATTTGGAAAGAGCTCCTGCGATTGTCGTCTGTATTTGTAGCGCGCTTTTGTGCAGGAGGTTTTTGTTTGCTCATTACGGCCCAGCAGAATTTTGGCATGTATAATGACTTATGAGCACCCCATTAACAGCATGGGTTCTGGCCTGGTGAGCAGTTGTGGGAGCTCTAATATGAAACATTAACTCAACCACAGCATCACAGCCTAAACTGCTCTTTAATTGAGAACAACAGTAAATCTGAGGTAGAGTAATTGGCAGACTAGTTGGGAACATGTGTTCACATCCCATGTTGAAGTTTGCATAGGTTAGTTTTGTTATTGCTGCTGATGCTGTTTGCGGTCACCGTATTTCAATTCTTTGACAACTGCTGGAAGAAAAAGTCTCGATTCAAGATTCCAAAGGAATATTCTGAATGAGTCTACAGCCATAAATTATTATTTTATTTTTTTTGTTGTTGCATTTTTCAGTTGCTCATAGTTCATTTGTTCACTGCTTATTGGGGTAGTGGTCGCTTCTCGACTCGCATTTAGAAAGCCAAGCGCACATGATAGTTTTGCTTTAGCAGTTGTGTTTGTTTTCCTGGACCCAGGCCTCTTCCTGAAAGCCCTGACCAAGACAGATAAAATGGGGAACTGTCATAAGATTATTCCACAATGAGTATATATGAGTTGTATTTGCACAGGTGACTTCATTTTCTGGCTTTCAGATGTCTTCCTGGAATTTTCCTCCATCCCGTTTCAATTCATCTCATCTCACAAATCAGAGCCATGCATCCCTTTTCCTGCCTCGCTCGCATTACATTTCCGCTGATTTTGGCCACTATCTCTTTTTCGCTTGTTTTCCTAAACCGCTGTCGACACTCCCCCTCCCTTCTCACTCTTGGGATGTTTCATTATTAGTTCTTCATAATCTCTTCTCCTTGGCCCTGATCTTGATCTTGTCCTCCTTGGTTTCCCTCTGTTTTTGTTTTTTAACTCACTTGCTACATGGCTTTCTTCCCAGCAACTTCTCTTGGAGTTTATATTCCTCCTCCATATTCTCAAAAGAATGCAATCCCTCTCTCCCTTCAGCATTACTAGCCATTCTGCTTAGGAAACCCAGCTGTTTCCCTCTGTCCTCTGTCTCTTTTTCGCTCCCTCTCGTTTTCTGGCTGGGTTTCAAATGGGAGGATTGCACTTAGAGCAATAAAAAAGAAAAAAAAAGTATTTTGAGCTGGATGACTCTTTGTGTGTTGCATACCCAGATGTGTCTCCTCAGCCTTGATACATTTCTTGTGTAAAAGAATTCTCATTAGTTACTCAACACTCCTCATTCCGGGCTGACAAGGGTTTCCTGATGACAGTTCCCCACCCGTCCACCCTCCAGCGAACCTTTTACCATAAGCTCTCTTAGTCTGGATTTCTCCTCTCTCTCTCTCTCTCTGACTCTGACTCTGACTCTCTGTCCCCTGCAACCCTCTGTGCCCTAACCATTGTGGCCCATCACCCAAACAAAAATGAAGTTTGCTTGGTTTGTTTGGTACACCATATGCACTCAGCCAATTCAATTTAGTTGGAAGCCTTAACAAGAGAATTAGACTGTAATCCCCTTTAAGCTTCACTATGCTCTTGACATCATGGAAAGAGGTCTGCAAAGCCAGTGTCATCATTTGATGTTGCTTAACTGTTTCACTGACACTTTGGATACCAACTATATGATTTGCACACAGTGAGTAGAGGCATGGACAGAGCTTTTACTTTCCCATGCTCCATGCTCCATGAAAGGAAGAAAGGGCTCTAGCATCTAAACAGCTGGATACTGACAAATTATGTTTTAGCCCAGTATGTATTTAGTATGCATTTTGCTAAATATGCTTTTTAAATCATTATGTTTAAATATTAGACTGCATGACTAATGAGAGGACTTTTTTTTTTTAACTTGTTTTCCAGTTAAAATATATCAAAAATAATTTAAAACAAGATAAATTTAAAGCAGCAACGTATTAGATATTGTTTCATAAATGTGTATTTTGTCTTTCTTTGCTGAGTTTTGAATAATGAATAATTTGTACCTATTTAAACATTCTTGTCTCTCAATAAATATTGCATATCTTTTTGATACAAATCACATTTTTTTATTAATATTATTAATATTATTATATTATGGGCTATTGTAATAAAACAGGATGGTGCACAGTATGTCCTACTGTGCACAGCAACAAATTTTCCATATTTTTATTGGTTCTATCAATAGATAGACTTCGACTTAGACTGTTTAATCTCTGTTGTTTCTTAGTTTCAAAGTTCTTCTTCATGAAGTCAAAGCATCAACAGAACAACCTGATCTGACCACTCACTTCCCAAAAGGGTGTCCTGTCCTTCCATATGACATTGAATGAGTCCAGGTACGATGCATCACAGACGGCCTGCCAACTATAAACTATCATCACATGACCTAATCCACCCCCACCTCCAATGTTGTGTGTGTGCTCTGAACTTTGACAATCGGTTTAAAGTGTGTGCGGTTTTTGTAAGTGCAAGATAAATCTAGTAAATGTCATCCCTTTTGCTACCCATTGTAATACCCTGAAAAGCTCTAGAAAATGTGTCCCATTTCTGTGCAACAAATCATTTTTGTGCTCCATCCCTCCGTAAGACGCACTGTTTATTAAATTACTTTATTTAGGAACTCCTTTAACATTTAAAAGCACCTCAGCCCTTTTCGGTGTAACTCCGGTCACAGCTTACATAATGAACAAATGACCTAACTCCTCTGCAGCTGTGTGTGAATCGCATCCACATTTGATGTTAAGCTGGACTCTACGCATGCAGAGGTTTCTGTATCCCACTGCCAGTGCAAGCTCCATTTCAGGAATGCAAATGCCTCAGGCTCTGACAGCCTGTGATTTATCTCCTCATCTCTCCTTGCACACATCTGCCTTTGCCCTTGTGTCTGCCTGTTGCTCATTCCACCACCCCCCCCTCCCCTTCTCCCTCTCTCCCTCTCTCCCTCTCCCAGGAGGCCAGGGACTCCCCTGTCTGCCCTCGGAGTTCGCCTAGGGCAGTGTTACATCCGTCTCTGACCCCACCACCCACCACTCCTCACCCGCCGTCCTGCCAAGGTCTGACGGTGCAGTGGCTGGATAAGAGGTCCCTTCTCCCGGAGGAGAGTGGCTCTGAACTGCCACAGCGCTGGTGTGAGTCTGTGAGCCTCTGCCACTACAGCCTGCTAAGTGCTTTACAGTACAGCATGAAAACACAAGTGACCTAATAACCACACTCGCTCTCTGTCAACAAGGATTACGCTCTGCCTAGAGTAAGAGGAGGCTGCTGGCAGGCAGGCAGCACTGTGTGTTCGTACATGTGTGTGGACAAACAGAGATGCAGGTTAGTTCTCCTCCTGACAGAGCTGCAGGAGAGCATCACACGAGCTGCAGCAGGGTTGTCGAGCCTCCCAACGGAACAGTCCCAAAACCCCTTGTCTAAAAGCTTTAAACAGCTGCTTACAATTCCACAGAGTCTACGCTGCTCTTCTCTCAACAGGCAGTGCAAGAAAGGACGTCTGCAGGCTCTCCGCTGTTTGTCTCATCTTCGTGACCTCTGGCCCCGCACGCAAACACACACACGCGTGCGCTTCTCGAAAACCTAGCCCCCTACACCTCGTGCGCTACCCCACCCTGATTTCTCATTTACTAGTCCACACTTGTGCGCAGGCTGCTGAGAAATGGACGCCTGGTGTGAGGTCAGGTGTGATTCATCACGCTACGTCTGGGTGAAGAGTTGACATTCGTAAAGGCACTCGCTCTGCTGCCATTGTAATTGAGTCTCCTTGTCTTTTCTAGGACACCAGCAAATATAACTATGTCAGGACGCCTCACAGCTATATATTACTCTGCTCAGTGAGAGAGACAAAGGGTGAGTTATCATTTGGGCAGAAGCTAAAGAGAGGGAGGGAGACACATCTGGACATCTGTAAGATGGGGTTTTGAAGGCTGGGCTTGTGCTTTTACAAGAGGGATTGGTTCAGTAAATGAAACTCAAATGTTACACTGAGAACATTTTGAAGAATGCATTTTTTTTTTGACAGGCCTGGTATTTTTTGTCAATAACTTGTCTCAGATGTTTTTCCTAAAGAATTATTGTACATTAAAATAAATAAATTATATTTTTATTTATTCACATATGTTTCAGAATTATTGATACTATATATATATATATATATATATATATATATATATATATATATATATATATATATATATATATATATATATATAAATTATAGATATAAACACACACAATGTAAAAGTCTTTACTGTCAGTAAAAAGTATAATTGTCTGAATTTTTTGAAAATTCAGCTTTGCCTTCACAGGAATAAATTGTATTTTAAAATACTTTAAAATAGAAAACTTTTATTTTAAACTGGAACGATTTTTTTCACAATACCACTGTTTTTGCTGAATAATTTGGCTGTATATTAAATCATTTAAAATTTTTACTTTAACTTTTTCAAGGGTAGTGTAAATGAAAAGAAACCACAACAACTCTTGCTCTTGGAAAAGAGTGTGAGCTATACAAATTGTAAGAATATAAAGCTATACATATTATATGGATAGTATTGCTCAAATACTTTGGCCTTGTGAAGTATGAAGTGAATATGAAGTGAAATTTCTACCATATTGAAAATTCATATGGATTCTTTGAGATCTGTGAGATTTGTGTACTGTGAGATTATATGGTCTTTTTCTTAGAAGAAAAATCTAAGATGCCTGAAAGTTCACATTTATATTTATGCATTTGGAAGGAGCTTTTATCTAGAGTGTCTTACATTGCATTCAAGTTTTACATTTGAACAGTTAATACATTGCCTGTGAATCAAGCCCATGACATTGGCATTGCTAGTGTCTTGTTCTACTGTTTGAGCTGCATGCAGGAATGTTGTCTTTAAATGACTAAGGTTTTTTTTTTTTTTTTTTTTTTTTTTTTTTTAAGAGATGTATTTTTTTCTCTCTCTCTTTCCTGTGTGAAACCATCAATTATCATCTTTCTCTTATGATGTTTACATTTGTGTAGAATTCTTTCCTATTCAGCAGTTGACCCACAGCTTGAATTCAAAAATATATTTTGTGCTGTTTTCACATGCTTTCACAGACTTTTCACTGAAAAAAAAAAGTTGTCTTGCTAGGTCAAGACCACAGCTGGGTCATGAAGTAAACAAAGAAAAAAGAAAAAGAAAGAAAAAGGTAAGAAAGAAATCAGCCCTTTGTTGACATTCATGGGGCAAAGGGCCTTCTCACATTTGCAGAGGTCATCGGAAAGTAAACACCTATTAATGGTTACCTGCTTGACGAACAGATAAGCAGGTCACGGTAAATGATTAAGCCACAGCTTGCTGAGTTACAGGCCATGTGTGCACAAAAGCATGTTGGTTGAAGACAGGTCTGCGTAGATGCTAAAAAAAATAAATAAAATCATTATAGGACAACAGCCTTTAAGCTGTGATGTATCAGAGCATGAGACACACACACATACACACACCCGTGAGAGCCGTAAAAAAAACACACTTGTCAACAGCCATTAGCACATTCATGCAGGTACTGTATTGTGGGTGGCTTCTTGACTGTACAGCGCAGGTTAGAGAGAGGGAGAGAGAGAGAGAGAAAGAGAGAAAGAGGTGTGTGTGTGTGTGTGTGTGTGTGTGTGTGTGTGTGTGTTTGGGGGGGGGGCGGTTGATAGATAGAGAAAGAACGAAAGAAAAGGGAAAAAACGCTCAAGTTCACAAGGTCATTTCCAGCCCAGGGATAAAGTAAACTGAGCGAAACTGCACAAGCTGCAACTTATCAGCCCGCCTGCATGCCAGAGCTTTCTCCTCTGTGTGTGTGTGTGTGTGTGTGTGTGTGTGTGTGTGTGTGTGTGTGTGTATGTTTCACAAAACAAACAGAACAAGTTGATTGCTTTTGTCTCAAATACTTGAATCTTCCTCCACGCAAAAACTGTATTCTTAAACTTTCTCATGATTCATGCAATTCACCAAAATCTCAAACGGGGAAAAACAACAACAACAACAACACACACACAGAGACTGAGTGCCATCGTGGATGTTAGGAATTAGACTTTTTGAACCCTTCTATTTGGAATAAATCTTGAAATCATGCACTTGAAGAAAACAAAAATTCACTTTATAGTTTTTTTTTAATTGTTATCTTGGTTTGGTGCATTTCTAGTGCATAGTGTTATCTTAATTAACAAAATCTTCGACTTAATGAAAGCGGATATTCAAGGCTTATTTCAAGGCTTTCTGCTCAGTGACAGGACACAGGCAATTGCTTTTCTTTCACTCCAAGAATTTTTTTGTCCTTGGTGGTCTTAAAAAGTGTCCATGGGGTAACCATAAGCATCATGAAAATGTGTTTTTATATAAATAAATTAATTGTTAAAAAATGTTGAGCTCTTGCGCTGGTGTAACAGAGATATTTACACTTGAATCCTCCCTGTAAACACACCACCCTAAAAAAGCCATTTGACCTTTATTTCATCAATTACTTTGAGATGTGGGTGTGAGTTTTGAACATTCAGACATTCCAGACATAATCAAAGTTACAGCTAATAACACTTTGCCATTTCAGCTAGAGCTTTCAGTATCACAAAAAGTGGACTACTCTACTGCACTACTAAATGCTCAAGAGCTTAATTCAAAATGTTGGTAATGTTTCTATAAATGGGTGGAATTTAATTGTTTGTTTACCCCCACTCCTTTTTGGAGGTCATTTATTGCTTTTAATTGGTCTCCTATAATGTACTGTCACCACGTTTTCTGTTAAAGCCGGGTTTTCTCAAGAGTGCTTTAAGTAAATCTCTGCTGTTTGGTATCTATCGTTGTGTTAATTCCAAAGGTCAGGGGTAACCGTAGCAACTCCAGTCGTGTTAATTAAGAAATGAGAGGATTTCACTGGTCACCATCCCTCATGCTGCATATTACAATAGAAACTCCCTTAAAACGGTACTAAAAACATACTTTGAAAGGAGTAAGGAAATATAAATGCCAGAAACCCTTGCATAAATAACTGAGTGGGAGAGCCGTCTATCTCACCCCAGGAAAAAAAATGGTTGCTTAAAAAAACGTAGAGAAGGAAAGGGTCATCTGGTTTCCATTAGAAAGATAAAATGGTTCACTTGGAGCCTTTTACCAGCCTCTTTGTTTCTGGGAGGCATCCATGCTTCTCTCTCCATCATCAGCCAGTTGACACAACATTAAAGGCTTCAAACGGCCAAGTCGGGCCCCTTAATCAAAAACTAATTGTAATAGATATTGGAGGAGTGCTAACACTCTGACCGCTCGGGCTGGTATCAGTGGTCCAAAGCTTGAGATATCATTAAACACAACACAGACCTGATAGCTACCACAGGGTAGAAAGAAGAACCAGAAGCAGAGGGGGGAAAAGCATGCTATGTGCTAAATGTGGCTGAAAAGACACATGCGCTGTGAAACCGCACTCCTTAAGATAAGTTCAACACTGTCCTGTCAAGCTGTGTTAGTTAGCAACAAAAAAGGAATTTGAAAACATAACATTAAAGTGGTCCAATCGAGGCAGTAGGGAACAAGGCTGAAAGGCCAGGAGAAAATGTCAGTTTGGGTAAAACACCCCACCAGCCATAGAGTCTTATCAGTCCCAGGAGGATCGCTTCATATTCTTTTCCTCAAAATATTTCTGGAGGACTCTCTTGAGAACCCGGCATGACACATGTATTTCTTTGTAACTGTCTGTATGTCATCTAAAAATAGATGGATGTAATTTTTATGAACGTTTAATATGTGATTTAGCTGTATGCAACATAATTTCTGTAAAAAGACAGTAAAAACAATCATTGTCTGCTTATTCTGTTTATGTCTTGTGTGGATTTCCTCAAAAATTAATCAATGAAATAAACAGGAAATTGAGAATACATATTTAATATATATAAATAATAAATAATATTTAAATAGAAAAAAAAAACTTACAATGTTGCAATGTTTTCACTTTTTGAACAGTTTTATCATTCGTTTTTGTCAGCTTACCAATAATGATATTAATATTGTAATTGTAAACATACTAATATTGTTATTATAGTACAATACAAAATTGAGAGCTTGAAAAAAAATCACCCTTCATTTTAGTTGTTCATATACAGTAGGTATATACAGTATATATATACATAAAAAAAAAACAAAAAACACAACAACATTATATATATATATATATATATATATATATATAGTATATGTTTACATTTCGTTTTCTTTCTTTCTTTCTTTCTTTCTGTTATAACAATATGCAGTGCACTTGAATATGGTTATAATAGCAAACATATGCAGGTACACAAATGAAGCGGTAAGTGTTAAAGTTCCAAAAAGACCACATTAGACACATATCTTTGATAATGACAGCATCTGTTTTTAATTTTTTATTATACAACATTTTCATCCACATGAACTTTAGAGTTGAAATTATCTGTATCAGAACAACATTGCCTACTGAGTATGCCCATGTGCGCGTTGTGTATGCATGTACGTTCATATCTCTGATTGAGAATTACTCTGTGACCTTAAACATTAGAAGTCAGTGTGTGTTGCCGGATTTAATTAAACTAATTGATTCCTTTGCATTTTTATTAGCAATGGTCATTAGAATATCTAGACTTTCAGGAGGCAAGATGGATAGGAACTTTAAGGAGCTTTTTCTCAAGTATATTAACCTCTCTGACACACTCCTGCTTAGCATATTGGAATCCCTGTCGAAATTCATGTCCGAGACTGGGGCGGGCTGTCTTGTCAGAATGATCCATAATGCAATTCACATCGCTAGCGGATGATTGAGTTAAGAATTAGGGCTTCAGATACACTTGTCTTCCTCACACCGCCTGACTTAGTGGCAAGGCCCATTTTTTAGCAGTAAGTCTTGCAGTCTCCTAATAAATCCTTCACACTAGTGAAGAGTAACCATCAGGATTAGAATGATGTTAGGTGGCCGAGTACAACCAATGTAGTTCAAAGAGTTGATGCTTAGAGTACATTAATAAGTTGATAGTGTTATCTCAGTAAATTGCAATAAAGATAATGGTGGAATACATCATTGATCATGCCAGTTGAAACCATTCGAAAAAAAAAAAACTGCTATCTCTAAAAGCCTATAATCCCGTCATAAATGAGACATAGTTGCTGCTAATTCTGAGTTGCTGTATTCCCTCGCTCCTGTCAGTCAGCTGTCATTACTAATAACCTAGCTGGGGGTCTCATAGTCCCTGTGTTTACAAATTACATTCTCACCCTGTCACAGGGTCACCCAGAGTGACATTTCAATAGCTCAGAGTTAAAGGGCCAGTAAACCCCAAAATAAACACTTTCTAATTAGGTTGCTGTCTCACCTGACCATAGGACCAGAATGTCCCCTCTCAATTATTGCTCGTCATATTGAATTATTGAAGTTGACTGGCTAAAGGCGTTCAGTTCTGTTGAAATATTGCAAAATTAAATTATCACTTGGATATAATGATGAAATCAGCTGAATTATAAGATGGAGAAAGTTGAATTTTCATTACAGTCACAACAATAAAAGTGGTGTTAAAGAGTTAGTTTACCCCAAGATGAAAATTCTGTCAGCATTTACTCAGGCCCCATTTACACTAGTGCGTTTTCGTTTTAAAACAGCATTTTAGAATGAAAACGATCCTCGTCTACACTGGCGTTTCTGCTGCGTTTCAGAACGATCTCCGTCTGCACTACACAACCTAAAACGCATGTCACGTGACCATTCATGCAGGTTCAGCCATAGATATGAATAGGTAGATTCCCTATTATTTAGATCGCGGATGCGTCTATGTGCTTGGAGCGATCGAATGGTGAATCTACCTATGCATATATGGGTACAACAATGCGCATGATTTTATTGTTTACACATGGTCAAGCATACACATAGCAAATGTGGGCAGCCACGCCATAGTTTTCAAAAGTTTCCGCTTTAGTCCGTTTACACTGAAACACAACCCCGGAGTTTTCAAACTAAAACGGGGTCTGCAGCGTTTTCAAAAGTCTCCATTTTCGAGGGTCGAAAACTCCGGAGTAGTGTAAACGATATGCGTAACCGTAGCAAAAGTTACACATAAGTGAAAACGGGGCGTCACTCTCATAGTGTTCCAAACCCGTAAGAAATTTGTTAATATTCAGAACACAAATGAAAATAATTTTAATCAAATCTGAGATACTTCTGTTACTCCACTGAAAGTCTGTTCAAACAAAACACTTCAAAACGTTTCATAAAGAGATTAATAATAATAAATAAATAAATAAGTCCATATTGAGTGGTTTAATCCAACTCCTCTGAAGAAACATGATTTGCTTTATGATTAACAGATATAATTTAGGCTTTTATTCAAATATAAACACTGATCAGCGAACATAAACAGAAGCTCAACCATACTTGTTTGACGTACAAGAACAAACCTCATTGGTTCTTGCATGAGAATACACATGCTTGTGTGAATGAACCTCATTGGTTCTCAGGTGTCAAATGAGCATGCTTGATTAGCCGTGACCAGATTTGAATGCTGTAAATATTGTTAGCTGATCAATGTTTATATGTGAATAAAAAAATGTGTCAAATAAATCTGTTCATCATATAAAGCAATCATATCTCTTCAGAAGACTTGGTTTAATCTGCACAATTCCTGATTTACGAAGGAAGCATCAGAGTTTTGGGTGAACAGACTTTTAATGGAGGGACAAAAATCTCTCAGATGTGATTATAAATATCTTCATTTGTGAACAGAATGTGAACAGATTTCTTATGATTTTGGAAAAACGTGTTGGTGTTTAAATGATAACAGAATTTTCATTTTAGTGTAAACTAACCCTTTGTGCTCTTGCGCACACACCTAGCGCTCAGCTGCAAAGCTCTTATATTATTCGCTTCTATCCCGCACCCAAATATATGCCTGAGTGTTGTAATTGTTTGGCAAATGCATGCCACTCTCACCCAACATTGCCAAGCCCTGGCTGCCTCACTCCCCTGTGGATAACAAATGGGCCTTTTCTCTCCGAATTTGAGGCTAAACGATGGTTTCGCTTAGAGAGCAAAGTGACTGTCCATCTTCATAACAGTGCTCTCCATCAAAGAGCAATGAATCCTATCCCATCCGACTGGCCCTGATTAAACACAGGCAATGGATATCCCCCTCCGACCCCCACCCTTTCTCTGCCAAGACCGAGCAAAGCCAGCCCTGCTATGTCAGCCCTAGCACCTGCAGCTATCAGCTTCTTTTTCCCCGGTAATAAAACACTCCTCACATCTGGGGCAGTGAGATGCTTGTTGCTGCTGCTTGCACACACTTTCATTTGAATCAAATTACCAAATTAATTGAATATTGAGGAGGTTCTACAGAAGGGCTAACAGGTCATGAAGAGCAATAGCTCTGGGCTCTTAGCTTTTTTATTATTATTATTATTTATTTTTTAGCTTTTTATTATCTCTTATTTAAAATAGCATATCAATCTAAAAAACTGAACATATTTAGAGGTTTGATAAGAAACACATACATTAGTGGTCAAAAGTTTTTAGCATTTTTAGGAAAAACATTTTAGGATTATAGTAAAGTCATCAAATCAAAACAATAACTGCTTGATATTTTTTTCTGGAAACCGTGATAGGAAAATTTATTTACCGTTGCTTTTGATGAATTTAATATGTCACGTAATATAAAATTTTTTTTAAAAAAAATCTTTCAAAAACGTATTTTTCTGATACCGATTGGTAGTATATATACATTCATATATATATATATATATATATATATATATATATATATATATATATATATATATATATATATATATACATACATACACATATATATATATATACATACATACACATATATATACTATATATATATATATATATATACATTCATATGTTGCTTGTCTACAAACTTAATTTCTCCAAACCGAAAGGTCTTTTATGATCTGGAGAAAGATAAATTCAAGCGTACAATGTGGCCTATATGTCAAAGTATATGCTCTGTTGTTTTTGCATACATTTGAAGAGAAGGTTAAAAAAGAACAGATTATATGAACCGTTTGAGTGATAAGTTTGAGCCAGTTCAATGACTTTTATGACTTGTCGCCTGCTGTTCACATGTTGATGTGTTTTCATGTTATGGTCTTGCTCCATGAAAACTTCTCATTTTCTTACGGCCAATGTCCAGAATAGCTGTTGGGGCTGTATTTAAACTGTCACAGGCATACAATGACAAAGTAATGGTGTGTTAAATGTATGCTCAAAGGCTTTTGCAAAAGCTGAGAACTGCACATACCACAAAGATGTACTTGTATTAATTTAATAGCCTATATATTTTTAATGCACATATTACTGTAGACACATATCACAATTTTATAAAATAGTATAAAGATATAAACTTAAAACACTGTCTTTGGTATTCAAGTGTGTAACACCCTCGTTCACAACAGAACAATGTGTTGGCACAAGACCAAGAGTTTTCTGGAAAGTCAGCAAAGCAAGACAGACACTACAATCTTGATAGACTTGTCTTGTTTTAGTGTTGGGTTTCCATCAATTTCAAGGGGGTAAAATCTTACACCACTGAGGCTGCAGGCACAAAGCATTGCAGAGCTATCGCAGGATGGGAGCTTGAAGCTCTTAGGAACATTAGCCTGAAAGAAAACAAACGCGGGTCAACTGAATTAACCCAACTCCACACTGCCAACCAAGGAAAACTCCCAACAAAGAGCCTGTCATCTCTTACTGACAAGGGCCAATCTGTACACGCTGACCTGAAGTATAATGCAGACTACAGGAAACTCCCCTACATACAAAATACTGAGCCAGAGATATAAAGTAGCACAGCAATAGTAGTTACTCAAGACTTTTATCATTAAACGCCTGTTTTAAGGGTGTTTTCTTGTATTTTCAGCACTGTACAAATTTTACGTTCACTTATCATGAGCAAGTGCACTTTGCCAAAATTTTGTTTTAAATATAGATGACGTTTCTCTAGGAATTATACATGTTTTTCGGTCATTATCAGTTAAACTTTCTAAACTATCATCACACTATCAAGACATTGCATATTATGTAAACTCTGAAGGTTGCAGTTTAACCAAACATGCCTGTGTTCATGCACTTTTATTAGTATTTAAACCAAATAGTGCAACTTGAGGTTGTGTTTCTCTCTCAGTGTGCTACACACAGGATTACAGTATATCACCAGGACATTAGCTAATGTCATTATCTCTTCTGTGAGGTCAAAAGGGCCTAATCTTGTGTTATAGGATTTATAAAAGACAGAAGCGATCTTACTTAGGGTCTAGGATAGCAGGCAATAATCCCCAGTTACTGCGGATGGTGTCAGTATGCTTTATTGTTAAAGCTGACTGTGTTTTCTCGCGAGTAATGACTAACAGAAAATAAATATGTATGTATTTTTATATCTATTTCTTTGTTACAATTGCAAAAAGTACATTAATGGGGTAAATGCATCTGGAAGGATGTGTTTCTGTAAACAGGTGCAAAGCAATAGAATCCATCTGCATTTCTCTGTACAACAAACACATCAAGCACATACATTAAGCTGCAATTATCTATAGTGAGTAGAAAATGAATGATCAGTCCCTTGAACTTGATTTAGCACATTGAAAATGTGCAAAAGCTTGCATATAATCTATTAGTCCCACTATGTCTAATCCTCTATTTGTCCACACGCTAAGTTGCTTTGCAAACAGGTGTCCATTGTGAATGACTCTCCACCTCCCATTACGAAGAGCTACCTTTACTAACAGCCCTGTATTAAAGTGTCATTATCTCCTCCACCCCTCTGTCTTGTGTGCCATGCACAAATGGACTCCAGTCTTTTATAATTCCTTTTTTTCCCCCCTCTGCTGGGTATAAATGTCAACGTCCTATTGTGTGAATTACAGGCATTCCCACATCAGCGCTGATTGTTCCATGTGTAGTGGTGGAAGCAGAATAGAGCGTTTGATTTCAGATAATGTACAACCAGACAAAATGCCACTGGACTTGGCAGGGCCCCTATTGTCTAAGCTGGCAGGCTGAACCAGAGACCTGAATCTGAGACAAGACTGAGCTGGGGACCGCAGAAAAAAAAGAACACCTCAGTGGTGTGGATTTCACTGACTATTATAATACAATTTGTCAGGTTTTATGATGCCACTGACAGCTGGAATTCATCCCCTTAACCTTTTCGGGTTGTGTGCTTTATGCCATGCAAAGCCATAATTTGTCACCATAAGCAGACCATCATTTGCATAGTCAAACTCCCTTTAGTGGTAAAATGTGAAATATTCATGATCTGGTGTTAAGATGAATATAAATTGTTGTCTCATCCGTGACACATTGCTCCGCCCCTTAGTAGTGACATCATAGAAGTGCATTTCTGTTGGGTGATGTAGTATAGCTAATGTAAACTGTCAATACTTTTGTTTTTATTTAGCCTTTTCTGTTAGTTATTTTTGGTCATATGTACAGTATGCAACACATTTTCAACCTCCCATCACATGCTTTTTAATATACTAGATGAAATATTAAATAATTATATTCACTACTTTTTAACCTTCAGTTCTTGTTTGTTGTAATTTGTTGCATGTCTAAAAAGACAGACTTGCAGTTTATTCAAAAGTGTTCCAGCTAGATGTTTTGTTTTTGTTTGTTTGTCTTTTTGACCTTTTTAAATAAAACATTTTCTTGGAATATTGTTTTAAATGGTAATACATTTATATATTTTGGCCTGCGTCGCCACTGTTTTCCATCCATTCTTTTGTAATATCCCTTTAAAAAAATCCAGCTCTTTACAGACATCATCTTCCAGGAAGTGACATCATTTTGGAGGGACAGCAACAATACAAACACAAGTGAGTATTAGCAATGCATCTAATAAGTTTTGTGTAATTAGTTATTGTGCCTCATTCTGAAACATTACAACCTGATCAATAGAATCACTGAAATTAGAGGGAATTATATGCACATAATATGTTAAATTGTTTTATAAAAATTGTTTGTTTGGTTTTTTAATTAAATCAAGTATATTCTTTAAAAGTGCTTAATATATTTGGAAAAGTTGCAGCATTCAAAAGCATGTAAATTGTTGTTTATTATCATGAAGTTTATTGCAAGGCACAACCAACCATAACAATAGTTCCAGAATGCCATGAGCTGTGCACCAGCAGTCTGCATACTTTTGAAAACCAACAGTAACAATGACCTGATGATGGTGGGTAACAACAGTTCATACAGGTCACTGTAAGGTCATACTCCTGCTTTCCCTTTTCTTTTCAAGAACTAGATATAGTTCCCACAAGCCTAGCACCAAATATGGTTCATATTGTGTGTTTTCATGCATCTGGCCCAATAAGTTGTAGGATAATTGATATATTGATTGGTTATGTCATCATGTGTTGGTATAGAAGCTGTCATGTGGATGGCAGAACAATCCACGGGCCCCATTGTTCATTCATTAGCGCCCCTGATCGAGCTCATGTCTTGGTTAGCTGCAGGCCAGCCAGATAAGGATCAGTAGATGATTGGGCGCACACATTCTTAACATGGCTGACCCGTGACATCTTGGGGGCAGTCGGGGAGTCTGTCATTATGCGTACAATGCACGGCTTTCTTCCTTCTTATCTTTGCCGATGACATTGAGAGTTTTCGCATTAACTCATTAACGACAAGACTCATCATTACAGGGAAGGGGGAGGGACAGGGTGTGTCTCTGAGTGGGAGACACTTGGCATGGAGGAATGTGGGATCAGTTCAATCCCTCTTTTCAATCTCTCCCGGGCTTTGATATGAGCATTAGTGATTGAGAGATGGGCCAGTCAAGTCCAAGGCTTAGAAAGGTTACAAATGACCTTTTTTTTTTGTAGTGCACAAGCCAATGCTGAATAAATGAAACTTAAACACGGGTTCACAGTTGCTAACTACCACGGCTTGCCCTATCTGGAGAAAATGTTGGTCTGTATGACATGTAAGTTCAGAGAATGCTCTCTTAAGCTCCAGAGGTCCTTCACTCCAGGGCTTTTTGCTGCCAGGAGCTTATGAAGGCCAGAGTGTTTGGCCTTTGCTCATAGCTAACAGTGCCAAGGCCTTGACTCTTGTGGTTTGCCTCTGTCAGACACGGCATTGCAGAGTGTGGCTCTGTGGAAAAACTCAGCTATGCCGTCCTGTTTCTTGATCCATCAACGCTTTCAACACAGTTATATAGTGGGGAAGAAAAAAAGAGAGAGGATTGGGGAGACGAAAAAACTGTCTGGGAAAGATTGATAGCTTTGCTCTGTGGTTCAATTGTAAATTACAATGCAAGACCCTCTGGGATACAAGGGCTCTATTTGTGATTAAGAAAAAAGGCTTCATAACTGAGAGATAGAGAAAAAGTTTGCTCCCTCTTACACACAGGCAATTAGCTTGATGAAATGGCCCTCACTGTTGTGTGCCCTGGATATGTAAACTGATATTATAATAATGGGGATGACTGCTTATTCTGTAATTTTCACCTTGAGTTGAACAGGACGAGGCGTTATGGTGTACACAAAGCATTGTCTTGTATAACACCACAAACCTGGACCCCTGGCGAGCCCAGAACCACAGATACACTGCAAAGTAAGGTGACGTGAGAAACAAAGCAGGCTCTCATATGTGATGAAGGTACAGAATTGAGCTTAGCAAGCTCGTTTCCAGCATGACAAAGTGATAAAGAACTTTTATATGCCTCATAGAAATAATGGTAAAGCAAGCTTGGAGTCTTGGCACTGTACCTGCCCACAGCAGGAGTCTCACCTGCCTCAATTTCTTCTGCTTTCTCATGCAAGGCAGGGAGATATTAAAATTTATTATACGTTTTTATATGGCAACGTGATTTTTATCAGGGTTTTTTTTTTTTTTTTCATGCCTTTTCACACCTGTCTCCGCTTGTTCAAATTTGGACCAAAGTGTGTGAGAGCCTTATTTGGTTTAACTTTGGTCTAAATAATGAACTCCTGTCTGTAACTTATATTTGTTTCACTAAGCCTTTACCTCAAATGTGCTGACATTTGCAAAATAGAACCACAGTTTATCAAAGCAGAATTTAGGCTCAAATGAAGTTGAAAGCAGGCTGAATTTATTATGATTTCTGTTTCAGTTCTGATTCTTTGGTTCCTGAATGATTCTTTTAAAAGTTTTAATTATATATATATATATATATATTATTAATACAGTATATAAATTTCTAACAGTTCTTGTAAAAGGTGTGTTTAAATGTAATCCAATAACTAGTCTTAACAATATACGCGTTGCGTGAATGCTTTGATTCACTAAAAAGAGCCGTCTCATAAGAGTCTTTCCTTCAGTTATCGGACTACACTAGATGAGTTGTATGTTTTTGATTCATTAAAAATTACTGTCTCATAGGAATCATTGTTTCTGGAATCAGACAACACTGTTCGTGCTGTCTGCTCCGTGCTGAATGTTCTTTTTTTTCTTCTTCTTCTTTAAACAATATTTCTCCCCCATCGGCAGAAGAATACACTTGCATGAACCATTAACAGAATGGTTAATGTTATGTTTTATTTTTTTTTAACCTTTTTTTTAACCTTAACCTAACTATTAACAACTTTTTGGTCTTATTGTTTTTACCTCATTAACAGTTTGGAATTTAGCCACCTCACTTTTTGCTGAACCCTCCGGGCCCCTATAAACAGAGGAAAGATGAGAAATGATTGTCAGTGGAAGGTTTAGCTTCTGTGTCTCCAATCGATTCTGCAGGCATAAGGAGGGGCAGTATAGCGCACAATTGTTTTGAAGAGACGTGCAGTGAAGCAGAATTCTATGGCAATGTGAGTGTAACATAAGTGCATTGCTAACACATGGCTGTATTCCTGGAGATGTCAGAGGGGATCTGCTTTCATGAAAGAGAGTGAGAGAGAGGGATCTAATGTGGAAGTAATTACATTTGAGAGAGTCACTGTGATGGAATGCAATACAATGTTTTCTATTTGCAGGTCAATGCCCAAAGTTACATAGTGTTGTAGATATGTTAGCAACAGCCTGTTGTTTTATCACATTTTTGAAGTGTGAGTCTGCACGTTTATTCAATAAAAGGGGAAAAATTGTCTGTATGCTTTCAAATATTTTTGTTTTTTGATATAAAAGTGTAAGTATTGTGACGTATATTAGTTTTTTTCCTGCATCATATTAAAATATAATGGTACTTGAATGTTAGCCATGCATACAATAGCAAAACTAGCCTGTATTTAACTTGTATACTTCACAAGTAGATTATATTAGTCGCTAACACATGAGTTCATTATTCAAGGAAGCTGACAAAGTACAAACAGACCTTATTCATGTAGAATGCAAACACACCCAGCTAATAAGGTCATTTCACTGTTTACCTTTGGAGAGATTGCTGGCTTCCCAGGTGTTCATTATGTAGAGTAAAATTTCATTAGCATCAACCCTACCTGTAATTTAAGTCAGGGCTTATGTGTAGTTGGGAGTGGGGGGGTGGGTGAATGGTTTGGCAAGTTCAGGAATTGTCTGACATGGGTAAATAGGAATGGGATGAATGTGAGCACTTTGGTAGCATGATGCTTGACATGGGAAAGAGAAAAAAAAAAAGAAAAAAAAGGGACAGAAACCTGGTTTTCAAACATGGCATAACAGCCACACCCATGTCAGCAGTGTTTCCTCTGCTTATGTTTCATTCATAAAGAAAAGTCTAGACTAACCTGGGCCAAGCAGACACCCTATACTCATTTATCCAATGCTCTGAAAAAAAGAACGAAACAGGAAAACCTTCAGACATAAATTACGTAAGGGATTATAATTTTTTTGTGTCTGTACAATTTACACAAAAGGTATGTAATCTGGTCCTCTTCATGCGTCCCCTGGTGTCCTCAGATCCCGATAGGAGCGTCAGGCATGCTGAGGGAGAGATTAGCCGGTGCATGACCTGATGTGTAAGACTTCCAAGAGCCGTAATGAGTGCCGCCGATCAGTGAGTGTTTTGGGTCAGACTGCAATGTCTAAACTGATCATTCCAGTCTAATGAGCTTTGGTGACTTTGATGTAATGGTCCAGCTGATTCAGTGCGCTAGCTACACCACGCAGATTAAGGTCATGCCATATTTTAGGATGTTGCCAGACAGTGCAATAGTTCCATTTTGAGGCATCTGCTAAGCTTGGACCTTGTTTGTGGGGTTAGATATGTTGGAGTCTTTGATGTGACAGCTCTGTGACTGTTTACTGGTGTTCAAGAGAAGATTAAATTCCCTCAAACTCACTTAATATTCCTGCAGTGGTATTCTCTTCACTTGGCTTTGGTTTTAAATAGTACATTCTGAATAGGCAAGTGGATGCTTTTGGCTTTTTTGCAATCTTTATAGTTTATTTCATAACGTTAAAGTTCTTGAAATAATCAGCAACTGATATAAGACTCATTTGGGTATACATAGTATGTAACTTGTTTAATTGTATATATTTTATATTTTTTTCTCAGTTTGTTGAAGTGCATTTAATCTGTTTGACATGACTAAAAGGTTTCATACTGCATACCGTACATTATACGGCACAATTAATCAAAATAAAACATAAAAAATGCAGTATGGCTTACACATGAGCAGCTCATTTTCTGTCAGTGTTTGCAGCATCTCAGAGCGACAGGGTTTGTAGTAAATTCTGCTCCACACATCAAAATAAAGGTTAGATAATATTTAAAAATTAATACTATTAGTAGATAGCTATTGTAATTTTACATTTGTAATATAAAATTAAATTATTGTAATTATATTTTGATATACTCATTTCTTATTTTACAGTGAAATATTCCAGTAACTGTATTCCAGTATGATATAATATATATTAAGTATATATATATATATATATATATATATATATATATATATATATATATATATATTGTATTTTAATTTAATAATTATAAATATTATTAGAATTATTATTACATTAGAGCCATATTAACAAGCACAATAAACCTGGCATTTTATTTTATTTTATTTTATTTTATTTTATTTTTCAATCACAATTTTTATCAGGAAAAATTGCTATTACATTTTTTTTCCCCAAATCGTGCAGCTCTACTCTACAAAATATTTTTATTATATAGTATATATTTCAAATGCCACCCTAATTTTTGTCTGCCCTTTTGTTAAAGATTACGTGCATGCGTCCATTTGTCTAACTCACTAGCATAGAAAGTCTTTTATAGTATCCAAAAATGTTTTATATGCTGTAGTCCCATTGTATATTAAGTCATTTAGAAGACATAGGAATCCCATGGAACCATAAAAGTTGCTCATAGTATAGGAAGTCCACACTGTGAGGCCCTTTGAGGTGAACCACAGATTTAATTTTCTGAAACCAAAGCAAAATATATTACATTATGTGCTACAAAGTTCAACTGTTGCCTGGAGAGCTATCATTCATCCTTGTAAAGATTTACCGCTTACTATCGCTGTCTTTGGCCTGACATTGTGTATGTGGAAATCATGCTTGATTTTCCTGTGTGTTTATAAGTAAAATCCTACAGGCGTAACTGTTGTGAAACTTTGTATTGCATTGTGACTGGATAAATGTTATAATGCTTTCTGTCAAGCACTTTAGCTGAACAAAAGCAGTGTTCTTTGTTTTTATAAAGCTGTGAAAAACAACAGAAAAAAAACTGTTTCTTTTCACACATTCTACCGTGTAATATTTGAACCATGCACTCTCAGAAACAAAAGGTACAAAAGCTTTCACTGGGGCAGTACCTTTTTCAAAAGGTACACTTTTGTACCTTTTAGGTACTAATATGTACACTTTAGGTACTTATATGTATCTTTAAGGAACCAATATGTGCCTTTTGAAAGGTACCACCCCAGTGACAGCTTTTGTACCTTTTTTTCTGAGAGTGTGCAGTAATACAACAGTTTCCTTGACATTAAGCATTGACCCAGTGCCCTGTCTCTCTGACATTCACACCTCTTACTAATGCAAAACAGAATCCATATTCTACAACTTACAACTTACCATATGGGGAGAGACTTGTAGAGAGGCCACAACTTTTTTTTTTTCTTCCTGAAGTTCTGTTGGAAATACTTCCCTCAAATAGTGCAATAGGTGAAAATGTGTTGAAAGTTGTGTCTTTAGAAAGAAGCCTCAATGCATGGAAAAATTCAAAAGGTAGGAATGTCTGGTTGTGTTTTGTTAGAAATAATATATTTATTTATATTGTTATGTCTTTTGCACTTCTTCATACCTTGCTTCAGGCACTACTTACCATTCATTAAATGTCATGTGTTGTGGCCTTAAAAAGTGTACACACACATAGCTGGACCTTTTAAAACCAAGGTCAAAGAATGTGGTTTATATTATTTACCACTTATGTGTTAAGAATATCTTAATGGACATCTGAAAAACACCTAATTTTTTAATGCATTTTTGAATGTTACATAAAACATCAGAATAGCCCTCCCTATAGTGACATTAGAACAGATTTGGTCATGTTGAAACTCTTACCACTGCACAGAATAAAAACGCTGATACTAAAGAGTTAAATTTGGTCCTCTGCCAGGAGGAACTAGAACTCTACTTTGTAAGATGTTATTTAATAATTAGCTATCACATTAAGTCAGCTCTATTTTGCCTTAAAGATAAAAAAGCTTCAGTTAATTTTAAGAAAATTATGTACATATCACAACAAATATGCTCCTTTAAAATGAAAACACGATATTTGCAGAACTTAATAATCTTACTTCTGTCATTAAACCAGAGAAATGACATATCACAGCCTAAATTAGTGTCCTGTATTTTAAACCTCTTTCTTCAGGGCAAGAGGAAGCAGAGAAGTACAACGATGTTGGGACCAAACAGCCCTTAATGGAGGTGACAAAACAAACGTCCTTAGAGAAAACCTCAAGAGCCAGTTACATGAGCACTTCAGAGCCTGCAGCTGAAGTTTACCCGGACACCGCTTCTTTCAGGGGGCTCACATAAACATTACACTCTCTGTCTGGGTAATTGATCCCAAATCTTGTTTGACAACGTTTTTTCACTGCAGACACTTCACATGCTTCCTTAACATAGCTGAACTTTTTTGGCCGCGTTGCAAATACCACAACAACTCAGCACTCATTAAATCTTGTGCTGAGTGTTCTCTGCCTTACCATTGCCAGTGTGTGTGTGGTTTATTGTTTTTATTGTTATTTATTTATTTATTGCACTAGCTATTCATTTGCTTTGCTATCTCCCTTATATTTAATATATATATATATATATATATATATATATATGAATGTGTGTATATTGCCTACATATTTTGGTAAATAATTTCCGATTAAGCATCCAGATTTAGAAGATTTAGTAAGTATTTAATGCACTGGGGGGGAAATGGTGTAGAAACAATTTCCTTCAGAAATTGCTAGTACATTTCACAAATAATTACAGCAAATAAATGTGAAATTCTGCAGTAGAATGACTGAAATAATACTTTCTTTTAAAAAGTACTCCCATAATCTTTGTTTTATTTACAACCTTTTTTATTGAATTATTTACAAAACATTTTTACATTTGTGTTTAGCATTAATGAATTATCTCAGTATTCTCTCAAATAAATAAATACATGTTATTATTTGCTTGTGTATATAGATATCTTCATTTGTTAGTTGAATTTAAAATTCAAATTTATGGCCCTATGTTGAAAGCAATGAATATTAATCAGTGTTGTATCTACTGTTATTTCTTTAACTTTGAAGACTAAAGATATGTTTCATATACTTCTCATAATATTTCAAAATACTTCTCATAATATATTCTGAAGAATGTGAGGTATAAGTGTGAACCTATACCCACGTCTCAGTAGTCCACATTAGAAAACAAGCTGCTTTCAATTACAGACAGCAAATACACACTCTGAATCTTTCTCTCTCTCTCCCTCCTTCTGTCTTTCTCATCTCTTTTCTTCTTTTTTGGCTCTTTGATTACTTTTGAAAACATTTATATTTCCTAATAGCTTGGGTTTGGTCTAGTGGCCAGTGATTAAATCCAGACTGGTATAGTAAATGCAGAAGAATATATGTGGAAAATAATATCTATCCATAATTGTTCATAACAGCTAAAGAAATGGAAACTTTTATGGTAATTTTTGCAATAAAAATGCCAGTTACAGCTCCACATTAAATGAAGATTTAGAGCTGCACTACAACCAACAATTTTCAAATTCACATTTTTCATTAAAGGTTTAAATTTATAATGGGAATGCTGTAGATTTCATAAGAAAGGTATGAGGACAAATCCCTCATAGCTAAAGATATACTCTTTACATACCGGCCTGTAAAATAACTATGCTGATAGATAGATAGATAGATAGATAGATAGATAGATAGATAGATAGATAGATAGATAGATAGATAGATAGATAGATAGATAGATAGATAGATAGATAGATAGATATGCAATAAAAACAAACAACATGCATTCAGGAGCCATGTTTATTTACTTGTGCTTTTGGCAGAAATTATTGTACAGTTGATAATTAAACATGTCTTCTATTGTCATCAAGAAAAGTTTTTTTTTTTCATTGCATCATTCTCTAGAGAGATACAGTGCTACATCTTGTTCAGTTGCATTATTTAATCATACATCATAACATTATTTGCAGAATTACAATATGTATGTCGTTGATTTCAAGCAGTTTGTTGTCAGTTGAGCCAATGATCCTTTTGCCTATAAAAGAATCCATTACAGGTTAGTTGCTCCAGTAGGTCAAAAGCATACATTAAGGCCTACCTTCCCTGCTTTGTCATTGTGGGATCTTTGCGTGATGCTTTTCCTCCCATCAGGCATTTGGTGTTGATGTCAACGTCACCACTCAGTAGTCTTCAGTTCCCACAGTGGCCGTGTCCTCTGCCCGCATCACAGTCCTGCAGAGGTCTGAGACAATGCACAGCTAGTCTGCCAGAATGTCGTATTCTACCTATAGTTTTGGACAGTTGATCATAGTTTAAGTTATTATGTATTATTTTTTCTGTTTTCGAGTAAACACTTAGCATAGGACACTTGCACTTATTTTAACACCTATGTTGTCTGTTATCTTATTTGTTTTTATTTAGGGTATGTAAAGTGACTTTAAATGTAACAAATGATCTATTTAAAATGAATATGATGACGATTAAATGGAAAAAATAAATGAACAACAATAACATCCATACATAAATATAGCATGTAAGTACATATTATTTGCATCAAACTTTTTTTGGAACATAGGGTTTTTGACTAGATGTGAAATGGAAAATGGAAGTTTTCCAAGAAAAGATTATTTAAACAAATTAAGCTTTTGCTGTTTAAATTGACACTGTAATCCATCATTGGAGAATCGAACTCGGATCATGAATTTACTGGCTGCTTAGATTGGCCCTTAGGGCAAACAGAAATAGACAGGGAGAGGGTAACCTGCACCAACTGAACAAATCAATCACACATACAAAGACTTGCACACACACTTACAGCAAAAGGTGTTTTGATAAGAATTTAATGTCCAAAACTATGATTAAATAAGTGTATTTAGTTGACTTTTTACCTGTTTAAGTTCAGTATGACACTTTACGTGTATACTTTATACTGCTGCTGCTATACCTGTGGAAACTATCTTTGATACTGTAGTACAGTTAATTCCACTACAACACTTTGTGTAACAGGTCAGGAGCATCCCTTCAGTCTCGCTGCAGTCTGGTATTATTGCTATGCTATAAGAAATAAGAAAAGGACATTGAAAGACTTCCCAAACAATTACATTTTGAAGTCTAGGCTGTATGGGTGTAGGGTATAATATCATAAGATTTTTTTAATGGACTGTGGCAACCGTTAGTCCATGTTCTTTTCTTAAAGAGTGAAATACATAGCGAAGTGCTTCTAGTCCTGTGAAGAAGCAGTAAGTCATCGGAATTCCCAGGGCAATGGTGTTGTTTTAAGACTGAAGGTAATGCTGAACAAATTACACCATATTTGGGCACAGAGCCAGGCTTCTGAAGAGAATAAAACCATAATCCTATTCAATTTGCCCGTAACCGATATGAGATTTTCTTCAATGAGTTGGATGAATATGTCAAGGGGAGTTTTCTTAGAGCCATTTAAATGACAAACAATAAAAAGGCAGGATTGCGTGAGAAAATACTTCAGAAGTTTTCTATATTATTTTGGATTAATGTATTGAGAATAATCATAATCAGATTTTCCCAGTGTCTTTCTCCCTTTTTAGTAGTAAAATTCCATGTACAGGTGGAACTGAGCAATTAAATATAGTGCCAGCAGGCATAAACTGTAGCACATTCACATATTAGAAATATATTTAGTTTATGAAATCATTTCATGTTACCTGTCATGTACATTTTAAACTGTCAGCAAGTTGATAGGTTAAGTCTTTTTCTGTAACTGACTTTTTGAGGCTGGCGTATTTAAAAAAGCTTTCAATTTATGTTGCTTATACTTAGTTTATATAATTAAAATAAAATGTTCAATAGCATTACAAATATTTTTGTTGTTTGTCCTCAAATTTAAGACACTAATAGGTTATTGAAAATATTACAAATTTCAAAGCAAGAAATACAGATATGTGCACACAATGCATGTTTACAAGTGTAATCAGTCTGAAAATAAATTGATAATGCTTCCTTTACATCTAGTAAAATAAATAAAAAAAGGCTAATCTGCAAACGCAAATTTATTGCTGTATTGGCCAAGAGAATTGTAATTGCCAATTACTGCAAAATATCAGAAAATGCTTCACAACAGATGTGCTATATAGACTGCAACCACACCAGCTGACAGGTCTATTACTTGCTCGTTTGGACACGTTTTAAACCACACCGTCTGATCCAGTGGTTTTCAATCCTTCAAATATGAGACAAAATGTGCAGTTCTGTGGCTTCCCATGCAGGACCAGGAATGAAAACCACAGGTCTGATCAACCCAACATAAGCATGCAAATAAAAAGCATTCATCAGCAATAATAATAATAATAATAATAATAATAATAATAATAATAATTACGTTACGTTTTCGTGCAATATGATAATATTGAAGCCTAAATATGTAAGTCCTTCATTAGCATGATGCATCCAACTTAATAACCTGGAATTTGTGAGATGCGATTGTACATTTTGTTACATTTTTTGGTAATAATTAGATTTTTTAAATAATAAGTTATATTTATGTATTTCTGACTTCTGATTCGCCTTAATCAGTCTCCTGATGTTGATTAGCCTGGTTAACCTTTGAGCCGTTCTGAGTCCGTAAGGGTTAATCAGGCCGGGATCTCAGTGACCCGAGGGTCAGATTGCCTCTATCTCTTGCTTGAAGGATTCGGTGGAGGCAGCGATAAGATTAGGGTGAACTTTCCTCTTCCAACCCATCAAAGCGCAATAGACACCTGCGCTCGCAAAGCTTTTGAAAACTACTATATAATGTCCGTGGCTTAATATGAACAAAATAAATGTAGTACTGTGGGTGTTGATCCACTGAGGGGAAAAAAGGATATTTTCGATATAACATTTTATATGTTAGGCTAGTTAATCAAGCAGAGTTCAGCTGTGTTTTTAAGGTTCAAATTCTAGTTTAATATGCGGTTCGGATATTTAGCTTTGCTTATTCAATTTCAACGCTATCTCACGACCAATTCGTACGTATCTGGCTAATTCGCGAATTTGTACGACCTTCGTACGATTTCATACGCTGACGGGTAGGTTTAGGGGCGGGGTTTGGTGTAGGTAATTCGTAATGTCTAAAATACGTACGATTTGGCATTCGCTATGAATTTGTATAAACTTCTCTTACGTACGAATTTAGCCACAAAATATGTACGAATTGCCGTCGGGCCTTTGCTTATTCAATGTCTATCGATTTATTCGCTTATAACTTCTCTTACAGGAGTCCCATCTTACACACTCGTGTCCCAGAGTGCGTACTTTACTTTACAAACAATAATTAAGTGATTTACCCCTTTCTTCGCGTCCCAGCCATGGAAAATCGTTAAAGATCCTGCTATTTGTGTGTGATCAGTAAATATTTAGTGTAGTGTCTCGTCCTAATCGATGGAGGTCCTGATGGGGGAGCGCTATTGTGTGTGTGGACGCATGCTGAGCCCTGTGTGTGAGGACTCTTTCTCGTGCAGTGCATTTTACAATGATAAATACCAGGACTATTTTGCTTGCACATCTAGTTGCTCGAAAACGGCTTTCAGCGTGGAAGTTCCTTCAGCGCAACCACCGATTACAGGCTATTTTTAAGTGCAAAGTGATTCATTTCTACTCGATTGCTAGTGGCGTTTGCTTTTATTTTGAGATTTCAGAGGTAGAACAAATAATCTAGTGAATAAAACTTTTTATTTATTTATGTATTTGTTTATTTTAATGAAATGTGCTTCATGTAATTGGCTACTTATCTAAGTAACTACATTTGAGGCCTTTGTATTAAGACTGTAGCCTATAATAATATAATTCAATGTGTCTTCACGGCTTTGCGTTGGAGATGCTGGAAGGCTTTTAATAATGTGATATGAATACAGGCGTTTATTCATTATTTGTTTGTTTATTTGAGCTTGTATTTATTATTATATTTATTAGTTAGGCTACTATACTCAGCTAGTTGGCATAGCAGAATAGACAATTAAAGCGCCCTGCGTACACAACTCTTAAAACCTATCAGGCATTGACTGTATTACTAGCAAGCCTACGGCAATTTGACGTCACTCGTGAATGCCTGGGCTATAGAAGTCTTACGACTGCATACTAGCAGCAGTGCTTTCTGAAGTGCTGTTAGCTTTTTTTATTCAGACAGTGGTCTAAGCATAATAATCAAAGCCTTATTGATGAGATGTTCTCGCATTCTTGTAGATGTATGATTGTGTATCTTCATGAACTTAATGGCATATTAAAATAATATTTGCATAACGGTAAAGGTTTATTGCGTCAGTTATCTAAATTCATTGATCTAATAAAGTCCTCACTTTGGACTTAACCACTGAAAAACAACAAAGGCATATCACTGTTACTAGTTTGCACATAAACAGACAGGTGTCTCTCCTGACTTCACCCCCTCCCTTCCCCAATCACACAGCCCACACAAAGCAGCTGCACTGAGGAGGCTTTTTACCTTATGTGGAAAAGAAAAAGACGCACAGGAGCATTTTCTGTCTTTTCTTTTTTTTTCTTCTTTTTTTTTTAACAAAAGCAAAAAATCTCTATCTTCAAAGTCATCAACACGACTGTCCTTCTATTAGGATATGTACTACTAAATATTAACATGTTATTTAAGCGTCGCAGAAAAGTTTTACCGATTTTGCTTGTCGGTGTGTCTTTTTTTCCCTCCCTAAAGTTTTAGTAATCATTCAAATAAACAGAGAGCCGCATTTTTGTGTATAAATCCGTCAGTGGAAAAGGAAACGTTGATTCCACTTCCAAACAGAGGGTTAAATCGCACAGAAAGAGAAGACTAAGTATATTTTTCACATAGGAGAGGATGCATCACGGGGAAGACGAATCAGCATCATACGCATTTGGTATGTTCGGGCTTTGTTGAGAATTAAACCTCACTTAGCATGTACATATTATTTGGAATATGTATGTTAAAGTGAACCTGATTGATTTGTGTGTTGTGAATTCATTCAAAACATTGATTAAAATAATATAAATATGAACATTGTATCTACATCAAACACATCCTTGAGCGGAACACTTTGTCCATTCATTATACAGCCTAATCATTGCAAGTTGGTACGCATTATTTTTATTTTTATTTTGTTTCTTTCTTTTTGATCTTTGTCAATAATTTTGCTGAGATTTAAGAAGTGATGGTGTATTGCATGCATGTCTCTCTATGCGTCTATACTAGTCGTATTTTTGGTTTAACAAAAGAAAAAACAAATATGAGGCATCCTTGTACTTGCAAGTTAAAGTCTGAAAATATTAACACTTACCTTGATCTTGGGATAAAATCCACTTTGCATCGTAGGCTATGCTATAATTTACGTCTGCGGTATTGCTTTCGGCTGTCTTGTTCACATACAGGCTTTTGAATGGTCAGAGATGAGGTACGGTGCTCACTTTTTACCGTTTCAGTAAACTGCCCAAAAATAACCGAAACGCTGCAATACTCCCGTGCGTGAACAACACTGTGGATAAAATGTGTGGAAGAGACCTACAAGTGCACCTCTGCAACGTCCATGTCAATTAGAAGGAAATCTCAAAAGCATTAATCAGATTAAAATAGGCGCGTGTTACTTTGGTGTATGTGAGAGGCGAGCGACCGATGTAGTTTCCATTTAAGATGGCTCTTCCACCTTAAAGAGCGAGTTTGACCAGAAATAATCCTAACGCTAGGGGGCGCCCATATACTGTTGTACGTCCAGTCTTCAGCATTTTTTTCTCCTCTGAGGCAGCATATGTTCTGATTTAGCACTGCATGGTGATACAGAAAGTAGACTTCAACAAGCGAGCTTTCGAAAAAAAATGTGATCTGACTTATAACCCGAGGAGCGGAAACGGAGACACCTCATTTGACCACCCCGAGGATCCCAGGGAACATCTAGGGCAATTAACATACGACTTCTGGGCTTCTGCTTTCTCAATGAGCATCATTCATCTTATATTTGAATGTTTGTAGAATGTCTAGGGATTTTTTTTTTCTTCCTTTTTTTTTTTTTTTTTTTTTTTTTTTTTTTTTTTTTTTTTTTTTTTTTTTTTTTTTTTTTTTTTTTTTTTTTTTTTTTTTTTTTTTTTTTTTTTTTTTTTTTTTTTTTTTTTTTTTTATTATTATTTTCTTCCTTTTTTTTTTTTTTTTTTTTTTTTTTCTCAAGGAAGTTATGTGATAGCCTATTTTATTAACTTCACTGAGTAAGATAGCTGTAGCATGTCAAGGCCCTAAAAGCACAGTTATCCTAAAATTCACTTTGTTAGGCTATATGAGAACACGTTGAATGCAGTATCTGATTTCCACAAGTAAGACTGTAAATTGTGTGGATAACGGTATAAACGTCTGTAATCATCAAATATCTTTTTTATTATTATTTTTATTATTATGTTTTTTTTTTTTTTTTTTAGATTCTGAAGGTATACAAACGTACAGTCAGTCGACTTGCATATAAGACCTATAGTCTACTTAATACGCCAATATAACAGTTATTTTGGACTAATTTATTGGATTGATATATAAAACAAACGCTACGGAATCTTTTCATGTTCTGATCAAATTAAACAAATGCGCAAAAACAAAACAGCTTGCACACATTCTGACTCTTGATATTTTTATATATTTGATTTAATTGTTTTTCTTTATTGCTGACAAAGTAGAGCTTCGCATAGCCTAGATCATAATATGTCTTGATTACAATGTAAGTACAACAATAGCCTCTCGCGTAAATTGCTTGTTCCCTCGTGCACGGTCTCTGTTTAAAATATATTTGTCAGTACATTATTGACTTGATAAATTAAATGCAGTTTCCTGATTTATAACTAGGCGTTAAAGCGGATAAATGGATTGATGAAACTGACCAAATTATATAGGCTACGTTGCAGCCAGTCTATATAACAAAAAGGCATGCAATGCATGTAACACACATTGGAAAATCAAAAATCTAAATGACAGAAATACCATTATGACGGAGATATTTTTCATTTTGTGGTCACATAAGAGGGAGTGTAGCATTTTTTATTACATATAATTTAATTTTTATTGATTTTTGAAAAGCCTCGGATCTATGTTGTGTGGAAAGCAGCTTTAAAAGATAGACCTATGCCAATCGTGTTTTTATTTCAAATAAATAAAAATAATGAACACATGAATTACGATCATTTTCCATCGAACTGTGTACTACTACTCTCTTTAGGACCAAGCGGCTCCTCGACCCTTATTCCTTGCTTTGGCAGAGAACCAAGTAGCACAAGTGCCGACTAGCCAATAGGGTTCAGGGGGAGGTCCGTGAGCTCTGACCAGTCAAATACAGTCACTTTCCATATATGGCAACTCATCTCCATGGTAAACGTGTGCTAAGTTTGCAGCAGTCGTGTCAAAGTTCACTATATAGAGAGCTCAGTGAGCTGATCAGAGAGAACGCATTCTGCCAGCCCAGCGCCTACAAATCGCAGTCACTTCCTAACCTCCCCCTTTTTAACATATTTGATCACTTTGATTCTATGTTCTCTCTCTTATTATTTTTACGCGCATGAAGGAGGTTCTGTAGGTTGTGATCTTTTTGTTTTATTATCAGTCCTGCTTGCCGGAGAGTTGACTTCATATTTGACTCGAGCACAGGCTGCAACTGCGCGCGGCTGCTAGCGCTACCTCATCTGAAGAAAAGGAAGACGCCGGCAGTATATATATATATATATTTTTTTTTTTGCCAGTTGTTGGTTTTCTTCAAGACTTTACGCTGGAACTTCTCTCGTGTCGCAAGTATCTTTGAAATCTGCTTGTTTCTGTGCGTTCGAACATCGCTACACACGTGAAGTTATCTGTCCTGCTCTGTTCATATCTTCATCCGAAGTGTTTATTTCCCATTTTTTCCTTGATGGTTTTACTGGATGGATGACTGCAAGTGCCCCTGGACTTGGCCTCTTAGAGCAAGGGTGCTGTTCGGCTTGTCTTTGCTTCAGTTTTAACCACATGCCAGGTAACGCCGTTTCAGTCAAGAAATACTGTTTGTCGTCGGTGCGGCAACTTTGAACGGACATCCAGACTCTAACCGACCGTGCCGATCCTGAATTATTTATTTTAACGTTACCTTCCTGAGTGATAAAGGCACCGTGCTACGTTATTATTTTTTGAAACAAAGCATTCCGAAACCAAAAACGGGGAACAAAAAGTTTTTTAACGTTGACTGATAGATATGGCAATGGTAGTGTGGAGAGGCTCCCAGGACGATGTGGCCGAGACCCAGGGCACCCTCTCATCGCAAACCCAAGGAGGACTATCCCTTCCAACCCCTCAACCAGGCCAGCTAGGTCTGACGGCCTCTCAGGTTGCCCCTCCGACCCCTCAGACACCCATTCAAGGACCCCCGAACAACAACACACAGTCCACCCCGACGAACCAGACGACGCAGAGTCAGTCGGAAAAGCAGCAACCACAGCACATAGAGTGCGTGGTTTGCGGGGACAAATCCAGCGGCAAACACTATGGCCAGTTCACTTGCGAGGGGTGTAAAAGCTTTTTCAAACGGAGCGTACGAAGGAACCTCACTTATACATGCCGTGCCAACAGGAATTGTCCCATTGACCAGCACCATCGCAATCAGTGTCAGTACTGCCGCCTCAAAAAATGCCTCAAAGTTGGCATGAGACGGGAAGGTATTCGGAATTTTGTTGTTTTACTGCTGTCTTTGTCTTTTGTATTTAGCCTGATTAAACCATGCATGCTACGAACCCCTGTATTTTGTCCCCGACTCTTCTATGTCAGTCTGCCCGACCACAGTACGCGAAGGAACCGCCTATAGCGCTCGCGTCTGAGCGTTATCTCGGCGCCCTTAATGCACGAATAATGAACACCCTCTCAAGCGACTATTTCGCATTTTATGTGTTCCCAACGTTGAATTGATCACCACTTTTGTTCGGCGACGAAAATATGGGCATTCGTCTTGGTTTTTAATAATATCACTGCAGATATGCCGTGCGGTTATGGCGAGAGAGCGTGGAGAGGCAGCGTCAAAATCACAAACACACACACAAACACACACACACACACACACACACACACACGGCTAGGGTCTCCATATCGACCGCAATCTACATTGCTTTTCTCCGATATAAAAGTAAATAATAATCTCTGTTGCGCTTTTGTTAGTATTTATTTGAATAAATGTTCCACCAGACACCCAGGTCGCTCGCAGATTCTCAATACACAGCAGAACTGACTCTGTCGCTAGCTAAATAGGTTAAGGGTTAGCATTCATGTCTTTCTTTGTGCATGTATTCACTGGACTCATGTTGTCTACTGTGAAACGTAAACATAAATTAGTTGTCAAGTACACTATAATTGAAACATTTGCTAATATCTATTTTTCTATTAAGTAAAAAAAGGATTTGACTACTGCAGTGCACGGTGCACAACATTATTGTTTTTATTTTTTTCACTTAAACGTAGAATCATGAAGGCCAGACTGATAGTTTAAAAGTTCTGCACGTGTCAAGTGACATAATTGATTGCATTAATGCAGTTGGTGTAGTTCTCTAAACAAATTGTGTGGTAACAACAATCTAGCCTGTGAAATAGAAACAAGGTCAAGCTATGTTATGTTGTTGTAGAATTCAAGCATCAATATCTACAGTTTCTCTTTTTACTGCAGCCGTGCAAAGGGGACGGATGCCACCCACACAGCCACACCATGGTCAGTTCGCCTTGACAAATGGGGACCCACTGCACTGCCATTCCTACTTATCCGGATATATCTCTCTACTACTACGAGCGGAGCCCTACCCAACTTCTCGGTATGGCAGTCAATGCATGCAGCCCAACAACATCATGGGCATCGAGAACATTTGTGAACTGGCAGCCAGGATGCTGTTTAGTGCGGTAGAGTGGGCCAGGAATATTCCCTTCTTCCCAGACCTCCAAATTACCGACCAGGTTGCCCTTTTGAGGTTGACCTGGAGTGAGTTGTTTGTGCTCAACGCTGCTCAATGCTCCATGCCGCTCCATGTGGCTCCACTTCTGGCGGCGGCTGGGCTCCATGCCTCCCCTATGTCTGCGGACAGAGTGGTCGCCTTTATGGACCACATTAGGATCTTCCAAGAACAAGTAGAAAAGCTCAAAGCTTTGCACGTTGACTCTGCTGAATACAGCTGTTTAAAGGCCATCGTTTTATTCACTTCAGGTAAGTGTTCATTTACTAAACTTCTGTTTTATATGACAGTGTGTTTTTACAGTAAAGAAACGTACGTGGATTATTTTAATACAATATAGAAAACCTTATGTGTGCTAGTTTTAGCCTATTTATATGTAAACGTTATTAAAATACACTCGTCGTAATAGCCACGTAAGTGTAAATATTTTGCAGAGCTCTAATATTAATTTCAACGAGCAAGTAAAATTAGTAAAATTATTTCTTCCAATATATATATATATATATTTTACATCGTCATCGTACTTTTTTTGCCAATATAATACAGCAATTATATTTAATGCTTAAGAATTTATTTTAACACTTAAGCACATTTAGAAATTAAATGGTGATGCAATTAATATTTTGTGACAGCCAGCAATACATAAAATCTATTATTTATACACATTCAAAATAATGGAAAATATAGGCTATGTTTATCCATAGCGCCTATTAGCTACGTAGTCTTCTTTTTTTTATATATAAAAATAAATATTAGGCCTTATAATAATAATAGTAATAATAATGTAAATGTTAGAAAATCAGCACTATCGAAATTCTGAATTGTAGCTTTATTCATATTTTGTTGTAGTTTCACAAAAGGTAAAAATAAAACGATCTTGAAGGGCAATCAGTTATTTGTATTTATTTGCAATGAAAGATATTAAGGATGTCATGTTGGAAGGGAGGGGGTGAGGCTGTAGGAAAGGGAAGAAAGGCCTAATGCTCCGTTTACACAAATCACAGCCCAGCTTTACACTGGAGCCGATAGTATATTCACGTTGCGATAAACACCAGTGGCTAGTTTTGTTTAATCGTTCTTTATTGTGGCGGCTACAAGACATTTTTGTGCGTTGTTAAAAGCTCACAGTTCTTCCTTGTTTTGTTAGAATGATCTAGGGATCCAAGACACATGCTGGACTCGTTCCAAAACTGGGTCATGACCCTGACTTCCTTTCTTTATTTGTGTATCACAGAGCTAAAGCGAAAAAGTTTTACAGATTTAAAACTTCATGGCAAATATAATCTCTCGGAAATGTATAACTAGAAAAGCTTTTAGTCTACCAGTTGCACGTTAAAGATGGCCCCAGAATGCAAACATACTGTTTCGCTTCCTTTACAGATAATGTTCCCTACAACAATAACATATAAATGAATCAAAACTTAAAAGAAGAAATAATAACGGAACGGTTGTTAACATTACACCTTTAAAAGTCCATGCCATGTAGGGCATCATTTTGCAATCCCCTTATTGATTTAAAGTCTTATACCACCTCTTGTGGATATTTTGCTCTTTGAGTTTGCTGTCGTTCAGTATGGTTTAAAAGTTGTGTTGCTTCTGTACATGTTTAAAATAATAATAATAATAATAATAATAATAATAATAACAGATACAGTGTTGTACACTTGCACTTCATATTTTTATTTCTTAACACACACACACACACACACACACACACACACACACACACATACATATATACACAGCCTATTTATTGTCATTCTGTTTATCTTTTTGCCACAATAGTATGACCCACATTATCCTAATTTGTTATTTTTATGGGGATAACTTGAGTCATGATTCAAAAGGTTTATAACAACTCGTACGCTGGAATGTTTACTCAATTAGCTTGCTTTTATAAAATGCGAGTATAAACGATGTATGTACATCGTAAGGTTTATGTATTTGAACGTAAAAACTAAAGTTAACTCGTATGGCACATTTGATTTTCAGAAAACGAATGTTTTGTGCATTGCGTTAGTTGGGCTACATGCTATATATTGTGATGTACAGTATGTATATACTGGCGTAATAGCAAAGTTAAATGAAATAGTATGTGTTACTGTAGTGTGGCTTGTCGTTTTGTAAATTGATTGTCCAGGTGTAGAGTTGATGTAATAAACATTTGATTATCTCTCCATTCCTTATAGATGCTTGTGGCCTGTCAGATGTGGCCCATGTGGAAAGTTTGCAAGAGAAGTCCCAGTGCGCTCTGGAGGAGTACGTTCGGAGCCAGTATCCCAAGAGCCCAACTCGATTTGGGAAGTTATTACTGCGCTTGCCCTCTCTCCGTACAGTCTCGTCCTCGGTCATAGAGCAATTATTTTTCGTCCGATTGGTAGGTAAAACCCCAATTGAAACCCTCATCAGGGATATGTTGCTGTCGGGGAGCAGTTTTAACTGGCCTTACATGTCGATTCAGTAGACAGAAGGAATGATCAAAGGGGCTGTGACTACAATAGTTAGCGCTTCTTTTGTAGAAGGAAACGGCTGTTACACGAGTTTACTTTCACGAAGAAAGACTTTCATACAATGACTGTGAATTTTAAAATTGAGACATTCAGTGAAGCCTCGAAATCCAGAGATTGCTCCCAGTGTCATTCTTAACAGTTTGTTCTAATGATGTTTTTTTTTTTTTTTTTTTTTTTTTTTTTGTAATAAATGCAAAAATGAAGAAATAAATAAATAACCCTCTAAAATTAATACAAAAGGGAAAAAGGCAAGGAAAAAAACAATTCAAGGATTTTCATTTTTTTTCGGGACAGCAAAACTATAAAGTGCATTTAAGCGACAATTTGGAAAGATTAAGAAGAGAAGAAAAGAAACTTTCTTTTTTTCCCAAATTGCTTTATTGTCCTGTGTCCATGTATCTATAGCTGTTTTTGTGTAATTCTCTTTCCTCCTTTCTGGTTCCAAACCGGCCTGTGATTCTGTAGTATGCAGGTCTTATTTTATTTTTATTTTTATTTTTTTTATTATTATTATTTTCTTTCTCTCTCTCTCTTTTAATAACCATGGCTTCTTCTAAAACAGTTCAGTAATGTAAAGACGTTCTTCGAGAATTCGAGAATTAAAACTAAATCCACAGCAATATAGGCTATGCTTAATGCTGCAAGCGCACTTGATGTCTCTTAATGAACAAGAGTAGGGATTATTTTCATGATCGACTCAAATTTATATACACAAAATGTCAGAGCACTATTAATGTTCCAGTGTCTTACACCACTCTTCTAATTGATATAGATACCCCTAAATCATTATTCCCCAAAATGGATGCAGGAGCAATATACACTCTGCAAAAATTATCAGTTATATGCGCCACAAAAGTATTTGCAAAATCTATTTGGTTGAGAGTTATGACATGTCTCCATATATAACCCATATATATTTGTGGGTTAGGAAATGGTCGTCAGGTTCTAATGCAAATAGTAAAACAACGTGTTTGATTTTACAGTTAAGGACGGAGACCCCCACTTAATTTTTTAAGATGTATTACAGGATGTATTACGTTGCGCCCATGCAAATTCTCGCTCAAGTGTTTTGCCACAGTAAACTGTATTTTGAACGTGGGGGGATTAATGGGTAATCATTCTTTTAATGATAAAGCAGCAGTATTAATAAGAAGTTACTATAAATGTCGCTCAACACTTAAAGCATTAAAGTGCCTGTACAGCGCAAATGCGTTATTAACGGTTACTGAAGTCTATACACCATTGGGAACACGCTTAGAATTTACAAAGTAAGTCTTATAATTGTTCATTTCACTTGAGGATAAAAAAATACAAAAATAATAATTAAAAAAAAAATCACAAGTAGAGGCAGTATTCTTGTAAATATAGGTCAATTCATTTCAAGGACTTTTCTTTATACAACTTATATGTGATTAAGAATGAAACTGTGGTTGCCAATTTTTTCGGTAATACAAATGTCTTCAAATGAGTGACAGACTTAGCTAGTAGCACTGAAAGTTCTGTTTGTAATGTACATACATATTAAGACAAATGTTTTTTTTTTTTCTTTCTTTCTTTCTTTCTTTTTCATGTATTTAGACTGTGAATGCATGGCCACAGGTCGCTAACCTATTTTACCTTTGATATAAATATATATATAAATGTAAATGTTTTGGACTGTATAGATATAATCTGTGCATTCAGTACACTAGCCCTTGTATTGAAAAAGACAAAAAAAAAATGTTCTAAGATAGGTTGAGACTTAACAGGGTGAGCTGGTTTGGAAAGGGGTGGCTATTTTGACTTGGTGTTCTGCTCCTTTTCGGTCTGTAACAGATGCCTTGTGTGTGTATGTGTGAAAGCTTGCAATTTCGTCCTTGTTTTGAGGCTTTTCTTCAACACACAAGACACCAAGTTGTGATTGGATAAAAAGGGATCATATTGTGTTGTTGATTGAACAGTTATTTTGGGCTGTTCTCTGTCACATATGGACCAGTGAATGATACATGATTGTAATTATGAACAGTTTAAACTGACCCACGTTTTTATATAAATATATAAAATATATTACTGCAGGGTATTGATAACGTATAGATACTTTTTTATTATTATTGATTATTATTAATTGCAAGTGATATACGTGAGTGTGTGTGGAAGTTTATAGTTGAAAACAATTCTTGTTTGTTTGTGTTAGCTTATTGTAAACAAGCATTCTGCTGTAAATTTGTTCTTGGTATTAAATTATAATTTATGAATTTGAAATCAAAAGGCTTTCAATGTTGTGTTATTCATTAGCAGACAAATCTGTCTGTTCTATTGGACAGGGAACTCATGCTCTGTCTCAAACTGCTGAAGGTTGGGTTTACGTATGGGGGGGGGGGGGGGCATGGGAATTGTCCAGGTTAAGTCTAAATTTGGCTATGTAAATACAAGTGCAAAGTACTGCAGCTTAAAGTGAGAAAGTACCATTTTGATTCGCCCTCTAACACTTTATTTTTTACATATTAATATTAATCCGTCTTTGATAAAACAATAAGTAAACATCCAAGTATCATGTCATTCCTTCTTATCAGGTATAGATTGTGTGTATATGCGCAGAGGTTCTTGCTCATTGCCTTGTTGAGTATCACTTTCCATTTAAATACATAAAATCTTTGCAGGTACTGACACGTTCGAGCTGAAGTCGCATGAAATGCAACATTGGACGTTCAATACATGTCAAATGAAATGCCATCTTGTTGTAAACGTGACAAATTACAAAATGCAGACCCACTGTTTGTTCTACCTCAAAAGCAGTGTTTTATATGTCACATTTGGGGCTATCTGTTAGAGGACACCAAGCGTGTGAAGCTATCCTGTAAACTGCGCCTTCAACTTGTGGTGTCCTATTAGTTGAGTCAATATGGCGTCTTGCAATTCAACGCAAGCTACAGCTCCCCGGAGCAAAGCGGTGTCTTGTAATAGAAACCACATTGCTAGGAGAAAAGGCCCTCTCAATCAACACCGAAGGAACCCCCCCCCCCCCCACCCCCCAAAAAAAAGAATCAACAAAAAAACGCTTCAGACATAAACGTCCGAAAATGCATAGACATCCTTCATATTTTCAGTCAATGTAATTAAAACTTACTTTTCTTTAGGGTTATGTAACCCAATTTAACAAGACCACAGCTAGCTCATCAGTTTATCCCTAAAATACAATCAATTTCCACATCTCGCTTTACAAATTATATTACTTGAGTATAGCTTTGAGGGGAAAAAAGCTAACATCCTGACCCCAAATATAGCTTTGTTACACTTTATTGTTATGATATTTTACCAGGCACACTGAGATTAAGTAGTTTAACTTATGATGGCTAATGATATATGGGACGAACAATAATGGTAATCAGACCACCATACCAGCATTGCTTGTTTTTGTTCAACTGTAAAATAATAATAATAATAATACAGTGGATATTAAACTAAATAAAGCTATATAACATTTATATCCAATGTAGGTTAATAAGAGTTTATTTATTTCTTTGCTTGTTTGCTCCTTTTTTCACTAAAGATTCGGGGTCTTCCCTAAAACTGATCGGGAGGGCTAGAGTTAAAACGTAATTCTGGTAAGTTTGTTTCGGGGCTATCGGTAAAGGCATGTTTAGATGATCGGAAATGATTGATGGATGTTTGTTATTGTTTTAAACGTGGTCCAGGATGTGTGTTTGATAAGTGCGCTAATATATGTAGCAGAGGAAGGCTTGCAATTATGACACAGTGATGAGACCTATTAACTCCTCGAGATACTATTAGTACATTGCTTTATATAATATGCTTTAACTAATAATAATAATAATAATTCCAGTATGTAAGTCTTTAAAACAAATTCCACAGTACACAAACGTCACAGATCTTAAGTTGTATGCTAACATATTTTGTCAAAGATGAATTGTCAGTTCCTTCGCTTTAAATGCACGTTTTGCTTTGATAGGCTTACTAGAGCAGGTTAGTAGTAATTTGGATCATGGCTTCACAGGCTTGATTTTAGTTGACAGAGAGTGTGTTGAGGCTGAACTCTATAATTTGCACTTCTGTTCTTTTATTAGCGTCGGACAACGAACTAATGAGGTCTCCCTCAGTACAATGTCACTTTTATTTATTTCTTCGTGGAAAAAGTACTATGGGATATAGCTGGCCAACCGAGCTAACAACAAATGATTTCTAACTGCATCTCCGTTGATTAACTATAGGCCTATCTTTAGCAGACATTTTAAACTCTTGTAAAGCATGTTGATATTCTTGCAGGTGCGAGGGATTTTTTTCTTTTCTTTCTTTTTTTTTTTCTTTCATAAAGGCGTTATTATGTGTTGTAGGTTCGTAAAAACTGTCTCAAAATTCGTTACCTACTGTGCAAATGTAAGGTATTGGCGGTCGCGAAGGGTTGAATTGCTCGGATAACGCCATTAGCATCATCTACACTAAATTGCTGATGTTTTCTAAAATAATGAAATATAGGCTCATTTTAAAAGTTAGCAAATAGCCTAATTATCTGGCCTAACTTTAGTACTGTAGCAAATAACACTGTTTTTTTTTCAACTTAAGTTTTATATCAAGCTCATGATGACCTGGCTTAACCATTACAAGCTAAGTGTATGTGGTTTTGTCGATCGGTTATACATCTGTTAGAGTCCTTAGCAAAAGTCATCATAGCTTTGAGATAGGCTATCATATGCTCGCTTGTGTTGTTTGTATGATGAGCTCGACGAAGGAAGAGCCAGCAATTGGTTTCCATAGCGACCTCCAAAGAGCAGCGATAATAAGCAAAGCATAGACCCCCACTCCCTTAGAAAAAAAAAGACAATTAAACGTCTGTGTTGTTCCTTCACGTCACTTGAGTATCAACATATTTCTGTTTCATTATATTAATTGCCCCTCGAAGGATTTACTGAATATAGAGGGGACCTGTCCATAATTCCAGCCCTCAGATTTATATAAGTTTATATGAGAAAAACTCTCGTCACGACCTTAGTGTTTTTGGCTTCTCAAATAATGAGGTACTTTGGAGAACTTTTGTCTGACGTCATCTATATTTGCTGCAAATTGCGTGGAATGTTCTGTAATGGAGCAATTAAACAACAATTTAATGCGGCTAGTCTAGCACATAAACTGTTTTAAGTAAATGCTTGTATTTTTGATAATCTTCATATTAACCATTATATATTTTTACAAAACCGCCTAAAGCATGACTGGGTCAGTAGCCAATGCCTTGACGTATATTTTATTAGCAGTATTATCATTATTTATATATAGCCTATATAATTCTAAAATGGAGCCATAAAAATATTCGAATTGGTTACCCCCCAAAAAATAGCATCCTTCATTGCGATGTATGTGCATTTTTTTTCCCCTGTCCGTCTGTCTTTGTTATTTTGAATAAAGTGCTTTAAAATAGACTTGCTGCTCTCGGCTCGGTGGGTTCCTCTCTAAATGTTAGAAAATTGTGCCATCTACCCGCTATTCACAGAACTGTCACTTCCAGGACCTCCCGAGACCTTTAGCCAACTTTAACACAAAGGGAGAGACTGAGGGGGTTGGTGAGATGCTTCGAAGTGCAGACTGTTCAGTCTGGGCTAAAACAAGCATTAAACCAATAACATTAAAAACTTTGAGCTTGAAAGCCTATAAGTATAACTTACAACGCAACAAAATAAGGGGAGGGATTGCATCACTGCATAGGCTACAGAAACCATTGCACATCCCATCCCCCATTATGGTTTCTAAAAACATTTTCCCCAAAACATTTTCGATTGCTCTATTCATACAACAATGTGTCAAATCTTTGAGGATGAAGAATGTTTGGCTGTTTTTACCAAGTCAGATCACATCTAATCTAACTAAAGCAGAAGACATTACAATAACAATAAAACACGATAAACACAATAACGCTGATAAACTAATTGCTTACTGTTACTCGTGCTGTTAATAATAGTTAATATTTGCGTTTTATCAGACATACGTCTTTCTATAATGAAACATCACAAATGTCTGTGGTAAAGTTTTTCTATTCCACTGGTTTGTTGGAAACAAAGGAGCAGGTCACATAATGATCTTTAGCACAGTTTCAAATGGACGGGTTAATTCTTATTTCATTCATTAGCATTCCCAGTGCACGGGTTCCTCTCAGACATGTCTTTACAATGACTTCCATTCACTCTTTCTTGAGAAAAACACATCCTGGTTCCTACATTTTTGTTACCTTCTTGCGCAAAACACTCAGTAGGTTTTTAGATCAATATGTATTAGTCTCTTGGTATTTCGTCCCCGTTTAAGCTACGTTAAGTTAAGAACTCGGGTAAGTGAAATAGGCCTACCTCCGAAAGGGAAAACATAGGTCAGCATTAAAGAAACAATAAAAAGTAACTATTGCACCAATTACAATTTACAACACATTTTTAAATATTGTACCGTATTTGTGTTGACAAGGTAGCCTATATTGCTAATACTCGGCACCTTGACTGACATCTTGAACCGAATGACTAATTTCATTTTGAGTCAGGTTCTAAGATTTATCTTTTGTCTAAAGCACCCATATGTAGCATCGCTTCAAGTCGATAACACCCTGTTTATTTTTCCGACTGAGAAATGCCTGACTTATAAGGGTAAAGAGGAAAACTTTAGCGAACAACGTCAACAAAAGCTGATGACTACCTGTTAAAAAACGGCCTTGTACCGACTGCACACGCTGTGTCTGCTGCTAGAGTTAAACGCTGGTCTGAGTCAGTGAACTCACTTTACTGCGCGTGAGAGAGGAACCAATAGGAGGGGATAGAGAGAGAGAGAGATCTGAAGCGCAAAACTAAAGGCAGTCATGGTACCATCTAAACTAATATGCAGAACTTGGACTTCGACTTGTACAAAGTAAGACTAGTGAAAGAAGATCTGTTTCATACAGTGGTTAGACAATAATTCATAACAATCAGTTTCTAAAATGAAATTACTTTTTACAGAGATAACTTTTTGAACGCTAGAACTGCATTTCGTATGTTTATATTTTTAAGCACAAGTAATTTATGTAAAATCTCATTTGATGATAAATGCACGTTTTTGTTGAGAGCGTTCGAGGATCACAGTCTAATTTTTAATTAATTTATTTTTATTATTATTTTCTTATTGGGATGTAGGGTCCGTTTAAATAATGTTATAACATTATAATAATGGTTTAACATTTTTCGTGGTCCATTGTCTATAAAAATAAAAGGCATCTTAGTGGTAACATTAAGGGTTTAAATATTTCAGAGGGATCATAACCATACTAAAGACAAATGTGTACTTTTTAAAAATCCTACTCCTTCTGCTACTATTGTTGCTGCTATATTATTATTATTATTATTATTATTATTATTATTATTATTATTATTATTGGTGGTTGTGTGCTATTGATGTCGTTATGGAGAAATTTTATTTTCATTATTTATACTATTTTTCATTGTGTATGTAAACTTTGCTTTGTAACATTTACTTGTTAAGCGTATCAGTGTCATTAACCCACTGCATGAATAACAAGTGTAAACTATTGTAGCCTATAATATATAAAGGTGTTTGCATCTATTGAACAGACACCAGTTTACTAAAAGAATACAGGTTTCCCCCTAGTTCCACTATGAAATGTGCTCAAAAAAAAAAAAAAAAAAATCGAGATGAAAAGCGTTTGTGGTCAAACAAAGAAACGTGGAATCATCAGAATACACCGTGCTATTTCACTACTGACATGACGTTACTTAAGATTTAATGAATGATTGTTTAATTAAATAATATTGCATATTTTTGTTGCTTCTTTTAGGTAATCTTTCATTGTATTATTTAAACGTGTAACACATTAATGTGATGATACGACACCTCTCACATACCCGTGCTTTATTAGGTTAGAGCACGGTAACTCAACCGTCAAAATATATTTCTAAGACAACAGTGTTTCAACGCGACGCAAATATCCAATCATCTCAACGAAGCAGTGTAAAAAGACACCGAAAAACGAAGGCCTTGGATATCTTTGTCCTCGACCGCTGATTGTTATTCTTTCTTCTCAATATCTCCGTAAAGAGCCATGCCTCACTTTGAGAAGTACTAAGTAGCCTACAGTTTGAAAATTAAATGGACCGAAAAGTTGGTTATTATCACAACTTATGTTCAAACACAACTATCAAACACGTATTTTTTGCTAGTATTTTAATATTGACGTTCATTACACAGGTTATGAACTCACCTTTGAATATTAGCTAGTGGATCAGACAATCAGATTCACAATTCACAGCATTTGAATAAAATAAATGAATAAATTAAAAATTAAAAAAAAAAACTTTTTTTTTTCTTTTTATTACTTCGTTTTAAAATGTATAGTAGGCCTATAAGTAATCCTTAAAACAATAATAGCATAATTTTCCCTCCATCAAATCTACAGCTGGAAACAAGAGATTTCCCCCTATACTGTCTCGAATTTTATGCGGCAGCATCAGTTTGAGATGTACACTTAAACATTTGCACACTGAGTGCACAGTGATAGCCTACTTAGAGAGACACAGACCCCGACACCCGCGCCATCGCTTTCATGATAGCGGGCGATGTCAGTTCTGGAGACACATGCTCCATGTTTCTTTTTTCAAGATCATTAGCGGCCCCCTCCAGCTACAATCCTTGCATGGATTGAACAATAAGACACGGGTGCATTAAATTCTCAAGCACTGCTGCCAGTCATGCTGAGAGAGGTAAGCATGTTGTCGACTTCAGTATGGAGATGCTTTAAGAAAGAAAATGCAGCTCAATAGTGCAGGGAAAATAAAATGAAGGGAAAACATGGAGATTTATTTGTACATAAGCACTAATATATATTAATATGTATTAATTTAGAGAGCAAAACAGGAATTTCATAAATGTAGGTTTTACCTGGGTTTCAATTTGCTGTCTGCGTAAAAAACACAAGTAACAGAGATCTCCCGGTTAATCAGGCGAGGGGTTTTTTTTTTTTTTTTTTTTTTTCACTGAGGGTGCTGCTTTACATTTAAAAGCAAGATGGCGCTATTTTGTTCATCTGTCAAAAGTGAGGTTCCTTTACTACCCTCTGGTTTTGTCACACATGTCGAAGTTATCACACATCGTCTTTCTCATTGGTTAATGTTGACATATTAAACAGTTAAAAAATCTAACAAATATCAAGTTTTTTTTTTTTTTTTTTTTTTTTTTTTTTTTTTTCAAATGTGTCTCTCTTTTTTTTCTTTTTTTTTTTAAAGATTGTACTTATACTTTTTGTAAGTCATGCGTTTTACATCTGGGTATGAAGACTAACCGTGTACCACGAAAAAAAAATATACAAAAAAAAAAAAAAAAAAAAATCAAGAAATAAATCTGTATATGTGTTACAGATATTAATTTGTTATATGTAATTTATTAACACCCCATTTATTTAAGGTATTAAACTAAACTGTAACTATAAAAGCAATGGCTTTTAGATACATCATTAACATCTCTTAGGCCTACTTAAAGTCTGTTTTGCCTTCCTTTCCAATTCATGTACATGTATTTATTTATTTATTTAGTTATTGCAAATGTTATTTTATTTTTTTATTTTTTTACTGCTGACTTTTTGTTCATGCTTCTGCAGGTTCACATGTTTGTACATTCGGATAACTTGAAGATTAATGTTGCATTTCTCCTTATTTTTTGTTATTAAAAATACGTTTTGTAAGATAATTCACATAAATTGTGGGATTTAGGAGAAGGAATGCATGCTGTTTGTTATAGTGATATAATAAACAGTACCGTCTGAAAATTGGATGACTCGGATTTTATTGGGAATCTGGTAAAAACGTTTTGTCTGTTAAAAAGAAATTTCACACATTAGATAATTAAAAAAAAAAAAAAAAAAAGACAGCAACAACAGTTTAGGAATAAAAACTGCGACGTTTTGATACACACTTATACTTTATAAATGTACAGTTGATATCATATAACAACACCCTATTATAATAAATATATTATTATTATTATTATTATTATTATTATTATTATTATATTAAGTTTCAAAAACGGTATGAGTATTTTAACACTCAAACTGAGTAGGCCTATGTTTTTGTTTATCGTTTCCTTTAACTACAGCATACAGTAATTCAGTAATTTAAATTTCAATTAAAATATAATTGCATTTTAGTATATATTTATTTTAACTAACTAAACGTAATTATGTCATAACGTCAGGCGTCCATGCGGACAGTTTTAGGAACAAATGTGCACAATTTACACGAAAACAGATTTCTAAATATGATTGACCTCTACGATCGACCCACTGAACTATTTTTTTTTTCCTTTTAGCTGTCTTGTATTGTCCACTGCACGTCCACTGACAACTGCAATCTTACAAAATTATATGTATATATATATATATATATATATATATATATATATAGAGAGAGTGAGAGAGAGAGAGAGAGAGAGACACGTGAGGAAGTGATTGCCAAGGTTTTTTTTCCATTTTATTAGACATTTTTATTAACAATTGAGAAATATTGTTTCTGAATTTGATCGATTGTTATTATTATTAGTAGTAGTATTGCTACTACATTAGTGTAACTTTGCCATTTCTACAATCTGCCCTTCTTTTCCCGCGTTGTATGTAGCTACACAATTATTACCGGGTAATAATAATTTTATTATGACTGTTATTATTATTATGCTTTAATCAGACAAGCAATATCATGCTGTGATATGGCCAGCTCTCTGAACTTTATCGCAAAATGTAAACAAGCTGTCAATTTAGAAATAATCTTCTTTACTTTTTTTATTAGAATGAAAATTCAATCTCCTAAATTTAGATTAGGCAGATGAGATTTTTTTATATATATATTTATTTATTTATTTATTTATTTTTTCATTCCTTGTCACTGGTTGGGCCAGACTTCGTAGGACAATAATGTGGCAATTGTGGATGCTATGTGACCCATAAAATTTTAGGGTGGCTATTCTGGCTTTGGTATATAATTATGCAAAACACTTTGTATAAAGACTTGCCATCCGATCTAATGATAGGGCCTACAGTCTCATTTCAAAAGAGGGAGGCTCCCACAACATATTCACCCTTAAAAACAGGGAGGGAAACCTGCATTCTGATAATTCAAGGTATACAAACTAACAGTGATAATCAAGTCATTGTGTACTTCGTTTATATGAATATGTATAAATGCAATTGTTTCAGTAATGGCAACCAAGAAACCAAAAACACAAAATGTATGCTTTTAAATTATGTAACAAAACACTAAATATCCAACAAACTAAAAACATGATATATTTTCATACGAAAAACAAGAGGCAGTATTTAGTCTTATAGTATATTGCTGTTAAATTAAAAGCTATTTTTGCACCCGCATAATGGTAAAATTAAAGAAACAATAGTCTTTTTCATTAGTTTATTATATAGTGTATTATTATACTAATTAATTTTATATTATATACTTATCCCCCATGGACCTCAAGTTCTTCTTTCAGCCCTTCGAAGACAACTTTAATGATTAGGTTCGGCATTCCTGAAAACCACAATCCTAACATCACTTTTACTTGCTTTAAAGGTTATCTTAAAATCATGAGGTGTCCCAAATCGGTTAGATATACGTTATTATGCATAACTGAAGTGCATCGTTATGGGAGCTGTCGGGTCCAAGGGTGCTAAACTAAGGCTAAAGTTTCCAAGGACGCCAAATAAACTGAAAGTAATAGAATAATTATGTTTTATTTTAAATTGATGGCATGTAATGTAGAATATTACAAGGCCCTCTGCAGTCGCATATTCACTAGAGTGATTATTAATTTCTTAGCTCCATATATAGGGAAACGTTTGCTGCATTTGTAGATTATCTGCAGGTCTCAGCACAGTAAAATATCTACTTTTTAAATTTTTATGCAACATGTAATATGTAATTGTTACAGACTAGGATACTGAATCAGATTTGAATTTGCCATTGGATTAAAAAGAGGAGGAGGAGGCGCTCATTTACACATTTTAGTGAGATTGTAGTATTTTTAAGTATACATTCATTGCACTAAGTTATATTGATCAAAGTATGCCTACATAAACTTTTAGATTATTCTGTTTTGGAATTCAGGCCTAACCTGTCATGCAAACTGGTAAGTGCAGTTTTTATTCCGATGGGTTTTTTTTTTTTCCTCAACACTTTGATTTGATTTTTGATTCTCAGAAATAATATACCTTGGCTGTGCAAAAATTAAAATACATCAGTATTTTGTTTTGCGTCCTTTTGTTTCGGATACACTGGAAAGGAACGGAAACCTCCTTTCAAATTGCACTTAATAAAATAAGAGAGATTAGGGCCTACGTAACACTACTTTAAAAACGATACTTTTAGAATAACTTGTTTTGGAAGTTACAGTTCTTTTCAAAGTTTCGTGAAACCGAACCTAGTAACCTGTTCAAATTTTGTCAGGAAACCAACAAGGAGGATAGTTATTAATTTTTTTTACAAGTAATTATTATTTGTTCTCTCTACATGGTATTTTATGTGTATGCACATTTAAACACTGTGCTGACCGTCAGAGGTGTGAATCTGAGAGCTTTTCTACCAAATGAAGTGGCAGCAGAGAGAGAAATAAAGAGATGTGCAGCTGTCAGGGGTCAGGCGAGCTGAGATTGCTTCCAGAGATCCTTTGAAAAAATCACACGTTTGAAGGCTTAGTGCTGTGCTGCCTTCGCATTTCAAGCTCAGATCAGTGAAATAAAGGAGAGAAAAAGAGAGGCGTAGAGAGAGAGAGGCAGACCGAGAGAATAAGACAGATATCCGCTAAAGAATTCATGATGAACAGAGGATTGGTCTGGAAAGAGACATTTTGGGAAACGAGAGTGGATCCGTGTTTTGCTCAGTAGAGAACAGAGATGATAATTTTTACTATTACAAGCAATGTAGCCTATAACACAATTAACGGAGCGCTGTTTAATTATGCTGAGCCTCAGTGAGTCTGTGTGGGTGTTTGAAGAGTGTGAAAAATATAGAGCACAAAAATAAGCACTGAATGCTATCTAATTAACTATAGTCTAAATGACGAAATAATTTATCACATGCACTTACACGCAACACTGGACAACTCAGGATAGTGAATTTGTGCACACCCCTTTACAAAAGTGCACCCCTTTTTTCAATAATAATAATAATAATAATAATAATAATTATTATTATTTTTATTATTATTATTATTATTATTATTATTATTATTATTATCACTTATTGTTTGCCGCAGGGATGATCAAATAAAGGTCAACGTCACAAAACGATATACGTTGTAATTTGAGCCGTAATTTACACTGAAATCAAATTTTGTCTGGTTACGATTGATAAGTGCGATACAGATTGCGTGGAGGTATTTTATCTTGTGTCATTATACCGGAATTAGAAACCAGAAGGAACAGACCAGGTATATGCAATTTATTGCTCAGAATTTACTACGCTCATAGTAAGTGAAAATTCAGACCCAGAAAGACAAATAAATAAATAAATAAATAAATAAAATAATTAACACTCTAGGTTTGATTTATGGCCATGTTCTGCTTTTATACAGGTATTTCCAAAAGAAAATCCAACAAACGGAAACATTTAGTTTTTATTGTCATTTTATAGAAAGAAAAAAAAAAACATTATTTGCTCTGTAATTTACCTAGGAGACTATTTATTAACTAAGGAAATGTTAATGGATATGATTAACAACAATAATAGGAATGCTGCTACGAAATAATAATAATAATAATAATAATAATAATAATAATAATAATAACTGTAGTTTAACAATAATTTATTAATTCGTTTCGCTGAATAATGAAATAATATCAAAAAGTTTGAAATGGAAAAAAAATGTATATATTTCGGAAAAAGAGGGGAGAAAATAAATGTGCAGATGACATACATGTAATTTTTTAGCTGTTTAGTGATTTGCATTAAAGTTCTAATTCATTTGCTTTTATTGTTGGCATCGTTTAACACAGATTTTCGAAAATGTTTTTCTTTCACGCGCGTGAATACACGATGGACATGGTAAGATTTAAAAATGGTCCATTGCCACCATGCTCTTATTTTTATGCTTTACATGAAGTCGTCAATGACTTCATGACACCTTCCCACATATGGTCGTCGCACAACATGCCACTAGCTTTGCTCCTTGGGCTGTGCCATTGGTTGACAAGTCTATTAAGGGGATGACAGGCGTAGAAGCCCATTTACACCATAGGTCTCCTACCCAGACCTATACTGACACATGTGAAGATGTAGACATAGACCTTGACCCCTGTCAAAGCTCTTATGCACGACTTACTTTTGATATTTTGATAACATCAGAGAGCCTTCTTGCAGGGCCAGCCTGTGCATGTCTACATCTTTTGTGCCCATGTTGAATGAATGGCTATGTTCCACTGTTCTTTAAGATGTTGTCCAGATCAGTTCTAACACACATCAATGTACTTTGAATAATGTGAAATTTACACCTCTTGTTATTGTAGTAGATGACAATACTGATATGAATATTCACTGGTAAGAAGGCATTTCTTTCTTTTAATTTTCCCACACAACCTCCCCCCTTCTATCCCTCAAGCAGTCCTACCATATTTCCCATTAAAACAGTGGCAGGTGCCATTAGTTTTTGTTTTTGATCTGTCCTGTGGGTTTTTGGAGGTTTGGAACATGTAAATCCTCAATAGATTTATAATCATTACAGTCTTTGGACATATTCAGGGACTTTTTAGCTTGACAAGGATAAAAGACTGAGATGGAGTAATTTTCTTCATGGCCACTTTTTCATACTTTTGATGAAAAAAAAAAAAAAAATATATATATATATATATATATATATATATATATATATATATCATATATATATATATATATATATATATATATATATATAATTAATAAAAAAAAGAATTCAATGTTTGAGCACCATATAAAGTTACAGACTAAATGATTGGCTAATTCTGTCATCCTTTACTCACCTTCATTTGTTCCAAACCTGTTTGATTTTCTTTCTCCTATGGGGGAAAAAAAAAAAAAGATATTTTGAAAAATGTACCTTTTAACTGTCCATATAATTAAAGCTAAATGAGTCCGATGTAGTTTTGGTTTCAAACATGTGCAAAAACAATGGAAACATTCTTGAAATATGTTCTTTTGTGTTCTACTAATGTGGTCTAATAAAATAATGTAAAAGTTATCATTTGAAAAAGCCTGTATACGTGGTGACCTGAAGACTGATACTTTCAGAAAATTAACTTTATTAGGCATCTGATAATGCTATATAAAAAGAAATTTGCAACCTTTTAATGAGGAAATTACTTTTGTACCCTGAAGTTGGAATGAGATGCCTCTGTCTTCCCTCTGCCTTCTTGTTGGGACTGCTTGGAGTCGTTCCATCAGCCAAAACACTAAGACCCCTTGCAGACAGTATGTGTTGTGCAGCTCTGATCTGGGCTATGACAGGGTACTCTAACAATATTAGTCTGTCGAACATGCTGGCCGAGCTGCCACTTTCAATTTGCTCGTGACCTCTTGGCCAAAAAATGGGGGAGAAGTGGCAGAATGCAGGACTGAAAGCTGGTATTATTTGTCTGACAGCTTCACTCATCTGGAAGTAATGCAAAATGCAATTCATATTTACACTCCATGACCTTGTGCTAGAGGAACAGAGCTATCTACATGCAGACCAATGAAGCAGATATATAAATAAATTTGTCAAAATGTTTCTTTCCTTATCATTATGGCAAGCTGAAGTTACGCACAAGGGCTATGACTGATGTGCTGGGTTGCTAACATTTAGGTCAAAGCTGTCATTACAGTGCATGACAGCAAAAGGAATTGACAAACCACCTTGAACAACAGGATAACATGGAATTGAAGAATAAAAGTAGGATATTAACTGGAAGTATTTTTTCTTGTTTGTTTCATATTTCTGCATGTCTATGCAATTTTTTTAACGTCATTTCTCTATGTTTCATACGTTCTGTAAAACCACATTTCAAAGTGCACCTGAGACCTTACCCAAACCATCCTGTTCACATCTAGTTCACAAATATTATTTAAATAAATACATTTGCTATAATTTAAAGAATTGTACACACAATTACTGCATGTGTTAAAGGTCTAGCACATTTCAAGGTTACTATTTCTTTCATTTTTAAATAGCTGTTTTGTTTTAGAATAGATGTGTTCTAAGGCTATTAAATGCATCTACATTCTGTCTTTTATTTTTGTAAGAATCCTGTTTCCAGGTACATGACCAAAACTTGCTGATATGACATTGTATTATACAAAACTGTCAAAAAGAGGAGAATATATACTTCTCTTGTGGTTATTTAATCTTTATTTCTTGCCTTTTTAACAGTGAAAAAACTATATAATCACTTAAAACATAAATAAGAACTAGTAACTCTCCTTATGAGACACAGTATTGAGGTTTTTAAGAAACTTTTAAGACATGATGGCATAACTGTACAAGTTAGCATTTACTAGACAGAATATATTATTTTCAGCTAGACTTAATTTTTCTGATGGATACTTTTTTTTTTTAAAGACATATAGAAACATATTTACTTTATTTATTATTGCACATATTTACTTATTTAAATCCACAGGCCTTGTCCCCTGCCTGCCCTTATAATCCCCTGGCATGTGTCTGTGACATCACATGTCTACTGGCTCCAAGTTCCCGTCCCCCTGCAACTGTCGTTAACTCTTCGAACAAATGAAAAATGACTGGGAGACTCATTGGCTCCCACCAATGACCTTGGGTATTATTAGAATGACCTCTCTTTGGCTTGACCAAAAAACCTTTTGATATCATTGCTGGAAGTTCAAGAAATGATGGCCTCACTGCTGTTGGGAAAAGCAGACGTGGAGGGGGAAGGGAAGAAAAGACCAGCTGAGCGGTTGATGTTGTGTAAAAGCATATCTCTTTCTCCAGTTGCCACCACATAAATACTTAATTAGGGGACACAACCTGAGTTATTGTGCTCACCATTGTCTTGACCCTCTTTAACGACGACAGGCAATATTTTGGTTTTACATTGCAATGGGATAAGAGGAAACATTACAGAGCAAAAGCCCTTTTGTTGATCTAGATTTGTGTCACAGCCATTGGCTTGACAGTACTTTGACTGTATCATGGTCAAGTGCAGCACAGGGAGGCGCATCAGTACACTGGTTCGAGCTAAAGCAGGAGATGTGGTTGTATTGGAATGGCAGTGTCAAAAAAAAAAAAAAAAAAAAAAAAAAAAAATTCCCACAGAGCAGCCGTTTCAGGAAGCTAGAGCCCATGTTTCACAGCCTCTGTGTGGCACAGATCCAGGGGGAATAACTGCAGGTCACCGACGGTGGGTGGAAGTCCTGCCCACGCAGCAGCACATGCACAGATGTTTTACAGCCTTGTGATACAGCAGACATATCAAAACCTGTGTGCTGGGGTAAGAAAAAGAATGAGGTGTGATAAGTGCCAATGGTTATTTGAAGCCTTCTAGGATCAAGGTTGTTATTTTCTTTCTAACAAGAATGTTATAAATGATATTGAAAATATATAAATTATATTTTAGACTATATTAAGAATTACCATATGGACATTGTCTATTAAACTAATGATAGAAATATCTTCAATGTGGTGCAAGAAAGAAAGAAAGAAAGAAAGAAAAAGAAAGAAAAGCTCAAGAAGGGGGTCCTAAAACTCTACTGACATTATTTCCTTACAAGTGCTTATAAAATTTTAATCAGGCAGGGTGCATTTCTCCTCAGATCTTAAAAAGACATGGGCAATGTGTTAAGAGGAACAAGATAGTAAAGCAAACTGATTATCTGATTACTATAAACCTAGACACATGTTAGGGCAATTAGCTACATCTCCCTTTTGAAAGTAAAATTACCCATCTGCATGCACACACACACACACACACACACACACACACACACACACACACACACACACACACACACACACACACACACACACACACACACACACACAAAGCTGTCGCTGGGACAGTACCCTTACAAAAGGTACACCTAACACCTACACCATAAAATATACATTTTAGTTCCTAAAAGGTACATATTTGTACCTGAAGTGTACTACCTTACAAAAAAAATAAAATAAATAAATAAATAAATAAATAAATCAGTGTCAGCTTTTGTACCTTTTGGTTTGGTTTGAGACTGTACAGATTATTATTATACAGAACATAGATAGATAGATAGATAGATAGATAGATAGATAGATAGATAGATAGATAGATAGATAGATAGATAGATAGATAGATATAACAAATATATAACTATCTATTATGTTTCTAATGTGGAAGCAAAGGCACAGTGTGATGATTTTGTCTTTGAGGTGAAATGGAAGAGTACAGGGAGAAAGAGAATGACTGATATATGAGGTTGTCCCTTGTCCCCTCTTCTGTCATTTGGAAATAAATCTGATGCCCTTTGGACTTTAACTCTGTACAAAAAGGGCAGTTTATTACAGGCTATGACGAGCAGAGGAGAGACAGGAGCATTGGGAAAATGACAAGTGGAATGAGAAACGCTGGATGTTTAGGAGAGAGACCGGAGAGGGCTGGAGATTACTTCAAATGATAGCTATAAGCATGGGATTCTTTGATGTAATCAGTTCTCTCAGTCCAAGGGCTTTCCATCATCACAATCTTGAGACGCAGATTGGGAGATGTTGGGGCCCCTATACATGAGATATCGCGTTTAGGAACTCGATTTTAGAAGCCCATCATCCCTTATTCTAGTAATATCGATCAAAAATGAGATATCCCAGCAGAATATTTTATGCTCACATGAACGACTGACGAGTTTGAGATATTTAGTGGCTATAGACTGTTTCGTATCACTCTCTGCGTTAGGCTACTCTCTCTTTCATGCATTGAAACGCAATTATAAAAACGAAGTCAATATGGTGCACCAAAGGTTGCAAGTCGAAGTCCGTTTTGTTTGGTTTATTCCAAAGGGTTCGAGGTACTTAAAAAGACAATTAATCCGACATTAGAATACCAATTAATTCTTAATAGTCACATTTTATTTATATAAATATTTCTTTGTAAGAAGGACAAAATTCAGCCACATAAAAAAATAATAATAATAGTAATAATAATAATAAATAACAGCTATGACAGTAGGATTTAGATTAGCCTGATACAAAGTAATATTTACATGAACATGCAGTTTAACATGTAAAAAAATATATTTTGCAATATGTGTAGGCAATGTAAAATTATGTTCCATTTTGGCACACACGATGAAATGTTGTTTCTCTCCCAGCTTTGATACCGTATCGCATTTTGTTTTATCTCAGCATATAAAATTGTACCGTATAATTTTCAGAATGTGTCAGAATGAGTGCTGCATCCTTTTTACATGAAGGTGTTTTACCGTGGGCAAACTTCACGTGTTCATCACGTGATCATCGCAGTGTAATAGTCATTTAAACAGGTCACACGCTGTCAGACAAATACCTGCATCCCCCTCAGGGAGAGTGTTTTTCATGCAGGTGGATCGCACTCCTCTAAAAAGACCAAAAATGGTTACATTTCCCTGTAGAAGAATTTACTTTGACATTTTACATAAATAAACAACCTCCATTCTGATTGTCAGTATTTGGAATTTATTGTTTTCATATTATGAAAACCAACACCCTTCAATACAGGCTTTATTTATTTTGCCTGCCTTGGACCTTTTGTGGCTTTTTGGAGAATGAATACGTTTCCACATTTTAAGTTTATTAGATCCGTTTCTGGGTTCTTTAAACATACATTCTTTTCATAAAAAAAAAAAAAAAAAAAAAAAAGCAGAACTAAAAAAGTTCTCTTAAGACGTCTGATTGATCTTATTTGGTTCTAATTGGGACCTTACCCCCTTCCCTCATTAAAGTTCATCGAATTTATCGCTTGTCTAGTTATTATTTCAAAATGTATTTTAAAATAGACAATTTTAAACATTTTGTCTCTCTGAAACTATCTAGCTCTCAAATTAAAACGCAAACACATGATTTATATTTGGGGTGGCTCGTGAAACCGTCGGAATACGTTTAAAGGGCAAAATGATCAGACTGGCTGCATGTATGTTTCCCCACCTCTTTACCTCCTTTTCTCCTTTCTTAATGCTTCCCAATTTGTCCTTTATTGAACCTTTGTCTTCAGTGCATCTGCTCGCAGTTAATTAAAATTTGAAGGGGTCACCGTTCTGACTTCGGGCTGCTTGCCGCCCTCCTTCCAGCAGCTTTCACATGAGCAAACTTCACAGGTGTAACTCTGTGGCTAACAGCTGTTCAGGGACACTTACAGCACCTTTAAGTACAAGTGATGAACACTAATGCTTCCCTTCTCTCTGGCAACAATTCAGACTGCCCTCAACCTCTGCCAGCATGACTGAGTGCATGCTCTCCATCTCACTATTTCACCTTGTTCATGGTTTTGTCTTGCTAATTTAAAACGCGGGACGTTACACCACCAAATTAGAAGGAAAAATAATTTAAATATCTATTTTTTTTCACAAACGAACATAATAGTCTTGGGAAAAAAAATAAATAAAAAATTCTTCCCCTTTTAACAGTTTCACCAAAAAGGCGGCGTTTGCTAACAGGGCAATAAATAGATCATATACATCATCATGTAGTCTATTGGCGTATATTGAAACAATTTGTTTTTAGGCCATGTGTCTTAAACTTTGATCTAATATTCTTTATTGTGTCTGCTACAAATTAGGTAGTGTAATCCACCACTTATCTGATGAGCATCAATTTAGGTTTATAATCAGATTTACTCAAAATAATTTTATGCAATCTCCCAACACTAGTCCCCCTTATATTTTTAATTAAACAGAAAATATAGAAGTAATAAGCCAGATTATTTTTTATTTAATAATTATAATAATAATTATACGTAGTAGTGTTGTTATTATTATTGCGTAATAACAATAGGTTTATAGCAATGTATTTTTGTTATAACGTAAATTAGCAATTTTGTCGATATAATATTATAGACTGCTAAATGTCTGAACTGAGGATCGCAATGCCTTGGATACATTTCATTTAAATACTTCTGCATGTTAGTGCATTTTAAAATTGGTCTTTGTACTCTCATTAACAAAGACGCAGACAAGCGCGGCTGTGTGTGACAAGATTGACGCAGCGCTTAGTAAACCAACCCCTTTATTTTTTTATTTTTATTTAGCAAATGACAACCATGACCAGGCCATGATTGTGTGAAATAATATTCTCTTCAAACCTTACATGCCTGCCTGAAACTAAATAGATGTCACATAATCTGAAATGGTAAATGCAGTAAGATAGTGGCATGTAATTACGACGACTTTATATGATGGAAAAAAAGTAAAACTTGAATAAACTTATTTAAATTGTAACTATATGTTATCATTATAAAAAAAACATAATCATCATTACCACCACCACCACCACCATCATCGTCATCATCTCTGCTATCAACATCATCACATTATCATAATCATAATCACAGCTTGTCTGGTCCTAATCTATGCCGAAGATGGCCTCTTTAGACTAATTTCTTGTCATTAACACTTTATTTAACACATTTTATTACCTCATCAGAAGTCATTCAGTTTGATATGTGTATATAATCCACAACATAATATTCACCAGGATACTCAAAGATATACCAGGGGGTGTTTTTAAAGTGCCCTGAAAATGATGGTGTCTTGCTGCCACTGCCATACCAAAACCATAGTAATTGAATCATCCCTTCAGTTATGTTTGATAGAGGAGTCAGAAATTTGTCTGGATAACAGAGGCAGCTTTGAAAGCAGTGATAGATACTATTGTCTAATCTTGACCCTCTATTAACATGGCTTCTCAGCATCTGGATCTTTTCATCCCCTCCCACCACCAAGGCAGAATGGCCAACCTATTTCTGTCAACACACCGAGCTCCACTGCTCTTATCCTTTCTTGGCCCAACTTTACCCCATCATCACAGAAAGGAAAAGGCATGTAACATCCTTTCCCCTCTCATCTGTCCTGCAAAACGATAATTTCCCCTCAATGGTTATTCAGCTTTTTCTGTTTTACTGTTCTGTAAAGTTTTTCCAATTTGGAATGGTAATGCAGCTAGCTGTATTCATTATTCATTAACACAGAATTTTTTTTTTTTTTTAGTTGTTAAATTCCTTTGTGCACATACCTACTGTTTATTCATAATCAGAACAATTAAACATATTTTAAAATAAAGACAAACAGAAAATTTTTCCTCATCCATGACCACTAAACAAATATTATTTGCATCATTTAATTGGAGATGAAAGCTCTGTAAAGAGAATGAGTGGGGAGGGAAAAAAGAGAAGGATGACCTTCTGGGTGACAGACATAGGTTGGAGGGTGGCATTTTATTGTGAGCCTCTCACTGAAAAGGAAGAAAAGGAGAGGACCAGTCAATTTAACGCAAGGACCAAGAGAGCAAGAGGGTTGCTAAGAGACGGGGGATGCTGCACAACTTCCATCGGGAGGCAGGCTCTGACCTTATGCAAATTCGGCTACCCAAATCTTTTGTGGCAAAGGCAGCAAATTCCCCTTGCCGTGTCACCAATACCTGGCATCAAGCCTTCCCTTTCAGGCCATTCTCTCACCAGAGAAAAGAGTCCGGCACAGTGGAAAAAGAAGATGATGAGCCTCTCTGACAGACAGTAAGAAAACATGCTTTTGTGATATTTTGCTGTTGGTTTTAATGTGGGGAATAGGGTGTGCATGGGAAATTTACAATACTTGCGTTCTGCACATTAGCCGTGCAGCATATGAAGCTTTCACAGTGAATGCATGCCTCTAAATGTCAGCTAGCCCCTAAGCCCCAGTAAGCGTCATGTCCAAGGCTAAAAGCACCCACTCCCATTACATTCTCAAATTGCATCTCTTCAAGCTCTCTAAAAGCTCTATGAAGGCACATTAATGTATCCAAGCAATCAGACATGTGCCAGGCTTAGGCAGGCATGCAATAATTTGTGACATGTTATTAGATCATATCAAAGCAGAGAAAGGGGAGTATGCAGAGTATTCATATAATTACCCGTGTATGGACTGAGAGTGGATGTCTGCCTCGTAGTCACTTCTGAATTATATGAATGCGTAATGCGCTTTAGTCTGAGACTATAAAATAAACTGAATTTTACTCTCTAGGCAGAGATGCCATTTCCATATGAAATACTGAGCTCAGCAACAGCTAAAATAAAGGTTGGAAATGAAAAAAAAGAAAAACAAAAGAAGTCTCATCTAAAGACATCTCGACCCAGTTAAGTGCCAAACTGTTATTCCTGCTATCCAATTGGTACTATTCAGTCAGTCTAGCTGAAACCAGCAGCTAATATAAAAGGTCATTACCTATCTTGATTACTTTTTTCTTGCTCAAAATAATATTCCAGGTTCAATACAAGTTAAGCTTAATTGACAGCATTTGTAGCATCATACTGATTATAAAAAAAAAAAAAAAAGAAGAAAAAAAAAAATCTTTAAAAAGCAAAAATGTTAGGGTGGACTCTTACACACGGTACAAACCCACTGAGTTATGGTAACATTTGCGTATTCAACAAAATGATTACAATATGTATTAGTACTATAAACTTACTCATTTTGAGTCCACAGAAAAGAGAGTATTTCTTAATATTAAAATAAGTTATAAATTCACTCAAATACTTTATGTAGTTAAAACAACTAAATTGTGTGAAACTATTAAAAACAAAAACCTGTATAACAGAACATTTAACAATAACAGATGTATTATAACATTGTGCAATAACACACAAAATAACTCTTAATTTCACAAATTTCTCTTCTTTAAAAGATGGAAGCAAATAAAAATCGGAAATAAAATCTGATGCAGCTCATTCAGTTTAAATTCTGCTATAATAATCCATTACTGAGTTTATGTAACTTTTGTCTATTAAGAACAATGAACTTTGAAGTATTTGAGTAAAATGATCTGTAACACTTTGGTTTAAGGACCAATTCTCGCTATTAATTAGTTGCTTAGTAGCATGCCTATACTGGCTGTAAAGCACATATTAATGCCTTATTCTGCATTACTGTATTTTAGATCCCTTAATCCACCCTGTACCTAAATTTAACAACTAACTTAGTAACTATTAATAAGCAGCAAATTAGGAGTTTGTCTAGAGAAAACTCTTAGTTAATAGTGAATATGTGTTCCCTATTCTAAAGTGTTACCAAATGATCTTGTTTCGTTTAGTAAACTTGACTTGCATTTTGCAGTGTACAATGGAACAAAATGAGGCCATTTTTTGAGGATTTAATAGCATAAATTTGAAGACATAACGACAAAATTATTAGATATAACCTAACTACACAGAAAACCTCACTAAGTGATTTTTAACATTTACAAGTTGGCCCCATTCACTTCTACTGTAAGTGTCTCGCTATATCCATATCAAAGACAAGATTAAAAAAAAATGTAGTAATAAATATTATGCCTCAATTACTGTTGACTGAGCTTAACTTTATATTGATCCCAGAATATAACTGTCATCTCATTATTTACATAAGTTCATTATTTTTGTAGACAATACTTGGTTCATATTTTTATATAAGCTGCACTGCCCTGAACATTCAATAAACAAGCATCAGAGGCAATTAGAAAGACTGCTGATTACCTTGCCTTGACACAAACATTCAATGCATCTGTGTCTGCCCTCAGGCCGACAACACTCTCTTTCTCTTTGTGTCTCTGTGCTTTTCTCTATTGCTTCCTTGATATCTGTGCATCTCCACTGGGCTTTCTTACATCAGTCTTTATAATCTGTTTGAGCAGTAGCATTGAGGTTCAGGGGTTACCTCTGACACTTCTCTCCAACAGGCAAACAAGCAACACCACATCTACCTGCTAAGACCTTGCAAACCAACAAGGCCCCAGAGACAACTCAAGACAGCTGACAAAGGAGGAGGCTGAGTCTGAGAAACATCTTCGCAAGGAAAGGTTGATACTGTACTGCATGCTATTCTATGAAATGCAATGATCACACATCAAACTAGCTACATGTATGAGGCACAAGAACAAGGGATGAAAGAGAGAGAAAGTGAAAGAGGAATAAGCGAAAGGAAAACAGAGAAACAGCGAGAGATTGGAGGAGATCTTGTAAAATAATGACAGTCAGAGGAACAGAGGGCCAGAGGGGTTACAACCTTTTGAGAAGGCTGTATCGGGTTGTATCAGGTCATCTGAAGTGGTCACTGATAATGCCTTTCACACATGCTTCATTTGATACCTTTTGCTGGTTGAGAGAGTGGCTTAATCAATACCTGCAGTGGATCAGTGCTCTGGGGTTACTATATGGCCAGCTCGCCACCGGCTCAGCAACATTGAAGAGCCAGCTAATTGAGCTTTGTCATTTCAACAGGTCAACCTGAAAATAGCACATCCATTCATCAACCTTTATCTGTGGCAGAGACCTATCTTTCCACAGTTGTTCTCTCTGCATCTGCTTCTTTCTACCGTGATGTTTCATCGATCTCATCATATATCACTCCCGCCATCAAAGGAATTATTGGGCTGAATCTTCAAATGACTTCTCCAACTCCAGTGTCAAATCATCCTGTAATGATGTGTTTGTCCATTCAAAAGCTACAAATAAATGTGTACCGAGGAGGAGATTTAAAAGAGTTGTGTAATGTAATGAATACATTAAGCGCTTTAAACAAAAAAAATTAAAAAAAAGCAAATGAACAACATCAATTAAGAAAAAATTAAGTCAAGTCAAGTCATCTTTATTTATATAGCGCTTTAAACAAAAAAGATTGCGTCAAAGCAACTGAACAACATTAATTAGGAAAACAGTGTGTCAATAATACAAAATGACAGTTAAAGGCAGTTCATCATTGAATTCAGTGATGTCATCATGCAGCTCAGTTCAAAATGGTATCTGTGCAATAATTTGCAGTCAAGTCAACGATATCGCTGTAAATTAAGTGTCCCCAACTAAGCAAGCCAGAGGCGACAGCGGCAAGGAACCAAAGACTCCATCAGTGAGAGAATGGAGAAAAAAACCTTGGGAGAAACCAGGCTCAGTCGGGGGGCCAGTTCTCCTCTGACCAGACGAAACCAGCAGTTCAATTCCAGGCTGCAGCAAAGTCAGGTTGTGCAGAAGAATCATTCGTTTCCTGTGGTCTTGTCCCGGTGGTCCTCTGAGACAAGGTCTTTACAGGGGATCTGTCTCTGGGGCTCTAGTCCTGGTCTCCGCTGTCTTTCAGGGCTGTAGAGGTCCTTTCTAGGTGCTGATCCACCATCCGGGCTGGATACATACTGGATCCGGGTGACTGCAGTGACCATCTGACTTGGATACAGACTGGATCTGGTGGCCACGGTGACCTCGGAATAAGAGAGAAACAGACTAATATGAGCGTAGAGTGCCATTCTTCTTACAATGTAGCAAGTACATCGGGTGTTATGGGAAGTGTTCCCGGTTCCGATTTACCTAATTAATGCACCCTAAAAATAATTTAACGGATTTGGATATTAGAAGCGTATTAGTATGTTATGTGTAAGCCAGGTTAAAGAGATGGGTCTTTAATCTAGATTTAAACTGCAAGAGTGTGTCTGCCTCCCGAACAATGTTAGGTTGGTTAACAACTAGATAGATAGATAGATAGATAGATAGATAGATAGATAGATAGATAGATAGATAGATAGATAGATAGATAGATAGATAGATAGATAGATAGATAGATAGATTATTATTATTATCATTATATTTATTTATTTATTGAAGTATTATATCTTTGCAAACAACAGGTCAGTCCTTTAAAGCACCGCTCCACTTGATTGGACAATCCAGGCATGAAAGCAGAAAATGAAATATAGTCACTCTGAGTGTGTCTTCTTTAGATCGATTGCCCATGATCACAGTAATCCATATTTGCAGTTTGCACAGCTATATTTTTCTTTCACCCATTGGCATTGTGTGTGTGTGTGTGTGTGTGTGTGTGTGTGTGTGTGTGTGTGTGTGTGTGTGTGTGTGTGTGTGTGTGTGTGTGGAGGGGGATCATCTGAAGCTAACTCTGTCAGTACTGCTCACAGTGGTCAAAGGAAGTGTAATAGCACTTCTCTGATTCCACAATGATATCAAATAATCTAGTGCATTCACTTACACTGTCATGTTTATTTAACCTGCTGAGGGGACAGAGCAGGAGGTACAGTGTCCCTGCTGCTAGGAACACACACATTACACATTGCCGTTGTATATTGCCATTGATTACCCCCACCCAGTCGCTCACAGGCCATAATTTAACACAGCAGGCACAGGACTTAATACTCTGAATTCAAACATCATCTATACTTCAAGAGACACAAAAACAATTGACACTTAGAAAAAGTGCAGCACCTTTCTTAATGGCATCTGAGGCTGGTTGGTTGCTCCCCTCCTTTCTTGCTTCATGCCTGATTTCCAGTTTCATCCAAGCTTGTGCTGCCACACTTCTGTAAAGCAAACAAGGCTTCTATGGGAGGTTGTTTAATTTTTGTAAAGCTCTGCTTCTATAGTGAAATGCTCAGTGATGCCAGCACATAATAGTCAGTAAGGAGCAAATGTTAAAAAGAGCTCATGTTTGTACTGACACCTGCCTCAAGTGGTTAATGATAATAGCAGAGATCAGCAATAATCACACAGTAGGTGAAATAGATGGTGCTAACATTTGCTACAATTTACATTTGTAATTTATGAGGATGAAAATTTTGCAAGCATTTATATATATATATATTTTTTAAAAACACTCTTCCAAATTTTTAAGTTAGCTGCCGGTTCAAAACATAGCTTTCACAGATTTAGCTCAAAACTGCAGGCCTCTAGTTTCATTAATATCATCCAAGAACAAAGGCTTGTTTTACTCGATGTCAGACAGTGGGAGCACACTGTACACAAGCTGAAATGAATCCGTTCACTTGGTCTGAACAGAATCACCGATTGACAAGTTTTGCCAATTTCCACAATTTGTGTTTTGCTGGAATCAAGAATGATGCAAAATGTGATTTATGTACATATATTTCATTTTCTGATAAAGAAAAACAAAGGCATTCTCATTATCTTCTCCAAACATCAAAACAGTCACCTTTTATTATTTTGCTTATTATTCCTTACAAACTGTCTGACTGATACGATACAAACTAGAAAGCAGAAATGCTATAAAGTGTGCATAGGGATCAACTTGCTTTTCATTTTCGGTTCAATCCCAGATGCCTATGTTTCGTTGATCATTAACAGGCTCACTATCAGTGAGATAAAAACACAAGAGAGTACAAAATTTGCCACTTAAGTTCAGTTGCTGCATATCAATGTCCATGAAAAAATAGCCTGGGTCATGTTTGACCACTGGCAGCAGCTATTTGCTTTTCACTATCGCCAGTGGGAGTAATGTGTTGGCAAGAGTGTTTCGTTCTGAAAACACAGCCAAGGGCACTGTGGATAACCTCTGACACAGCTAGTCAAATGAAAGGGAAAAGCTTGACATAGCAAGCAGCTTGAAATTATACAAATATTTGAAAGGTGAACTGCGCTTGCAGAATGGCATGCAAAGGCATTTTAGCATGCAAAAGAAAAGCTTCTGCAAGTTGAGTTGTTTTAATAGTCTTTGGTGTTTTTATGAGTCGCTTTTAAATGTGAGCATACTTAGCTTAAGGTTAGTGTGTTGTATAACAGTCATTGACACATTGCAATATCCAGAGGTTGATGTGGTCCAGTATCCATGCACTCTGAAAGGAAAATCTGTGATCAATCATCCCTTTTTTAATTAGCTCATAGAAAGATCACACAAAATGCACCAGAATGTTCAAATAGGCGCCCCTCCACGTGGTGCCCACAAATTCAGGCAACGATCAAACCTGCATGTTTGAAACAAAGTGATTTGAAGTCAGGCTAGCTGCTATGCAGATCCTTTTTTTTTTTTTTTTTTTTTCGCCTAAAGCTGAAATGAGCATCAGTGGGGATTAATATGCATTAATTAAATTGACTGTGTTGCCTTTAATGAGGAGGAAAGGATTTGATGTTAATGCTGGTGATCTCATGGAGGCTTCAATCCACTTAATTAACTGTGTTTTCTCAACAAACCAAAATAATCAATGAAAAAGATTTCATTACTACTAACTTATTAGTACCAGTCTCAATGCCACATGCTATTAAAATAATATGGTTTTCAGAAGAAGGTTCATTTATTGAAATAACTTTATTAGTCTTCTTATCCCATCAAGCTGTCCTAAAGATTATGTTACTGACCTTCGATTCTGTTATTGATGAGCAAGCAACTTTGTTTTTCTTTTTTTTTTTCATAATTTCATAAAGTTGATGTATAATTGCATTAAAGGGAAGAATTGAAGCAAAATAAATAGACATGGTGGATACAAGCCTCTACTAGTTCCATCTTATTCTCCATTAGCAGTAGTCCATATAATCTTTTTTTTTTTCAAGACATGCTCATGAAATACATGTCTGAACAAATACATGTCTGTGAGGTATATACAGATAAAGAGAGAATCTATTTTTGCTTTCTTGGTGGCACTGCAAGTAGGTGCAACCTAATGACTATATTTCATGAAGCAATGACATGGATAGTAAGTGATGGAATCGATGAGTTCATTCAGTGAAGGATTTATCAGACTGATTAAAATCGGTGACTCCGGTTGGTTACAGTGTTTTTAAACAATTAAGGAGCTGACTCATGTGAGTCATTTGTTTGTGTATTGGACTACACAGATCGAGCTGTAATTGTCAAGTCAGAAAATAGCCGTCAAGTTAGAAATAGCCTATAAATAGTTATGTTTTGCCCACCAAAGAACTTATATAAAAAATATGAGTTCTTACATTGAGTTAGCACAGCATGGGCACACCAGTAACAATTGGTTAAGCCCCCTTCCAAGGGCCACTATAACTACAACTGTCATTCATTTTTTTTCAAAGCAACATATAAATCTCAGGTACTGTGTGTTTATGTTGCAGTGACAGATTGTTTGGAATGACGTTTGAAAGTGTCCGTTGTAATTCAAGAGTGTTCAGTCATGTGACAAATTCGTTTGAGACAAATTATCTTTCTCTATCCACCTTTTTCTGCAACGAGGAAGTAAGCCTATGGGTGAGACTTCCGATTCATTAGCCGCTATGGGCAAATAACGAGGAGAATTACAACGTGCAGTAAACGGTAAAACTGTTTGCACTACAAACCAGTGTGTTCATAATTAACATAATACATTAAAATAATATGATAAGACACACCAGCGTTCAACATCAAGCAGCAAAACGAACTGTTTTGTTCAGCTAAAAATAGCTGGATGGAGTGGACACAGATGAGACTGGAAGCCAGACCCATAGAATTTAAAAATGGCCGTGCCCATTTCTACGACAAGAAAGAGGTGGATAAATATATTAGAGACCTCCTTGATTAACACCTACCTTCATCCAGGTAATCCAGCTCAATTTGTTGACAGTTCTCGTGTTTTGACATTTTCTATATTATGTATGCTTAAAGTTTTTCTTGAATTTTGCCTTTCCTCATTTGTTTTCCTTATTGCTGTCTAATAGGTAGCCTAGCCTACCTCGTGTACTTGTATTAAAATTATTCAGAAAGAAGCACAAATTAATTATAGTTCAGTTTTCCTTTAAGTAGAACATTTTTGCCTTGTCTGTTCACACCAAGAAACATAGGCCTACTACTACTACTACTATGGCCGTTCATGTCGAGTACGACGAACTGCTTCCCGTTTTGAGCGTCTCTCTTCCAGAAATGATTTGTAAGCCTCCTGAGAAACCCTGCGGTCGTTTTTAATTTCTGCGTGCCAGTTGGGTCTGTCATTTGCAAGTGCCTCCCAGTTGTCCAAGTTGATGGAGAAGGCCTGAAGATCCCTCTTAATGACGTCTTTAAAATGTAGATGGGGGGCGACCATGTTTGCCAGCTCGCCATATAACAAGATTTTTGGGAGGCGGGTGTCATTCATTCGATAAATATGCCCAGTCCAGCGGAGGTGGTGTTCACGAAGGATGGTGTACAGGTCACTGGAACCAGTTCTCTCAAGTATGACAGAGTTTGGCACATGGTCCTTCCAGCATACACCCAGTATGGAGCGAAGGCAGCGAAAATGGAAGGCGTTGAGGCGATGTTCGTGCCTCCTGTATGTTGTCCATGACTCGCTTGTATATAGTAAGGTGCTAAGTACACATGCATGGTATACACGGACTTCGAGGAGCAATGAGAGTTACTTGTTGTGCCAGACACACTTGCTCAGTTTTCCAAACATTGATGATGCCCTCCCAATGCGCATGTCAAGCTCTGCATCAAGGTTATTGTTGTTTGATACTTTGGAGCCCAGGTAGGTGAATTTGTCTACCACAGATAGACATATGTTGTTAATGTATAATGTAGGGTTCAAGGTTGCAGGTTGGGCAAGGATAACTGTCTTTTTATGACTAATCTGCAAACCAAACTCTAGACATGCGACAAAGACAAAGATGAGCAGAGTAGTTGTAGATCTGCCTCTGAGTGGGCAACAAAGGCAGCATCATCAGCATAAAGCAGCTCACGTACCAGAACGTACTTTACTCTTCGCCCGCAGCCTGGCCAGATTGAACAGTTTTCCTGAGCTGCGGGTGTGTAGAAGGATACCTGAGTCATCAGGGAAGGCACGGCGTAGTAAGGCAGAGAAGAAAATTCCAAAGAGGGTAGGAGCAAGGACACATCCCTGTTCTACCCCACACCTTATCTGGAACTCTTCAGAGCAAGTGCCTTCAGACTGTACGGTTGCCTTCATGCCCTCATGAAACTCATTAACCACCTTCAGTAACTTTGGAGGGCAGCCAAGTCTTTGTAGGATGAGGAAAATCCAGATCAACTAACGTAGTCAAAGGCCTTGGTCAAGTCAACAAACACCAAGAACAGAGGTTTATGCTGTTCGATACACTTTTCCTGTAGTTGACGAACACAGAACACCATGTCTGCTATGGAGCGGCCAGCACGAAACCCACACTGGCTTTCAGGGAGGATACGGTCAGCAAGAATTTGTAGACGTGGTAGAATAGTACGAGCAAATATCTTGCCAGCAAGACTGAGCAGAGATATTCCTCTGAAGTTGTTACAGTCTGCACGGTCCCCCTTGTTCTTGTAAATGGTGATGATGTTGGCATCTCTAAGGACATCTGGGAGATATCCACTGTTCCAGCACATCACAACCAGATGATGTAGGACAGAGGCAAGAACATCACCACCTGCCTTATAAGCCTCAGGGGGGAGGCCGTCAGCTCCGGGAGACTTGTTATTTTTCAGTGCTTTAATTGCAGATTTGACTTCCTCAATGGTAATATCTGCATCCAGATCAGACATAGGGGAGAGTTCAGGAACAGCAGCAGTTATTGCCAGTGTGTCAGCTGTGACAGGCTGAGCTACAGTAGTCTATTTATTGAACTATGATGTGTTTATTCTGCGTGGTGTTGTAAACACTTGATTGCCAATGCTTTTATGGTTCATAATAGGCTACTACTACTACTACTACAACTACTACTAATACCACAAAAAAAAAAAAAAAAAAAAAAAAAACTAGTTAGAATGAATTTTAAAACTCGATGGTGTTTTTATCGGAAGCAGGTTTATTTCATGTAAACAGTATTAGATTGCATCTTTTTAACCAGAATGGATCTTTAGAATGTGTCCGCTTCCACCGCTACTTTATTACAAGAGTATGATCCAGGGACAATGATTTAAAATAATAATCATTTAAAAATTTATTTAGAGATAATATAATAATGTTGTGCAGTCCATAACAGCCTACTATAGACACAGCCAGTTTTACTCACTGAAATATTTATTTGTCATAAAATTATCACTTTATAATTGTATTTGAATCTTACACACATGATATACAGATAATGTAGAGTCCTGCATTAATTTGAGTTAAGACGGCTATTATGGGAGTGGCTTGATGGTCAACATGATCTTGACCCTTAAGAAACTTTCATTAATGCTGTCACGTAACAAATCTGTATAAATATAAAATTAAATTAATAGCTAATTGGTACATTGAAATAAAAATGTAAAGACTGTACAAACATTATAAATCGCAAATCTAAATAATTGGGAATAATATATATAAAAAAAAATAAACAAAAGTGCACATTTTATTTATCTATTATAACATTTATGAATTTTCATTCGCTTGGCTGTTTTCTTATAAAAGTTTTTCGTCTGTCTTTTTTAATTATATGATGTCATTACGTTGCCGCCTTGCCGCCAGCCAATCGCTGCATTGCTGATCATGGTTCCAATCAAGATACATAGCCCCTTTTAAACCAACCCATGAAAGTGCAATTATCTCAGATAGGCTAACTCAATCCAGTCATACTAATCATCAACAACAGGTGCGTTCGAAGAACCGAAATTAGCCAGATCCTGATTAGACACTCTTCACGCTTTACATGTTACCCTTGGGAGATATGAAAGTGAAAGTCGTGACATTTTTCAAGTATGGTAACCCATACTCGAAATTGGTGCTCTGCATTTATCCCATCCAAGTGCACACACACAGCAGTGAGAAGTGAACACACCGTGAACACACACCCTATATATCCAGCGCCCGGGGAGCAACTGGGGGTTCAGTGCCTTGCTCAAGGGCACTTCAGCCATGGGTATTGAGGGTGGAAGAGAGCGCTGTTCCTTCACTCCCTCCCACTTACAATTCCTGCCAGCACCGAGACTCGAACCTGCGACCTTCTGGTTACAAGTCCAAATCTCTAACCGTTAGGCCACAGCTGCCCCCATCAGGAAACACGGTGTTAGCTTTCACTGTTATTGATGATACTCAGCTCTATATTTCTTCGCAGCCCGGCGAAACGTACCAATTTGAAAAACTAGCGGAATGCAAAGTCGATATAAAAAACTGTAAGACGAGTAATTTCTCATTGCTAAATTCTGAAAAAACAGAGGTGTTAATTATAGGACCTAAAACCTCCGCATGTAATAACCTATAAGAATTAATAACTTTCTAAGACTTGATGGCTGCTGTCAATTCTTCGTCATCAGTTAGGAACCTAGGTGTGCTATTTGATAGCAATCTTTCCTTAAAAGCCACGTTTCTAGCATTTGTAAAACTGCATTTTTCCATCTCAAAAATATATCTAAATTATGACTTATGCTCTCAATGTAAAATGCAGAAATGTTAATCCATGCGTTTATGACCTAAAGGTTAGATTACTGTAATGCTTTATTGGGTGGTTGTTCTGCATGCTTGATAAACAAACTCCAGCTGGTCCAAAGCGCAGCAGCTAGAGTTCTTACTAGAACCAGGAAGTATGACCATATTAGCCCGGTTCTGTCAACACTGCACGGGCTCCCTATTAAACACTGTAAAGAGATTTTAAAATCTTGTTTATTACTTACAAAGCCCTGAATGGTTTAGCACCTTAGCATTTGAACAAGCTCTTGATACATTATAGTCCTCCACGTCCACTGCTTTATCAAAACTCCCATAACACCATCTACGCTAATATTAGTCTGTTTCTCTCTTATTCTGAGGTCACCGTAGCCACCAGATCCAGTCTGTAACCAGGTCAGATGGTCACTGCAGTCACCCGGATCCAGTACGTATCCAGCCCAGATGGTGGATCAGCACCTAGAAAGGACCTCTACAGCCCTGAAAGACAGCGAAGACCAGGACAACTACATGAGCCCCAGATACAGATCCATGTAAAGACCTTGTCTCAGCAACAACTGAGACAAGACCACAGGAACCAGTTTACCAATCTTCACAATCCAACCTTACACCAACATAGAATTGAACTGCTGGTTTCGTCTGGCCAGAGGAGAACTGGCCCCCCGACTGAGCCTGGTTTCTCCCAAGGTTTTTCTCAATCATGTCACTGATGGAGTTTTGGTTCCTTGCCGCTGTCGCCTCTGGCTTGCTTAGTTGGGGACACTTCATTTCCAGTGATATCGTTGACTTGACTGCAAAGATACTATTTAACTGAGCTGGATGATGACATCACTGAATTCAATGATGAACTGCCTTTAACTGAAAAATCTGTGTTTACTATTGTCATTTTGAATTATTGACACACTATTTTCCTAATTAATGTTGTTCAGTTGCTTTAACACGATCTGTATTGTTAAAAGCACTATATAAATAAAGGTGATTTGACTTGATAAGCGTGATGATATCATCTTGGATGTGACATTTCATCTCGGATGTAATAAGTGACGTACAAAGAACAGGCCCCTGGTTTTACATAAGCCAGCTCAGTCATTTACTGTCAACCAGGGGGCTGTTTCATAAAACAAGTTTACCAAATAAGCCAGGCTTATTTCAGTTAGTCTGACTTATTTTCACTTGATTTGGTTTCATAAAGCAAAATTACCATAGCTCAAGCTCAGTCACTGTGGCAACTTATGCTGGGAAACTAACCTGAGTTGCGTTTCCCAAAAGCATCGTTAGCCAACTATGGTCACAAGTTCTGTCGTTACCAACATAGTTCAACGATTCAGTCTTTCCCGAAACTACAGGGGCCTGTACCATGAAGCCAGATTAGCTGGCTAGCCAGGTAAGTTTCAGTTCAGTTTGTACCAATCCTGGGTTTTAGGTACCATGAAAGTGGCTTGGCTTTTAGCAGCGTTCATTGCCATAGTAACTTAAACTCCACGGCTAACCTGCTCCAGGGCAGGTTATGTTCTGGGTTAGAGATCTCAAATTGAAGTTTGACCAATCAGATGTGAGCAAAGTGACACATGTCGGACACAAAAAGTCACTCCCCCAGTTTCTCTTGCTCCAAATTAAAGGTTACTAATACTAAAAAAAAAAAAAAAAAAAAAAAAAAAAAAAAAAAACAGACACAAAATGTCTGGCTTTAATGACAATTACTTAGACGTATTTTATATGATTTATATAATTATTATATGATTCATATTATTACTAATTCATTACACACAAGCAATTTATAACAATAGATAACACTATTTTAAAAATGACTACATGTGACCTTACATGTTTGAGTCTCTATAGCTATATATTTTCTAATGTATAAACTAACTTAAGTTTCACTTGTGACTTCACTGACAGAGCAAGATAATTTATTATAGTAATAAAATATCCATTTAGTTATCACCAAAGCTCTCTATATTTTCCTGTAGATCATTAAACCATTACTCTGCCTCAGGAGACTATCCAAAATCAGGTCATATGATGTTGCTAAAAAGAACATTATTTTGTGTATTTGGTATAATGCAATGTGTTTATGCGGTTTAAGGTTCAAAAAACACATTATTTTCCACATACTGTACATTATTGTTTCTCCTCTATGCCCGCCTTTCTGAAACGCATCGTTTTTTACAAAGCTCATTGGTCTGAAAAGCGAGGTGTGCTCTGATTTGCCAGCTATCCAGTGAGTTGTGATTGGCCGAATGCCTCAAGCGTGTGACGGAAATGTTACGCCCCTTGTCATTCTGTGATGCATGTCCCAATCAGAACACCGGCACTACAAGACAAAAACAATAAAATGGATTATAATGACTTGTACTGTGTTTTTAGGTGTTGCGTTGCATCCCACCGCATAAACATAAAACCATGTCTGCATTTGTGATCGGAGAAACGACAAACGACAAGTGCTACTCTACACTGCTCAAAACTCGTGTTTGAATCATCAGTGGCAAATCTTTTACATATGTAAATGTACTTACAGATGGTGAGTCAAAACAGCCGGCATTTTAGTCTTCTCTCTCAGGATCAGGAAACACTCCCACTGATTTTATGAATAAATTATGGGTAAGTTTAGGTTTAGGGGTAGGGATTGGGACAATAATGTTGATCCAGGATCATCAAAAGATGTTGATCCAGGAACATGTCTTACCTGGTAAAATCACGGCGACCGATTCCTAGTTGTGTCCTCTTTTGGAAGGCCAAGCAAAGTATTTTCGCTTTCACAGCGAAACAGCATCTCCGCGACATGGCACCAGCGGCAACAGCGAGAATCAATGCCTTCTTTCATTGCATGAACATTTTGGGTGGCGTTATGTAAATCTTCCTGCATCATGATGTAGACATGTGGGGTCGTGACTAAACAAGGCGTTTTAGGAGGGCATTGACAAGTCTTAACTTTTATAAGGAATATCTCTTTGGGTTTGAGACTTTAGTCTTGTCAACTTTACAGATCTTCTTTATGCAACAAGAGCTTGTAACACTCCAAAGTGAAAGAAAAACTTGAAATCGCATCATATGACCCCTTTAAGACAGTGTTTAGTTGTCAGCATTTACATGTAGCCTACTTCCCTGGGATTACCAGACTCGGCATACAAAATTATATCTTGTAACATTTAACAAGATATAATTTTGTATGCCAAGTCTGGTAAACATAACATGAAATTGTATGTCAATGCCACTATCATTATTTACGGTGTTGTAATATTGTTTCTCATTTTCTGAAAAAAACGAGGCAGGAGAGGTTTCTGTGAGAGTCTCATGAGTCTCTATGGCTGTGTCCGAAAGCCTGAGCAGCTGACTTGCTGCCTTATGAGGCAATGACTTTGCAGGCAGCGTTTTGGCTTGAAGGCACCTCATGAAACTGATTTCAGACAGGCTTATGAGGCAGCGTAACGGTTTAATCATCTACAGCAATATAGAACGAGTTTTGATGATAACTAAACAAATATTTAATTATTATAATACTGATTTCTTACTAGAAGTAACTTAAAAAGTAATTAGTCAAAACATTTACATATATATTATATAATTTTATTTTGTTATCCCAACCGGAAGGCAGCATTTTTGAACTATACATTTATGCTGCCTTCAAAATTCGATCAGAAGAAGGTACCTCCGGAGACAGGAAGTAAAGCAGAATTTGTATTCGGACCTGCCTTCATGCCTTAAAATGCTGCCTCTGAAGGCAGCATTTTTGAACTTTTGGACGCAGCCTATATACCAGAACATCAGTGACCAGCAAGTGACCTGTTTAAGAGCTGGCTTATCTTTATGAGGAAGTTCTAAAGAAGGCTCCGTGCATAGTCTCTTCCATATCAGTATTGGTGAATATCTGCACACTAATTTGTTCTAACATTTATGAGGTAGAAATGAAAACAAGCTGTTCATACAGTTTACAGCAGCACATCACACGGTGGATGGCAGCGCCTGCCTGCTTGCCTCCAGACTGTGCTTAATCATGCACGACCAGTGAGTGACCTGTTTTTATTCATGAGTAAATGGTTATGATTATAGTAACTGTTGAGGGATACTGGAAGTTCCAGAGCTGACTTTGAACAGGAACTAGCGCTGAACCTAATGACTAAATTAGTTTCAGGCATGTAGTCCAGGTGAGCATAATTACAGAGATAAATGGGCCAGGTAAGTGACAGTGGCTTGTGGAATACTATCATGGGACAGGGCATTTGTGGTGGAAATCCCAGTGTTGCTACACCCCATATATTCTAGAAGAACACACGCTTCCTCTGAGATAAGCAGAGAAGGTAATTATGAAAAGTCTGGACCACTCTGATGGACCTTGTCACCTCAGCCTGCCCCACATCAGTACTTGGGGTTACTTGCTGTCACATTCATTCATCAAAGGATAACAGGATGTTGTTGTTTTTTTTTTTTTTTTTTTCACGTCAAAGGTTCCTCTCTGCTATTTTCTTGACTTCTCGACTCTTATCTTTCAAGCTTTTAAAACATCTATAAAACCTCATGAATGACAGTTGATGAATGTATTTTAAAGGAAAATTAGTACACATAAATTGTAAAGTAAATTGAAACCATTACAATGTTTTCCTGGATGTTACTTTTAGAATACCAATATTTATTTATTTACAAATGTACAAAAGTTGAACAAAAAACAGAACTTTTTTTAATCAGCCGTACATCCGGGTTTTTTTTTTATTTGTATTATTATTAATGGTAACAAGGTTAGTTTTGACAGACTGAGATGTTTGGTTGCATTTGTTGCAGATGTAAAATGTCTATTTCTACGTCCCACTTTCTGCCTCCTCCTCTCAGCACTTAACTATGCAGTGTCACTAATAAAATAATGAAAGAAAGAAAGAAAGAGATAAGCTAAAGTCCTGTCAGAACTAATTTAATACATTTCACTTACTAACTTTAAGGTTGTAAACCTTTTCTGTCTTCATTTTCAACAGACATGCCACATGACATCTAACCGATATTTAATAGATTTTGGTTTTAATTTGCCTTCACATTTAGCATTGTTCATTACACTGCATTTGTTGTTTACTGAAGCAAATTATTCAGCTTATCCATATCAACCTTCACACATGCAAACACAGAAACGCTTTTTTAAACCTTTAGAATTTCTCTTCAGTGTTTTTCTTCCTCTTTCATAAAATTTTGGTAATTTCAGTGAGTGCCTTGGGCAAGTGCCGAGCTGCGGGATGAGAAATGGTGCACCTGTGTGCTGTCTAAAGATAGGCTAGCAGTGGAGGGCCAGGGAGCAGACTCCAGAGGACCCATCCGTCTCAATCGAAGGCTGCAGCTGACACCTTACAAAGAGGTACAATTAATAAGGACAATTATCCGTCGGCAGGCAACAATGGGGGCCTGACGCACAGACACTAACCCCTGGAGGTCTGGAGTGTAAGGGGAGGGATGGCAGGCCTGCAGGCCTTTAGAACAAGGCTCATTAGGAGCAATTTCTCCACAACATGAAATACTATCCCATAATAGAGCCATCTTTTCAAACCATTATCAGCTTCTCTGTTTGGATTGGGTCATTTTCAAGGATCAATCATACGTTTGTCAGGGACTGCTGAAACATGTTTCTTGTTGGAAGAATAAAAATGTCTATAGACAAAGGCCCCCCATTTCTTTTTGTGATAAAATGTGTGTCCTTGAATCATTTTTTTATTAAGTTCCTATTATAACACAAGGGTGAAAACTGAGGCATTGTACATTTCCAATCCATTTTTAATCACACTATCTGAGAACATAACTGATTTTAGGAAGGAAAAAAAAATAAAAAATCCAGAGTCATCTATTTAAGGGAAGAAAATATCATGACTTTTCCTAAAAGCATTTTTAATGTTATTAAAATTGTTAGCATTTTTTTTAAAAGAGCAAAAAGCATTAAAAAGCATAATTAAAATGTATAATTTATAAATTAAATACAATTACAATTTACTTTATTTAATTTTAATGTTAATCCATAAAGATGTTTTTGGTAATAAAAAGTACCTTTTATATTGCAACAGAGAGTGAACAACATTTTGCAACAATTTGCTTTCTTCAGGAACTAATAGCACTGATTTAAAATGATGCCATGCCATCATTCATGGTAAGAGAGGACCGGTAATCCACCCTCCTGATATTTTCAATGATCTGGAAGGTTGTTGCTGGTCAGTGGACAGTAGACAAATGCCGAACTCTCATGGTCTAGGGTCAGATTTAGATCTTACCAGCAGAGAAGGTCACTCAGCTGGAACAGAAATTGGAGGAGAGTAAAAATGATGTGTGCTAATACGGATTTCATTTTTTTTTTTTTTTTTTTAAATAGAGTGTTTGCCACAATTATTATTATTTTTCTTTCTTATTTCTATTTTTAGGAATAAATCAGTCTCCACAAATGAAACACTTACTATTATACCCAACAGTGCAGCATGGTAAATCAAGGCCGTGAATCCTGAGCGATTTTAGTGGGATATGTAAGTGTATATTAAATGAACCAAAACCTAATCTGTGCTTAACTCTTCCCCAGTTATTCGTAAAGTCAAGAGTTCCTTTGCCTATTATCGGTTTTATTTTATGGTACATTCTATGGGGATTGATTGAGCTTGGTTATGGATTAACAGTGCGATCAATGGTTAGATTTAAGTCTGGCTTCGAGAGCTGAGAAAAATGAATTGAAAATGCTGTCAAACCTTTATCGACCCACCCCTAAGACTTGCTTTTATTGCAGGCAGAATAATATTATGATGAGTAGCTAATCTCCCATTTTAAACACAACCTTCACCCCTCACATTCTCACTAGACTGGTTTTACTTTATTTATTATAATTATTCCTAATTCTAATTACATTTTACATAGTGTATGCATGCTACAAATGACAAACTTGCAAATTTTTTACAGGAATGCATAATGATGCATAGCCTATTTGTGAAATCTTGTGAGATATACATTTAAGTACAATTTCTTTTTTTATTTTTCTTTTTTATCTAAATATATTGAAGGTCAAAGTAACAACTTGCCTTAATGTAGGGAAATTAAATTTGAATTAGGCTGAAATGGGCTGAATTGAATTAAGTGCCTTTTGAGTCCAGAATTATCAGTTATCAGTAGAAGACATTAAATTATAACAAATTTCTGTATTTTAATTTATTTATTTTGAATTGCCTTCTGAGGAACCAAGCCTTTGGGAATGGAAAATCGTTTCAAATTATCTCTCTTCACATTAATGATTCTGTTTGGCTTGGATGGTAGTTTTATTTAATTTTTTAAACACATCTAAATGTCAGTGCTGCCTGAAAATTGGCACACTATTAGAATAATTATCACCATTGACCCTGCTGGTAAATTGTTTTTATTATCATCATAAATAGTAGTTGCGAATAAGCTGTTTCTGATAAAAGGTAAGGAAGACACCATCAAACTCGGTTTTTCTTTCTTTCTTTTTTTTTATTCGCTTTCTGCTGAAAATGCATTTTATTGATAAATTTAAGATATAAATCACTGTACAGTTTAGGTTCCCATTTCTGTGGATTAACAAGAAAGTTGTGGGGGAATAAAAGAAAAGACAATATGGTGTAATTATTTGAATATTTGTAGTCTTTTTATTTCATGATAAAAACATATTTTGGTTCTATTTTTTTTTTTCCTTTCCTTTTCATATTATTGTACAAAATCACAATGATTTCCTCCATTAAATGCCACAAATTACAGAGTGAGAGAAAGGGCCAGGAAGGTGGATCGCATTCATTTCATGTTTCATTTTCTGTATTGTATTCCAAAGTCTCTCCTCACTAGCTTCCTCCTGCTCTTCATTATTGAAGTAGAACAGTGATTAGCAACAATTTACAGTATAATTATGTGAAACAAAAAGAAAAAAAAAAAAAAACTCACTTTGCAGAAGTACAAAACAAGTGTGAAACACAGCTTACCCAATCAATAGCAAGATGCCTCCAAACTGGAACTGTCAAAAAGGAAAAATAAATGTGTATTTCTTGCTAATGTTTTACCCAACTCATAAAGAGTCTCATATAGAGAAATACATTATTCTTCATAAATGGAAAGTGTATTATCAATATAAATTTTAAACCAATATTAAGACATTTTAATCTATGTGATCTGTCCTATGGATCTGTTCTGCCATGACCATTGTGATGTCTTCTTTTTATAAGCTGTTGGTGCCAATAATACCTTGGAGGTCTTTAGGCAATCATGGTGATAGGCAAGCTAGCAAAAGTACTAAAGGGCACCTCCTCTTAGTAGCTCTTATCTTCAGTGAACTCTTTAAAATGGAAGGTCCTCCATGGAGACTGGGTCAATATCCTGAGGGCTGGCACAGCAGAGAGGACTATTGATCTCTCCATATCTGTTTCCAGTGCTCTACCTCGGCTCACATGATACATGCCACAATTCCTGCCCTTGTTCCTATCAAAGGGCCCTTCTGCAGGGCTACAAAGACGGCCGTGGCTTTCCGCCCAACATGGGGCGATTTTGAAGTTGTTTGGTGACATAATACTGTAACTGATCATATGTGTGCCTTTGTAACCTTGTGGCAAAACAGAGGCACAGATTGCCAGCAAGCCCTGCCAATCAGAGGGAGAAGAGATGGCAGTGAGGTGCAAAGCCTTTATGAAAATGAAAGGGAAAAAAACCCCAAATCAGGTTAACTGGTGATCAACCAAATGTCTCAGACTCTAATGAGGCCTTAGTTGCCCATGGCAATGCATAGTTCAGGAAAAGGGTCTTTCTCCTTTCCTTGTGCACTTCTTTGATCATGTTTGCTTTTCCACTGCTGGGATTCTCATTGTTGTTTTTAATTACTTCTCTGCCAAATGGCACAGATGAAAGATAGGTGTCTGTAATTAATAACATTTACATAAATTAGCATCACTAACAAGTCTCATTAGTAGCTTCTGGCTTTTGTTTTGACTGAAGTCTAATGTCACCTTCTTATATAAGCACTAAGTATAGAGAACAATATCAGAAAGGGGGCATAATTCACTTGATCTCCGCTATATTTTTGGTTGTTTCAGTGGAGGTAATTAAATCCACAGTGCATTCCAATGATTAGGGTCAACCTGTGGAAATATGCTGACTGCTTTATTATGCCATAATAGAATCGGCCAACTCTATTCAATTAGTCAGTTCAGAGAGATACTTTGTGGTCGTGAACATGCAGTTTTCAGTCAGGCTCAAATGGATGATCAAAGACGCTTGCAGCTTGCCATTTGGCTGCGTATAATGAAGGTCAGGACAATATCCTTTATCTGCGGTTGCTATGCAGGCGACTCTTAAATGCGCCATTTTAGTCTTTTGATATTGTTTCAGCATGATAATGACGGGGAGAAATTTGCTCCCATTACAATCAATATCTATATGGCGCAAATGAAAGGGAGGAAAAAGCTTTCTTTCAGGTGGACCTGTCACCCTGATAATGATGGAAAAGCCCACAGGTTTGTCTTCAGTGCAGTGGAAGTCGTGCCTGAAATGGTAGATTACTTTTATGTAGTACCTCCACAAAGGCATCACATATGCAGCATGGAAAATGGAGCAGACCCCGGGCTCAGTAATGACTCCCGAATGCTGCTCACTGCCTGTGCTCGTATGCTTTATAATGATGCATTATGTCTCCTTCGCACAGCGAAACCATTTCCCCCCTCCCTCTTTATCTTTTAAGTGTGTTGGGGCCTGGGAAAAAAATGCATATTTACGTCTGGCATGGTAAATAGACTTTATATAAGCCGCTTTTGTTTTGATGTTTGCACACCAACTCATCTCCTACCTCAGATAAAGAGCCCCACACACCCATTCTGTAACAATGTGCTTCAGCTGAGTAGATCAATAATGCACTCTTTTTCTGATGTCGGTACCAAGCGCTCTGTGATTAGTTTGACAGAAAATGACTCCCTAATCAGTGAAATGTATTCTGTTTTGGTGGCTAAATGAGGGTGTTTACACTCATCCCCGTGCAGGTCAGGGAAACTCCACACTTTGCTGCTTTGAGACAGAGCACTATAATCTGTGCCAAAAGGACAGGGTGTCATTACATGCGAATGGAGTAATAGAATGACATTGATGCTATGACAAACAATTGGTTTTCAGGCATCAGTCAGGTAGGCTGCCGACTATATGATGAGGGAGAAGTGGCAAAGTGTTTGTGTGTGCATGTGTGTGAGAGCAAGACTGTCAGAGGGATCATAGAGCAGGAAAGCCTGTCTTGTCTTTGTGATGGAGTCTCGCTCAGCATGAGAGATCTGACTCTGTGCCAGTCTTTGACTGTCTCTGCTTATGTAATGTTATAATAGTTATAATTGCTCTTTGTGTGTATATGTGTGCGTGTGACTTTTTTTTTTTTTGAGTGCTTTAACTGTTTGTGACGATGTGTATATCATTAAGCCACTGTACCTCTCTTAACAGTGCCATTATGTGCAATGAAAGTGCTGATATTAATTTTGTTCATTTAAAACAATTATCCTCTCCATATTTTAATAGACATTCTCAGCCGCTTGTCAAATGGAGACATCTGTACCATAATGAAGCCTTTTTTCTCGCTATCATTGTCTCTGTTCCGCCTCTGTTCTTATATGTGACACTCTGGATCACGCAAATTGTGACATCTTATTCAAACTTGCACATTTGAATTGAAATAGAGACATCACTGTCCATAATCCTGTGGATGACAAGTGCGTGACAGAGTTTAAAGGTCAATGGCTGTCAAAGTCTGGTCATTTTTGGGGGGATTTGTCCTCTTCTATTCAAGTGAAAATCGCAATGAAGCTTTGTCTGCAGCACTATGCCAGAAACAGGCAGAACAAGAGAGGCCCGCACTGAGCCCTTAGTGCTAAATTTTCACCTGTCAGTGCGCTGGCCTGGTTAGAAAAGGGCAGGGGAAAGGCTTCGACTGGCCAATAGTTGGGGTCAAGGACGGACCAGGCGCTGCCACTCCCCAGCCACATCATCTTTGTATGACAGCACCACCCTAAGGTTGAAGTTCAGTCGGGCTTTTTCAGTGACACAGAGCTTAACGTCAAACACAAGATTAAAGCAGGGGTGTTGCATATTGGCAGAGCCCAAATGAAAATATCAAGCGCTAAGCCCTTCTCCATGTCGAGCGGAGCCAAAGGGACAGGTAGCTAATATTAGAGAGAGGAGATGGCCTAGTTAGCAGTGACTGCCTGCTGCTTTCCGAGTACTCAGTCCTGGTCAAAAGGCCACCCGGGCTTTGCTGCTGCTTTATTGGTAAAATATATTACAGTTGAGGCCAGCCGAACTGCCTTATTAGAAGGTGGGGGTGTGAAAGAAATGCCCCTTTGACTTATTTTCCAAGCACCGTGCATATCTTCGTATTACTGAATAAATTACTAAGTCAGGATTGTATTACTCTGCCTTTTAATATCCGGGGCTTTAATGAGAAGTCAATAATTGGCCTGTTTAAATAAACATTACCTCAGTAACGATAGCAAAATAATTGTACCATTTTAGTGAAGGAAAGTATGGGAAGGCTCTTCAAAGTTTTATGTATAAAAACCTTGAAACATACTATAAAGTAAAAACTAGTTGAATTTACAACAGCAAAATATTGTAATCAACCTGCATTATGAACTTCAGCCACTTGGTTAGCATTGTGTTATTAAAGAAAAGTATAAAGGAGAATAATCAGCTTCCCATGTTAAGGAATGGTTTTCAGTCTAGCTTGTTCTGTTTTTTCGATTACTATTGCAAATTGCTATTGGCTTTTAATGCAAACAGAAGTGGTGAGCTGAATATCTTTAACAGTCTGTTTTTAACAGGCTTCATGCATGTGGGATGAGGAGAGCAGAGGAGAAGTCACTGAAGCTCATTAAACGCGCACAGTGCAGTCAAAGGCCATAGCCCAGACAGATGAGCAATCCCTTGACCATAAATATCCTTTGAATATAAATAAAGATAATTTTAAATCTCCTGATTGTTTTTTTTGTTCGTTTGTTAAATGTAAACATAGATTTTATTGATTGACAGTAGAATATATTTATACATATTATTTAAAATGTACACTTTAGTATGTGCATATATAACATTACATTCATTTATTTGTATAATTAGTTAGATTTAATTACTGAGGAACTTTTATAATTTTTCTTACACTATTAAATATTTTTCTTGTCTTACAATTTTATTATTGCATGTAAAAAAGTCTCTCTGAATCAAGTCATTAGTATGAACACAGGTAAATAGGAAAGACATGATATAGCTTCAGAAAGACTGAACAAAGGAAAGACATGATATAGCTTCTGGAACTAAAAGGCTGGACGGCAAATATTTATGAAGATATTAATCAGGTTCAAACCTCTGATATCTCATTGTCTGTTACCAGATGTTGCTGCTTTCCATTGTGACACATGCTCCAGTCAGGCTGCAAAGCCCCCTCTGGTAAAAAAAAAGAAAGAAGAATTATGAAAGAGGCTATGGTGCCCTAGTGCATCACCTTCACTGCCTTCCCTTGAGTGACAGTGACTTCAAAGAGAACAGGGTGCCTGTTTCCAAAAAAAAAAAAAAAAAAAAAAAAAACATGAAATAACAGCTCTACCAGAACCGCTCACAGAGTCATCTTTTAGAAATGGATCAGTATGTGCACCCACCCCCTGCTTATCATGCTCTCCTCAAAACCATTGCCTGAGGCTTCCTGCAAATCAGACTACTCTTTCCTTTTTTATATATGGCTCCATTTGAAATAGTGTGACTTTAAAGAAGCAAAGCTGAGGCAGGCTGATTTGACAAGACAGCTCATATGCCAGAAACTCTGCAGAAATGTGCAGCATTGCTTCAGAGATATCTCTCTGAATACACCCCCAAATATGTGTATACCTTAAAGCCAATTTGGCCTGATCAATGGAAAGTTCTGGTAGAGAAGTTATTTAGCTGTAGAAGACAAAAAACCATTTCAAAATAAACATAATTTGTCATTGTTTGACAAACAAACACACAAAAACACACACACACACACACACACACACACATACATTGTCATTGTTTGACAAATGACCGTTTAAAAATTAAAAAATAAAAAAAAAAAAAAAATTTGTCATTGTTTGACAAATGACCGTTTCAAAAGGAATTAATAAAATAAAAGTATAAATGAATGAAATTCAACAATTAAACAAGTTGTCATTTCATGTCATTGAAGGACTTGCTTAGTCTTTCCCGTTATAGCTGCACATGCCTCAGAAGTTTCAGACCTCTAAGAGGTTTGAGAAGCTTAAAAGAGGCTGAGCTGCCCTTCTCATCAACTCTATACTCCATAGCTGTTAAAAACCTCAAAGAGAAAACACTCTTGTATGTTTCATTTGCCCCAAACACTTCATCATTCGCATTTGAAAAAAAAAAAAGTTAACAAAAAAATAATTAACAAAAACATTAATCAAAATTTAAATAAACAGAGAGAGAGAGAGAGAGAAACACAACTGAATGAGAGAGAGAGAGAGAGAGAGAGAGAGAAACAAAACTGTCTAATTAATGTGGCATTCAGCCTATTGCATGTTTCATGAAGAGAGAGGATCATTTATAGGTTGTGGTGTGGTTTATATGAATATGCAATTGAAAATGCAAAGTGAGAAGGCCATAATGGAAGTAAATCTATTTCACTCACACAACTCATGCACTTTTATAAAGATTCAACTATAGTTCTGCTGACCCATGAAAAGACGTTCCTAATTATTTCTGTTCTTTAAGTAGCTGTTTTGTTTTTTTTTTTTTTTTTTTTTTTTTTTTTTTTTTTTTTTTTTTTTTGAGACAGAGGCTGATCCTGACGGCTTTTCTCTAATCCCTCCCCTGGATGCAGGCTTAACTAAACAGCAAGTTTGTCACAAGCTCAAACAGCAACTCAGTGTTGCACTGGATACTTCATTCAGCTTAAGCCAACTTATCAAGCACATTCAAAGCACATTCATTGAGCCATGTGGACGGGCCTTTTCTCCAGATCTATTAAATAACACTCTTATCTGTATTTAGCATATGCCGTGTATGTCTGCATTGGCGGCTTTAGGCAGATTTACACTCCAAACACCTCGAGCCA